>NC_090646.1:340379946-340979946 GCF_040937935.1 Hyperolius riggenbachi
GCTTCATAGCTCCCCTGTAGTCTAAGCATAAGTCTATCCATTGAGTACTCTGCCCTATGCGAACAAGCACTGTCATTTTCTCTATTGATTAAACAGTATATCCTGTCTTATTCTGGACAGGAAAGCTGAGAATGCCTATACAGGCTGATACCAGTGACATCTCTTACCAGACTGTAATCTGTAGGATTTTTAGTGCAAGAAGCATGTTTGAGTAATGTCTGAGGCAGTCTAACTGGAACAGTATATGGATTTATAGGGCGAGACAGTTATGGACTACAAGATATCTGCAAATATTTCACTGCAAGTTCACCCTTGATGTGTTTTGTTATTTAACAGCGTCGTTGTAGCTGCAATGCCAAATTTGCTTAGAAGGTTTTTGTTTTTTTTTTAATTTACAAAACTTTCTAAACCAGAGCACATAAATATACATTAATTATGTAAATCCAGATATTTTAATTCATTTAATTGTCAAAGCCATTCGTGATTAGTTGTACTTGAGAAAAATGCTTGGATTGCTTGGATTCCAGAGTAGCACACATTAGTTTAAATGAAACTGTAGTGGGAATCATAACACTGAAGGATTCACACATCTGCGAGAATGCATTGCAGAGTCATAATTGGACCTGATTTGCTTTCTAGACATTCTAGCATAACATTGCTAAAGCCCTGTTGTACATTGTGACTACTATCATTGTCATTTTACTATCTTAAAGTGTAACTGTCGGGCATAAAATCAAAAATCAATTCTTTTTATTTTATCTGGTAAACAAGTAGTAGGGATGCTAACCAGGCAATTCAGAAGTTAAAATCACTTTTACTTTTCTTGTTGATAAATGATCATTCCCCAGTTTACCTGACTCTTATTTGGTACACAAAAAATTTGGTACACAAAAAGGAAGTTGCAGGGCATGCTGGGTTGTCCTTTTTTGCTTCTCTACTTCCCCTCAGATTTAACTAATGCAGCCTGATTGGCTGAAGCCTCTTTCCATCCTGTTTTCCCCTCCCAAACCTCTGTTCCAATCTGACTGGATTGGACCTATAATGTCCAAACCTGCACCTCTACAATTCGGAGTGCCACAAGGATCAATCCTATCCCCTCTGCTGTTTGCAATCTACATGTTGCCACTCGGTACACTTATCCAACGACATGGCCTGACGTACCACTGCTACGCTGATGACACACAGCTATACCTGTCCTTCAAACCTGGTGGAACAGACCCTACCCCAAAAATAAACTCTTGCTTAGCTGAGCTTCAGGCATGGATGAATGATAACTGGTTGAAACTGAATGCTGACAAAACTGAGGTCCTGTTTGTCCAAAGCCAGTGCTCGCCATCAAAACAGCTCTATCCTAAAGCAACACCAATCAGGATTGGGAATTCAGACATAAACAGCTCCAACCTTGTGCGCAGCCTTGGCGTACTAATCGATGGGGAATTGAGTTTCAGAAACCAAATTTCATCTGTAGTTAAATCTTCCTTCTTTCATCTGAAGAACATTGCAAAGATTAAACATCTGATTCCCCCAGAGGATCTTCCAACCCTAGTCCACGCCTTCATCACATCACGGCTGGACTACTGCAATGCCCTTTATGCTGGCCTCCCCAAAAAGGACCTGCGTCGCCTGCAATTAGTGCAGAATGCTGCTGCCAGATTGCTAACAAACCAGCCTCGCCACTGTCACATTACACCGATCCTTCGCTCACTGCACTGGCTACCAGTAGAATGGAGAATACTCTTCAAGATTGGACTGCTGACATTCAAATCCCTGCACAATCTGGGCCCTGGATACATGAAGGACTTGCTGAAGCTGCACCACACCTTTCACAACCTCAGATCAGCAAGTTCTATAAACTTGGTCACTCCCAGAGTGCACCTCAAAAAATCTGGAGACAGAGCCTTCTGTCATGCTGCCCCTACTCTTTGGGACTCCCTACCACACCCAGTAAAGACAGCACCATCCCTGGAGCTATTCAAATCCAGACTGAAAAGCCACCTGTTTAGCCTGGCATTTCCAGATTTATAAAATTCTTCCTCTGTACCACGATGGTCGGAGCCATGCTTATGCGCTTTGAGTCCCACGGGAGAAAAGCGCTTTACAAATGTTATTTGTTGTTGTTGTTGTTGATTGGCCAATATTTCTCATGCTGAGACGATGCACTTTCTATAGTGAAGGGTGGGCAAATCAGGAAGAGTAGAATAAGGGAGGAAATGACATCCGGATTCGCTTCAAAATAGCCACAGTTAAAATGGGAAATACTAAGAAGGATTTTCTCTTTTTACTGTAGAAAAATAACTAAAATCATAATGTGGACAGTGCATTACATAAGTAAGTAGAGCAAGTATTTATTTACTTATATATGTGGTTTTTTTCTGAGATAGTATGGCTCACAGCTCCTCTTTAAAGTATGTAGGCATATGATACGATATATTAGTTATCACTCAGAAAATGAAGGACTTCTTCAGATGAATAGCTGGAACTATAATATAGGTCCTTGTGAGGCGACACACAGGTGGGATTTTGTTGTATATAAATGGCAAATTTTGGCCTTCTCCTTTAGTAAGAACGCACAGAACTTTGAGGTGTCCACACATGCAGCACCATGAAAGATGATGGCGTTAAATTAATCCAAATTAATAATGATACAGACAAACATCACAAAATGCTAGACATCCATTTCTACTGTGGTAGCAATTTGTAAAATAATATCTAGCAGGCAAAAGCTATTGATTAATTTTGTGCTAAAAATATAACAAAGAAACTGAACATACAATAAAATATATCAGTATTACTTTCAATTAAATCTGCAGGCCAAAATAATCAATAAATCCAGAGATAGGAGTTGCTGCAGTGAAGATAAACTGAGTTTAGCATCTTATTTTTAACCCAGTCCTAGTACGTACAAGTGTGTAAACTCTCCTGCAAAACATTCTCTGTCCTGCCGGAATGTTAAGGCTGGGTCCACACTACACTTGTGCGGTGCTATGGACAGTTACACTGCATGCTCTGTCCCTGTCCACAAAACGGACAACCCCTACAGACATGCCTCTTGCATTGGACATGCCATAATAACAATACTATTATGACATCTCCTGTCCAGTGTCCATAAAAATTGTGGCATTTGCAATACATTTTGTCATGGAATGGAGCCAATAGTTACATATCAATTGGACACGTGTGAATGGGTCCTGTTAAAAACATGGAATACATCTATATGTCTGTCTACTGGTCTCCTGTCCAGAAAGCGCAGTTTTGGATTTTTTTTTTTTTTGAGGACAGGGTTGGGGAACACTGCTCTAGGTGATGAAACTGGTTGGGTAGGTCTACAGATGCCAAACCAAGTGCAGCGTCTGGCACATCCATAGAGTGGAGGGATCGTAAGCCGCCCAAGAAGTTAACGCACTGTGATAGCCCATTCAAAAACTCTCAACGCTTTGCTAAATTCTTTTTATGTTTAATGTGCAATTTTAATCTTATTAAAATTAAAACACAGTATTACGCTATGGTGGGATGTGGAGTAGTTCACCCCAGAAGTGCTGCAGGGTCATTTATAAAGAGTGAGAGTGTCCTGTCTGTAGGGTGATGTGGAGGCTTTTCACTAAGTATTGTGGATTCTATTCCTGTTACAGACCCTGCTGCATTGATTGTGATGGTGGAGGAGCACCTTTCTACATTTTGTTGATTCACTGGACTGCATGAACTTATGTGCACAATCTAACTGAACTATTTACTATAAGAACAGGGGCCCAAAAAAACTGACCATTATTGGTTCAATGCCACCATAACCTTGTTTTAGCTCATTGAGTGGCTTGATAAATGTATCTTGGAAGTAGTTGACAGTTGGTTAAAGCCCATTTTCAAGATTTTTTTTTTCAAACTAACACCTTTTTCTCTTCTAACCTAGCGTGTCACACCCCAGCCTTTAAAATCCTCAGGCCTAGGGGATCTTCAAATTTGGGGGCATTTCAAGCTTTTTGACCTCCATTCAAAACTCTTCTGACTCTCTCACTCCCTTCCTCCCATGTTCCACAATCTAAAAAAAGACTTTATCATCACATAGCGATGACCCTGCTGTGTCACATTTAAAGACCATGACCTCCCCACTATCTAATGTATAGTGGGGAAGGTCCATGATTGTAACAGCCATGTCTCCCCTCTGTCGTTGGTGAAAGGAGGTAGTGGGTGTGGCAAGTGGCACACTCTTTCCCATATGTCACTGCGAGAGGACAAGCTTCTATGATAACATGATGGATACTTCCAGAAGCTGATGGGTACCAGGGTGGAAGCTCCAGTGTAACGTTGCCATTGGAACTAGTGGGGGCCTTGATGAGTATGGGGGAGGGGTCTCGGGAGAGAAGGACCATAAATAAGCAGGGGAAGGCGGGATTGGGGGTTGAGTACAAAGATTTAAAACTTGGCAATGGGCTTTAAATAAACTTTCCACTTATTTTGGCCAATATAAATAAAGTTTGGAATAAAATAATGTGTATTTCATATCAGATAAATGTTTTTTAGTTTACTGTGAGCCAGATATTTGTGGATAAGTAATCTATCCACCAAGTCCAGTTTGTTTGAACAGAAGAGATGAATTTTCATAGTGCTCCATCCACCTATATCTCTGACTTTTGGTTGTACTGACTACTGAAGATAACCTTGTATTGTGTATTTTTCCATTACACGGTCATTTTTTTTCCTGCCAAGATTTGTGGTAATTTTGCTGCAAGTGAGCTGTGATAGCAGCAGAGGAAGCACAGTAGTTGTGATGAGTCATCTTGGCACTGCTTTATGCGTTACATGACATTTGAGTTTACCTTGCATTGTATCAGTTTAATGTGGCACGGAGTCTGGAAGCCACACACAGCAGACAATTAGTTGCTTGCTTGCCCTGTAACCCCACAATAATCACACTCTCTAATTTGCTCTTTCTTTTCCTCTGTAGATCTGTTGTCTTTGCAGCAGCGCATATTTTCCTTTGATCATTTGCCAACGTTATTTGCTCTCAGCTTCGGTATAGGAAGGTGTCAATCATGTTTCTCCAGCAGGAAGATTCATTCGCATCACACCTGGGGACATTTCCACATTAGGAAAATGGAAGAAAAATATATAAAGAAAAAATGCTGCTTGCTTTTATGTAGTGGGCATCGCTTACACCCTCTGCTGATACTCAGTGAATTGTTAGCATGGGGAAGAAAGCACACTGTTCAAAGCTGTAGAAACAAAATCTTTTTAAAATGCACCTGATGTTCTGTTCCACTTTTACTTCCACACTGGGAGCCTAAATAGGTGAACGCCTATCCCTGCTAAAGTGTGCATGAGCTTGCCTCAAAGAGTAGCTACAAATGCTCTTACAGCATCCTGCAGCCTTCACTTATAGTCATTAAAGTAGAACTCTACTTCTATGAGACAAAAGTTTGCTCCAAGTTCTTTTCATTGCAGAGAAAGCTCTGAAATCGGCAGCCCTTAAGCCTCATCTACATGATACGATTCTTTGTGCGATTCGATTACGATTCTATTTACGATCCGATTAAATCCAACATGTCCGATCGGGATTCAATTCGATTTGCCATTATTTTGCAATGGCAAATCAAATCGAATCGAATCCCGATCGGACATGTCGGATTAAATCGGATCGTAAATAGAATCGTAATCGAATCACACAAAGAATCGTATCGTGTAGATTGGGCTTTAGTAAAAGAAGTTGCGGTAACCCCCTTTTCTTTGTGTCATGTATTGCTAGAACTTGTAATTGGGTTTAACAAGTGACTTGTGAGCAGATAACCCATATTAAAATAGCTTTAAATGTAAACAGTCCAACCTGCATGAGTGAAACTCGCTACAAGAGGAAATGAAGAGGTTTGAAATCTGGCGGCAGGTACATCCACCGAGTGGCGGGCTGTTACCAAGGCTGCAAGAAAGAAAATTCATCAGCTCTAGAAATTCTCATCTGACTGCGGACTGAACTAGAAAGTTCATTTTAAATGCATTATATTACAATAAAAGGCTACAGTTTCAATTGTCGTTTCTATGAAAATAGTGTTACACTTTAATACACCGCTGTGATGTGTTCCACCACTCCTCATTCCAAAGCTTTCACCCCATAAGGTTCCTGACCATTTTCAATGATAAAGCAATAACTTATTAGTTATATAAAATCTATGCTTTCTTTCTTTCTTTATTTTTTGAATTTTATTCATGAGCAATATAAAAGCAAAAAATAGAAGTAAATGCGGAAAATACACTTTTTCTATTTTATCTATTTTTTTTTTTTCATTTTTCACCACTCCTAATTGACCACTGCTATACAATACCCAAAAATGTATTTTTGGCTTTTCCCGGTTAAACAATGTCACATATGCTTTATTTCAACAGTAGCTGGCTATGTAGCAGACTGTTAACCCAGCCTGTACATTTGATTTTTAACATAGCAATTTTATCCCATGCCATTGTATAGTGTTATTCTTCCTTTGCAGAGCCCTAAACGTGTTTGAATAGTAAACAAGTACCACAATTGCTACCATTTTGAAAATAAAGCTTCCGGGGTTATTTCAGAATGGATATTTTGTGCCTTTCAAATTGTTGGATGGATTAATTAGGGTTTACAAGGGCTTACTGAAGCTAGGTACAGGTTATTAAGTAGCAATGGGTAAAGCTTTGTTCACAAGCTAGACTAAACTTGGTAGTTGGTTGGGACCAACTCTGTGCTGGGAATCTAGTCTACAGCTGAAATATCTGGAAATCATCTTAAGAGTGTGCCTCCTTACTCCACCTGCTGAACGTCGCTCTATCATGTACCTTGCCCCCCCCCCCCCGCCCCATAACAGTACATGTTGCTGGAGGGCCCTAGTATAGGATGCATATGTACAGTGTTCGTTACTTGTTTTTTGTGCACACTTTTTTTTGTCTTACTGTGGCACTGTAAGCAGCTCACCTCAGATCACACACTGACAGGACATTTTAATAACTTTTATTGAATGATTCTTGCGATTTTGTTATAGAAACAATCATTCATTCTACAGGCAATCGGATGTGAATATCCAAGAATCCATGGAGGGATTTTTTTGAGTGTACATCCGGGAACTCCAAGTGGTTGAGGTGCTGCACTTTCATTTTAGAATAGCCATAAACATAGATTGGCGCTGCATAAGTCCTTTGTCTTTCCATTTCAATCTGAGCTTATGGTTACACACAAAACAATGAAATTATTACATTTTATGGCAATTTGACAAAACAATGGTTTGTACAGAGAAGTTAAAAGCTTTTTTTTAATTAGTTCAAGAAATCTGGTCGAAATTCCTTTTATTCTGATTCAATTTTATGAAGATTGAATGGTGTAGGCTGTAGGGTAGATTTCTAGACTTGATTTATAGACACAAGACCTTTTTTTCTGAGTTTTCAATCATTTTTTTTTTTAATTCAATCATTTTTTTTTTCATAAAAACGTGATGTGTTGGTCAGATTTTTCAAATGTTACTCTCAGTAAAATTGATTAAAATTCTTGAATTGAAAAAGAAAAAGATAAAAATTGTATGTTGTGTGTGGCCACCTTGAGAAATACTTAACTTAAGGCAAATTGCATTTCTTTACAACCATAGCAGCAGTTCTCTGTAGTATATTGTCCAGAAAGTCCTACCTTGCTTGAGCAATTAGTTGCACACAGATGGTAACTATCATTAGTCATTTAAACACTTGTAGCTGGCAGATAATGGACTCTATCTGCCATTTCCTAACACTGTGGAATGTCTGTGTTATGTGCATGTAAAAACAAACCAAATTGAAATAACCGGTTTCTGTTTATTCTTCCAACGTATGGAGCTGAAATCAATTTATTGTGGAAAGTTGAATTTCCCTTTAACAACACTTGGATTATGTGTGTGCATGCATCCTCCCATTCAGCAGCAATTATGTTTGTTTCTTGGTCTCCTACAGTTGGCATTGCACCCCATTTAGCAGCTTTTGTATTGTATCTGTAATATCTAACCTGCCTATTGTACCTTTTAATCCTTTTATGAAGCACTGAGAGGCGTTTTAAAAAACGTTTAAGCAGCAGGGGTAGGACAGTAAAACTGCTTGAATAAAGCCTTTATTTAACAGGTAAATCGTATTCACATCCTCAGTATACAGCCATTTACTCAAGTAGCTTACATTTCTGTTTAGTAAATTTTTATTTCCTTTTGTTTGAAAATGTGTCTTGCAAACAGCTTATTACAGTCTTGAGAGAATTCTAGAAAGATCTTTAGCTATTAACTGTTCCTTCACCTTATTGGATTCTAAGGTTAAAGTTGCATTTTACAGGCATGGCTGATCTGTGGTAATCCGAAGAACATACAGTATGATTGGGTGCTCTTGTGTAAACCCCTCCCCCCCCCCTTAAAGCCCAAACTTTAGGTTGTAGGATGGTCCTGAATTGTGGCAGTTGGTTATTACACCAAATTTCAGCATGTAGAGACAATCAAGTCTTTCTTCTTACTTTATCTCCGACTTCTACCCAGATATCAAAATACGAGTTGCATTAGCAATTAAAAAATGATTGTGCTCAACACTGGAAAGAATTTTTAAGGAAGATCTACCTTGATGGTCCTGAAAAAAAAATAGGTCATGCGTTTGGGTTCGTCATGCACTTTGTTGGACATGTGTATGAGCCTTCAAAGAACTTTACTGAATGTAACTTAATAATTAAAATTGCTTATATTTTACTGTATTAATTTATCCATTATATAGTCCATGGTTTCCCATTGTAAAGCTTTCCTCTCACTGATTTACATTCTTTAAATTTATCACAGGTGGTGACATCTTTACTGCTGGCAAAGAGCATCATTGTGTAATGATTGTTGTGTTAGAAAGTGAGCAGAAACACCTGATCTCCCAGAGTACATTGGGAATTAAATAGTATTGGCTAAACATCATTGGTAGGGCGGGGTTTCATACAGCAATATATAGATATAGGGAGTGTTTCTGATGCTGAAACTAGGATAATTGATGTAAAATTGGGTATTTGGGATAATGTTTTATATTCGGCTATATGTCATTGCGTTGTCTCTTTAAGTGAAGAAAATGGGGGTGTGAGCAGCATAACTTGGGGCTTGTCCCTGGTTTTGTAGTTATAGTAATGAGGGCTTCTCTGATAGAATGGGGCAGTAAATTGTGGGACAAAGCTACCTAGATTGTTGTAGTTATTGACCTGGATACCATCTAACCAGGGAGATTTCCCAAAGGCCATATCTTTTTACTGCAGTTTATAGCTCATCTGTTTAAATATTTTCATATAGAAAGTGTCTCTGAAGGGCAGCTAATGTGGTTGAGCTAGCCATGCCTTTGTTGGGGAAGAGGGGGTTGATTTTACATTCATTAAGTGTAGAGTAGTAGTCATACTTAAAATACCAGTTATTAGATATGGAGATGTCATTATTATTTGATCTGGAGTAGCAATGCAGACTGTATGATAATTCCTTACCAACTGAGCTAATGTCTTCCTTTCCCTGTTGCCTAGTTAAAGTTTGTTTTCCTCATCTTGAGATGGCTGGATTTTGTGCAGCATCAGCTCATTTTAATGATAGATATTGTAGCGCTCTCTTATAGGGCTTGTAACATCACTTGACAGGCAGTCTATTGGGCCAATCAGAGTGCCAGGATCACTTACTTTAAAGTTACTGGACCCGAAGGAGTTCCAGGCGAGATTATAAGAGCACCCGTTACAGGTAATACGCAGCCTAAGTGCTGGTTCAGACGGAGGCTTGCAGAGCGTTTACCGCAAGCGTTCGGAACGTCGCAGTAAACGCTCCCATTCAAGTGAATGGGAACGTTTACACTGAGCTTTTGCGTGCGTTTGCACGATCGCGGTGTTCGGGTCCCGATTTTCGTGAGCGTTCGAGCTGCCCCTGGAAGCGACATGTAGCTTCCAGGGGGCGGCCAACCGCGACGGCTAATGTCTCCCTAGGGGAACAAAAAACGTGACCGCATCGGAACATGACGCGAAGGCTACTGAAAGCCTGACCACGCAACCGCCGCAACGCCCCCAGACGCGATGCCACGCAGACGTCCGTCTGAACCAGCCCTTAGCTACAAGCGCTCGCTGGGCATAGTGAGCATTATTCTGACAAGAGGAAATAATGCACGCTATGCATGAAGGTGCACAGTGTTAAATAGCGGGAGTAACAGCAGGTTACTCCCACTATTTATGTTAGTGAATGAATCCCATAGTGAGTAGGTTCGCAAACAATACATTCCATCTTCACCAGAGCCACCTTTTTATGGATTATTTGCACTTGGGATCTTGAATAGGCTGCAGTAGAGGCTAATATCCCGATCAGGGCTGTTTTGAAGCCCATTTCCAAGAATATTTTGTTTTCTTTAACTATACCATCTCTTTCTCCCAACTGTCATCCAACTACCTTCCAATCCCCCCACCCGTGTTTATACTTACCTTTGAAAGTCTTCAACTTTGAGTACATGCGATCCCACTATCCAAAATGGACAGTCATAGAGCCAAAATGTGATAATCAGAATGGTTTACTAAGCACAAAAGTTTCACAAATGATATTCTGTTTTGTGTGCACTGTACATTACTTCTGTACTGATGATCTGACATGGTAGAAGATCCTTGTACAGGTTATAGATCAGGACCCTTTGTTTTCTTTTATTCATTTGCCTCTAATCATTTTCTTATTTTTTTGTCGGATTTCCACCAAAGGAACATTGCCATGGTTCATGCCCCCACCCCTCACTATATCGCATAGATTTACAACCTGCACTTTATAAACTCTGTGTCTGTTAAAAAGAGGAAAAAAAAAATCTAGGCGTTGTGAGGAAAGGTGTTCAGTGATTGTTATGCCATTCTCTGGGCCGCTCTAGGGAGTTTTGACTAGACACCTGTCTACCAAACCTGTGGAAGTGACACTTAAAACAAATTACAGAACGCTTCCTACAAAGAGGTGGAAACACTTCTCTATAAATTATTTTGTGAACAGTGAACTGAGAATTTTTCCCATTTAGATTTTACCACTTGTAATGTACAGAAATGTACGGTTTCAAGGGTCTTTGGGAGTCTTGGCGGCTGATAGAACTGAGCGTTTAGAAATGCACTATTATAAAGTGTGCATTGCTTATATATGAAAGAAGCCAGTAAAGTTGTTTCTTTGATGCGTTTTGCTCTTGTCTGTTCTGGTCTCTAAGCTCTGCTCTGTTGCATGTAATATCCTGTCAGTATGCAGGCATTTTATTATTTATGAATTTAATTACTTCATATGTATTTGTATTTTATTATCCTAGAAAATGTTACTGTAAGTAAAAATGAAGGGTGTATTAATATGTATGGAAAGTTTACAAAATTATTTCACTCCCTCATCAATATAAATACTGCACAAAATTAATAATGGCAAAATACATTGTTTAAGTCAAAATGGTTGTAATTTGTGGCATCCTTTTTGCAGCAGGATGTGCAGCTGCTGGGGATTGTCCTCATTGTGGTGGCACACAGCAAACTGCACAGTGTGACCCCTACTCTCCTTCGGCTCCCCACTGCCTCATCCCGGGCTGTGGGTGTTTCTGCTTCGCTCTTTTACAATTGTGCTGAAAATTACACAGAATAAAATGAGCTGAAAACAGAAGGGTGTCCTTTTTTACTAACAATAAGATAGAAAAACAAATGGATGGGGTGCAGTGTTTGGAAATGTGGGATTGTGTAGCCATCACTGAACTAACCAAATTTGACTACTAACCATTGACAGATGACACTGAACTAACCATTGAAATATGCATGCACACAACAATGTATGCAGCAAAAAGTGTCACAAACAATCAAAACATTGTAATGATAAAAAAAATCATATACAGCCTATAGTCAAGAACATAGTATATTCTGTCACTCGGGGCATATGGTTGTTGGAGATCCTTCTGTGGGCTTTTCTACCTGCTATATACTACTATATCTTCAATTGCATCCCCTTGCCTATACAGGCTTACACAGCTTAGAGGATTTTTGTAGCCTGTATCACTGATATTGCAATTAGCAGGGCACACTGCTACCCTGATGGGTTTTTGGGGCTTGATCCACAACAGCTACAATTGCCTTTCGATTCCTCCAGGATTCCATGAACTGTCACCTGTGGGCAATATGCTGTACATACCAACTTTTTGTCAACTGTCACACCTTGTATGAGCTAATATATACATACAGTCACATACAGTCAATTACAGTGTGTATGTATATGTAATACGCACACACACACACACACACACACACACACACACACACACACACACACACACACACACACACACACACACACACACACACACACACACACACACACACACACACACACACACACACACACACACACACACACACACACACACACACACACGTGGCTCGGTCATCCGCTACCAACGGGGCTGATGCTAGATAATTGTGCTTTCTGGTTGCTTATGACTCTTGTTAAGAGTAGGCCTAGCCAGTGGCGGCTTCAGGAAATTTTTTTAGGGGGTGCTATGCAGGTGCTGGACCAATTTCCGGGGGAGCCGACGGCCTGGCAAAAAATGGGTGTGGCTACCGCGGCGAAAAAATGGGCGTGGTCATGACCGGATGAGGGCGGGGCTAACTGTAATTTAAAGTGAACCCAGGGTGAGAGTGATATGGTGGCTGCCATATTTATTTCCTTTTAAACAATACTAGTTGCCTGGCAGCCCTGCTGATCTATTTGGCTGTAGTAGTGAACTGAATTACAACAGAAACAAGCCATGCAGCTAATCTTGTCAGTTCTGACAATATTGTCAGAAACCCCTGACCTGCTGCATGCTTGTTCAGGGTCTATGGTTGAAAGAATAAGAGGCAGAGGACCAGCACGGCAGCCAGGCAACTGGTATTGCTTAAAGGGAGATAAATATGGCAGCCTCAATATTATTCTCACCTCGGGTTCCCTTTAAAAGTGCAACGCAAAGACAGAGGGCCCAAGTTTTGGTGACCCTTTTCCCAGAAAATTCACATAATTGTGCAGGTTTTCTCAAGAAAATACACGTAATGTGAGCAGATTTTAACAAAAAACGTCCAATGACCCCAATATGCACAATCGTTATCAGATATGGCCCCAATATGCACAATCGGTAGCAGATATGGCCCCAATATGCACAATCGGTAGCAGATATGGCCCCAATATGCACAATCGGTAGCAGATATGGCCCCAATATGCACAATCGGTAGCAGATATGGCCCCAATATGCACAATCGGTAGCAGATATGGCCCCAATATGCACAATCGGTAGCAGATATGGCCCCAATATGCACAATCGGTAGCAGATATGGCCCCAATATGCACAATCGGTAGCAGATATGGCCCCAATATGCACAATCGGTAGCAGATATGGCCCCAATATGCACAATCGGTAGCAGATATGGCCCCAATATGCACAATCGGTAGCAGATATGGCCCCAATATGCACAATCGGTAGCAGATATGGCCCCAATATGCACAATCGGTAGCAGATATGGTCCCAATATGCACAATCGGTAGCAGATATGGTCCCAATATGCACAATCGGTAGCAGATATGGTCCCAATATGCACAATCGGTAGCAGATATGGTCCCAATATGCACAATCGGTAGCAGATATGGTCCCAATATGCACAATCGGTAGCAGATATGGCCCCAATATGCACAATCGGTAGCAGATATGACCCCAATATGCACAATCGGTAGCAGATATGACCCCAATATGCACAATCGGTAGCAGATATGACCCCAATATGCACAATCGGTAGCAGATATGACCCCAATATGCACAATCGGTAGCAGATATGACCCCAATATGCACAATCGGTAGCAGATATGACCCCAATATGCACAATCGGTAGCAGATATGACCCCAATATGCACAATCGGTAGCAGATATGACCCCAATATGCACAATCGGTAGCAGATATGACCCCAATATGCACAATCGGTAGCAGATATGACTCCAATATGCACAATCCGTAGCAGATATGACCCCAATATGCACAATCCGTAGCAGATATGACCCCAATATGCACAATCGGTAGCAGATATGACCCCAATATGCACAATCCGTAGCAGAAATGACCCCAATATGCACAATCGGTAGCAGAAATGACCCCAATATGCACAATCGGTAGCAGAAATGACCCCAATATGCACAATCGGTAGCAGAAATGACCCCAATATGCACAATCGGTAGCAGAAATGACCCCAATATGCACAATCGGTAGCAGAAATGACCCCAATATGCACAATCGGTAGCAGAAATGACCCCAATATGCACAATCGGTAGCAGAAATGACCCCAATATGCACAATCGGTAGCAGAAATGACCCCAATATGCACAATCGGTAGCAGAAATGACCCCAATATGCACAATCGGTAGCAGAAATGACCCCAATATGCACAATCGGTAGCAGAAATGACCCCAATATGCACAATCGGTAGCAGAAATGACCCCAATATGCACAATCGGTAGCAGAAATGACCCCAATATGCACAATTCGTAGCAGACATGACCCCAATATGCACAATCCGTAGCAGACATGACCCCAATATGCACAATCCGTAGCAGATATGACCCCAATATGCACAATCCGTAGCAGAAATGACCCCAATATGCACAATCGGTAGCAGAAATGACCCCAATATGCACAATCGGTAGCAGAAATGACCCCAATATGCACAATCGGTAGCAGAAATGACCCCAATATGCACAATCGGTAGCAGAAATGACCCCAATATGCACAATCGGTAGCAGAAATGACCCCAATATGCACAATCGGTAGCAGAAATGACCCCAATATGCACAATCGGTAGCAGAAATGACCCCAATATGCACAATCGGTAGCAGAAATGACCCCAATATGCACAATCGGTAGCAGAAATGACCCCAATATGCACAATCGGTAGCAGAAATGACCCCAATATGCACAATCGGTAGCAGAAATGACCCCAATATGCACAATTCGTAGCAGACATGACCCCAATATGCACAATCCGTAGCAGATATGACCCCAATATGCACAATCCGTAGCAGATATGACCCCAATATGCACAATCCGTAGCAGATATGACCCCAATATGCACAATCCGTAGCAGATATGACCCCAATATGCACAATCCGTAGCAGATATGACCCCAATATGCACAATCAGCATCACCTGAAAAAGAAAAGAAAAACCCATTTACTCACCTACAGCCAGAAGACCTTCTTTCCCGACCTCCTGTCCCGAGTCCCGACCTCATTGTGGCGCGCAGCGCCCGCGCGCCCACGATCCTCTTCCTTCCCGACGTCACGACGAGACTTCCTGCCTGCATGCAGAGAGCAGGGCTACGGGAAAATGGCCGCCCGAAGCCATGCACTGCAGACTCGAAGTCTGCAGAACAGGGCTCCGGGCGGCCATCTTACCGTAGCCCTGCTCTGCTGCTTCGGGCTGCCGCTGTGAACTGACTTGGCGTCTTTTAGACGCCTGAAGTCAGTTCACTCCAGGGGGTGCTTTGGGGGTGCTTGGACAATTCTAGGGGGTGCTCGAGCACCCCCTTGCACCCCCCTGGCGCCGCCCCTGGGCCTAGCTAATACAGTACTATGCCCCACTCTATATACATACTAAGAACTCTGTATTAAATGTTAAAAATACAGTTATTGAAAGTATAATAACCTTGGAGGAGTCATGGACCCCAGTTTTCAATCACAGCAGAGCTCACAAACAGCCTAAGGATTTGGCTTTCACTACTGTGAGTACTGCCGGCAATTTGTGCTGGGGAGTTGAGACTTCTGGTTAGTTTAATTCCAGATAGCTGGGACTCTACCGTGCATGTGTCTGTCTGTCTGTCTGTCTGTCTGTCTGTCTGTCTATCTATCTATCTATCTATCTATCTATCTATCTATCTATCTCACAATGGGATATGTTAGCGCTATGATTAACATATTATGCCTATGTATTTTTTTATTCTTTGTGTATACAGTTATGGTGTGGGTGCATTTCTTTTTTTATATGGAGTTCCCTCGAACTGCGTTAAAGGCTATGGAAGAATTGGTCACAGTCAGAATGCATAATGTGGAACTTGTGCACATCCGTTTTCAGACAAAGTGCAAGATCAAGTGATAAAAATTACATGTCAGAATAGACCATAGTCACATTGAAAACTGTATTCCTTTGTTGCTATGAGTGGATTTGCATTGAAAGTCATGTAAAGGGTGACCAGCACAATATATGCAGATGGCCAAAAGCACTTTGACAAAATGTACGTGCCCCCCCCCCCCCCCCCCCCCCCCCACACACACACACAAATAAATAAATAAAAAAGCTTACTTCAACTACTGGTTTGTGTACTTCCCAGAATTACCGTATTTTTCGGACTATAAGATGAACATTTTTTCTCAACCAAAAGCGGGGAGAGCAATTCCCTGCAATTTATAGTCCAAATGCAGGGAATCCCTGACTAACAATTTCCCACCAATAATGAACCGCCAACCCGCCCCATGTCAGGGACTCCCTGCACTCCTGGTGTCCTGTGTGTCTGCCTCTGTGTCCCATTTTGTGTCCTTTGCATCCCCCTTGTGTCCAACTCCATCCTGCTTAATGTCCTCCTCCTGTCTACCAGTGTCCTGTGTGCCCCGCTTTGTGTCACCTCTGTGTTCCCTAGCTGTGCTGTAATTAGCTGTGGTAGCCACTTCTTTCACTCACCTAACCCAAATGTGCCCGCAGAGAATGGTGGCTTCTCCTCTCACTTGCTCACTCCTTCCCTCTAGTGCCCACACTTCCTGGTTGCATCACTACGCACGCGATCGGCACTAGAGGGAAGGAGTGAACGAGTGAGAGGAGAAGCCGCTGTTCGCCATGGGCACATCCGGGTTAGGTAAGTGATAGAAATACCATAACCTTTTTTTAATGTGACGTGGCACCTTGATATCATTTACCCTGGCTTCCTGTCTTCTGCAACAGCACTATGCTATGAAGATCTGTAGCACCCCCGATAGGCCCTTCATTTTTCTTCTGTCCCCTTTTCTCCCCCTCCCCATCATTTTCTGCTTTAATACTTCTCCTTAATACTTGGATTACGTGTGACTATTTTCTCTCCTAATGGAGTGTTCTCACATGGTTGGGCTGCTGACAGCTCCAGTGTGTCCAGAAAAAGCAGAGGCTTCTGGTGACAAAGCTTTTCCTAATGTTGTGCAGATCACAGGCTAGTCTATCAAAATACTCTCCCTATCTATTCTTCACACTCTTAATTTTATTCTTTGTTCTCATTCTTTCCATATTTTATGGACTCACCTGTCCTGTCTGTAAGGACCAACTTTCGAGGATGTAAAGATGAGCAAGTCCTATGTTTTATATCCTATTTTCCCCCAGTTATTATTCATACTACAGTAAAAAAAAAACCATTATCTGTCACCAACAGGGATCAGCTGAGTGCCGTTTCTTGTTGCTTGAGAGTGTTAAAAATAGGTCTTGTTAATACACTACTATATCCCACACTGTATACTTACCATAAACTTTGTAATAATGTTTAATTGAGAGCTTACTGCATAACTACATACAGCACACTGATTAGTACATACTGTTAACTGTTCTTTGGTAAGGTACATAGTGTGATGTCTCCTAGTACTACAAAGCAAGAGTGCAAATTAAATAGCCACTATGCTTAATGTGTTAACTAAAACAGTACATTCGGTCAAAGTAATAATGACCTTCCATTAACAGAGGAACCTAGAGCAAGGAGATGATTTAGATAATCCCTAATAAACCAATTTTGTTTATATTATACAGGATCTTCTCAAAAAATTACCATATTGTGATAAAGTTCATTATTTTCTGTAATGTACTGATAAACATTAGACTTTCATATATTTTAGATTCAAATACACCCCATAGAGAATCTGTGGGATATTGTGAAGAGAAAGTTGAGAGACGCAAGACCCAACACTCTGGATGAGCTGAAGGCCGCTAACGAAGCATCCTGGGCCTCCATAACACCTGAGCAGTGCCCCAGGCTGATTGCCTCCATGCCACGCCGCATTGAAGCAGTCATTTCTGCAAAAGGATTCCCGACCAAGTATTGAGTGCATAACTGAACATAATTATTCGAAGGTTGACTTTTTTTGTTTTAAAAACACTTTTCTTTTATTGGTCGGGTGAAATATGCTAATTTTTTGAGATAGGAAATTTGGGTTTTCATGAGTTGTATGCCAAAATCATCAATATTAAAACAATAAAAGGCTTGAACTACTTCAGTTGTGTGTATTTGAATCTAAAATATATGAAAGTCTAATGTTTATCAGTACATTACAGAAAATAATGAACTTTATCACAATATGCTAATTTTTTGAGAAGATCCTGTATATAATATATGACCCAAAACTTTATTTTTGATAAATTGCTTTAGAAAAGAGATATGAGTTTGTTTCTTTAAATCCTTATCTACCGTATATACTCGCATACAAGCCGAATTTTTGACCCCCAAAAAGGGGGCCAAAAGTTGGGGGGTCGGCTTGTATGCGAGTCGTGGGTGGTGGTCTGCGCCACTCGCTCGCTCGCCCCCTCCCTCCCTCCGTGGCCGCCGCTGCTGCTAAATTACCTGCTTCAGCGGCCGCTTCCTAATCCGGGTTCCCCTCTTCATCCTGCGGAATCCGTAACTGTATCACAGCAGCGCGCCCGGCGCTGCTGCTGTGACGATGCAGGGGGCAGGAAAGAGCGGTTCCCCTGGTAACGGCGCATCGACGTTACCAGGGGAACCGCTCTTTCCTGGCCCCTGCATCGTCACAGCAGCAGCGCCGGGCGCGCTGCTGTGATACAGTTACGGAGTCCGCAGGATGAAGAGGGGAACCCGGATTAGGAAGCGGCCGCTGCCTAAAGCAGGTAATAGCAGCAGCAGCGGCCGCGGAGGGAGGGAGCGTGCGGGGCAGGGCACTACACTGGGCACTATACTAGCTATACTGAGCACTATACTAGCTAAACTGGGGCACTATACTAGCAATACTGAGCACTATACTAACTATACTGAGCACTATACTAGCTATACTGGGCACTATACTAGCTATACTGAGCACTATACTAGCTATACTGAGCTCTTTACTAGCTATACTGAGCACTATACTAGCTAAACTGGGGCACTATACTAGCTATACTGAGCACTATACTAGCTAAACTGGGGCACTATACTAGCTATACTGAGCACTATACTAGCTAAACTGGGGCACTATACTAGCTATACTGAGCACTATACTAGCTAAACTGGGGCACTATACTAGCTATACTGAGCACTATACTAGCTATACTGAGCACTATACTAGCTAAACTGGGGCACTATACTAGCTATACTGAGCACTATACTAGCTATACTGAGCACTATACTAGCTAAACTGGGGCACTATACTAGCTATACTGAGCACTATACTAGCTAAACTGAGCACTATACTAGCTATACTGGGCACTATACTAGCTATACTGGGGCACTACCTACCCATACTGGACACTTTACTAGCTATACTGGGACACACTAGGGGAATAAGGCGGCCAGCATTTCCTACCCCCGGCTTATATGGGGGTCAATAATTTTCCCCTGTTTTTTCAGGTAAAAGTTGGGGGGTCGGCTTATATGCGGGTCGGCTTATATGCGAGTATATACGGTAAGTGTAAGATAGATTAAGACAAGGAGGAAAGGGATCTATTGGTCGTATAGAGAATATTAAGTTCTACTAATAACTGTTATGCATTTCATATGCAGATTTATAGAATGTTCCAGTTAATCCTTAAAGATCTCCGCCCATAAATAGTGGTCCATATCTTTATGGGAGGGTATAGAATCCTGGCTTTAGACAACATGCTGGGTAAATTATGAACAGACGCCCCCAGAAAAAGGCAAGTCATAAAATCATACACTTGCTATACAATAATAACATTAGACTTGGCTGTCTGGAGAGAGTAAAGTCTGTTAACAAGAAATTATGATTTCTGTTCTCAAGATCATATATTATATTCTTGCAAAGACCATGTCTTTACACCATCCCCTTGCTTCCTTTCTTTTCATCAGCCAAAATAATAAATACCTCCTGGCCAGACCACAATCCAGTTCTGATCACTAACAAAGACCTCTGGCTAGAATTCAATATTTTTCATTGACGTTTAAATGAATCCCTATTTAGTAATCCAACATTCTGTCAGGAAGTGGCAGGCGAAGTGATTTTTTTTTTTTACTCTAGCCATGTGAAGGATACCTCTCCAGCTACTAATTGGGCAGCCCATAAGAGCTGCAATAAAAGGAGAGAGCAATCCAGATGGCCACCAGGAATAAAAAATAAAATAAAATCTACATCCTTGCTATGCCAAAAAGAAGCCACACCAAGGGTCATTTAAAACCCTGTTTCCACTACAAACACACAAGAAAGCACTGGGTGTTTTTATATATATTTTTAGACCATATTAATTGTCTAAGCGCTCAGAATTGGACAGAATTGCAGCATGCAGTGCATTTGAAAAACATGCTGCTTCAAAATGCATTAGTGGGAATTAGAAACGGAGTTCTTGATGGTAAACCAAATGTCACCGAGAAATGAAAAAATGTACTTGACCTGAAAATCTCTCTAAAACCTGTATAGTGGGAGCAGTCTCCCAAGAAGTAGGCGCACAGCTACATGCTTATCTAGTTTGAAAATAAACCCACGGCCATCAACCTATTGAGCCTCACTGCACCTCAGTCCAGAGGGAGGAAATCTATCTGTCTTGGTCACATGACATTGATTGTAGTGAGTTGCTGTATAAGGAGTTGAATTACAAGGTTCAAAAGAAATGCCCAACCAGGTGTGTGTGTGTGTGTGGGGCGCGGGGGGGGGGGGGGGGGGGGCAACGTATTTTAGCTTATGGAATTGAAAATCCAGAGGTATAGAATATGTAAAGCAGCTACAGCTTCCAGGTGAGGGTCTTCAATGAATACAACATTTTTAGCATTCATTTTCTGGTGTAATTATCTGAACACGTCAGTTATTCCTTTTCAGAATACATCCATTTGTACTAATTAGTGTATTGAAAATAACAAAGCGATAGCTTACATGTACAGTTTGTTCCATGACAGTGTTTCCAAACTTTTGACAATGTATGAAAGTGAACCTTCTCAATATTTTTAAACCAACCTCTGACTAAGCGCAGGTAACAGCTAATCTTGGCTCTTCCTGTTCAGTAAGCCAGCACCTATTCAGTGAGTGAGAGTGACCAGACTCCCTAACACTGCTACTGCCTGCTGAGCGCGGCTTGGCTGCAGCTCAATCTCTTTGAGTCCACCAGGAGAAAAGCGCAATAAAAATGTTATTTGTCTTGTCTTGATCGAGCTGCCGTCACCAGGAGCATTCTGCTCAAGGGGGGGGGGGATACAGTTCTTTTGAGAACTGTGCAAGTCTCACCATGCAGAAAGTATTTTGGAAGGATGTGGGAGTGCATATTGTGTGCTGCAGTCTGCCAGTAATGTTTCATTATGTTTTTAATGTTTTATATACCTCTGAAGGCCTTTGCAGCAGGCCCTGAATCTTCCTTGCAGCTTCCAATTAGTTTTGCTACTTCTAATTTTATAACCAGAGTTACTGTCCCGGAGCTTGTGCGAGGTATCAAAGTGCAATGAAGATATTCCAGGGGGGGCATTTGGGTATATGAAATGTATGAAGAGCTTTTTTTTTTTACAACGAGATTGTGACATTGTGACATTCTGGTGGAGAAAATGGAGGGAGTTTGGCTTATGAGCAGATGGGATTGTCCAAGAGAATACATTCCTTTTTTGTGTTGAACAATAATCTAGCCCGCTCAGGATTGCACATTAACAATGATTTCAAGCTGTTTATGAAAGTACTTCCAACAGAATATATTTCTCACCCATCTTACATCCAATTAGACCTGGTAAGTCTTGTAGCTAAAAGTCAAACTAGAAAATAAAAGGGACATCGGCATGATATGTATAATGCATTCTAATCGGCATTGCTTAAGGGACAGATGGCATGTCCAGGGACCTGCATGTACATTTTTTTTCTTCATACAACAATACATATTTTATGTTTTAGAAAATTATGACTTTTGTTCAATTTTTTTTTAACATCCTAAATGTTCTCTACAAACTGCTCTATAGTCCATATTCTTGTTAACATTTTACAAGCCATATATAACATAGAACTGGTACAGGTATCCATCAGTGTTGTCTGTTTCTCTCCAGTACTATAGCAAATAATAGTATGAAGTTCACTGGATCTTTTATATCCACCTTCATGCACAATTGTTTTCCCATGTAAGCCATCGGGTACAGATTGCTTTACCAGAGTACAGACTGAGAGCTGCAGACTACAATCTTCTCAGACAAGTTAGTCTACACTCTGCACCATGGCCCCTTGTGGTCTGAACAGCAACTTAATGCTGAGCCAAGTAGCAATAGCCCCAATCACAGAGCTTGCTCTGAACTCTTTTAGAAGTCTTATTTGGAACAAAAAGTAACATTTTGACACTCTACAAGGACTGCAATGACAGTATTATTATTATTTTTTATTTATATAGCGCCAACATCTTCCGTAGCGCTATACATAGTACAAACAAATAATGGGGAACAAATATACATAAGAACTACAAGACACTGTACAGTCATGACATTCAATAGTAGAAATAGAAATTGTTGATGTGTAGTTGGTACATGTGCATATGTTAAAATTACAGCAGTATGATAAACACTAGGAGGAACTCCCTGCCCTTGCGAGCTTACAATCTAGAGGACAGTATATTTAGTACTGAACCTGTACTGGAGCTGTAGCATGGCAGGCAAATGTATGCTTGTGCACATGTAAAATGTACTAATAATATATTTGTATGTTGGTAACTTACGGTAATTATATTTTACATGTTTGTAACTCTTATTGCTTGGTCTTCTGTTTGCATTGTATTAATCTGGTTATATCCTGAACTACATTTAGGGACTAATCTGATGTTTTACAGCTTAGTTCATCTTTTGATTGTAGTACTACTTTTAGTATGATATTCATGGAGAGAAGAGGCAGAATAAATCCTGCTTTGAATATTTTGGTTTATGCAATAGAACTTATTTGAGTACTGGTGATATTCTTCTTGTATTGTTTTGTGTGTGTTTAGCAACTTGGGTTAGTAACCTAGGCTAGGTAATCTACAGATTGCTGTGGTCAAGGTGGCACTGCTTCCTGGCATGCCATTGTGTTACTAAGCACTGCACAGTTGTGATGCTGATGGCTGCATAGGGCAGCACCACATTAGATCTGAGGATTCCCAAACATGGTGGCATAAATATCAATGACACGAAGTAGATGTAATCCCCAAAAGATCAAATCCATGCTAATTTTCCCTGCTGCAATACACCTTTGCTTAATTGGGAGATTGTGGAGTACTGAAAGACCTCTGTAGAGGTCCACAATCTTAACAAAACAAAACTGAAGTTCAGTAGACCTTTGCGTTTTCATCATATTACAGTTTGATTTGCCAATTTGTGTAGCAGTATCTGATTTACACAATTGCCAACACATCCCTATTTACAGACAACTCTCTTAGACTCCTTTCACACTATGCCCATTGAGTCGCATCGAACAATATAATTGCAACACAACATGATGCCATTACAGTATATTTCAGTGGGGTCTTTCACACTGTTACTTTAGCGGTGCAGTGATCTCCGGCAGGATATCACTGAGTGATGCGCTCAAGCATAACGTCTATGGACTGTAAGCTGCACTGCACGGGTCGGCTCACTGTCGCAATCCTATGTTTCAGGATATGCAACGAATATAGCGCAAAAAGAGCCTTATGCTGGGAATACACGTTAAGTTTTTACTTTAGATAGATGGGTTCGATAGATAAATTCCAACCTGTTGGATCTGGTCGATTCTACTTTCGTTTCGATTCTCCTCATTCAAGTGAATGTAATTGATAAGAAAAGATAAGGAATCGAGAGGAGAATCGAGCAGTGAATCGAGAGTAGAATCGAACGAAAGCGAAAACGACGGCAAAAACGAACGCAAAAACGCATCGTGTATTCCCAGCATTGGAGTTCCCCTTCATGATTTTAGCCTGAAAGCTGAATAGTGCTTCATAGATACAGACAGAACATAACCCGTGTGAAACACATGCTTCGGGAATCTCAGCAGGCTTGCATTATTTCATTAATTATTTATCTGGCTAATTACTTCAAATTTTTAAGCAATTGAACACTTGGCTGAGACAAAAGTGACTCGGTAACCATTTGTTCTAATTGACTTCATTAGCTGTCATATACTATCCAATTATCTTTTAGTATTTGTCCTGGTTCTAAGTTGCCGTTTGTTTTGAGGTAAAAAAAGACGAATAGGACACACAGATCCACACAGTGCATAAATATCTTGTTCAGAACCAGACCTTTCTCAGGCCTCTTGAATCTCCTATTGAATAAAACGTTCCCGACCTCCACACAGATTCACATTCTCTGTCCGTGAAGTATTTCATTTGGTAAAATTTGAGAGACATTGAAGTTCTTTTTATCCAGAGTCTGGTCAGAGGAGGAATACAGAAGAAAACAATAATGAGGCTCCAAATACAGCTTCTTTCACGTGTTGCTGGCCTAACTCGCATCTCGTATAAAAAGCATGTCGTTCTTTTAGCTTTTAGTTGATCATTATTTATCGTTAAGTGTTCAGAATGTCCTTTTACGCTGCACTGTGTTGTTCCTGATTGCTAATTATCTGTTAATGAGGTTTCCTGCTCAGCTGGATCTCAAGTGATACAGAAAACGGAAAGGCAAGAATTTAACTGGAACTGTGCAAAGAGATGCTTGGTGCTACGTAGGCAGCAAGAACACTCTGGAACACTGCAGGGCTTATTTATAACAAAGCAGCAAAAACAAATCTCCGCTTTTCAGAATTGGATCGGCACTTTTATATCGCCGCATTTATAAATGTGAGAACTTGTTTTGGTCAAAAGCAATCAGGTGGCAAAGCAGGGCATTTGTACATTTTTAAGTTGACATCTTCTGCAGCACACCACAGAGTACATAGTGGTGTCCCTAAGGGTGTGTACACTCATCCAGTTTTTATTGACCAATGATTGTCTAATTTTAACACGTCCATGTATTATGAGAGCTTACCTACACAATCTGTTCATAGTATTCAAAATCTACTGGCCCTCCTACTATATGGAGGTGGGAAATTGGTCATTGATTGGCCAATCAAAATTGGATGTATCTATGCACCCTAAAGGCTTGTTCACACTATAGGAGCTTTTCTAAGAGCTTAGTGATTTTAAAAGCTCTTGCTAATGTTATCCTATGTGTGTGTTCTCACTAGAGTGATGTGATTTTGTAAAAATCCCCCATAGCAATGCATCAGCAAAGGCTTTTCAAAATCACTAAAGCTCAAAAAGCTCTTGTAGTGTGAACAAGCCCTAAATGCCCCTCACAAGAGCTTTCTTGCAAATCGGTTATCCTTACTGTATACAATGTGCTTCTCACTCTGTCTTTCAATGGTTGTCCTTCTTGAGCTGTGGGTGGACCACAGATTATGGACATTTGGAATTAGCCCTCCTGTATTGGGCCATGTGCTTACTCTGGGGTTGCTTTCACTGAGAAAATAGCCGTGAAAAGACATTGAGCACACTGATTGCAGCTCTGATCAGACAAGCCTACATGAAACCGTTATTGCAGAGGGAAATGTGGAGGTCAAAATGAAGATTTGGAGCAGATACTTCCAACAAACAATGGACCATAAAGAAACTCAATTGCATCCAAATATTAATGTTTGGATTCTAAACACAGCAGGAAACACTAATTTTGGCCTGAAACTATAGCAATTATCATTTGGGAGCATACTGGGACGTCCTGCTGAAAAGATACAAACTATTTTGCTGTGCATATTTTGTGTTGTCAGATATTATTGTGCCTGCTGTTTAGTGTGAGAAGTTATTTTTGTTTTTACTACTTTGCTTTATAATTCATATTAAAATGTTATTGTGAGCAAACAGCTTTATGTGCTGGTTAATTAATTGTTAGGTTTTAGTACTGATTTCTTCCAGATTGTATTTGCTTAGCAAGTATGTCGTTTTTGTCCTATTTTCAGTTTAAACTTGTGCAAGTCTGTTGCTTTTTATTTTTGTAGGGGTATGAAAACTCTGGCATCTGGAGTAGTGAATTTGCTTGTAATACAATGATATGAGGCAAATGTGGTAAATAGTAGCTACGGCAGCATTGCTTGATTAAACCTACGATTTGCTGTGTTCATGACCACTGTTCCCTTTAGGTTGTCAAAGGATGCATTGGGTCTTCTAGCATCCTGGGAATGTCCCTAGTGAGGCCAGGTCAACACCTGCATTATCCTTTATCAGGGCTGCCATCAGAAATTTTGGGGCCCCTCACACATCATCAGGACTGGGCCCCCCGGGCCCACCCACTGGCTACTGTGCCCGCCCCCCACCCCGTGCCTGCCAGTAACTGCTTTCATAGGCTAGGATTAAGGATATTTTAGTGGAAAATATGAAAAAACGGGGGGAGCAGGCATGTGTATTGGCCTCTCCTTATGGCCACCGCTTCCCCTGTTCTCCTCCGTCCCCCTCCGTTAGTCAGTAGCGACCCCCAGGACTTCTGGATCGGGTGGTGGCGGCTTACTGTGCAGGTGATGCCCAGTGACGCATATCCTTGTACGCATTTACGTGGACGGGAGCACTCTGCGCATGTGCACTACGTAACTGTGACATTACAACTACAAAGGGCACTTGCACAGAGCACTCCCACCTGGCCACGTGAACGCATACAAGGATACGCTTCGCCGGGCAGTGCCTGTGCAGTAAACCATCACCACCCCGACCCGGAAGTGAGTTCGGGGGGTCGCTACTGACTAGCGGAGGGGGATGGAGGAGAACGGGGGAAATCGGTAGCCATGTGGAGAGCCCACTACACATGCCTGCTCCCCCTTTTTTTTTCATATTCTTTTCTACTAAGGTATTCTTTTTAATACCAGCATGTTGGCAGGGCCAGATGTGTACTTTTTACCGCCCAAAGCCCATTTTCAAGTTAAGGTTACTGATCACAAGATTAGGGTGATTAAATTGACTGAGAACAGTCAGTGACATGACTACCGTATGTACTCTTTAAAGTGCTACAGAAGATGTCAGTGCTATATAAATACATAATAATAATATGGTAGGACATTAGACTATGACTATGGTAGGATTAGAATGTGAGCTTCTCTGGGGACAGTCAGTGATATGACTATGTACTCTGTAATGTGCTGCAGACGATGTCAGTGCTATAAAAATACATAATAATAATATGGTAGGACATTAGACTAGGGCTATGGTAGGATTAGAATGTGAGCTTCTCTGGGGACAGTCAGTGACATGACTATGTACTCTGTAAGGTGCTGAAGAAGAGGTCACTGCTATATAAATACATAATAATAATATGTTAGGGCATTACACTATGACTATGGTAGGATTAGAATGTGAGGTTCTCTGAGGACAGTCAGTGACATGACTATGTTTTCTGTAATGTGCTGCAGGAGATGTCAGTGCTATATAAATAGATAATAATAGTATGGTGGGACATTACACTATGACTATGGTAGGATTAGATTGTGAGCACCTCTGAAGTCAGTTAGTGACAAGACTATGTAATCTGTAATGTGCTGCAAAACATAATAATATGGTAGGACATTACTATGACTATGGCAGAAATAACAAAAGGAACACCCCATGTGTGAATAGCAGAGTAAAGGTGACCATACATCAGGCGATTTGGTGGCTGATCGATCATCCGATTGTTATAATTGAATTAGATAAAAATCTATGCTGCCAAGTGCATGTCCGACCAACAATGCGATCAATATCGGGATGAAAATTGGTCGCATTCTTGATCGTGCATGCTGCAAGATGTTAGGCGACTTGCTTGATTGAGTGCGCAGCGGGAATGGCGTGCAACTTCCCGACAATCAACGAACGCGTCGAAACCCCCGGCGCTCTCCCCCCTAATGAAGAATGTCCCCCCGGTGCCCTGTGTGAAGTATACATTACCTGTCCGTGGCCTGCGCTTGTCCCTCCGCTGCTCCGAGCGCATTCCCCTCTCCATACACACGCCCCATGTGGTTTCCTAGTAGGGGTGCGCGTGTGACATCAACACAGGCCTTTACTAGTGAACCATGTGGGACACGCATGTATGCAGAGCAGATATCCCAGGGGCAACGGGGGACAAGCGCAGGCCACGGACAGGTAATGTATACTTTCCACAGGGCACCGGGCGGACATTTACATTGGGGGGACAGCGTCAGGGCAGCAAGGCGGCGCACAAGGCTGATTCCATATCGATTTCAGCATGACATTGATTGGGAATCGGCCTGTGGTGTATGGGCAGCTGACAGATCTCTCTCTTATCAGATTTGTTTAGAGAAAGATCTGTCTCTTGGTGGAATCATTGCTAGATGTATGGCTACCTTTAGGGAATGAAGTGAAATGACTGTGTGGGGTGGGGGGAGGAGAAGAGGAACACTTGATGTGTCAGAGAGGGCAGAACTAGCTGACATAAGACAAGTGATAGCAGGAGCCAGGCAGCTGACAGGTCAGGAGGGGAAAGCCAGGCAGCCCTGTTTCAGCAGCTTTAGATGTCAGTGCTGCTCAGGCTGGGGGGAGAGAAATAAGGGGGAGAGGGAGAGAGCTGGTCACTGAATCTGCAGCACAGCAGCTGAGGACCAGGCAGCGTGCTGCAAGTGTGTGCAAAATACCTGCTTCTCTGCACACAATTCACTCTCTCCTAGTCTCCTTGATCCTCAGTGTCCTAGTCTCCTATCCTCAGGATTCCTCACATTGCTGCCCGTCTTCAAACTTCTTCCTCCTCCTCCCTCCTGGCTCAAATCTCGGCTTGTCTCCTTACTTCTCAGCTCCGCCCCTCAGTGTCAGAGAGGAGAGGAGGGAGTGGCTCTCCTCTCTGCTGTGCACCATGGTCGCTGGAGAGACTGGGGACAGCTGCAGCAACCCCAGCTCTTCTGCTGCTCAGACAGCGATGCGGAAATCCAAGGGCCCCGGGCCCCCCTGTAGTTCCCTCAGAGCATGGCGCCCGTCACTGATGTAATGGCTGTCCCCCCCTGATGGCTGGGCTGTCCTTTATTATCCTTATTCCCTTAAACCCCACATTCAAGCTCACATCTATTTTATCAGAGCATTTACTAATGATTATAAATAGTGCATTAAACCTGTTATATTAACGGTTGCAGCAGATGACTTGTCCACAGTTCCTCAGCACCAACAACCTGATGCATTCTCACTCCCACAATTCTTCACTCTCTAACAGTACAAATTGCCAGTCACATGGTAACTGTTGCAATTCTGAGAGGTTGGGGGACCCATGACTGCAAGGGGGCTAGATTTAGATTGTCAAGGAGCTGCCAATAATTTTGGCTTGCATGCAAATGTATTGCAAGTTGTATACAGCTTGGAATTGCACTGATCAGACAGGAGGATGCTATATTTTTCTGCTCTCCAACAAGCCTCTGAATGTCTGCTCCTAACCAAGCATGGGTTTCCTCAGGAAAGCCAGTATTTCCAAAGAGGGCCTAAACTTTTGTACAGGAGAGAAGGAAAACACAGAGAAACCCATCCTGTTTGTGTTTAGAGATAACAGCCTGTCTATTTCTCCCTTATCCGCTTGTGTTTAGAGAAACAGCCTGTTTAGAGAGAACAGCCTATAATAACAGCTTGTCTATTTCTCCCTGATCTGCTTGTAATGAGCCACTGTAATTTGAGCTGTCATCGGTTTGAAGCAACTACACTGCAGCATCTCTAAAGGAGCTCTATAAGCTGTAACAAGGAAATTGTTTTCCTGTAAAGGTTATTATGCTGTTACTTACCTTTTAGAGCAGAGTGGAATTCTTGGGTTTCGGTCCACTGTAAGCAAGCTTTTACAGTCTTATGCTAGGGATACAGGGTACGACCCAGCGGCTCGATTAGCTGCCGGATCGACTCCCGCCGCGTCCCCGCTCGTCCCCGCCGGCGTCCAGATCAATTCCCGGTCGTCCCCGCGGGCGATTCCTTATATTCTGCTCGACTCCCCGCTATTGTCCGCCCGCGGAGATCGAGCGGGGTCATCGGACCTGTCGGAAATTATCGATCGAGCCATCAGCAGCTCGATTGATAAGGGGAAACATACCGTGTATCCCCAGCATTAGGCCTGGGACCCACTAGCAGCGCTTCTCTAAGCGCTTTGTGATTTGAAACGTTCTTGTTAATGCAAAGCTATGTGTGATTTTTAAAAGACCACATAACTCAAGTGGGATCACACCCATAGCATTACATAAGCAAGAGCTTTTCAAATCACAAGCGCTTAGAAATGTACTGCTAGTGGGTTCCAAGGCCTTAGAGATGCTCCGACAGGATGCACACATGTACCTTAAGAATTCCATACTGCAACCACTGTGACCATTTACATTGCAGTATGTCTTAATTTTCTAAATAAAAAACATCCTCATCAAATCAGCTCTATATGATTGAAGTCACAGACACACAGGGCCAATCCGAGGCAGAGGCGAGAGAGGCTCCAGCCTCTCGGGGTGCAATGTAGGAAGCACAACTCGCTCAGCTATCATTCCCCTATTGTGTTTGAAGCAGAGATAAATAAGAAAAGGGGATACATGGCAGTGATTGCAATCCAGGTAACTAGAGATTAAGGTGTTGGGGGCCCTGGGACGCCTTTTAGTCTAATAGCAATCAGTGTGTGATGGCTGGGGTGGGAGGGACGGAGGGGCGCACTTTGGCATCTCAACCTTGGGTGCTGGAGGACCTTGTCCCGCCTCTGCAGACACAAATCAGATTAATGTGGCGTTTCCTTAGGTAGCTGCATTAGCTCTGCTGTACTTGTGAAAATAGCCTGTCCTGGCTTTCTCAGTGGTTAGTGAGACAGGAGTGATTACTCCCAACTACGTGTACACATACACAGCATCTCTGGAGATGAGGATTCCTCCTTTTAAAATGAATATACAGTATTATTGCAGTGCACACAGTGAAGCAGGTGGGGTGGAAAGGGGTAAACAGTCTTACTTCTTGCTTTGTGCAGAATTATGAACCAATGAGAACACAGAGAAATATTCTGGGTACAGTTAACACCAAGCCATATTATTTTGCTTAGGTTTCCAACAAGTTTTCTAAAAAAAAAAAAATTATATTAATATGATAATGTTTGATAGCACTACAAAAGGACTTGAATGGTGGTTGAAACTTTTTCTTTTTTTAAAGACCAGAGCCATCCGTGCCCTTTTATGAAATGTTATTGCTGTAATTGGCTAACAGCAATCATGAGGTCAGGAACCAATGAAATTGGCTCATGCTCGAAATATGGACGCTCTGCTGTCAGCGTAATAGCAGAGTGAGCAGGTGCAGCGACGTAGACAGTGGCGGGAGCGGTGAGAGCGAGTGGACGTACCGTAGATTGAAATCTAAACCATAGCAGGAATAAGCAGCCACAAACAGCCTAGATTTTAATCACCGCCATTTGAAAGCAGGTCTGACAGGTCACTCATACAGACAGGCCACTCATACATACAGGCTGCACTGGGGACACAGCTCCCATAGAGGACTACAGGTGCGAGTTCTTCAATACAGTTGCTGCATGTGCCATATCTTTTTAGACAGAGAGAGCTTGGATCTCATGTCATTGGAGAATCCCCTACTCTACTGTTAAGCCTGGTACACACCATGCAATTTCCCGTCGGATAGATGGGTCGAATAGATCATTTCTGCCAGTCCGATCTGATTTTCTGATCGATTTGCATAGAAGTGATCCGAAAATCGAAATCCGATCGGATCTGTCGGAAATGATCTATCGACCTATCTATCTGATGGGAAATTGCATGGTATGTACCAAGCATTATGGGTATTACAGTAATGCAATAAGAATGTAAAATTTCTGAAAGTGTGAGTATCTGGACCTCATTTATAGTTTTTCTCTCTCAATTTTTAATTCTATTTAGTAGAGATCTTAGAAATTTTTTTTTAGAAACCTCAGTAGTGGGAAGACTCTGGTTGATTAAGAAACTTAACTAATCCTCCTCTAGACCACTTTTGCGGACAGAAGATGAAGAGACACCATTGGCCAAAATAAAGGGAGATGAGATGACATTGCAACTTCAAAAATAAACAAAGAGACACAAGGAGCCAAAATGGTGTAGTTTCTTGAGGAGTATAAAATAAGCGGGTTGCTCACAAAATCAGGTTGCTGTTTGTAATGATCTGCTCTGCTGTCTGCACAGGCAGGCAGCTTTTTGACAATTTTTCAGGTCTGTATGCTGCAGGTCCCTGGAAAGGAGACCTGTCTTCACTCTGCAAGTTTCAGAGTTGCTGTTCTGGTGAGGGATTTGCATTCACCTATCTGGCTATTGATAGCTCTGCCTCTCTTGAAGGCTTGCAGTATAAATACTATTTCCTCCCAGAATTCCCTGCTGGTCATAAAGGTTTGGTTCTGCTGGACTTACCTTGAGTTACAGCCCCTCTGCAAATTGTTTGCTAAATGTTGTCTTAGAATAGTTATCCTTGGGAGTGCACTAGCATTCCTTCTAGCGCAGTCAGTTTGTTTATTATCTGTATTGCCTAGTTCTGTCTTATCTGTTGCAATTGCACTTTCTCCAACGGCGGCTGACAGTGAATCGCTCTGTCTGTTTGGATTGCATTCGCCCTAGCGGTACAGGCGGTGGATCCTTCTGTGCTCTGTCTTGGAGTGTAAGCCAGAGCAGTGGTTGCTACTGGTTGCTCCATCTCTCTGTCTGTTGGGATCGCATTCGCCCTAGCGGTAGAGGTGGTGGATCTTTCAGTACTCTGTCTTGGAGTGAAGCCAGAGCAGCGGTTGCTACTGGTTACTCCTGTCTGTCTTGTCTCATCCGGGCGATGGTATTGTCGCCAGCGGTGGCTGACAGTGAATCGTTCTGTCCTGTTCCTAGATCGCATTCGCCCTAGCGTTAGAGGCGGTGGATCTCTCTTGTCTGAGCCTTGGAGTTTAACCTTAGCTGCGGTTGCTACTGGTTACTTCTTCTGTCTGTCTTGTCCGGAACGAACGCTTCACGTTCTTTGTTTGTTTTCTTTTTGTGTTTCATTTGTTAGTCAGGGTTGGTACGCTATGTCACTGTTGCGCTTAACGTGCGGTGACCGTGCCTTGCACGCGCTTTGTCTCTATTGCGCTTAACGTGTGGTGACCGCCTGTAGCTAGTCCTGTCTGTTCTTTCGTGTTGGATTACAGTTTAATTGGTTCTGTCTTTATTCTTCCCACGATCTGTCTTTACTCAGTCTTGTGTCTCTATTAGCAATCGCCATTCTTGCGATTGCATTCTAACTTGATCTTCGCTGGTGTGTGTCCACCGACTAGATTGGTGGACATACATTCTGTCTCTGTGTTCACTCTCTCTCTCTCTCTCTCTCTCTCTCTCGAGAGAGAGAGAGGCTATCTTGCCCTGTATTGCTTCTCTTCGTACAATTTCTATCTGGCATCTGTGGCTGTGCAGAGGGTTTATTCCTCTGCACTCCACTGCTCCATCTGCTGGTTGAAATTCCTCTCTACATGTGCAGTTGCACCAAAGCTGGGTTCCCTTTTCCAAGCGCTTGTGGAGGGTTTCCGCAGTGTCAGCGCACATGTTGTGCGCTGACCACGGAGATAATTCCCCATTCGTTACACTGTTAAAGGCAACCAACAAAGTATGCGGTGGGAGAATATAAGCCTGTCTCAACCTGGGTGATACCTGGATCCTCTTGGGGTGGTCACACTCTTTAGGACAAAATAGGGACTCCTGTCTAATCTGGGATCCACTGATTCTTGCTGGGAGTGTAACAATACAAGTGGGGTGAAGAGGGCCCTGGGTAAGGTTAAACTAGGTTTAAATCAATAGTAGAGAGGTGGCTTACCTCAAGATTAATTTTTTTGTAGTGTAAATAACACAAATATTTATAAGACAAATGGCCTTTAGATTTATTAGATGTATTAGGCAAAATTAAGCATTTATCTAATAAATATTTGTGTTATTTCCTCTACTAGTTGTTTCATCTCTTGAGGTAAGCCTCATCCCCACTATTGATATTTATTGGTTGTTTGTTTTTTTACTTAGTTTTATCTTTACCTGGGTGTCTCTTCCCCCCTCATCCAAAGGCTTCTAACAACTGAGGTAAGCAGGGCCGGTTCTAGTAACAATGGGACCCCAGGGCAAAATTAACCCAGGGCCCCTCCAACAGACACCCCCCCCCCCCCCGACCAAAAAGTGGCATTATGGGACCTTTGTTGCAGCCAAATTTCCCCCCTGGGCTCCTGAGCCGTGTGCTGACCTTCCCTCCCCTGGGCCCCTGCAGAGTCTTTGGCTAGTGTCTCACCTGCCCATCGGCACAGATGAGAAACTATTCTACCAAAGACTCTGCAGAGGCTCCGAGGAGCAACAGTTAAGACGGGGGGAGACACCTTGGGGGCCCCTACAGGCTCTAGGGCAATTGCCCCCTTTGCCTCTATGGTAACGCTGGCCCTGGAGGTATCTAACTTTTTCTTTTCACCTCTCCTCACTTATTTGCTTTAATACAATGTTCTGCTTTTTCAGAAGAACTAATGCTTAAAACTCTCTCATATTTTAGATTTTTAACACGCAGTCATATTCAGTAAAGCAGTATAATGTGGGCATTGTAGATCTGTAAAAAGTGCAATCTGATTGACTGCAGTGGATTATTTTATTTGTGTAGCTCAATAGATCAAAGTGGTAAAATCACTTTATCAATGTTTGATTATTTTATTTGTGCAGCATGCTTTCAAGAAACAGTATTTTGCCTGGTAAGCCTTTTCATTGCTAAGAAAAGTACAAATAAATTGATAGCACACTTTTGTTGCCTGATGCAGCATTTATTGCTACTGTGTTCATCCTTGCTTGCAGGTCTCAGGTTGGCTTAGTTGCTGACCTTCCTAATTTACCTTACCTGTATTCCTCCTATTCGGACCCCACTGTGATCTCTTTTTCACATTTTAAAGAGGAACTGTAAAAAAATGAATACTTTTTTTTTTTTTTTTTTTTTTACAATATTTATTAAAGAGTACCTAAGTTATAAATTACAGTTTGCTTTAACCACTTCACAACTGAGGGGTTTTACCCCTGGAGCACAAGAGCAATTTTCACCTTTCAGCGCTCCTTCCATTCATTTGTCTATAACTTTATAATTATCGAAATGAAATTAACTATATCTTGTTTTTTTCGCCACCAATTAGGCTTTCTTTAGGTGGGACATTATGCCAAGAATTATTTTATTCTAAATGTGTTTTAATGGGAAAATGGGAAAAAATGTGGGGAAAAAAAATCAATATTTTTCAGTTTTCGCCCATTATAGTTTTTAAATAATGCATGCTACTGTAATTCAAATCCATGAAATTTATTTTCCCATTTGTCCCGGTTATTACACCTTTTAAATTATGTCCTTATCACAATTTTTGGCGCCAGTATTTTATTTGGAAATAAAGGTGCATTTTTTTTTCAGTTTTGCATCCATCCCGAATTACAGGCCCATAGATTATAAAGTAACAATGTTAATTTATAATGTAAAACTATATATTCATATATGAAAAATGTTTTTGGGTGTAGTTTTACTATTTGGCCACAAGATGGCCACAGTCATTTTTTGTGCATGCGACCTGTAAGCGTAAGAAGTACGCTTACAGGAAGTGCAATGAGGCTGGTAAACTTTTTTTTTTCACAATGATCGCGCTGCTTCTCATAGAAGCAGCCGATCATTGCAGGGGGGGCTTAGATCAACGAACGGGAACGTTTTTTCCCATTCATTGATCACAGGGCGAAAGGGCAGCGCGTGCACGAGCACGATCAAGCAGGAAGGCGGTGGTAGCGGCTGGGGTGCGTGTATCTACGCTCCTGGTGGTGAAAGGATGTCAAAAGGAGCGTAGATACACGCTACTGCGGAGGTAAAGTGGTTAAACCTAATAAGTTGCCAAGATATATAAAATCACACATAATAAAGCGTGATTTTCAAACCTCCAGGGTCCGTATTCCACATATGGTCTTGAAATCCCCGCCCCCAGTTTGAAATAATGCCCTGGCCTTTTTTTTTCTTTCCAAACCATAGGTGCAAAAGATGCTGAGGGATTGATGTCATAACTCCACCCCTCATGTTCATGTGATCTAATCTAGGCAGACAGCCAGATATCTATAATGATAATTATAGCAGATAGACATGATAAGATAGGCTGCAGCAGTTGTCCTGTGTCTTCTCTCTCCTACACACTGTGAAAAGAGAATTAATTTGATCCAGACAGGCAGGCAGACAGCAGGGGAGGGAGGGGCAGGGAAGTTAACCAGGCTGAAGAGGTGGGCATAATGCTTTCAGCTTCAGGAGGAATAAGGAAGTGCTACTTACAGATATAAATGTGAGTCTGTTCTATCCACTATGACGTACCAGATGTAAACTTTATATGTTCATCTAACTGTATACAGTGCCTAGACTACATAAATGTATTGCCATTCAGATTTGTTTTGGCTGAAGGTGGTCTTTAATAGATTATTTAGTCAGTGTCAACCCATTGTAAAATCTCTTCTTGATTTATATTCTGAAATGTATGACAGGCGGTAACCTCTATAGTTCTGGCAGATGATCTGTACAGAATGATCGTAACTGAGAGTTCTATGCACAGATGGAGATACTGGTTGTGTGGCAGTTGGAAAAAATTTTTTTTCCATAATGCAGCAAGGTTCACAAACAGCAAACTGTCAGGACAATGGTCATGACATCACACTGTGGGAGGGGTTTTCTCCACGATATAAGCCATACAGACCCCCTGATGATCTATTTGAGAAAAGGTAAAGATTTCTGGTGGGAAAGGGGTTATCAGCTACTGATTGCTATGAGGTTCAATCCTTGATAAAAGCTCTTAACCCTTTCCACTTTTTCCTAAAGGGAGTCGTTTCTGCTTGGAGTTTTTTTTCCCCCCTTCTACAAAAATGCACTCTCCCTCTTACTCTCTCTCCCAGTGTAGCATACAACTGAATATATGAACAAAGTATGTTTTTTTTAAGAACACTTTATGACGTTTTACTTGTTACCCTTTTATTACAGTTTGGTGTTTTCTTTTGGCTGGGAGCATAGAAGTCATCAGTATAAGTGTCATCACTGTAACATTCATTTTCATTATCATCATCATCATTGACAGTAAAATCACCGTCATCACACGAATCCTGGACATATGATGATATGCAGCTGTCCTCCACAAACATATTTGCCACATTAGTTGCGGTGATAATTGTTTTCCATGCTGCAGAGGACACATTTGCTTCTCTGTGCACTTTGCAATGCATGCAAACACTTCCTGTATCGCCGATTGCGGACTTCCGGTTTTTGCTGACGAGGTACTTCCTTTGCGGGCATGTAGCCTACATGCCGGGGAAGACAAGGGGAGAGCGATCGGGCATTATTGGGGGACAGATCGCCATCAAACGGCTTCAAACCGCCGCTATATGTCCCGCTCTGCGGGACATACGAGCGCAACAGGAATTTAGCAATGTCCCGTTATGCAGGACATACGAGTTGTAAGGGTTAAAGCAGATATATTTTTTTCACTTGGACAGAATCTACCAAATTGACAACAATAAGGTAATTGTTTGTCTGAACAAATAATTATAGGACATTAAAACTATGGTCTCTTCCTTCCCTATGTACAACTCTTTCTAAGCTATAGACGCAGAAAGTAGAAATTTGAGAGTAATTGTTTACTCTCTCTCTCTATCATTTTTATTTTGAACAAGCACATCCAAATGTGGGTATGTGACATTATTATTATTTAGTATTTATCTAGCACTGACATCTTCCACAGTGCTATACAGAGTATAGTGTCTTGTCACTTAACTGTCCCTCAGATTGACTCACAATCAAATGCCTACCATAGTCATATGTCTATATTGTGTAGTGAATGTATCATAGTCTAGGGCCGATTTAGGGGGAAGCCAATTAATTAACTTATCTGTATGTTTTTTGGATGTGGGAGAAAACTGGAGTGCCTGAAGGAAACCCACACAGACACAAGGAGAACATACAAACTCAGTGCACATAGTACCCTGACTGGGATTTGAACCAGGGACCCAGCGCTGCAAGGCGAGAGAGCTAACCACTATGCCACCGTGCTGCCCATAACATGCTTTATGTTAGGAAAAGCTGAAGAAAAATTGGGACTTGCAGATTACAGTTCAGTAGCTCTTATAAGATTTTGCTCTGTCTCTGATGGGCAGATTGTAGGGTGCATAATATTTTTTTGTCCCAGTCTTGAACACTTTTCATTGTTTCAATGCTCTTGTTAATTTAGACCTACGGTTGAAGCCTCTACAGAGAGGTAATACTTTCCGCTTGTAAATGTATCATTTTAATGCAGAATACTACTTTTCTGGCTGGTGTAGATTGTGATTGTATGCTCTTCCAATCGCTATTATGTGCAATTTCTTCCGAATCCTATTCCATCAACAACTCACTAAACACAGTATTCTTTAATACAGCCAGTACATGAATATCCCATACTCTCCCAGTGCATTTATCTAGAGAGAGTTTCATACACAATTATCCACTCAGCCCCCAATTTACATGTTATAAGGAAATATAATTTCCGAATCTGCATTGTTTCTTCCTTCTTAGGCTGTTACCAAGAACCTAGTGTAAGTAAAGGGTTTCTGGGAGGCTTTGAGACTTGTTGGTGTCAGTTAGTAGCCTGAATGTTTCAGATTTCTACTCGGTATTTAGCAAAAGAACAATCAGGGACGGCTTTAATCAGCTATAGGCTTAGTTGATGAATTGTCATATGTCTGTGTTTTACATGTGAAATAAGCGCGCTACTCTGTCAGTTTTTATGCTTTTGACTTCAAAAGATTCCCTTTTGCCTGGATTTCTGTTTAAAGATGGTTTTTAATCTTTCATGTCCCTTAAATGATTGCATAGTGATTTTTGGTTGTTTTATTAATTTATTGGGGTGGGTGCCAAGAAATAGCTATTGTAAATGTTGTGCAGCAAATCACTATTGCCTTTTAGAACATCTGTACATGAATGAATTCTGGCAGATTGTTCAGTTCAGATGTTGTTAAATAAGTTTTGAAGTCAGAAGTAGAGCTAACCTTGTTTATCTATGGTACACTGTAGCACAAATAAAAAGTATAATAATAATAATAAAAAGACCAGACAGAAAAAAATGCCTGCTCCGCATTGCGTTTTTTCTTGGTGTGGCTTTTTCAAGCATGTACAAAAGAGCAGAAAGTGGCTGTCGGGCACGGCCAGGGCTGTTTGTGGTGGTTTAATAGGTGGAGTGGGGAAAGATTACCTGTGGAAACAGTGAATAACCCACACCTAAATTCACCAAATTTAGAAAACTGCCACTGTAGCTAATTTGACTAATGTGCTTAGTAATAATTATTACAGTTAATTTTTAGATAAGAAAACTTTCTACTAGCAGTATCTGGACCCATAACAGATTACTACTGAGGCTAGGTGCAGAGTGGTCAGTTGCATAACTCATGCGTTATAATGAGTGTTAACTGCAATAGAGACTGGACATAGACTTTAAAGTGAACCAGAGATGGAGCACCCTCATGTATTTTACCATATATATCAGTGGGAACATTAGCGAAAACACCTATCCTGCTCTCTGTTTTATTCTTCACTGCTCAGCCTGCTTATCAGCCCTGATAAAATGCCCGACTGAGCATTCAGTCTGGCTTTGCTCAGGAATCATTATAGCTGAGTCATTATAGCAGAGACAGAAGGGGCAAGCTTGGGCTTGAAAAGAGATCAGAGAATACAGACTCAGCTATAATGATTCCTGAGCAAAGCCAGACTGAATGCTCAGTCAGGGATTTTATCAATGCTGGTAACAAGCAGGCTGAGCAGTGAAGAATGAAACAGAGAGCAGGGTAGGTGTTTTCTCTAATGTTCCCACTGATATATATGGTGAAATACAAGAGGGTGCTTCATCTCTGGTTCACTTTAATACAAAGCCTGCTTGCAGCGAGTTACAATAATGCGATCCGTTACTGTGAACAGCCCCATAGAATTGTTTGGGCAGTGAGTTGACATGCAAAATTTTCCTGCAGCGCAACTGACCATTGTGGACAGGGCCTGATAGACAGAATTCTGTGTGTTGAGTAATGCTGGCCATACACATGACTTGACAGTCACCCAATGTGGAGGAATTTTGATGGAGAACAGTGATACATCTATGAATGCTGATACTGCTGTTACGGGAATTATAGACTGACAGTTCAAAAGCCACGTCTATATAATGTGTTTCAATGCTTTTCTGAGATAAACGCCACCAGTAATATCAGCTGTCCACTTCTTGGACCATAGGCAGAAATACTAAAACTTGCTTGATCAGTCTTTTTTAAAATGCCAGTTTGTATATTAGAATCATCTTAAGGACTGGTTCATGCCGTGAGCGTTTGCTCTTAGTTTGCTGATCGCCAGAAATCGGCAAAGTGTTGCAGCAGTGTCACCCTGTGAGGGTTTCCTCACTGCAGAGTTTCGATTTTGGGAAAATCGAAAACACGCTGCCTGTACCATTTTTGGAGTGATCAAAAACTTATATACCTTTAAAAATTGCTCTCAAAATCACAATCACTAAGCGCTTAGTGATTGCGTTTTGTAATGTGAACTAGGCCTAAGGCTAAAAACAGGCTTTGTGTGTGTCCACTTTAACTGTTAAAGTGAAACTCCTCTTTCATGGAAACCTATATCAGTGCTTTGCACAGCACCATCCTCCCCCCTCCAGCCCCCGTTCTGTCGTAATCTTCGACTGAGCAGAACGTTGAATATGGGTGGGGAAGAAGTGACAGTTCTTCCTCCCCTTTGCCCGTCCATAATTCCGCCCCTCCACCCGCTTTATGGTTCACTGCACACAGTGCGCAGGGGAGCTGCGCTGTGTGGGGGCTTGTGGTAATTCAGGTCGGATAACCTTCCGACCTTAATTACCACAAGCCCGCACATAGCGCAGCTCCCCTGCGTGCTGTGTGCAGTGAATCATATATGGCTCATAGGGGATTCTCAGGGATTTATATATTTTCAAGTGCACTTAGTGAATGGCAGTTGCTCTGTCCAACTGCCAAAAAATTGTGTAGCGAGCAGGGAGGCTGGCCAGCATCATTGTTTAAATCCTATTTAGGGAATATCTTTATAAAGGATAAAAGCCATGCTGAGAATCCCCTATGAAGAGATGGACTAGTCCAAAACCTGTTGCTTCTGTCAGATTTCTACTTCCTACTGTAAGTGACAGCAACATAGGAGAAAAGTAATTTATGGCTCATTTTACTCTGGAAAAATGTACTTCTTATTTGTCTATGTTTGCACATATTTTAAATTTTACAATTTTTCGCTGTAGTGCCCCTTTAAATAGCTGTGCTTTGTTTACACATTATTTACCTGACCGCAATAGTGGATCTTCACTTGCAATAATAAATTATGTTCTGTGGAACCTTCATTTTATCTTAAAGGCTATCATTACTTAAACATTTTTTTGTTGGTTTTGGACAGATTAAAAAGAACCTGAACTGCAAATAAAAAGTCAAAATAACCTTACACAGGTCATACTTACCTCCTGTGTAGTCTACTCCTCAATCTCTTTCTCCTCTCCTGTGTCCCATTTGTCCACTGTGATCAATGGATTTCTCCATCCTCCATTTGAAAAATGGCTATTAACCCCTAACAGCTTCCTGGTCAGCACACCATTAAACTGCAATATCACCCACTTGAGCCATAGGAAAAAATGAACATTATCTTGCACATTTAGTTGTAACTAACATCTGCTGATATATAACTGACAGCAACTGGTATATTTCAGTTCTGACAAAATATAGTCAGAACTGGAAAGGATCAAAGTAAGAAGAAAATGGTGAGCTTCTGAGAGGAACTGACGGTAAGGTTAGTATGTAATGTTAATTTGCAGCAACGTCATGTGTTTATTCTAAATAATTTTCCTCGCTTCAGGTTCCCTTTAAAGGTAAGGTCCAAGCAAAATAAAAAAATGAGTTTCACTTACCTGGGGCTTCTTCCAGCCCCATGCAGCCATCCTGTGCCCTCGTAGTTACTCACTGCTGCTCCAGTCCCACGCTGGCAGCTTGCCAACCTCGGAGGTCGGCGGGCCGCATTGCGTACATTTTTACGCATTCCCGCTAGTGCAGGAACACATATCTATAAAAACACATATATATAAAAAGTACATTTTTACGCATTGAACCAGTAACACGTAAAAATGTATGTGTTAATGTTCCTGCACTAGCGGGAATGCGTAAAAATGTACGCAATGCGGCCCGCCGTCCTCCGAGGTCGGCAAGCTGCTAGCGGGGGACTGGAGCAGCAGTGAGTGACTACGAGGGCACAGGATCGCTGCATGGGGCTGGTAGAAGCCCCAGGTAAGTGAAACTCATTTTTTTTATTTTGCTTGGACCTTCCCTTTAAGGAATTAAACTCCTGTCAGGTTGTTCCTGCGATGTGTGTCCTTGATGATAAGTTTTTCCTTCACTTCCTGTGATTCTAGTGTGTACTATGGAGTTCCCAGACGTGTGTGTGTGGGGGGGGGGGGGGGGGGAGGGGGGGCTAAGACAGTAACACAGACTAGAGAGGTACTCTTACTCTAGCCTAATACAAATAAAAGTTTCTATTTCTTGTTCTGCCTATCCCTGGTGTAGAGATTTGCTCACATTCTACTAGGACAGTAAATGTGAGAAATTCGTATGGGGAAAGAAATAAAAAGCCAAAAGCGGTTTTTGACCATTTTTTTCCATGGTATATAAAACCAAGGCAATATGTTTGTCTGGAATAGGACTGTAATGATTGAAAATGGGGAAAGAAAATAATTTCCCACAGATTTGTCAGTGCATGATTTTATCTTCAGTCCTTTTGACAATTCAATTAAGGAGTCATCACCGGCTAAGAAACAGCCTTTGAAATTATGCAACATAACTCAGTATACAGCATGGCATTCAGACGATTAGTTGTTGTCAGCACAACGCTTAGTTTAGCATCTCTTGGCTAATTCTACAATAATGCACTCTGTTAGGACACTAATTCTAAATGCTTTGGCCAAGACCTATTTATCACGGATGTTAATGGCAAGTGTAGTAGTCTTCCATCTGTTCTGCAGTCATGTGTCTGAGTATGTGCATTGAGACACAACTAGCTACTCCCTGCTGAGTGTAAAGATTTGGCAGCTTTGCTGCATAACTGTAAGCATTCCATCTCTCAAATGTGACTACATTTCACCATTTTACATGCCAGTCACACAAATGTTAACCTGTTAGTAGGCCAAAATTACCATCAGTCAATGCATACTAATTATAAATTACAAAAAAAAGCAAAAAAACCAAAACAAAACTAAAAACTCACATTAGCCACCTTTACACAGAATAAAGGGTTTTTAAAAGAAGAATCATGGAAAGCTAGTTAAATGACTTATAAATCCTGTTGCTTTTTTTGCCAAGTTAGCAGGTTACCTATCAATCATGTGAAACCTGAGGGAAAAAAAGCATTTTTACCTGCTAAAATTCTTTTTTCTCTCCTGCCCAGGAGTGCCAGTGCTGTGGGAGTCCGATACATAAAGGGTGTAACTCTGTGGAGCCATCCAGGAAAGATACAGGATCTGAGGCTGAATAACCTCCACAAGTCTCCTTAACAGTGTCAATGACGATCAAAATGTGATGATGACTTTAATCACTATCAAACATTCTTATAAACCAAAGTGGCAACAACTAAAGGGCAGCTAAAGTGCCTGTTAAACATAGAAAATCAAAAATTCCTTCTAATTATGTAAAAAAGTTTTATCACATGCTAAAAATATTGGGCAAGCACACTTACACACATCCATAGTAAGTAAAGTAAGCTTCAAATGGCCTGTGTGCTGCAGGTGCCATGGCCAGCTGCACTGCCTGATCCTTCTCCGCAACCTCTCTGCTTGTAATCATCGTCTCACTGGGTACAGCCAAGGTGAGGGTAGAGGTGGGTGGATCAGGTCTGTTGACCCATGCAAGTCGATAAAGTTCCAACCAGATTTGTGCAGTTTAACAATCAAAACTGGGATCTGGCAAAGCAGTAATTTTTTTTTGAGCAGGAGAAACAACAGCAGATCAATAGCTGCTTAGATTTATATGGTACTGAACAGTAGAAAACTAGTGGGTGGAATATTTAAAGAAAATAATTTAAGAACATACAAGCTCCAAGCAGATAGTCTTAGGTGGGATCCTAGGACCCTGGTATGGCAAAGCAATGGTGTTTATTATCGTTACACATTGCATACAGTAATTCATTGCGGGCTCTTATTTCAATGCACGCCTTTATGAATTATTAAAATTACATATTTCTATAGTGCGTGGAAAGAATTAGTCTTAAAGATGAAACCAGATTTGTACCCTGCAGCCCAAAAGTAGTCCTCAAAAGTATTGGCTAAGCTCCTCCGCCTACACGAAAACCACAAGGTCTCATCTATGGTATCAATCAGCTATGAAAGCATAGTATTTGTGAATACATCAATGTGTTTCTAGAGAGCCTACATTATTTTGTATAAATCTATATAATAATCAGTAGTGCCACTGGCAGCAGGAAAGAATTCTGAGATTTGTATCTAACTTAGGATACTACAATAATCTATTACTATATTTATTTACATATACGTCATTTTACCTGGCAGTTTGACATCCTGAAAATAGAGTAGCATGCAGCAGAGCTGTTAATGGTATATAGCTGTTATTTGGTATAGATTGTGAACGTCTTTTGGGAAGAGGGTTACTTGGTGCATTGCAATCTTCAAAACATTCCACAGAATTTCAGTAAGGTTTAAGTCTAGTCTCTCTCTAGGCCATGCAAGGACATTCACCTTTTTCTCCTTAAACCACTGTGTGATCAGTATTGCTGGCTGTTTTGGGTCATTGTCCGGTTGGAAGGTGAACATTCTTCCCAATTACAACTTACTGGCAGAGGGAAGCAGGTATTTCTCAAGAATTTATTGGGATTTTACATAATCTATGTTCTCCTCTTTGGACAAGTGCACATGTTGAACCTATGCTGCACAATGTGTAGGGCACATCCAGCCATTAAAGTAATTCATTCATATATGGAATGGGAGAGAATAGCTGTGCATCCTTTTGGGATCCATTTAACCTCATCAGAGATAACTCAAATGTGCTGTTTTCAAGGGTAATTTTAAAGGTTAAATTAGTGTATTTTTCACACTTGCCTACTATACAATTATCTATTACCAACATGACATTAATAGTCTATGTCATTCTGTGTATTGTCAGCGAAGCATTAATATTACATGTAACACTATGTACTGTCAGCACAACATTAATATTAGATTAAACATAGAGATCTGTCAGTGTTATTAATATTACATGTAACATTGTGTATTGCAAGTGGAACATTAATATTATATTTAAAGCTGTGTAATGTCAGCGCAAAATTATCACAAAAGTTGTTTTGGCCAGGTATGTTACACAAGAAAAAGAAAATCAACTCATAAAATGAAAGCAGTTGTACTGATACACATCTGTCAAACATAAAGGATCTAAGAATATTAGCAAAGAAAGTATACCCATATAGGATCAGCTGTCTTGATTGTTTCCCACTTGGTCTGTTTCCAAGCTTCAGTACTCTTTTATTTGTATTTTTTTTATTTTTTTTTACACCAATCAGCCAAAACATTACAACTGCCTGCTAAGTGTTGCCAACAAAACATCTCTGACCCATTATTATTATTATTATTATTGATTTATAAAGCGCCAACATTCCATGGCACTGTACGAAGTAAGAAAAACAAAGATGGGTTACATAATAATACAGACAATGGTATAGACTAAATATGGACACTGGTCCAAAACACAGAATTGGTTGTTACAGTGACGAAACAGTCCCCTACCATCTGCCTGCAGCCACTACGTGGTATGGTAGTGACATAAGGAAAGCGGGTAGTGATATATTTAGTATTTATATGGCGCTAACATCATCCACAGAGTTTTACAGAGTATACAGTCTTGACAATAGAGGTTCCCATACTTTAATTTATTGGTGCCATTGATATCCAGCAGATTCTGCATAATGGTTGAATCTGACAGAGATCATTACCGCAACGTGGCCTGCCGATCGCCCGAAATCATGCTACGCTGTCGCTTTAACAGCTAGTGTAGTGTAGCTGAGTAGTGTAGATTGAGACAGTTTGGGGGTAAAAGGTTCATAAGATGCTCCTGCACCATAGATTTTGGTCCTGTAAACTTAGGTGCATCTTATAGTCCGAAAAATACGGTAAATACCAGGGTTGTGCATATTTAATAAATGTTGTATATGATTTATGGAAGTAGATTTGATTGTGTTCTAAACAAAACATGATTTTTTATGTAGAAAAAATGATCCTTTTAGAAACTGATCATTACTGTATAATAAATTGCAGCTGTGGAAATTCACAATGGGATATTGAAAAGGATTGATTCATTGGCCTCAATTTACTAAGCTTTATCAAACACTTTATCAAACGTTTGATAATTTACCTCATCATCCTCATGGGTAAAATCTAATTTTTAATTCACTAAGGTGTTATATATTTATCGAATATTTTATCGATAAAACGTTTAATAAATCTATAACACCTTTGTGAATTCAAAATTACATTTTACCAATAAGGTAAATTATCAAACGTTTGATAAAGTTTTTGATAAAGCTTAGTGAATTGAGCCATTGTGGTAATTTTTGATTAAAATGCATTTTTTTATTGAACAAGGCATCTGGAAAGTGTTGATCTCGTTAAATCATTTTAAAAATGATCACTTTCAATTTTTTTTGCATCGATTTTAAAATCGATAGCAGATTGAATAAAAATCTATAGGCCTGGCTACTATTAGTTCAAAAGGATAGGCTAATAGCATCATACATATTTCCCAACTATGATGTGACAGAACAGACCCACATGTATCTGTTTTCTGTTCATAGATGGGCGGTGGGATTTAGCAGACTAATTTTAACGCACAGAATCGCTCTGCAATTGTATGACTACGTGACGTTCAGAGTGCATCTGGTACAATATGGACTACAGTTTGCCCGAATATCCACTTTTCTGTTGCTCGACATGTATAGTTTTATTTAGGTTTACACCTTGACATGCTTTATCCCACCACTAAATTTTATTTGAACTCCTGCACCTGTGTAATTGTTTTCTTTCCTGTCACATTTAATCTACAATAACTGTGACGTTGGCATTAATACCTAAAATAATTATGTGGCCAGTGCATTTCCTGACAGCCCTTATGTACTGGCCATGTCAGAAGAACATCTAAATCCACCATGCGGAAATCCTAAATCAGGGTTGCGCCAGAGTCAGGTGCTTATCCCCTTTACCGCTGCAGCCCTGTACAATGCACCGTGAAAGTTTGGAAATCCTTTGAGACCATGTTGAAAAAGACAGAAGAGCACTGGTAAGAAGAGGTCTGAGAAAGGTATGGCGAAGGGAAAAATGTATGCATGAAGTTGCATTTCACTCAAAGGCAGCATTGAACATCTCCCTCTATTGCCAAACTATAGTAACATTGGTTAACCTCCATAGCGTTCAATTTTGGTTGGATTTCTGTGCAAAAAGTGCTTCAATTAATTTTCATGAAATTTTTGCCTGTCACTCAGGGGTGTCAAATTTAATTACATAAGGGGCCAAAATCTGAAATACCCTCTTAGTCGGGGGCCACATTGTTTATTAAAATTACGGTATATTGCAGATATAAATATATTGCGTTTGGTGAAACCCCTCCTTTTTTAATCTGCAGCTTTAACCATGTAAACTATGTATATCTCAACATGATAGGCAATTTAAAGTTTTTTTTCCTGGCTGTTCTGCACTAAAGCTAAACTCCAGGCAGAGATCTTACTAAAATAGCTAATACATAGAACAGGCACTGAGGTTTTGGCATCAAAAATCTGCCTTCAATAATCTGGATGTGTGACCTGTAGTAGCCAAATGAAGGGGATACCATTAGTTGGAAGACAGACCTGCTGTTGTTGCCTGGTAGGTTAAGAAAGAGCAAGGGCTGTGTCATATGGCTGGCTGCTGCTGTCATATGTAACTCCAGAGACTGTCATGTTTACCTAACATGTATGTAGAGCATTTGCAGAAATTCTACCTTCAGTCGCCACTGCACCAAAGGTTCAATAGCAATGCTGTCACTGGCTTAGGTGTACTCAGTGTCTGAAAATTGAATCTATTCTGTCTACAAGTTGGAGCTGCTAGACACATCTTGTTGCATCGTGTCACAGTATCTAGGGGCATGTTTTGTTTTTTTCTCCTACGTCTTCTCATAGGTGATATTCTCAAATGTTATCGATTAAAATGCCTTTTAAGCCACCAGAAAGCAACCATTTATAATAATTTTGAAAGTACTTTTTCACTTACTTGGTGCTGAGAGTGCTGTAAAGTTATAGCTTTTATTTCTGTCTCTGTTTCCACACAGTGCTTTTCTTTCCATTCTCCCACATGCGATTTCGGATGCAAAATCACAGCCTATTGAAATCAATGGGCCACTTCTGAATCGCATGCGGGGAAAAATAGAGCCTGCTGCATTTTTCCCGGACGACGCATCTAAATTGCCATTGCTGTGCACTGGAACAGCAGGGGGATTCCGATGCAAATTTGCATCACCACTGGTGGCGCCTATGTTTCAGGTATACCTTACTGTGCAGACTGCAAGGTGGCATGCATACGCTGCTCTTTGAGATGGCTGCAGCCTGTAGCAGTATAGCAGAAGTAGAGTCTGTAGTGCAGAAAGTGGACAGTGTCTGTCTGAGTGTCCTGGGTAGTGCTGGCAGCCACCTACCACCATGCCCTCCTGGGGCCTCTGCACCAGGTAAGTAAGGTTGCAGCTAGTGATAATGTAGCCTTGCACTATATTTTCATTTTTATTGTACTGTTTTTATTCTGCTACCATAGTAGTTATTCATGTTATAGTAGCAGAATTAACTCTTCTTCAGTACACTTTGTGTAAAATTAGCAGAAATGCCTCTTGTGACAAATTCTCCTCCCTCAGCAGGGCTGCGGATGACAACATGGATTTCCCTCTTCACTTGGTCTCTTCCAACTTACAAGGCTTCTAATTGCCACTATTTCTCTCCATACAGAGGCTGACAGCTACTGCAGTGGGATAGTGGCTTGACATTTGGAAGCGACTAGGTGAAGAGGGCATTCCTGCTTATGTAAATAAGGAACATCAGGACCAGATATTAAAAATATTGAGGATTTTACTCCATGTCTGTTAGGTCAGCAGAATGACTGAATCTTCACTATAGTAGCAGTTTAAATAAGCTCATTGTCCATTAGGTGATCAAGCAGCTTACACTCTGATAAAAACAAGCATTTCTGCAGAATGCCTACCCTGGACTACATTGGGAGTTTTAATAGCACTGACATTTTTGCTGCGTTTTACGGAGATGTGACCAACTGTCCTTAGAGCAGCTCACGGTCTACTGTATACCTAACCATAGATATACACACTTTGTGTGTGTCTGTTTTATTATATATATATATATATATATATATATATATATATTACGGTTATCCCTTTTTTTTCAATAAAAATTCTATTGGACATGTTGGAAAAATCATTATATTTGATCTAATCAAAATTGATTAGATGATCAAAATTATCTAGTCGAAAACAATTGTACCATGTATGGGCACCATAAGGGTGATAGTTCTGGGCATGACATCGTACAGACGTGTTCCTTGGCTGCAGCCGAACTGCGTGTACTGTTGCTATGTCGAGGTAAGGGATGGAGTGGCTTCTGAAAGGCGGTGTTAGGAGGGGAACAATTTCCTTGGCTTTTACTGTTTCTTAAAGATCTGGCATGTATGCTAAATTCTTGGTCAGGGTGGCTCCAAACAGCTGCCTTAGTAGAGTTCTATCTAGTTTGTGTACAAGGCTTTACAGTGTGGACAGTTTTTGTATAGGGTTCATACTTCGTAACAAGAAGCAAAACTAACAAATTGCAAACTGACATGCTGCCTTCAGCTCAGAGCAGGAAGAAGGATTATCCACAAGGCAACCTAGGCAGGTGTGTGGGACCTAGTGGTTGTCAGGGGGCCTAACTGCAACTTTATTTGACCTCGCTTAACCCACGTTTCTCTGACCCCTTACCAAAAGCATCATAATGGGGAGCCAGAGCTACTACTTTCCCTAGGGCCCCATTTAATCTTCATCCATCTCTGCTTCAGCTTGTGTGTGTCCTATATTGCCCTACTCTCAATTTGTAAACTAACTTTGACAGTGTCCTTTTCTCCTCCTGTGTTATACTTTAGCTTACACTTATGTACTCTAAATACTGTTAGCTACTCCACGTAAATGTGTTATTTTTACCCTACAACTTTATCATTATGCTGCACAGCTTAATATGTTGGCACCTAATGAATAAAAGGTGATGGTGATGATGCTGACTGTAGTAATTTCTGTTAACCCAGACCTTTGAGAATTGTGGGGCTGGATTGGGTCCTAAGACTGGAATATAAAAGTATGATTCTCTCCACCACGTAAAGGGAATCTTAAGTCAAATAATAAAAAATAAAATTACCTGGGGCTTCTTCCAGCTCCCTGGACTGCTATTGTGCCCACAGCATCCTCCTGATCCCCTCTGGCCAGTGGCAGCGGCCCCTGCAAAGCCGGGCTGTCGCACACGCATGGCCCGAGTCACGCATGTGATCCTTTTTTATATGAAGTTTCATCCAGTAATTCAATCTTCATAAGTATCACAATGACATAATTCAGAATAAAAATTCCTCGAAAGACAGAGAGAACGTATATCTGGCTTGGCTTTATGATTAAATCATGAGCATTAGCTTATATTAGATAGGCAACTACAAAGTTAATTTTGGGCAAGATAAGCCCTTCATCAGGCTCCCGATAAAGCAGCACGGTGGATCTAGCCTCCGGCCCGGGGATGGTGTTGAATGCATCTGGTTGGTCAGATGCCCATTCCTTTTTTTTCTACATAATATTTTTTGGGCATCGCTCCAGATTGGACTAATGGGAATCTCTGATACAAGGGCCTGATGAAGGGCTTATCTTGCTCGAATTAAACTTGCGTTGTTTAGTACAAGGTGAACAGAGGCACCAAAAGAATAAAAATAGATAAAACTTTTAAAACATGGGGAGGCAGTGGTGGACTTACCTCCTCCAAGCAGACACAAACATGTATTAACGTTTAAAACAGAACATTTATTGATACACGCCAAGGTTTTTTGCAACGCGTTTCACAGGCATGACCCTGCTTCATCAGGCAATGGGGTAGGAGTATATGGCAAATGCAGTTCTGTGTGGGCCAAGCACCTCTCTGAGTACAGAGGCACTTGGCCCAAACTGAGACCTGCATAACGTTATGGTTTCTAGAAGAATTACAAGTCCCCATAGTACTTATTGAGTGCCAGAATTGGGTGTTGTGGACTACCCTTTGTGGGACAAATGTTTTTTACCCTTTCATTAGAAAGGATGCTTTCCCAATTACTGTATATACATACAAGATTGGCTGTGTGAATAGTCAGAGCACTCCGAGTAACTGACATGTCAAGGCCAAAGTGTGGCCATACATGATCACCAGGTATTCTTTTCCTTATATTCAGAATATGCACGTTTTCCCAGTCTGCAATCTTTTACAAACACATCTTACTTTTATATTCCAAGGTGTAGTTTCTCACAAAGCTTTATGCAAGGCACTTGTTACTTTTTGGGCACAAATTGACTCTGATCATCTGAAAGCTATAATTTATGTAATTAATCCAGAAGCTGCCAAATACTGCTATTAAATCCTATTTCTGCAGCAGTTAAAAGATTCCACTAAAATCCCATTTCAGCGTGGTAGTGCATTAATTTTAGTTACGGTAAGTCTTTATTAGGTAAATTTAATTTAAAAAAAATTAACATGTGCTTTAGGAAAAAAACTGAATGCGTAACTGTTGATATACTATAGGTCTGAAATGTACATTTTTTGGCACACTTTCCCAGAATTTTCAGAATCTGTTTTGAAGACTATTTGTGATAATGTCACAGTTCATTTCACAAATATATCACAAGGTGCTTCACATTCTTTATGGTATGTGGCTAGTCTAGTTGGGTGCTAAGCTCATATGGAAGGATGATTGCACCTCCATCTGTAACATTAAGGCACCTTTCACATTTTGTGTGGTGCAGTTGGCGCGTGGTATAAGAGCCTACCCCAGCACATCACACCATTACATGCAGTTTGGTCCCTGTGGTAGACTGCGTCGCTAGGGAAATCGCAGTGACCCCGCCGCCGAATATCTAAACCAGTGAAGTCATACGCCAGAATCATCTTGCTCCTTAGTCATGTTCACACTGCTGGACAGGAAGAGCGTCACGTGATTTTTCCCATATGAGCATGCGCACTGCACCGCTACTACGAGTAACTTTAAAAATGTTTGCGGTGCCATTGACTTCCATTGCATTGTGTAATGCATACACTGTGCGGCAATGAGCTGCAGCCTCTAAATCGGCCAGACCACTTCAGTTGCACCACGGATATAAAGGAACTAGCACTCCATATATGATTTATAACAACACATCATTCAATTAATCAATAACTTTCTATTGAAGCTAAAGTTTTTAAGACCACTGTGGAATCTTTTGTCAAGGCATCGCAGTATAAAAATCAGGAGGCAGTGCATTTGCAACATTGCTGTGTAAAATTCAATGGTGTGAATAAACCTTTGACTATTCAGCCTTGATTTATGCCTATTGCCACTGTAAGTGCACCGCCTGCTGATTTTTGTATTGTGAAGCCTTTATAAAGGCACCAAAAGTTATTTTTAAATATTGGCTTCAAAAAACTATTAAGCCTCTTTCCACTTGCTACGATTCGCCGCACTCGTGAATTTATATATGAAATTAATAGGCTGCATCCAATTTGTGTGCTGTAAAAATAAATAAATAAATGGATGCATTTTTTAGCAGATTGTATCTGAATCCCTATTGATGTGCACTGGCACGGCTGGGGTATTCAGATACAATTTTGCATCAGCACGGGTGCTGCATCCATGGATGCGGCACTCAAGTGGAAACAGAGCCTTATGGATTAATTGATACGTGCTAAAGCCATATTCACAGTAGCATTTGTGTTGCGTTCCATATGACAGCAGGAATCGGGAGCCTCTAGGCATAGGTAGTACAGGCCATTGCCTGGAGTGCCATTGGTCCTGGGGGCGCCATGTTACTGATTAAGCCACGCCCCCTGGATGACGCCACACCTCCTGACTAAGCCACGCCCCCACTGGTGTTCTATTACTTGCTTCTAATGCATCTGCTTAGTGTAATTTGCAGGCAGCTGCCACCGTGTCCCTCTATGCCTTGTACATCCTCCCCCCCCCACCTTTGTGCTTTCTTCTGTCCCTTTTGTGCCTCCTTCTGTCTCCTTCAGTCCCTTGTGCCATTTCTGACCCCCTGTTTGTCCTTCTGTCTCCCTTTATGCCTCCTGTCTCCCTTTGTGCCTCCTTCAGTCCCCCTGTGCCACCTCTGCCTCCTTCTGTCCCCCTGTGCCTCCTTATGTCCCCTTGTGCCTTTCTTTGTCCCCCTGTGCTACCTCTGCCCCCCTATTCCTCCTTCAGTCCCACTCTGCCTCCTTCTGTCCTCGTGCCCCCTTCTGTCTCCCTTTGTACCTCATTCTGTCTCCTTGTGCCTCTTTAGTCCCCATGTGCCACCTCTGACCCCTGCGCCTTTCTTATTCCCCCTCTGCCTCCTTCTGTCTCCCCGTGCTTTCTTACATCCCCCTCTGCCTTCTTCTGTTACCCTTTGGTGGCTCCTTCTGTCTCTCTTTGTGCATCCTTCTGTTCCCCTTTGTGCCTCTTACTGTCTCCCTGTGCCTCCTTCTGGCCCCTATGTGCTTTTTATTGTCCCCCATTGTGCCTCCTGCCCCCTTTGTGCCTCCTCCTGTCCCCTGTGTGCCTCCTTCAGTCCCCCTGTGCTTCCTTTTGTCCCCTTTTGTGCCTCAATCTGTCCCCCATTGTGCCTCCTTCTGCCCCCCTATGTGCCTCCTTCAGTCCCCCTGTGCCTCCCACTGTCTTTTTTTGTGCTTCCTTCTGGCCCTCATGCCTTCTTCTGTCCCCCTGTACCACCCGCTGCCCCTCTGTGGACCTCCTTCTGTCCTCCTTTGTGTCTTATTATGTCCCCCATTGTGCCTCCTTTTGTTGCCCATTGTGCCTCCTTGTGTCCCCCCTGTGTGCCCCCTTCTGTTCCCTTGTGCCCCCTTCTGTCCTCCTTTGTGACTTCTTCTGACCCTCATGCCTCCTTCTTTCCCCCTGTCTGCCTTATTCAGTCCCCCTGTGTCTCCTTCTGTTTCAATTTGTGCCTCATGAAAGTGGAGCCCTGCCTACGTGTATTTTCTGGTGAAACGCTGCCGCATTGTGTATTTTATGGTGAAACGCTGCTGCATTGTGTATTTTCTGGTGAAACACTGCCCGCATTGTGTATTTTCTGGTGAAACACTGCCAACATTGTGTATTTTCTGGTGAAACGCTGCCGCATTACGGTTATTTTCTGGTTAAACGCTGCTGCAATACGATTATTTTCTGATGAAAGGATTCTGCAATACGTGTATTTTCTGGTGAAACGCTGCCGCATTATGATTATTTTTGGGTGAAACACTGCCACATTATGATTATTTTCATGGGGGGGATGCCAGGGGGGTGGGGGCGCCACAGGTTTTCTCACCTGGAGTGACAAAATGGCTAGAGGCACCCCTGGCAGGAATGCAACACAACAGATTGGACAGCATACAGTCAATGAAAAGTATGCTTCACCCATACTGTTAACACATGCATTTGCGGTAACGCACTGCATGCATGGAGTAACATGCCGCAACCCATTGTACCGCAATGCTCCCACCACACTGAATGTTGCATAGGTGGTGCACTGCAGTGCAGTAAGCTGTGTTACAAATCTGATGTTACACTGCACCACAATGCATCACTGTGAACATAGCCTCAGCAGTGTACTCAGTATGCCAAAAAACTAGATGAAAAAGTGCTATCAAAATTATTTTAAGTATTTTCTCACTTACTGGTAGTTTAAAAGGCATTTTATTGACAATTTTGAAAATATCACCAAGAAAACTCAGAAGAAAAAGTTAATTGCATATGGACTGTAGTGTTACTTTCCAGTTTTTTTTTTCTACTTTTTTAAAAGCCTTTTTATTTTGGAGACTGAATGAAATAGTGACAGGTTAAATTAGGATGAGTTGCTCAGAAACTGGTTGCTACACAGGCAACCCACTTTTGCGAGGACATTTCAATACTTTTGCCCCTTTTGTGCAGTCAGTACTACACAACTGGCTCCTTATGTTTCTAATATTTTTTTATAACCTCTGTTTTTATAGACAACACTTCCATCTACCTTTTAAGAGAGTTGAAAAAACTATGTAAAAAGAAAATAACTTCATGAAAGAAAAAGTATGTGCTCAACAATCTCTCTCCTTAAAGTAACAAAACTATATCAAGTCCTAAAAATGTATGTTTCAGGTCTACCTTAGCTATTCAACCTTCATAACTACATTTTCTCATACAGGAAACTTTTGTGTCCCTGTCCTCCCTTTTTTTTTTTTTTTTTTTGTCTGGTGCCTGTCTGTCTGCTCCTTTGTATTGTCAATATTCAAGTGTGGATAGGTCTCACTTTTGTTCGTGATATGCTGTCAGTCATTTCAGACATGAGATTCAGTCAGGTCAATATTAGCATAGAAAGCTGGGATTAGAGAATTTTATACAAGTGTAGCACATTTTCCAATATTAGTCTGACTGCTTGAACAAAATGATTCATGTACAAAGAAAGCAGGGATATGTAGAAAAAGATTCCTTTTTTTTTGTATCGACTTTAACTGTCATAACAATATAACATTATACACAGAGAGAAGTAGAGATTGAGATTGATGAATGTTTAAAATGTACATTTCAGAAATTGACAATAATTGTCAAATACAGTTTAGAGAAAATCTTGCTAGACATTCACAAGGGTATTAACAAAATAAGTGATATGATAATGTAGTTGTATCTGTATTGTTAAAACCATTTTCTACTTAAAGATGTATAAAAGGCAGACAGTCACATTCACAGTTGATATACAGGATACTATATAAAATAGTGTGCTTTCTTCAACATTTTTACATTTCCATTCAAATGTGGATGTCACTGTGTTACAACCCCCCCCCAAAGGGATTGCTGCACTTTTGGAACAGTGCAGAAATTGGTGCTGGTGCTGCATGTAAGCTATGTTCTCTGTAAGTCTGGACTCTCCTGTTTATTGCTGTGCTGTTGTGTGTCTAAAGACAAAGCCCAGACGAAGTCTGTTGTATATTTGTACAGTGATCTATAGTTTGCTGAAGACACCACATCACTTCTTGAGTGCACCTTCTGATAGTCATGGGTTGTTGGGTGTACTGCATTAGTATGGACTTACTTTTAGCGTAGTGGGAAATTTGGGCACTCATGGACGCTGGAAATTTGTGCGCGCCGTCAAAGCCTACTATGCTATTTGCAACTATAGCAGCGTCCAGTGGAAATTGTGGGCATCAGAAGCAGCTGAAGAGTCAGAAGCATCACAGATATCGGCAAAGTGGCAGAAATAGCGATGATTAATGGCGCAGAAACAAGCAAAGATAACAGCAGCAGGGGTAAGTGATCGGCTGCTTGGGACTGAGATATTATGTAGCCAGACAGCCACAAATAGTTTTAGCCGTAGGTGGGGGCAGGGGGTTAGTGTTGGGTGTAGGTAGGATTAGGTTAGTGTTAGGAGTAGGTGGTGGAGGTTAGTGTTAGACACAGATAGGGAAGGGTTAGTGTAAGAATAAGGTTACAGTGGGGGATAGTTGAATATCAGTATAATTACCGATATTCTACTAGCGACTTCACCAGGGGCCCAAATGTCCAGACACCCTTTTCTAATGTATGCTACGTTTTGGCCCCTTTCACATTAAGGCTGGTTTCACAGTGGGATGTTAAAGTCCCACGTTACAGCAGCCAGTAACGCAGCCTAACTCACAGCACTGTAAAATCAATGTGCTGTTTATAGTGCACCCGTTGCCTTACGTAGTAACGCATCACGTTTAAACAAAGTGCTGCATGCTGTACGTTATACTCGGCTAAGCCACGTTAGACTGTTTGCATATGCTCAGTAATGTTGGAGGAGGAGGTCTCCCCTCCTCCTCCTCGGCCAGCCACATGGCTAATTAATATTCACTGCACTGTGGAGACTTGTGGTGGGACTGTAGTGTTGTCCGGATCATGAACGAATCGTTAATTTGATCCGGATCTTTTTTGTGAGTCGAATCATCCGGATCATCACAATAAAAAATATGGTTCACAGGATGTCTGTCTGGAAGAAACAGGAACATACAGAATGTACAGTGCAGGGAAAGTCCTGTCCTGCTAGTCATTTCACCCAGTCTGCTTCCCTAGTAAAATGATTCAAATGATTCGGTTCAAAGATCCGGATATTTTCAATGATCCGATTCAAATGATCCGAATCCTTAAAAAGATCCGGACTTCCTATCACTAACCTGGAGGGGCTGCTTTGAGAGCTGCATAACGCAGCTCAATCTGACGTCCAACTTAAACACCACCATGCGTTGCGTTAGGGGCACGTTATGTGACCATAACGTCCTCTAAAACGCAACGTCTTCGTAGGAAAGTAGCCTAAACGGTACTTGCATTTGTAAGCTTGAGTGTTTGCTATGTAGTACTGGAATTGCATAGCCCAGTGTTTGGCAAACTTCTCCTCGTGACTCCCCAACTGTGCATGTTTTGTAGGCAACCTCACCTATGCACAGGTGGGTTAATTATTGTCTCAGCTACTTGGATTCCACCTAGCGGAGATACTAATGACCCCACCTGTGCATAGGTGAGGCTGCCTGCAAAACATGCTCCGTTGAAGAATCCCGAGGAGAGGTTTGAGAAACATTACCTTACCATAAGAACCCTATTGCAGCATTCCCATAAGGCTTTACATTGTGTTTTTGTTTTTAGATGCACTGCATGCTATATTTCTGTCTGCCTCTGTGCTTTCCCCATTCATTGTACCTGAAAAGGGTGGGATTGTACGTATAAAAGCACACACATACGGTTTCATATTATATGTTGTGCCCTGAGGCCTCATTCACACCTAAAATTGCGAACACAAGTGTTTTGTGTTTTTTTTTTTGTGCGCTGTTTTGCCCTTCCGGCGCTCCACTGCGCGCTGCATTTCTGGTAAAAATGCTTTTCTAAGCACTTTTCCAGAGCGATTTTGAAAATCCTTTAGTGTGAATGAGAGCTGACAGTGTTAAGGCAGTGGTGGTGAGTTTTGTAAACATTGATGTAAACATGAGCAGAAGTATCCTACTTTTTAAAACATATGGATTTAGATTACAGCCTGCTTCACACATGCATGTTGCTTCCTATTCCCTCCCCCCACCCCACCCCTCCACAGGTGAATGAGGTTTTTGCAAAACAAAGTGCTTTTTAAATCTATACTGAATGCATTTTTGCTCAAAAACATGTGCCGCAATGTGCGTTATTGCAAAAAAATGCATAAGGACTCTCTGAAAAATGTGAGGGCAGATGTGTTTGTGTTTGATAATATAAAAGGAGCCTAATTATGGTATCTAGCCTATGAGGTATTTCATAGTGGTCTGTAAGAATTACTCCCTGCATGAGGACTACTGCTCTGCCAGGGATGAGTCCTGTGATGAGAAGAGATCACAACTGCTATCTTGCTTATTTACCTCTGCGGAACTAAACCTGGTGGAATAGGCCGGAACTGACTCTCTTTGCGGGGTACCTTCTCTCTTCTGACTCATCCTCCTCATGCAGATTGGTGACGTTAGGAAAGCAGTTGGCAGCAACAAGCTTGATGCTGATGGTTCTAAGTTGTGAGGTTTTTGTGCCTTGTGTTTTGATGCCCTCCTCCAAAATTCCCTCCAACTAAAAAGCAACGCGTAGTGTAATTTGCTTTCTTTAACCTCCTTAGCGGTATACCTGACACTGTGTCGGGCATACCGCTCTGTGGCCCCAGGAGTCCTCCATAAATAAATAATTGTGCCTAATGGCTGTAAATCCTCTAGCTAGCACTAGGCTAGCTAGTAAGAGTGTCCGACACCCCTGGATCCCCTGGATCCCCCCGTTTATACGTTACCCCCCTTGGATCCAGCGATCGCACAGCCTCCCGGCACAGCTCCGGTCTTTCGATGGGGAGGATCGGGTTTGCACATGACGTCATGACATCGGCAACGTCATCTGCGATCCTCCACATAGTGAAGACTGGAGCTGTGCGGGGAGGCTGCGCGATCGCTGGATCCAGGCTGGGTAATGTATAAACGGGGGAGCGGCAGCGATCGGGGGGTGCCGGAGACTTCTTCTAGCTAGCCTAGTGCTAGCTAGAGGATTTACAGCCATTAAGCACAATTATTTTAAAATCGGGCAAAAAGTAACAAAACCTCCTGAGCGGTGTAACGCTCAGGAGGTTAAACAAGGTATTTGTGATAATTCAGCTTTAAAGAGAATCTGTAACTGAAAAAAACTCTCTGGGTGATACTTACCTCGGGAGGGGGAAGCCTCTGGGTCCCAACAAGGCTTCCCTCGTCCTCCTCCATCCCTCCTTTCAAGCGCCGGGACCCCCTGAAGTGCGGCGAGAAATAGGCAAACCCGATCGTATATGCTCTACTGCGCAGGCGCGAGTCCTTTGCACCTGCGCAGTAGAGTGGATACGATTGGGCTCGGCTATTTCTGCCTAGCCCGAATGAAGAGCCACTAGTGCGCCTGCGCAGGATTGCGGTAGGTAAATATATCACCGCTTGTCTGGGGAGGTTTCGGGGAAGCCAGCGCTGGATTCCTCCAAGCTTCAGAGGTCAGGGAAGCCTCATTGGGACCCTAAGGCTTCCCCCTTCCGATGTAAGTATCCCCCAGAAGAATTTTTTTTGTTGCAGGTTCTCTTTAAGTGAGCAACTGTGGATTCCCACAATGCATCACTTGCTTTTTAGTCCCCTATACTTTCCTGGTGGTTCTGAGTTACCCCGAGCTACTCGGGTATTCAGTTGTACTGGTCCAAGCCCTAACTTATACAGCCATATCAATCCCTGCCATGCACTGATGAGGACCCTCAGTCCGAAACAGGCTGTCTGCAAGTTGGGTTGCTGTGGCACTGTAACATTTTTGGGCTATAGGCTTGCTATACACTAGTAGTTCTGGATGTAAGCCTGGCTTCAGGGCCATAAAGAGATCATTTGCATATTAAGTAGTGATGCATTGTGGGAAGCCACAGTTGCTCACTTAAAGCCGAATTATTGCAAATACCCTCTGTTTTAAAGGATACCCGAGGTGACACGTGACATGATGAGATAGACATATGTCCAGTGGGTTGCAAAAGTATTCGGCCCCCTTGAAGTTTTCCACATTTTGTCATATTACTGCCATAAACATGAATCAATATTATTGGAATTCCACATGAAAGACCAACACAAAGTGGTGTACACGTGAGAAGTGGAACGAAAATCATACATGATTCCAAACATTTTTTACAAATAAATAACTGCAAAGTGGTGTGTGCATAATTATTCGGCCCCCTTTGATCTGAGTGCCTATAGACATTGCCTGATGAGTGCTAATGACTAATTAGAGTGCACCTGTGTGTAATCTAATGTCAGTACAAATACAGCTGCTCTGTGAGGGCCTCAGAGGTTGTCTAAGAGAATATTGGGAGCAACAACACCGTGAAGTCCAAAGAACACACAAGACAGATCAGGAATCAAGTTATTGAGAAATTTAAAGCAGGCTTAGGCTACAAAAAGATATCCAAAGCCTTGAACATCCCACGGAGCACTGTTCAAGCGATCATTCAGAAATGGAAGGAGTATGGCACAACTGTAAACCTACCAAGACAAGGCCATCCACCTAAACTCACAGGCCGAACAAGGAGAGCGCTGATCAGAAGTGCAGTCAAGAGGCCCATGGTGACTCTGGACGAGCTGCAGAGATCTACAGCTCAGGTGGGAGACTCTGTCCATAGGACAACTATTAGTCATGCACTGTACAAAGTTGGCCTTTATGAAAGAATGGCAAGAAGAAAGGCATTGTTAACAGAAAGCATAAGAAGTCCTGTTTGCAGTTTGCCACAAGCCATGTGGGGGACACAGCAACCATGTAGAAGAAGGTGCTCTGGTCAGATGAGACCAAAATGGAACTTTTTGGCCAAAATGCAAAACGCTATGTGTGGCGGAAAAGTAACACTGCACATCACTCTGAACACACCATCCCCACTGTCAAATATGGTGGTGGCAGCATCATGCTCGGGGGGTGCTTCTCTTCAGCAGGGACAGGGAAGCTGGTCAGAGTTGATGGGAAGATGGATGGAGCCAAATACAGGGCAAACTTAGAAGAAAACCTCTTGGAGACTGCAAAAGACTTGAGACTGGGGCGGAGGTTCACCTTCCAGCAGGACAATGACCCTAAACATCAAGCCAGGGCAACAATGGAATGGTTTAAAACAAAACATATCTATGTGTTAGAGTGGCCCAGTCAAAGTCCAGATCTAAATCCAATCAAGAATCTGTGGCAAGATCTGAAAACTGCTGTTCACAAACGCTGTCCTTCTAATCTGACTGAGCTGGAGCTGTTTTGCAAAGAAGAATGGGCAAGGATTTCAGTCTCTAGATGTGCAAAGCTGGTAGAGACATACCCTAAAAGACTGGCAGCTGTAATTGCAGCAAAAGGTAGTTATACAAAGTATTGACTCAGGGGGCCGAATAATTACACACACCCCACTTTGCAGTTATTTATTTGTAAAAAGTGTTTGGAATGATGTATGATTTTCGATCCACTTCTTACATGTACACCACTTTGTATTGGTCTTTCACGTGGAATTCCAATAAAATTGATGCATGTTTGTGGTAGTAATGTGACAAAATGTGGAAAACTTCAAGGGGGCCGAATACTTTTGCAACCCACTGTATATACAGTGCCTAGGACACAAATAACTATTCTGTGTTCCTTTTTTTTCTTTCTCTGCCTGAAAGAGTTAAACATCAGGTATGTAAATGGCAGTTCATGTCTGAGTCAGGACTAGGTCAGACTACTGTGTGACCCTCACTGATAAGAAATTACAACTATACAACACTTTCCTAACAGAAAATGGCTTCTGAGAGCAGGGAAGAGATAAAAAGGGTAATTAGTTCTTATATTTTTAGCTCTGGTATACTTCAATGAATGTGTAATTGAGCAAAAACCAAACAGTAAAACTTAAAAAGTTGATTTAAATATAAAATAAAACTGTGGAATAGCTTAAAAAGTAAATTTTATGAGGAGGAGGATAGATATTATTATTTCATCAGTTTATTTTCACCCCGGGTGTCCTTTAAGAAGGCAAATTACTCTGAGTGTTGCTTTTTTAGTAGGAGGGCTTTTTGGTCTCTTTTAGTCCTCTTTTAGTCCTCTATACCCTAGGTTCTCAACATGCGGTACGCGTACCCCAGGGAGTACTTCTGATGGTTCCAGGGGGTACTCAGACTTGCTATACTTAACCAAGAATAACAAATGTAGAGTTTTAGAAAATGATAAATCCCATTTAAACAACACCAAATTAGTATTTTAGATAAAATAAAAGCAATAGTAAATGCTTGGAAATTGTTTAGAACCAATTATCATGTAATATGATATATACATACATTTGTCAAGGGGTACTTGCGATAATGTTTACTATGCTAGGGTGTACTTGGCGAGTACAGGGTTTTAAAAGGGGTACATACTAATAAAATGTTGAGAAACACTGCTCTATACTTTTCTAGTGGTTCTGAGCTGCTTGTGTATTCTGCTATTCTGTAATGTGATATTATTAGAAATTGCACTTAACGTACTTTTCAGCCTGCAGCCAGCTATGATTTCCCAGACATGGTAGATGATTCAAAACCTGTTTACTTGCAGCCATGGTAGTGCACATTGGTGAAACATCCCTTTGCAGAGCTTATGCAGATTTGTAGAAAGCCCAGTTGCCAGTAGAAAGTGTAGGTGCTCGATAAGACCACTTGGCTCAAAATAATTTTGTCACAAAAGTATAGGTTTCTAAGAGAGTTGATTCTTTTTGATATTATAATGTTCATGTAACAATTTTACATGGTTTAAACGTTTTGTATTTTAATCATGTTGGTTATTTCATTGATGCCTGTAGAGTACATCTGATATGTGCAACGAGTTTATATCAGCTTTTCTCAATATATCATAGCAGCTTTAAAGTTCCATCCCAAATTTTCCTTGTTAAAGGACTCCCGAGGCAAAGAACGCTATCTATTTTTACGTACCTGGGTCTTCTTCCAGCCCTTAAAAGTATTTTGGGTCCCTTGCCGCAGCTCCAGTCTTGCTCAGTGTCCCACTGGCCACCTGTAAAGTTCGCCGACCGATTGGTGGGTCTGCGCATGCATACTTTATGCCAAATTTGGCACCTCTCCAACCATCTGGCAAGTTGAAAGGTGTTATCGGGGTGCCACATGCCAAGTGTCTTAAATCCTGTCCACTTTACCTTGCTATGCAATCTTATGGGTCAGTTAGGAGATATACAGGATATATGTCACTGGTGGAAGGAGCCTGCCACTCTTTTTGGGTCAGCTCTGGCTTGGAGTTCAGATTACTAGAAGTGATTCACTGCATTACTAATGAGAATAGGGGGAAATATCTGTGATGCATTCCACATCTCTCATATTGAACGCATTATAACTTATTTACAGTGTCAAAGCTTGGCAAAGGGTTAAACCTTTTCAGCTATCACAAACAGCAGCTAGGGCAGAGTTAATTAGCAGTTATTAAAGAGGGCTTCCTGGGCTTTCCAGCACACATACTGACTGGCCATCCATCAGTTTTGGCAGAACCTAATAAAAGGGCCTTGTCCTAAGAATATTGTCTCCAGGACCCTGTACATCAAAACCTTCACACTTCTCCCTGTTATAAAACTCTTGCCAGGAGATCCTCTCTGATCCTTATCTGTGATTCTCCACACAGCTGTACTGCTGGCATGCCAATGAACATTTTTCATATTTCAGGCTTTTTTGGACACTGGGAATATGCTAACTGAACCATTTTTTACAGAAGTTATGAAGCCCAGTCTGACACACATTCTGGGAAGTGTCTAGATGGATTGGGCATCCAGATACTGAGGAATACAGGTTCTCAGTTATACTTTACATTTTATTACTCATGTTTCACATGTGTGGATTCATAATGCTTTACTGAATGCAAATATGCAGTTCATTTGTTAATCTGACTTATGTGCATGGAGAAATCGCTTTACAGATATTGTGCCAGATTTCTCCCTGTCTGAAAGGGGGCCGGAGTTTCCCTTCTTGCCTGGGAGGGCATCATCTCTAGGGCTGAGCTCTTGGATTCCGAATTTCGAGTTTGCCATCGGAATTTGGCAGTTCCGAGTACGCACTCGAAACTCGAAAATTTGGCAATTCCGAGTTCCAAATTTGCGTTTACATTGAAGTCAATAGTGCTAAATTCCGTGGTTAATTGTGAAGCCCCCTTACATGCTATCATCACCAAATTTGGCATGTATATTAAGCAGATGAGTAGGAACATGGTAAAAAAAAAATTGTGAAAAGACCATATAGTTTTTGAAATAAACGATTTTAAAGTTTCATAAGAAAAATGGTTTTTAAACTGTGTAAAATGACACTGCTGCAGTACAGGTTACTGCATTCCGAGTTCTGTATACATATTGTATACATTTCATGAAAACAGACAGCGTGGGGTCTCCCCTCCCAAGGCTCCTTAACCCCTTGTCTCCCATGCAGGCTGGGATAGCCAGAATGCGGAGTCCCGGCCACGTGGGGCTTCGCACCCTGAGCCATACCAGCCCGCATGGTCCATAGTATGGGGGGCTCTGGAGGAGAGGGGCAGCCAAGCCTCCCCCTCTCCCCCAGAGCCCTTGTCCAATCCATGGACAAGGGGCTCTTCCCCACCTCCGGTGCCCCAGGAGGAGGTGGGGGCCGCCGACGTCCTGGGGGGGAGAGGGGGAGGTTGGCCGCCCCTCTCCTCCAGAGCCCCCCCATAGCATGGACCATGCGGGCTGGTATAGCTTAGGGTGCGAAGCCCCATGTGGCCGGGACTTCGCATTCTGTCTATCCCAGCCTGCATGGGGACAAGGGGTTAAGGAGGCTTGGGAGGGGGGACCCCTCGCTGTCTGTTTTCATGAAATGTATACAATATGTATACAGAACTCGGAATGCAGTAACCTGTACTGCAGCAGTGTCATTTTACACAGTTTAAAAAACATTTTTCCTATGAAAATTTGAAATCGATTTGCTCAAAAACTATAAGGTCTTTTCACAAATTTTTTTTGACCATGTTTCTACTCATCTGCTTAATATACATGCCAAATTTGGTGATGATAGCATGTACAGGGGCTTTACAATTAACCGCAGAAGTTGGCACTATTAACTTCAATAAAAAATGCACTCGGAACACGAACATTTGGAACACGAAATTCGGTTTTCGCATGCGGTACACGGAATTTCGACGAAATTGGAATTCAGCTGTTCCGATCAGCCCTTCATCTCCGATATCAGCCCCTCCCATCAGGATGAGCCCTTTAATGCTAGTTACAGTTGAAAAATCAATCAGAAATCAGATCGGGCATGTTGGAAATAATCTGACAGATAATCTGTCAGAAAATTGCATAGTGTGTACCTTTCATAAGAGATCTGGTACCACCGATCTCGGTTGTCTTTTGTCTGCCATCTGTTGTCGAATTCCATCAACCAACAGGACAGCAGGATACTGGCCAAAATAGTTTGAATTATTCAGCACAAAGACTTTACCACTTGTTGGCCAAACAGTGTTTTGAACTTTTCAGACATTCTTCATCATTTTCTCTTCTCTGTATTTCTATCCAACTAATCAACTGGTCATTACAAATACACAAAAACCGCGCTGATAGTAAGATGGGTGACAACAGTGGTGCGCTGCCCTAAATATATAAGTAAATCACAATCCAAGCTCGGAGGCTGCGCACAAATGTTCACAGTAATCAAGTCTCTATTAGGTGCAATCCTGTAAGGAAAAACAGTCAAAACGCTATTGATCCAATAGATAAACAATCCAGTGCTTTTTCCTAAGTTGCAGGCTGTTCTCGCCACTGATCACCTTCAGCGAGTAGTCACCACCACCACACCCCTCACAGTGGGCACTCACCGCTATTGTATGACCCTCTATTAGGTGGGTCTTCAGCGCTTATGGGGTCATCAGGCCGCCCCCTGCCACTCAGGAACTTTATCCACTCAATGAGACTTGTACAGGAACATATACACTTCTAAAACATGAACAGAGCTCTCATAGCGTAATACTGTAAAAACAAGTTTATTCTAAAAGAAATGCGCACTTACAAACATGAGGCTTGGTGTTGGGCACAGAGTTTTAGTGGGCTCTACCCCAATCGTAGGCCGCCGGATCGGCTTGTTGCGCTGGCTGGGTCCGCTTCCAGTGGCTCTCCACCTCGCCCCTCTGATGTCTGTAAGCTTGCTAAAAAAGTGGTCGCATTAGCTTGACCGGTTTCGTCGCCTAGGCGACTCCTCAGAAGCATATGCGGCCTGAATGCCATGTTGGTTTATATATACCTATCCACCTAGTCCAATTTCCTCCCTCCCTTCCCTCTCTCACCTTGTCTTATCTTTATAGAGTGTTCGATTTGACTAGTTAGGTTGCAAATAACCTTTTTCTCCTTTTAGGAATAGCCAATTCCGAGGTCTCTTCACCCCGTTTCAATCTGGAGAGTGGTGGCAGCAAAGTAATCAATTTCCAACACAAAATCCACAATTCTTACCAACTGTACATATGATCGAGATTTTATCATATATGGGCACATTATCCAACCAAGGGGTTGGTGCCGCCACAGTAAGTCCGCAGTAAATTCATGCGAGTATGCGCGTACTCCCGCAGGAAGACGTAGTTGCCATGCGTGCCCTCTGGTGCTCAAGCGGACATACTGTGCATGCGCAAGCAGTAATGTTGAGTCAGAGGGCTTGCACGTCAGATACATCTTCCCACGGGATTGCACACATACGCCCATGGATTTATTATGGACTTACTGCAGCTGCGCCAATCTTTCCAACCACTGGATGCTACCGGGACAGTTTTGAGAAGAACGGAGCAAGATGCCGTGCCTCGGGAGGTGCGGTAAGCCTATCCGCACCTCCCCACACACACACAGTTAATTGCTCAATTTTTTGAGAGCTAATGTATTCTTTAACCATTTCAGCCCGCGGGGATTTTTCACCTTATGCATCAGAGCAATTTTCACCTCCCATTAATTCGCTAATAACTTTATCACGACTTATCACAATTTATTGATCTATATCTTGTTTTTTCCGCCACTAATTAGGCTTCATTTGGGTGGTACATTTTACTAAGAATTATTTTTTTATCAATGCATTTTAACAGGATTAATAAGAAAAAAATGGAAAAAAATCATTATTTCTCAGTTTTCGGCCATTATTGCTTTAAAATAATCGCTTTACCACAATTAAAACCTATGTATTTTATTTGCCCGTTTGTCTCGGTTAAGACACCATTTAAATTTTGTTCCTATCACAATGTATGGTGCCAATATTTTATTTGGAAATAAAGGTGCATTTTTTCCGTTTTGCGTCCATCACTATTTACTAGCTTATAATTTAAAAAATGTTCGTAGTATACCCCCTTCAAATGCATATTTAAAAAGTTCAGACCCTTAGTTAACTATTTGTCTTTTTTTTTTTTTATTGTAATTTTGTTTTTTCCATTAAAATTTTTATTTGGGTAATATTTTGGTGTGGGAAATAAACAGTTAATTTTTAATGTTATTATATGTGTAAATTGTAATGTAAAAAATATATAGATGTAGTTTTACTATTTGGCCACAAGATGGCCACCTTGAGGGTTTTTTTCTCCTGGTGCTTCTCGCTAAGCAGAAGCACAAGGGGGATGCCGAAAATGTTACGTGCAGAAAGACTGAAGCCTCTAGTAAGAGCACTTCAGTTTTTCTGCTGGGGACACGGCTCGGTGATCGGGAACCATGTTCCCGTTCACTGATCCCAGGGCTTCCGGGGGACAGCACGGGGGCGCACCCGTGATCGAGCGCGGGAGCGCGCCGAAACACGGCACCGCAGCAGAGCAGAAATGGTTAAAGGAAATCAGAGCTCCTGAAAATAAAAAAGTTTTATACATACCTCGGGCTTCCTCCAGCCCCATAAGCTTGGATTGCTCCCACACTGCCTTCCTCTGTCTTCCCGCAGCTTCGATACCGGGTCCGTTCACTTCTGTCAATCGGGGCCAGTCTGACACAAGAGAACTATGCTGTTTCCAGCAGCTGCTGGAGAGATACATAGAGGGCGCACTTCTCCTTCATAGACTGACAGAAGTGATGGGACCCAGTTCCCGAAGCTGTAGACAGCGGAGGATGGCGGCGTGGGAGCGATCCGAGTTTATGGAGCTGGAGGAAGCCCCAGGCATGTATAAAACTTTTTATTTTCAGGAGCTGGTTTCCTATAACCACTTAAGGACTGCAGTCATAAAACCCCTTAAGGACCAGAGCCTTTTTTTCCATTCGGACCACTGCAGCTTTCACGGTTTATTGCTCAGTCATACAACCTACCACCTAAATGAATTCTACCTCCTTTTCTTGTCACTAATACAGCTTTCTTTCGGTGCTATTTGATTGCTGCTGCGAGTTTTAGTTTTTATTATATTCATCAAAAAAGACATGAATTTTGTCAAAAAAATGACTTTTTTAACTTTCTGTGCTGACATTTTTCAAATAAAGTAAAATTTCCTATACATTTGAGCGCGAAAGTTATTCTGCTACATGTCTTTGATAAAAAAAAACCCATTCAGTGTATATTTATTGGATTGGGTAAAAGTTATAGCGTTTACAAACTATGGTGCCAAAAGTGAATTTTCCCATTTTCAAGCATCTCTGACTTTTCTGCGCACCTGTCAGGTTTCATGAGGGGCTAAAATTCCAGGATAGTACAAATCCCCCCCAAATGACCCCATTTTGGAAAGAAGACATCCCAAAGTATTCAGTGAGAGGCATGGTGAGTTCATAGAAGATTTTATTTTTTGTCACAAGTTAGCGGAAAATGACACTTTGTAACAAAAAAAAAAAAAAAGTTTCCATTTCTTCTAACTTGCGACAAAAAAAAATGAAATCTTCCACGGACTCACTATGCTACTCTCTGAATACCTTGAAGTGTCTACTTTCCAAAATGGGGTCATTTGTGGGGTGTGTTCACTGTCCTGGCATTTTGGGGGGTGCCTAATTGTAAGCACCCCTGTAAAGCCTAAAGATGCTCATTGGACTTTGGGCCCCTTAGCGCAGTTAGGCTGCAAAAAAGTGCCACACATGTGGTATTGCCGTACTCAGGAGAAGTAGTATAATGTGTTTTGGGGTGTATTTTTACACATACCCATGCTGGGTGGGAGAAATATCTCTGTAAATGACAATTGTTTTCTTTTTTTAACACACAATTGTCAATTTATAGAGATATTTCTCCCACTCAGCATGGGTATGTGGAAAAATACACCCCAAAACACATTATACTACTTCTCCTGAGTACGGCGATACCACATGTGTGGCACTTTTTTGCACCCTAACTGCGCTAAGGGGCCCAAAGTCCAATGAGTACCTTTAGGATTTCACAGGTCATTTTGAGAAATTTCGTTTCAAGACTGCTCCTCACGGTTTAGGGCCCCTAAAATGCCAGGACAGTATAGGAATCCCACAAATTACCCCATTTTAGAAAGAAGACACCCCAAGGTATTCCATTAGGAGGATGGTGAGTTCATAGAAGATTTTTTTTTTTGTTACAAGTTAGCGGAAATTGATTTTAATTGTTTTTTTTCACAAAGTGTCATTTTCTGCTAACTTGTGACAAAAATAAAATCTTCTATGAACTCACCATACTCCTAACGGAATACCTTGGGGTGTCTTCTTTCTAAAATGGGGTCATTTGTGGGGTTCCTATACTGCCCTGGCATTTTAGGGGCCCTAAACCGTGAGGAGTAGTCTTGAAACCAAATGTCGCAAAATGACCTGTGAAATCCTAAAGGTACTCATTGGACTTTGGGCCCCTTAGCGCACTTAGGGTGCAAGAAAGTGCCACACATGTGGTACCGCCGTACTCAGGAGAAGTAGTATAATGTGTTTTGGGGTGTATTTTTACACATACAGATGCTAGGTGGGAGAAATATCTCTGTAAATGACAATTATTTGATTTTTTTTACACACAATTGTCCATTTACAGAGAGATTTCTCCCACCCAGCATGGGTATGTATAAAAATACACCTCAAAACACATTATACTACTTCTTCTGAGTACGGCGATACCACATGTGTGACACTTTTTTGCAACCTAGGTGCGCTAAGGGGCCTAACGTCCTATTCACAGGTCATTTTGAGGCATTTGGATTCTAGACTACTCCTCACGGTTTAGGGCCCCTAAAATGCCAGGGCAGTATAGGAACCCCACAAGTGACCCCATTTTAGAATGAAGACACCCCAAGGTATTCCGTTAGGGGTATGGTGAGTTCATAGAAGATTTTTTTTTGTCACAAGTTAGCGGAAAATGACACTTTGTGAAAAAAAACCCAATACATATCAATTTCCGCTAACTTGTGACAAAAAATAAAATCTTCTATGAACTCACCATACTCCTAACGGAATACCTTGGGGTGTCTTCTTTCTAGAATGGGGTCATTTGTGGGGTTCCAATACTGCCCTGGGTTTTTAGGGGCCCTAAACCGTGAGTAGTCGTCTTGAACCCAAATGTCTCAAAATGACCTGTGAAATCCTAAAGGTACTCATTGGACTTTGGGCCCCTTAGCACAGTTAGGCTGCAAAAAAGTGTCACACATGTGGTATCGCCGTACTCAGAAGAAGTAGTATAATGTGTTTTGTGGTGTATTTTTACATATAACCATGCTGGGTGGGAGAAATATCTCTGTAAATGACACATTTTTGATTTTTTTTACACACAATTGTCCATTTACAGAGAGATTTCTCCCACCCAGCATGGGTATGTGTAAAAATACACCACAAAACACATTATACTACTTCTCCTGAGTATGGCGATACTACATGTGTGACACTTTTTTGCAGCCTAGGTGCGCTAAGGGGCCCAACGTCCTATTCACAGGTCATTTTGAGGCATTTGTTTTCTAGACTACTCCCCACGGTTTAGGGCCCCTAAAATGCCAGGGCAGTATAGGAACCCCACAAGTGACCCCATTTTAGAAAGACGACACCCCAAGGTATTCCGTTAGGGGTATGGTGAGTTCATAGAAGATTTTATTTTTTGTCACAAGTTAGTGAAAAATGACACTTTGTGAAAAAAACAATAAAAATCCAATTTCCGCTAACTTTTGACAAAAAATAAAATCTTCTATGAACTCATCATACACCTAACATAATACCTTGGGGTGTCTTCTTTCTAAAATGGGGTCACTTGTGGGGTTCCTATACTGCCCTGGCATTTTACGGGCCCAAAACTGTGAGTAGTCTGGAAACCAAATTTCTCAAAATGACTGTTCAGGGGTATAAGCATCTGCAAATTTTGATGACAGGTGGTCTATGAGAGGGCAAATTTTGTGGAAACGGTCATAAGCAGGGTGGCCTCTTAGATGACAGGATGTATTGGGCCTGATCTGATGGATAGGAGTGCTAGGGGGGTGACAGGAGGTGATTGATGGGTGTCTCAGGGGGCGGTTAGAGGGGAAAATAGATGCAATCAATGCACTGGGGAGGTGATCGGAAGGGGGTCTGAGGGGGATCTGAGGGTTTGGCCGAGTGATCAGGAGCCCACACGGGGCAAATTAGGGCCTGATCTGATGGGTAGGTGTGCTAGGGGGTGACAGGAGGTGATTTATGGGTGTCTCAAGGTGTGATTAGAGGGGGGAAATAGATGCAAGCAATGCACTAGCGAGGTGATCAGGGCTGGGGTCTGAGGGCGTTCTGAGGTGTGGGCGGGTGATTGGGTGCCCGCAAGGGGCAGATTCGGGTCTAATCTGATGGGTAACAGTGACAGGTGGTGATAGGGGGTGATTGATGGGTAATTAGTGGGTGTTTAGAGGAGAGAAGAGATGTAAACACTGCACTTGGGAGGTGATCTGATGTCGGATCTGCGGGCGATCTATTGGTGTGGGTGGGTGATCAGATTGCCCGCAAGGGGCAGGTTAGGGGCTGATTGATGGGTGGCAGTGACAGGGGGTGATTGATGGGTGGCAGTGACAGGGGGTGATTGATGGGTGATTGACAGGTGATCAGTGGGTTATTACAGGGAATAACAGATGTAAATATTGCACTGGCGAATTGATAAGGGGGGGGTCTGAGGGCAATCTGAGCGTGTGGGCGGGTGATTGGGTGCCCGCAAGGGGCAGATTAGGGTCTAATCTGATGGGTAACAGTGACAGGTGGTGATAGGGGGTGATTGATGGGTAATTAGTGGGTGTTTAGAGGAGAGAATAGATGTAAACGATGGATTTGGGAGGTGATCTGATGTCGGATCTGCGGGCGATCTATTGGTGTGAGTGGGTGATCAGATTGCCTGCAAGGGGCAGGTTAGGGGCTGATTGATGGGTGGCAGTGACAGGGGGTGATTGATGGGTGGCAGTGACAGGGGGTGATTGACAGGTGATCAGTGGGTTATTACAGGGAAGAACGGATGTAAATAATGCACTGGCGAATCGATAAGGGGGGGGTTGAGGGCAATCTGAGTGTGTGGGCGGGCGATTGGGTGCCCGCAAGGGTCTAATCTGATGGGTAACAGTGACAGGTGTTGATAGGGGGTGATTGATGGGTGATTGATGGGTAATTAGTGGGTGTTTAGAGGAGAGAATAGATGTAAACGATGGATTTGGGAGGTGATCTGATGTCGGATCTGCGGGCGATCTATTGGTGTGGGTGGGTGATCAGATTGCCCGCAAGGGGCAGGTTAGGGGCTGATTGATGGGTGGCAGTGACAGGGGGTGATTGACAGGTGATTGACAGGTGATTGACAGGTGATTGACAGTTGATCAGGGGGGATAGATGCATACAGTACGCAGGGGGGGGGGGGAGGGTCTGGGGGGGTCTGGGGAGAATCTGAGGGGTGGGGGGGTGATCAGGAGGGAGCAGGGGGCAGTTTAGGGACTAAAAAAAAAAATAGCATTGACAGATAGTGACAGGGAGTGATTGATGGGTGATTAGGGGGGTGATTGTGTGCAAATGGTGGTCTGGGGGGTGGGCAGGGGGGGGTCTGAGGGGTACTGTGGGCGATCAGGGGGCAGGGGGGGGCAGATCAGTGTGTTTGGGTGCAGACTAGGGTGGCTGCAGCCTGCCCTGGTGGTCCCTCGGACACTGGGACCACCAGGGCAGGAGGCAGCCTGTATAATACACTTTGTATACATTACAAAGTGTATTATACACTTTGTAGCGGCGATCGCGGGGTTAACAACCCGCCGGTGCTTCCGATTGGCCGGCGGGTTGACGTCACGGGTGGGCGGAGCCTATTGCCGGTGGATGCGCGCGCATCCCAGCGCGCGATCCCCGGCCAGAGAGTGCCCCAGGACCTGACGCCAATCTGCGTTACGTGGTCCTGGGGCTGCCACTTTGCCGCCGCCAATATGAAGTAGGCGGTCGGCACGTGGTTAAAGCGGACCCAAACTAAACTTTTTTTTTTTTTTTAATTCTAAATATTTAGTTGCACCACTCTGACAAACATAAATAAACACTCATTCAAGCCTATGAGCATTTCAGTGCATGCTTTTCAGCCTTCTCTTTTCATAACTAGGGTTATACAGGTGGCAGCCATTAGCAATTCCTCCTTTGCTGGACACCATCTACTCCATCAGTTTGCCGGATTCTGTCCCGTCAATTTAAAAGGAAGGGAGGGGTTCCTCCAATAAATGTAAAATATTTTATATTTGCCAGCATGCAGCTGAAAAAAGGCTGCTATTTATCATTATAATTTAGAAAATAGATTTTATTTCTGAAATCTTGTATTTAATTTGGGTGCACTTTAAAGGATACATTACATTTCAAAAAAATTTAGCAATTAACTGTGTGTGTGTGGGGAGGTGCGGATAGGCTTACTGTACCTCCCGTGCCCCGGCGTCTTGCTCCGTTCTTCTCAAAACTGTCCCGGTAGCATCCAGTGGTAGGAGGGATTGGCACAGCAGCAAGTAAGTCCATACTAAATCCATGAGAGTATGTGCGCACTCTCGTCCGCAAAACTTTTTCTTTTCGGGAGCTCTGGTACACTTTAAATGTTTATTTTGCTTACAGCGCAATCTCTTTCAGAAGCCTCCAGTGGAGACGTGAATGGCAACTGTGGCATAGTAAGACTGGGTTGGCTGGTGTTGTCCCAATAAATATATTATGTACAGCAATTTAACTAATTACATAGAAAACGGTTTATTTTTTTTATTTTTTAGTAATCTGTTCATATTATTGTTTATAATGTTATGTTGGTATTATTACTACTATTAATTATGTACAGTATGTAGTGCCATCACATTCTATTGGCGCTGAACAAAGAGATAAACAAACATGGGTACATAAAAATACATATGGGAATTGGTACACAACAGAGTTTGTAGACAACATAAATGTTACAGTGACTAATATTTTGAGGCATAATTCACTGGGAATGATATATGGGTACCACAGATTGCAGACAGGCATCTATTTGAGCGAGTTTTTAATGATATTTTGTCTTTGCTGTGATGAATATTATTTACATATCAGTAATAAAGTATATATTACCTGGCCTAACATCACCAGATTTATTTTGAAATGCAAAATCCCAAATCTTCTTTGTAGTGGACAGCATGATATTACATGTTACATTGTATGCTGTCATTTTAGCAATAATCAAGTGCTCAGTGGTACTTGTCATCGCTGTCAGTACGACAATGGTATTTGACACTGTGCTTTTTGTATTATAACAATAGCACACTGAGCTGTCATAACTATTAAATGGGTTGTCTAGTACTACTACTATTCTCCTGTATACTGTCAGGAAGATGAGCTATAAGCTTGTGTTACTACTCATCATTATTTGTAAAAAATGATGTATCAAGTCAAATTGCGAGTTACTTGTTACAGGAGAACCAAAGCTAGTTTACTGTCCTTTTTGCTACCCTCCAAGTTCTTGTTAGTACAAGGGTGAGTAAGTGGTTAGCACTCTTGCCTTGCAGCAATGGAATCCTGGTTTTGTTTGCTGCTATAGACACTGCTAGGATTTGTTTTATGTCGTCACCAAGTTTGCCTGGATTTCCTCTAGAATGTCTGGTTTCTCCCCGCAATCTACACTTTACGGTTATGTTGGCTTCTCTCCAAACTGTCGGTAGAATGTGTTAGAGACATTAGACTGGGAGCCCCCATGAGAGGCAGCTAGTGGTGTGAATTGCTTAATGTCAGTTAGGCACCACATAATGTTTCTGCACTATACAGTATGAATAGGAAATAATAGTAATAATAGTAATAATGATTAGTGTAGTGGGGACAAGGGCATATCTTTACACTATGTGACTGCTACAGGTCTCATTGCTGGAACCTCCTTTCCTCAATGCTGTTGAATTAGTCATCAATTTAGTCTAACTGTAGCTGATATTCAGCATCAGTGCATGTGTTTCCGATATTCTAGTATATTGGGTTTACAATGCTATTTTCAGCAGTTAATTCTGTGCTTGTCCCTACCCATTTGTCCATCCCTAATCAATTCCATTATGATAAAAATACATTTCTGGTGCCTAACCCTAATCTCCCTGCTGCATGTAATCCCCTTCCTGATGCCTAACCTAACCTTGACTACCCCGCAATGTAATCCCCTTCCTGATGCCTAACCCTGACCTCCCTCAATGTAATCCCCTTCCTGATGCCTAACCCTGACCTCCCTCAATGTAATCCCCTTCCTGATGCCTAACCCTGACCTCCCTCAATGTAATCCCCTCCCTGATGCCTAACCCTGACCTCCCCCAATGTAATCCCCCTCCTGATGCCTAACCCTGACCTCCCCCAATGTAATCCCCTCCCTGATGCCTAACCCTGACCTCCCCCAATGTAATCCCCTTCCCGATGCCTAACCCTGACCTCCCCCAATAATCCCTTTCCTGATGACCCACACTAATCACTTTGTCTACTATAATGTACTGCTAACACAATCACCTTCCTAATGCTTTCTCTTAACATTATAAGCATAGCAACTAATTACTAACCTCCCTCTTCTCTATCTCCAAACACTAACTTGTTTAACACTGGTGCCTGACACCTATAATCTTAGTCTCAAAAACCTTTATTTGGGATTTTGCATAAAGAAATGGGCTAAAATACCTGAACATCCATGCAGGGACTATATTTGTAGCAGTAAATCTGCATTTTACAAAATGGCAACAGTTAAAATAAAACTTAAATTCCCAGAACAAGCAAACTGAATTTTAACCTAGATAATCACAGCATGCTCAGGATTCAGTTCAATAGAGTGATATCCAAGCGATATTGACTATGTATTTAAAAGGAGGGGTTAAAAGATATGCAGAATATGGGAGAGGCCTTAACTCTACAGCCACACTATCCATGATGTATTGTAGAAACCCTGCATATTGTCTGCAATTTTGACAGAAATATGTGTGGCTAACATATTTCAGAAACCAGGTTTAAAACATAGTTTGGGGAGAGCCAGTTCTGGGCCAATACTCTGTTAGCAGTAGAGATTATATGTTGGAAAAGTCGATGCGAGGGTAATTAAAGTGAACCTGAACCAAGTAAAATTACTTAAAATAAACACATGATGTACTTGAAAATGAATATCTCACACTTACCTCGCTGTCAGTTACTCTCATAAGCTCAGCATTTTCAACTTACGATTCCTTCTAGTTCTGACAAGATTCTGTCAGAACTGAAATATATCAGTTGCTGTAAGGACAACTGATGAACATGGTAATGTCCATGCTTCCCTATGGCTCAAGTGGGCAATATTACAGTTTCATATTAAATACTGGAGAGCAGGTTATTTAATGTGCATTTACCCCTTTAGGGGGAGCAAAGGGTGCCAATATCCTTAACCTCCTGCCGCCCGCGTCACGCCAGTAGGCGTGGCCGCGGCGGCAGCCCCAGGACCGCCTAACGCCAATTGGCGTAAAGTCCTGGGGCTCTGTTTAGCATGAGATCGCGCGCATGGTGCGCGCGCATCTCATGCTCGGAGGGCGGAGCTCCGCCCCGCCTTCAGTCTCCGAGCGGCTATTGCCGCTCGGGAGACTGTTAGACGGCGATTACGCCGTCTATTTACTAGGTGCAGCGCTGCGATGAGCAGCAGCGCTGCACTGGGGACAGCCGTGTGACACAGCTGTCCCCATGGGGGACAAGAGAGCGATCGGCTCTCATAGGCAAAAGCCTATGACAGCCGATCGCCATAATTGGCCGGCTGTGGGAAGGGAGGGAGGGAATCAATTTTCAAGAAACAGGGGGTTTTAGGGGAAAAAACAAAACAATAATATTTATTTTAAAAAAAATAAACATGGGGGGAGCGATCAGACCCCACCAACAGAGAGCTCTGTTGGTGGGGAGAAAAGGGGGGGGGGGGGGGAATCACTTGTGTGCTGAGTTGTGCGGCCCTGCAGCTTGACCTTAAAGCTACAGTGGCCAATTTAGCTAAAAATGGCCTGGTCACTAGGGGGGTTTAGCCCTGCAGTCCTCAAGTGGTTAACAACAAAACAAGGGAACCAATTTCTCACAATGCTTCATAATTTATTAATTCAGTATACAGTATACAAACCCTGCAATAAACAACCCCTACCCCCCTAAAAACAATGCCTATATTGGATTGGAGCGCTCCCCATTCACACCAACACATGCACATGCAAATTATGGCCTGGTCAGCACAAAAAATGCTCAGTTTGAATAGCAATTCAAGATCTATCTAGTTTTCTTTGCAGCATCGCATTTATCAATGGAATTCTGTTTGAGATCTAGTCAGTATAATTTCCGCATCACAGTTCCATATATTGCTTTAATCTTCCAAGGAAATACTAATGTCCATGGACTACACCTTCCTCTACAATGGGCTGCACTCACACAGCATGGTTAGGGCTCCCTTGAGCTTTCTTAATTATGCATAGTCCTTATATGATGCTTATTCCAATGCTGCTCAGCAGCACTCACCACCTCATGTCACGTCTCGTCTCTTATAAGATCATCTCAGCGCTTGTAGACTTGTGTCCGCGGCATCCCGCGGCTTCCTCTGCCATCACTGAATGATACTCCACGAGTTGAGGGGTAATCTTCTCTGACCGGCCAGACTTGATAAATCTATGTGCTGGTGGAGGGGTACATAGCGTCACACGCTCTCTTCCAGCGGCATGTACCACGCCTCGCACATATTTGTCAATATTACAGTTTAACAGTGTGCTGACCAGGAAGCTTTATGGGGTAATGGCCATTTTCAAAATGGAGGATGGATATATCCATTGATCATGGTGGACAAACAGGACGCAGGAGAGGAGAAAAAGATTGTTGAGTAGAATACATGGGAGGTAAGTATGATGGGTGAATGTTTATTTTGATTTTTAATTTTCAATTCAGGTTTGTTTTAAGTTTGGGAGGTTTATACTCTTAACAGGATCACGTTTTGGCTTGAGGAAATCTGGCAAGAGAGAAAAGCTCTAGCTTACCTCCAGACAGGGCACCAATAGGACTCAGGGTTCTGTGGCATGTCCACCAGATGTGCCAAAGCGTGCTGACAGCTCCGCATCTTCTGAAGCACAGGGGGGATTTAGAGGGATCTAGCTTGTGTAGACTTTCAGGAGTGTAGTATGTTCGGTGTAAGAGTTTAAGAGAACACTCCACACTAGAAAAGTACATGCTATTTCCAGATAGTCCTCTCAATATCTGCCTCCCATTTAACAATGAATGGGGCTTCTCCAGTGGGTCAGGGTCATTTAGTATAGAGTACAGATATGATATAAGAGCATTTTGTCCTTGCATAACACCTCAAAGGTGGTATAAGTCAGATTGCCCAAAGGAACTGAAAGGGTGCTAAGAAAGTGGAAGATCTGGTGGATTTGAAAGACTTTTACAGAGGGGTGGGTAGTAGTTTTGTACACGGTTTCGAGGAGTCATTATCTTGAAATTTCTCATGAATTTGCTTAAGGTTATAGAGTGATCACCATTTGAGAACGCTGGGGGATTGCAAGGTTCAAAGTTCGGGTTTCGAAGAAGCTCTGTCAATAAGGAGGCAAAAGACTGGAGCGGGAACCTGTAGCAACTAACTTTCAAAGAGGATAGAGATGGGGCTGATGTCAGAAACACAAATCAGCCCTTTAAGGGAAAGTGGAGACAAGAGATCCGATTCGAGTTTGACCCATAGAGGGACATGTCTATGAGTTGTGATCACTGTTAGCTGCACTATTTGGACAGCTCTACAATAACTGCATAATGAGGGCAAACCCAGGCCCCCTTTAGTGTTGGGCATAGTAAGGGACTTCCTGTTGATCCTGGGACACTTGACACTCCAGAGGAATTGAGTGCATTGTCACTAAAGTTTGGCAATGTCTCTACAGAGGTACCCCAACTGGCAGGACCCGGTACAGAGACAAGATCCGAGGAAGCAGAGTCCTCTTAACAGAGGAAATTTTACCTGATAAAGATGATATATCCGCTTCAGGTGTGCTTTTATTTATGTAATTTCTTATAGGTTGGGGTAATTATATTTATATAGATTGGAAGGGTCTTTTGATAAGTTGATACCCAAGTATTTACCATATTTGTCCTAATAGGCTAAGTTCAGGGTGGCAGCTGTATCTTTGCCTCTCTGGGCAGACAGGCAAGCGAGCATTAGTTGAGACCTATAATCTTAACTGATAATCACTAACAGCTATCTCTAATCAATACTTACCTTCCATTATCTTCAACTGTGGGTCTCCGTATCCAAAGCACGGTGCCCAGATGATTGAGATGAACCTCCTGCTGGCAATTACCTGGCATGCAGCTTTGGTTATACAGTAGCTGCAATGCCAAGCCCAAATCCCACCTTATAAAAGCCCTTGGACATGAAACCATTCCCTGCGTCCATGTCAGGCACTGAGTATGCAGGCATGGAGCTGTAGCCATTGCCACATTCATGTGCGTGTGGCGAGCACGTAGGTGGGCACAGTCACGCACACAGCAGTCACTGCTTGTAGCGCCCATTTTTGAAATTGCCTAGTAAAGCTGTAAATGCCGATAATGGGACATGGCATTTTGCTATACAATAGCTGTAAAGTCGTGACAATATGACAATATTCTAGCACAGCATTTCGGCTACAGAAATGCTGTACCATTTTGATACAACTTAAAGGATACCCAAGGTGACATGTGACATGATGAGAGAGACATGCATGTGTGTACAGTGCCTAGCACACAAATAACTATGCTGTGTTCTTTTTTTTCTTTCTCTGCTTGAAAGAGTTAAACATCAGGGTAAGTGGCAGTTCCTGTCTGAGTCTAGACTGAGTCAGACTACAGTGTGATCCTCACTGATAAGAAATTACAACTATAAAACACTTTCCAAGCAAAAAATGGCGTCTAACAGCAGGAAAGAGCTAAAAGGGTCAATAGTTCATAGCTCTGGCATACTTCAATGAATGTGTAATTGAGCAAAAACAATAAAACAGTAAAAACTTAAAAAGTAGATTTAAATATAAAATAAAACTGTGGAATATCATAAAAAGTCATTTTTAGGAGAAGGAGGGTAGATACAATTGTTTATTTCATAAGTTTATTTTCATATCTATGTCCTTTAAAAATAAACTGATTTGCTTAGTGTGGTCTGCATGATATTGTGATAATAGCAATTACTGAATATTTTTTGGATAAAACCAATATCTGTATGCTTAATTCAATTCTAACTATTGTACAATGGCAAACATTTTACAGTTTGTTTGGAGGTAAAATGGGTGAGCGCTCTGAAATGCATTATAAGGCCACACGTATCATATATCAATGTCTTTTGAATAGAAGTGTGTTTTTGCCTGTGAGGGCTCGTTTCCACTATCGCGAATCCGCATGCGTCCAACGCATGCGGATTCGCACATGTAATGCAAGTGGACGGGCCTGTTTCCACTGTAGCGTTGTTCAGCGGTGAAAAAACGCACAAAAGAGCCGCTGAATTCGCCTGCGAGTGGAATGCATACGAATCGCAGGCAATGTATTTAATAGGGAAATCGCATGCGATTCCGCATAGGAACCAAAGTAAATTAACACAGGCAGTGACATGGTTAAAAACGCATATAGCCAAACCTATGCGAAATCGCATGCGGAATCGCGTAAAATAACGCGTAAAAAACGCACCTGCATGTGATTTCATCAGCGGTGGAATCCAGGCGATTCCGCACCGCAATAGTGGAAACGAGCCCTAAGTGTTTACATTATATATGTTTAATTATGCACTCAGCTGACTAATTTATATAAATATGCACATTTTAGAACTTCTTCATTGGTCACATTCCTTCCTATAAGTAATAAACTATGACAGTAATAGAAATTCTTCAGCGGCATTCATTTATCATTTTTTTTGTAATATATGTTAAAGTTAAACCGTAAGAAAAAACCCCTCTGGAGATACTTACTTCAGGAGGGAAAGCCTCTGGGTCCTAATGAGGCTTCCCCGTCCTCCTCTGTCCCAGTGATCCAGAGCTGGAAGCCCCCCGAGACTACAGCCGGCTGTGGTGCAGGCTCAGCAGCTCCTGCAATATTTACCCAATCGGGTCCACACTACTGTGCAGTCAACTCCCGTCTACGCAGCAGAGCGGACCCGAGCTCGGCTATTTCTGCCGGAGCCCCACCGAAGAGCCACTTCTGCACCTGCGCTGGGTCATGGTAGGTAAATATTTACCTCTTCGGGGGTCGGCGGCTTCCAGTGCTGGATCGCTGGGATGGAGAAGGATGGGGAAGTCTCATTAGAATCTAGAGGCTTCCCCCTCCCAAGGTAAGTATCCCCCAGAGGGTTTTTTTAAATGAATTTTCTTTAACGCTGATGGCTGGGAATTATTTTTGTTGGCTGTTTCCTCAGATTCCTCTTCCCAGACAACTAACCACACCTCTCTCGCACCCCCAAAAACATACATTGCTGTTTTGGAAATTTTAGAGCCCTAAAGTGTCACACAAATGTTTAATTGTTCTCACCTGGAATGATCACTGGTGATTGCTTTGGGTAACAGTATAGGAAGATCACTTTACAGACATGCTGCTTGGCTAAAGCAGAGGAGCTTGCGCTGTTCACTGAAGGAAGCAGGGTTAGGATGAGCAGTGGACAAGTGAAAGGTGACAAAGAGTTGTGGTTCTTTATAATGGACATTTTGTGATTTACGCCTATTACATCTTTCATAATACAGTGGAATTTCTAGCATGAACTAAAACTATCCTGTATGGAGAAAGCCACATTCTTGTAATTTCCAGAAGAGTTGTGAAAAAGGATGGTCAATTAGATTAGGCAGCACGGTGGCGTAGTGGTTAGCTCTCTCGCCTTGCAGCGCTGGGTCCCCGGTTCAAATCCAAGCCAGGGCACTATCTGCAAAGAGTTTGTATGTTCTCTCAGTGTCTGCGTGGGTTGTCTCTGGGCACTCCGGTTTCTTCCCACATTCCAAAAACATACAGATAAGTTAAATGGCTCCCCCTAAAAATTGGCCCTAGACTACAGTACTAACATAATATAGACATATGGCAATGGTAGGGATTAGATTGTGAGCTCCTTTGAGGGACAGTTAGTGACAAGATATATATATATATATATATATATATATATATATATATATATATATATATATATATATATATATATATATATATATATATATATATATATATATATATATATATATATATGATACGAGGATTCGCATCATGGGTGTGCAGAAACTGTGTGATGCTATTTATTAGTATACCCGCCGTAACCCCAAAGCAGCAAATATAGCCAACTATGACCATTAAATAATAAATGCAGCAACAGTTACCCCAGATACCAGAAAATAAACGCAATGTGGGCAACATTTCAGCAGAAAATCACACAATGTGGGCAACATTTCAGCAGAAAATAATGCAGTGGGCAACATTTCACCAGAAAATAAACGCAGTGGGCAGCATTTCACCAGAAAATAAACGCAGTGGGCAGCATTTCACCAGAAAATAAACGCAGTGGGCCACATTTCACCAGAAAATAAACGCAGTGGGCCACATTTCACCAGAAAATAACGCAATGTGGGCTACATTTCACCAGAAAATAAACGCAGTGGGCAGCATTTCACCAGAAAATGACGCAATGTGGGAAACATTTTAGCAGAAAATAACGCAATGTGGGAAACATTTCACCAGAAAATAATGCAATGTGAGCAACATTTCACCAGAAAATAAACACAGTGGGCAACATTTCACCAGAAAATAAACGCAGTGGGCCACATTTCACCAGAAAATAAACACAGTGGGCCACATTTTACCAGAAAATAACGCAATGTGGAAAACTTTTCACCAGAAAATAAATGCAGTGGGCCACATTTCAGCAGAAAATAACGCAATGTGGGCTACATTTCATCAGAATATAGACGCAGTGGGACACATTTCACCAGAAAATAAACACAGTGGGCCACATTTTACCAGAAAATAACGCAATGTGGGAAACCTTTCACCAGAAAATAAATGCAGTGGGCCACATTTCAGCAGAAAATAGACGCAGTGGGCCATATTTCACCAGAAAATAATGCAATGTGAGCAACATTTCACCAGAAAATAAACACAGTGGGCAACATTTCACCAGAAAATAAACGCAGTGGGCCACATTTCACCAGAAAATAAACACAGTGGGCCACATTTTACCAGAAATTAACGCAATGTGGGAAACTTTTCACCAGAAAATAAATGCAGTGGGCCACATTTCAGCAGAAAATAACGCAATGTGGGCTACATTTCATCAGAAAATAGACGCAGTGGGCCACATTTCACCAGAAAATAAACACAGTGGGCCACATTTTACCAGAAAATAACGCAATGTGGGAAACCTTTCACCAGAAAATAAATGCAGTGGGCCACATTTCAGCAGAAAATAGACGCAGTGGGCCATATTTCAGCAGAAAATAAAGCAATGTGGGCAACATTTCACCAGACAATAAACGTAGTGGGCCACATTTCACCAGAAAATAAATGCAGAGGGACACATTTCACCAGAAAATAAATGCAATGTGGGAAACATTTTAGCAGAATATAAATGCAGTGGGACACATTTCACCAGAAAATAAATGCAATGTGGGAAACATTTCAGCAGAAAATAAATGCAGTGGGCCACATTTAACCTGCAAAAAAGTGATGTACTCACCTGACAGAAGTCTTCTCTCTCGGCCGGGCTCTGGCGCGCATCTCCCCCGGACGATCCTCCTGCAGTCTCCCGCGCTGACAGGCAGAGAGCAGGGCTACGGGAAGATGGCGCACGAAGCTCTGTACTGGAGACACAAATAGTCTCCAGTACAGGGCTATGGACGCCATCTTCCCATAGCCCTGCTCTGCCTCCCGGGAGACTGCTGGGCTGCGGGCTATGAACTGGCGTGGCGGCGTCTAGTAGACGCTGTGGCCCGTTCATAAGCAGCGTTGGCGTGCCAGCAGATTAGGCTACGTGTGCCGGGTCTGGCACGAGTGCCATAGGTTCGCCAACGCTGTCATAGGGCATCCAACCACACTTGTACAGGAGGTCAGCAGCACACATGCTTCCTGCACAACCTCCCACATCATATTCCTCCTGTGCTGCCTCTTGTATGCAAATTTTGACACAGAGCTTCCTCCTGCTCCACTGAAAACCCGGTGTGTACCTGGGTGGAATGGGAAGGCCCACCCTTCTTTCCCTCCCATTCCAGGAGTCCGGCCCTAAAAAAAAACAAAAAACGACAGAGGCAGCAAGCTCCCAAGCAATCCCAGACTCCTTCCCAGGCACACATATAGTTTTTACATAGACCACAGCCTAAATAATGGGGAAATATACCTCCTGTACAGCACCCAGGCCCGATGTCCCCTACAGTATGCACTATTAGTTCATTGGAGATTTCTTGTATAAAAAAATAAAATGCTTGAAAAGATTTGCATCTTATTAACCACCCCTAGTCATGAATGGACCATCTTACCTCTTCTTTCCTTTTTAGGTCCAGCGCAGTTAGTGAGTGTCCCTTCAACCTTCAGTGCTTTCGCCACTGATTACCGAAATTATAGGTAATGTTAGAGGGTAGGAGCCCTATCAATCAAATCGTTTTACTGAAAGGGGTGAGATGTGAAGGCCATCTTGGAGGATCAAGTGAGATGACACTTGGGGGAAAAAAAAGAAGCAAACCAGGGGTCATCAGTCGCTTTCCTAGGACCTGATTTTCTGCTTTTCTCTCTGCAGGTTATTTGTGGCAGTCTGCCCAGATATGTGCTGTAAGTTAGGCATTCCAGGGGCAATGAGCATGTGTTCTTTTTTTTCTAGGTGAAAATTAGATTTTGTTTTTAGTTTTGCATTCAAGTACATTTTTTTTCATAGAAATGGGTTCTCTATATTTATGTGCATGAAGCAGCCACAATATTATGCTTTATTCCTGAATAGCCAGCATTACACAATGCTGAATAGCTGAACTCCTGACAATATGTGCTTCATAGTTTTTTACATAGGTCTCATAAGTCTTACTGTTATCTCAGCAAGATGTATTCGGCTTTATTGAAGCAATTGACTCTATTATACCTGTGGTGTCTAATGCTGTAAAACACTCAAAATGCTCGTGTTCACCTGAGCTTTTTCTTGTGCCCAATTGCCTCAACTCAAGCTGAAAGACAAAGGTTTAGAGCAATGCTATTAGGACATACCTACATTTATATTGACATAATTAATCAATTTTTAATAGTAGCACCCAAAAAGCCTACATGTCATGCCAAGGGTGTGTACCTGTTTCCTGCTGCTTACCAGAGCTTGGTACAGGGGAGCCACATTATTGATGCTAAAATATCCACAGATTTAAAATATTTAAAACATTTGGTATATATGGTATATTGGCAAACATCTTCAGCCAGCCAGCTAAATGCAGAGTAGCCCATAGGCATTGCAGACTAATGTCTATTGAAACCTTGTGGCCCTGTTTCAGTAACCAAACATCAGCTTAATGAAGGCAGTAGTGAATAGAGACCACCACTGTGCAATCCTAACCTAATGCTCGTCTAAAAGCAATCAATCCCAGAGAACAAGTACTTTTTTTCCAGTATATAACATTTATCGAAAGCCACCGCATAGAGAATGGCTCATAGAGGGTTACATTCAAAAGCTCTGCAAAATAATTTGGGTGTGGGAATAACCCCCCACAACATTTCAGTTCAAAGAGCATAGGAAATATCATCAGTAGTAGAATATTGGTAAAATTTACTGATATTCTACTGCTTAATTCATATAGTAAAATATCAGTAATATTTGGCAATATTTTACGACCGAACCTCTCCCTACTCTTACACAGCCTCCACCCCTAGGTACATAACCTTAACTCCTTCCCCCCCTTGGGCAACTAACCTTAAACCCTCTGGTGGGTGCCTAACCTTAACCTCCAGGGGCCACTAACCTTAACCACATGGTCACCTAAACTTAACCTCCCCCCGCCTGACCTTAACCCTTCCCAACCCTAGTCCCCCAAAATAAATTTGGGCTCCTGCTTTTTAATGGACACCCATTACAAAGCAAAAGAGAATCTCCACAAAGCCAATAAAGAGCAGTTATTAACTTTCAGACTAGGTTCCCAGTGGGACGTTGCGTTGTGATTCAACGTTAAAGTCGCAACGCAGCATTACAACGCAACACAAAAAAAATGTGGAAACACACATTAATGCTGCATTACTGTCGCATTCAGTAAAAAATTCAGGCAATGAAATGTCTGCTTTCCTGTACCTGGTATTGTGTGCATTTAGAGGTAACTACACTACACGCACTGCAGCTGTATGTTACCATAACAGGTAACCGGTTCCTTTTTACATTTTGTTTCGTGTAAATATAAAAAATGAAAACTGGATATTAATACTACACAACGCACAGCTGTATGTTATCATAACGTTACATGTTACAAGGACAAACATAGTAACATCAGCCCCAACAGGTTCCTTTTTACATTTTGTTTTGTGAAAATAAAAAAAAATGAAAACTGGATATTAATACTACACTACGCACTGCAGCAGTATGTTGCCATAACGCTACACATTGAAATGCGAAGCTAACGTTGCACTGTAAACGTCGCATCGGATTATCATTGCAGTGTGGTAAGCTGCGTTATAAGACTATAATGCAGCTCCGCAATGTCCTACTGTGAACGTAGCCTCAAAGATTATAAGGCAGGGATGCCCACACTTTTTCGGCTTGTGAGCTACTAGCGGGTCAAAATGATTTACCTATATACTGTACAATTTTAGGAGCACACTTTTATATACAGAATGGAAAATGTAGCGGGGTCGGGATCTACCATGAAGTCCTTCGTGATCTACCGGTAGATCGTGCTCTACCTAATGGGCACCCCTGGTATAAGGTATCTGTTCCAACCAGATCCACCTCTGCATCATCCCGATAGATGGTCTGTGGGTGGGTCGCTGGGCTGCAAAGAGTTTATTGACAAACATAGTAGCATCAGCTCTGACAGGTACCTTTTTACATTTTGTTTTGTGTAAATATAAAACATGAAAACTGGATATTAATACTACACAAGCTAAAAGTGAGATTTATGGTAGGATTTAGATTTTGGTTTGTCATACAGTGTAATTGAATTAAGGAAGATTACATACCATGTTAGTGACGGTAGCATTATTTGTGGTGTCACATTGCATTGTCACACAATGAAAAGCATTGATTGCAAATAAGGCATATATTCTACATAGGAAATGAAAACACATTATGCTGTCACAGTGTCAAGAAAGCAGTATGTGGCACTTTGTACTGTCAGTATACATTGTGCGAGGCTTTAAGTGATTTGTACTACCAGAGCATAATGAAAACATTAGCTTGCATTAGGCATTGATGTATTCTTATATACACAAGCTTATGGCACAAATAATATCACACACAGGATGGTGTGAACTTACAGCATCAGGCTGATTCACTGCCCATTCACAATACCTGAAATGGCACAGTGTGCTATCGAAGTCTCAGTTTCCTTAAAAAAAAAAACACCACACCTCTATGCATGTAATTAATGGCTCTGGTCTCAGTAGACCCCTACATGAGTTTCTACATTATCAAGCTTATTGATTATTTTACCAATTTAAAGCTGAGTTATTGACATCCTGAAGAGTTTAGCACGATCGCTGGTGTGAGACGATCAGAAGCACTGGGTTTCCTGGAATCCTGTCTAGTTCACTGCATTTGTTATGTATTACCAGCAGAGACTGAGGCTGAGCTACACTGTATTCCGAGAAGTCTATGTGGCACATAGATTTAGTAGAATATTTAACACTGTGCCTGCTTTGTCCAGTGTATGATTGTCTGTTTAACTTGTAGCAATTACAAGCATCAGCCATTATTAATAAGAACCACATCCGTTCATCCATGTAACAGTACTATGCATTACTGTACAGCTGCCGTCATTTTGCACACTTTTATTGCCATCTTTATTATTATTATCATCTATAGTCTACCAATCCTGTGGCAAGTTGAACATATTACCTTTTGTCTTTATTATATTTGACTCGCCCATATTTTCTAGCTACTATACTTCTAGAAATGTTGTGCCACCCATCCATCCATCCTTCCATTTGTTTGTCCATCCAACCATCTGTCCATCAATCATCCTCAGTAAAAACAATACTAATAAGAATCCCTCTGTTCATGGGATATCATTTTGCTCACTGAATAAATGATTTTCAGGCATTTTCCTTGCTCGGTTGAGCCTAAAATCTAATTTTGGTGCCTAACATAGGGAGACAAAGTGACTTGCTCAAGGTCAAATGAGGTCTGCAGCAAGTCTCTCACAGTCTCTTCTACATTCTTTGAAACCGCTAAACTACTTCTTCCTCAGCATGGAGTGTGTGTTGCATACAGGAGTCTTATAAGTATCTTCTATTATGGGTATGTGGATGCCAAAGTATAACAGTACGCTGATTAGATTGCATTTATAGCCACAAACAGAAACTCAGCACAGCATGTCTTCTATTCCTCTCATTTTCTTAAGAAAGGCGGAAAATAAATCTTTTTTGAAGTGACTTCATTTCCATGATGTGCTATAATGCATTTATCAAGTTTGTGGTCTTTACACATTGCCAACGTATTTGTTATCATTTGCTTTGGAGATTATATGGAGTTGGCTCAGCATAGTACACATCAGTAGTGATTGTAGGTTAAGCAGACTAATGGACCAAGTTGTTTCTATGTTTTGTGCTGGATCCTAATGCAGTGTTAAAGATGCATTGTTCTATCGACACTGACCATGTATGCACCACACGCTTTCTCATAGGTATCTGATTATTGTCACCGCGGATAGCATACTGGTAAGGCTGTTGCCTTTGATGTGGGAACTTTTGACAAGGGTTTGAATCCAGGCTCAAGCCAGTATGTAAAACAACAAAGAGTCTTTGGGCTAGGCTTCTAATGGCCCTGGTCTTTATTATATTTGACTTGCCCATATTTTCTAGCTACTATACTTTAAGAAATATGCAGCTCTGATGCTTTGAGTCCGCCAGGAGAAAAGTGCAATATAAATGTTCTGTGTCTTGCTGTATACCCCATTCAGAATGCAAAAGAGTTGTGACTTGTATGGAATTACACATTTTAGCTTGATTTGACACTTGAAATGTTATAAAAGAGAATTTGTTGGAAAAATGTACTTTCAACATGAATTTTTCTGAATTCTGATTTTCTGTTTGGATAGTCAAACACAGTTCAGTTACATGTTTGTAACTATTAAGTGGGTACTAGTAGCACACAAGACCTAATCAATAGAATAGCGCTGAGCATGATATGTCTGTTTTTTCCCACAGAAGCTGGTTAGATTTCAAATGTTCACATTTCAGATAAAAGAAACCTAAAGTTTGATGGCTAACTTCTGACAAGACAACCATTCAGCCAGACACTTGCACACATCAGTTTCACTAGACCACTGCTTTCCAACCCTGTCCTCAAAGCCCACCAACAGCACATGTTTTGCAGGAAACCACAATCATTTACAGGTGGGGTCATTAGTGCCTCAGCAGTGCTGATTAACACCTCTAGATTTCCACAACATGCACTGTTGGTGATACTTGACGACAGGGTTGTGAAACACTGCTCTAGACCCCCAAGCTGCATTGCACCCACAAACCACAACCCTTATTACAACACCCATATGAAAACTGGTTTTATTTGTCGTTTAAGCAACCTTCAGTTTCCACCTGTGGCCGCACCTAAATGTTAACGCTACCCAGTTACATGGAAATTCTCGTATGAGACTGCAGATTTAAAAAGAGGGCGAATTTAGGCAGTTCACACTATGTGCACTGTGTAAAGCCCAAACTGCTATGCAGATATAGCGCCTATTTGTACAGGCTATTTTCACAGCATGGAGAATTGCTATGTAATGTGTGTGTTAACACACACTTCTTCCAGACACACACTTGTAAAAAGTGTGTTAGGATAATGTTTCCACTACACGCAGATTGGATGCAGAATGGATGCAGAAAAACTGACTCCAATGCTGCCTATGGGCCTGTTTCCACTATACGCAATTGTTCTGATGCAAATTTTCCCACAGGCATTCATTGGAGTCAATTTGTCTGCATCCATTCTGCATCCATTCTGCATCCAATCTGCGTGTAGTGGAAACAGGCCCTAACTCATTGCATAATTGTGTTCCTTTCATATAGTTTATAGGGCATTCCTCAAGCCAAATACTTTTTTTTGTTGTTTAAATACTGTAATTCCCTATAAACTAAACAAGCCTCGCCCACAGCTCCTCAAGCACCTTGGCATTCTGAGAGTCATGTAGCAAGGGTTTATGGGAGCTCAGTCTGGGCAGGAGGAGGAGGAGGTGTTACTAGCCAGAGATTTCAGAGGCAGAGGGGAGGAGGAGAGGGGAGTGAAGTTTTCACAGGCTGAGGGCTGGAGATGCTGGCAAGATTGTCTGTGTAATGTGACAAGCAGATTATATAGCACACTGCAATTCATTGTGTATGATAAGTCTCTTCTGATGCTCATTAAGTTTTCCTTATAACAGCCTACTTTTCCTGCCAGTCACCTGATCATTGCAGACAAAGTGAAATATTTTGCATTCTTTGCAACTGTTGGGTTTTATGTTGTTAGGTAGTGGTTGGGGTGAAAATACATAGAGATTTAAAAGTTAACACTTTATAGGACTACCACACACGCCCTGTAGAAAATGCATATTAACTACATTAAACGGGAACGCCAACTAAATATTGTTTTTATGTTTGGATACAATGCAGAAGAGTTGCATTATTTTTTTTCCATTGAACATTAACAGAAATTGATAATTCTTTCACTTCCGAAAACTATATATATTTTTTAATCTGTGGTTCCACATAGAGGATTGCTGACAATGAAGCATGTGAATAAGTACATCACAGTTCTCTGAAGTAGGGAGATTCAATTAGATGTAAATCATTTAGAGGTGATTTTATGGTAATTTGATAGTAAATGGACCAATCAAATGTAGCAGTGGATGCATTTGATTAGTCCATATTCAAGCTGCATACATTTGCACTAAATTACCTTAAAATCAAAATTAACTGGGAATTTGCATATAGGGAAGAGCCTGGTCTGCTCCACCCTCTGCACAAATCAAAGAGAAGGGCGTGAGGTACGTGGGAGGAGGTGGTGGGCAGAACATATGATCAGCAGGCACTGGGGACACAGATGGATTTTAGCAACACTCTCCAGCAGGGCAGTAGAGGAGGGCAGAGCCTTGGAGAAAAGAACAGTTTTAATGGTATATGTTTTATAATATAAACATTGCACCCCCTTGCAGCACCAGCGTCACCTATTGCACTTTGTAAAATGCATGGTCATTTGCGTTTTAAGTCTACTGAGGCAGTTCCTCTGCCCCTCTGTGTTATGTTTTTGTGAGTTTGTTTACGGTTCAGATCTACATCCTGTTAATTAGGTATGTAATATTTTGATAATTTGTAAATAAATAATCTGTGTGACATGGTAGCTAAGTCTTTAACACACTCTCCTAGCAGTGCTATATTTTTAGGTTTAACATTGAACACTGTTTCCAATGTGTGAAGGGTTTACCTCTGGGCACTCCAGTTACCCTCACATCTAAAAAACACTATTGTAGGTTAATTGTTGCCTTCAAAAATTGTCAATAGATTGTAACAGGTAAATTGGATTGCTAGCCCCACCAAAGAACAGTTAAGCAGCCCATACACTCAGCCGATTTTCTGGCCGACCGATCGATCGCGGTCGATCGATCGATCGATCGATCGCAAATCGGTTGGCCAATCGACCGATCGACGGCCGATTTCGATCGATTTCGATGGATTTCCATCGAACTTGCAGGGTGGAAAATTTAGGTCGATCTGATGAGATTGCTTATCAGTTTGCATTGGCCTTAATGGAAATCTGATGGCAAAAAAATGCCATCAGATCGAATTTCAACAGATTTCAAACTGAAATCTATTGGAATTCTATACTGGTAAAAAATGTTCTAAAAACGCATCAGATAGATCATCAGATGCATTTCTTATCTGTCTGCTGCCAATCTGACGAGTGTATGGGCACCTTTAGTCATGTGACTAAGTGTGTAGATTCAGGTACATGTCTTTTAGTCGATAAGTATCAATATCCGTTATTTTTGAGCTCCACTGACTAGAAGGAATTCCAGTTTATGGATGTGGAAAGTGTATTGCTATACTGTTAGAATAAGCATCCCTCCCTTAAAGAGTATCCAAGGCGGATTGTAAATAGATTATAGGACACAGAGGCATGTTCTCTGCCCAGTGATATGCCTCTGTGTCTGTCTGGTGCCGCTGTTAGTCCCCCCCTGAGCTCTGCTGCCCCCCTCCCCCCCTCAAAGCTAGAGATGGCCTGAAGGTTCGCCGGCGAATGGGAACCGACGAACTTCTGGGGTTCGTGATCATGGAGAACCGCAAACTTTTCCAGAAGTTCAATTCGCCCCCATAGCACATCATTAGGGTCAACTTTTACCCTCTACATCACAGTCAGCAGGAACATTGTAGCCAATCAGGCTACACTCCCTCCTGGAGCCCCCCCCCCCCTATAAAAGGCAGGCAGCGTCAGGCAGTTCACTCTCTCGTGTGCCTGCAGTAATTAGAGAAGGGAGAGCTGCTGCAGAGAGAGATATAGGGAAAGCTTAGTTAGGTTCTTGTAGGCTTGTTAGCTTGCACCTTGCTGATTCTTATTGCTAAAAAAGCACCCCTCAACAGTTCTTTTGAGAGCTAATCTTGTTCTTGTGATCTATTTTTTTTTTTTGTGTGTGGCCCACTTGCATTATATACAGCCCAGTCAGTCGCAGCTGGTCTTTGGCCCCTTGGTTGTAATTCCTACTGTGCCACTGCCAGGCCCAGCACATTCAGTGACTACCTGTGTGTGTGAGAGGCAGCTGCACTTTTGAAATCCCAATCACTGCACCTGTTCACTGTTCAGTGCACCTACCTACCTACGTGAGCGCACGCATTGTTAATACCACCAGTCATTGCACCTGTTCGCGGTACCTGTGTGTGTGTGTGTGAGACAGGTGCACATTTGTAATTCCAATCACTGCAGTGCATACCTGTAACCTGTTTAGCGCACCTACGTGAGCGCAAGCAGTGTAATAAACCACCAGTCATTGCACCTGTTCACGGTACCTATGTGTGACAGCTGCACATTTGTAAATACAAATCCCTGCATACCTGTTCACTGCACCTGTGTGACCACACGTGATTTTGTGCGGCCCTAGACCAAAGCACAGTGCTCAGAAGAAGGCATGTCCCATCAACTCCCGAGATTGTCAGGACGTGGTTGACCATTTAACACAGAACACCTCATCTTCCGCATCCACCAGCGCTACTCCAAGTACCACATCCTCTACATTTGACACTTCACAGGAGTTATATGGTGGAGAAATCACTGATTCACAGCCATTATTGTTACAACAAGTTGAAGGCACTAAGCAAGTTACACCACCTCATATGTCTGAGTTAGGCAACACTATGGATGTAAGGTGTGAGGAGGAGGATGATGAAGTACTTGCTGTTGGTGCAGTTTTGGAGGTGTCTGATACAAGTGAAGCTTTAGAGGATGATAATGATGATGATATGATGATACTGCCATGGATGCCATGTGGGATCCTAAGAGACACGATGACCAAGGGGACAGTTCAGAGGGGGAGTCAGAGAGGAGTAGGAGGAGACGAGTTGCTGAAAGAAGCAGGGGGAGCTCGTCGTCAGAAACAGCTGGTGGCAGTGTCCGGCACCATGTATGGCCACCGATGGACAGCTATCCAACATGCCCTTCAACAACAACTGCTGACGCCACCATAGTGCCCACACCCCAGGGTGGCTCAGCGGTGTGGACATTTTTTAGTGTATATGCCAAAGATCAGAGCAATGTCATCTGTACTCTCTGCCACCAAAAAATGAGCTGTGGAAAGGCCAACACCCACGTAGTGACAACTGCCTTACGAAGGCACATACAGAAAAAGCACAAACTGCAATGGGAAGACCACCTGAGGAAAAGCAGCACACAAAAGCAAAGCCACCCTCCTTCTCCTCTTCCTCCTTCAGGTGCATCATCTTCAGCCGCTTTCTCCCTTGCACCTTCACAATCACAGCCACCCCCCTCCACTCCGCCTCTCACCTTGAGTGGTTCCTGCTCCTCTGCCCACAGCAGCAGCCAGGTGTCCGTGAGGGCAATCTTTGAGCATAAGAAGCCAATGTCTGCCAGTCACTCCCTTGCCCGGCATCTCACAGCTGGCTTGGCGGAACTGTTAGCTCGCCAGCTGTTACCATACCAGCTGGTGGACTCTGAGGCCTTCCGAAAATTTGTGGCCATTGGGACATCGCAGTGGAAGATACCAGGCCGCAATTATTTCTCCAAAAAGGCGATACCCAAACTGTACCATGAAGTTGAGAGGCAAGTGGTGTCATCTCTGGCACACAGCGTTGGGTCAAAGGTCCATCTGACCACGGATGCCTGGTCTGCCAAGCACAGTCAGGGCAGGTACATTACTTACACAGCCCATTGGGTCAACCTGGTGACCGCTGGCAAGCAGGGAGTACGTGGCTGTGCAGCAGACCTAGTGACACCTACACGGCTTGCAGGCAGGCCTGCTGCCACCTCCTCTCCTCCTGCTACATCCTCTTCACTGTCGTCCTCCTCCTCCTCCTCCTTGGCTGAGTGGCAGTTCAACTCTACTGGTGCTGCAATCTCCTCTCCAGCTACACAGCCCCAGCTTCCCAGGGCCTATGCTGCATGCCAGGTATGACGGTGTCACGCCATCTTAGACATGTCTTGCCTCAAAGCAGAGAGTTACACTGGAGCAGCTCTCCGGGCTGCTGTGAACAAACAGGTGGATCAGTGGCTGACCCCGCACCAACTGGAGATCGGCAACGTGGTGTGTGACAATGGCAGCAATCTCATTTCGGCTTTACATTTGGGAAAGTTGACACATGTACCGTGCATGGCACATGTGCTCATTCTCGTAATTCAGAGATTTGTGTGTAAGTACCCAGGCTTACAGAACATCCTAAAGCAGTCCAGGAAGGTGTGTGGGCATTTCAGGCGGTCTTAAACGGCCATGGCACGCTTTGCCGATATTCGGCAAGGTAACGATCACAAAGGGTAATTGACACATGTACATGCCTTTTGTTTTGTTGTTGCAGCTGCAGTGCAGCCAGAAAAATTAGGCAGGCATGTGCACACACCAGAAAAAATATAGCGGCCGCTGCTAGCAGCGGCCTTAAAAATTCAGGAATCCGCCTGGAGTCCTGGTGGACCCTGTTGTTGGTGGCAGTCAAGCAGCCTGCAGGCAGAGATGCTGTGTGGGGAGAGACTTAGTCATGGGACAGGCCGTCACACAGCATGCAGGCAGAGATGCTGTGTGCGGGGACTGACTTGGTCTTCGGGCGGGCAGTAGCCCTCCAGGATTCATGCCTCATTCATTTTGATAGGTACTGAACACTTTTTTTGACTTAGGCGACTTCTCTTCTCAGTGACAATGCCTCCAGCTGTGCTGAAGGTCCTTTCTGACAGGACGCTTGAGGCAGGGCAAGACAGAAGTTGGATGGCAAATTGTGACAGCTCTGGCCACAGGTCAAGCCTGCGCACCCAGTAGTCCAAGGGTTCAACGCTGCTCACAATTAGCGACAATCTGACTGTTGCTAGCCTCCTTTTGCCCTTCCAGCCATCAATCACCTCACTTCCCCACCTCGGTCAGCTTGCTCCCCTGCCTCGCTTCCCCATCTCCACCACTTTGTTTCCCCACCTCCGCCACTTTGCTTTCCTGCCTCCACCATCTTCCTCCAATCAGCAGCTAAGCCGTGACCCAGAATTACTTCTGGGTCGCGGCCATCTTGGATTGCTTCCGTCTGTGATCACCAGTTACACCAGTTGCGGAGGATGAACAGGGCCACGGAGAGCGGAGCAGTGCACATTTATCCGGGAGGCGGCGTGGAGCAGGTAGAATTTATTTTTTTTTTTTTCATGCCGCCTTGGGTTCTCTTTAAGGGGAGTAAATGGGACGGGACAGATGAGGGAACATTGCTGCAAGCTTGCCACTTCCTGTTTGAAAATTTGCCTTTCGTCTGAAGTCAGATTATTTAGTTTCAAAACGTCACTTTTTATTAAAGAAATGCAGAAGTAAACATACTTATTAGGCCTGAAAGGTTCAAACCTGAACCTATAACAAGTCAAATAAAATTCCAGAATTCCAGCTTAGTAGAATAGCAGCGAACACTCACACGTAAATAACAAAAGCGGTCCTAGGCTGAATCGATAACAAGTCAAATAAAATTCCAGAATTAAAGCTTAGCAGAATAGCAACAAAGACTCACGAGTAAATAACAAAAGCGGTCATTTACGGTACAGAAGCATAAATCCTCTTAAAACATGACACCTCAATTATGACATGGACCTACATAAACTAGTAGTTGTCTATTAAAATTGTAATAATGTATCACAAACTCCCATAGAAGTGGCACTTAAAATTCAGGGCTACTACACCTTATCAAAATGGTGGAACCGGCCCTCAATATATCTGCCTTAATTCTTTTATAAATCTTGGTGCCATGAACCCGATCTAAAACTCAGCTATAAGATAAAGTCACTTGATTCCATTGTAAAACAATATGTTTTCATGGCACCTGCTAAAATTGTATTACGTTATGTTTGGTGTTAGGCAATTGATCAGGTTTCAGACCAAGCAAGCAAATAGTTGTATCCATCCTTAGATGAAGAGCTAAGAGCTCCTTTTACTAAACTATCAGAAAATGATGCTTGCTCATTGATGATCCAAAGTTCAAGGAGGAATATGGGAACAACAACATACTTTTGCACAGAGGGTTTGACTGGCAAATAATTTAAAAGGAGATTGCCATAACGTCCTGTTTTAGTAAGTGAGAAGACATAATGGACAAGCTGGTGTGTTCTAAAATATTCTTGAGCTGGAGTGGAAAGGGTATCCTGGAGTTCTCATGGCGTACATATATGGCCATTCACTAGGATTTAATGAAGGGCAGTGATATTAAACACAGCCCACAATTGGAAAACTAACAGATTTTGGCCCTCCAAGAAAAAGTCAGATTTTGTTAAGGAGCAATTATGTAGACTGAGGGAACAAGAAAAGGAACAGACAACCCACAGAGGTATATGGAGCCAGCATGAATATACCTCTTGCTTATCTTATGTAGCTTTGTCTTGGGTCAAGTACAAGTACAGTATACTTTAAATGTTTGTACACACGTCTGATTTTATGCCCGATTGTCGTTCAAACAGAAAGTCGTTCAGACTCCTTGTACACACAGGCGACAAAACGTTTTAAATGTTAATTGCAACTAATGAAATGTCGTTTGACTGGTCGATGGACTGGATAGAACAATGGACCATATCAAAAGACTGATCAAATTACTTATTGTTTGAATGTCTATTAGTGTCAAAGTAATAGACTTTCAAACAACAAGTCGTTTGTACACATGTATAGACCTAACTGTTGTTTGAACGACATTTAGTACACGGATCCGCCAAGTGGATCAGTCAAAACTGCTGCTATCATTCTAACGATCGAACATGCACACCTCCAACTGTCATTCAAATGACCGGTTTGAACGGCAAGTCGTTCAGAAATATCAGACGTGTGTATGTACGTACCTTTCGTCCTATTCCTTTATAATGATGTTATCTCTTAAGCAGTAAACATTTTGCAGTATTTGCTTGTTGTACCAGCAGTATTTACACACAAAATCTACTAGGTTCTTCTGCTGCAGAGCTCCAAACTATTTTGAAATGTTCATTTGTATTCGTTTATTTTTTTGGTAGTTAATTTTTTATATTTTACAAATCTATATTTAGCACAAAAAATGTAAACTTTCTATTTAAGACACTTTCATTCATTAAAGGGGCACTATGGCGAAAAACTGTAAAATTTAAAATATGTCAAAAACAGTCAAAGTACATTTTTTCCTGAGTAAAATGAGCCATAAATTACTTTTCTCCTATGTTGCTGTCACTAACAGTAGGTAGTAGAAATCTGATAGAAGTGACAGGTTTTAGACCATCTCTTCATAGCGGATTCTCAGCAAGGCTTTTAATCTTTATAAAGATATTCCCTAAAAAGAATTTAAACAATGATGCTGGCCAGCTTCCCTGCTCGCTATACAGTTTTTGGCAGTTGGACAGAGCAACTGCCATTCACTAAGTGCTTTTGAAAATAAATCCCTGAGAATCCCTTATAAAGAGATAGACTAGTCCAAAACCGGTCACTTCTGTCAGATTTCTACTACCTACTGTAAATGACAGCAACATAGGAGAAAAGTAATTTATGGCTCATTTTACTCTGGAAAAAAATGTACTTCTTATTTGTTTATTTTGAAGATATTTTAAATTGTACAATTTTTCGCCATAGTGCCCCAGAGACACTGAAGCGAAAAAAAAATATGATATAGTGAATTGGTTGTGTACTATGAATAATTACTAGAAGATTAGCAGCAAAGAAAATATTCTCATCTTTTTATTTTCAGGTATATAGTGTTTTTTCTAACATTGCATCATTCTATATTATGTGCAGATTACACAACACTCAGCATTCAAAATGAGTCTTTCAGAGCAGTCTGTGAAGTAATGAACTCTCCTCTGCCAGAGGAAAAGTAAACAGTTCAATTACAGTTGAGATAATAAAAGTCAGATAACAGCCCTCTCCACGACTAAAGGTGCGTACACATGCCGTTGCCTCCAGTCCGGCGTGTGTACGCACCTTAAGATGTAGTCGGAGAGTTAATGGCTTGTTTACATAGAGATAACAACTGGAGTTTCCTAACTCTTCCTGTACTGGAAACAATTAGACTGATGCATCTGATCTTAATGTTTTATTTCTTAGTTGTACTACACATACAAATCATAATATCATCATTTTTTTTCGCTTCAGTGTCTCTTTAAGTACAGGGAACTGTGCAATGTCAGTGCTAGTTGGGTTTGACCTACCTCATCCATTATTATTGCCATTTATAGCTGTCATCCAGGCATGTTTAATATGCGTTCTATACCACACCCTGAAATCATGCAGTTCCATTTCATTTTCCTACTGCAAGCCATTTTGTTTCAAGCCAGGAGTTAATCCTTGAGACCTTCATCTTTACATAAACCTTACATATATGACTGATAGTATTAAAGAATACCCTTTTATATATGATCAAACTGTGTTAGCTAAGGAAGCCTTTAATACTGCATCAAGCCTTTGACACAGGTCTATTTTAAGTCTACTAATAATAGAGTGGAAATGTTCATATTAAAGAGGAACTCCAGTGAAAATAATGTAGTAAAAAAAGTGCTTCATTTTTTTACCATAATTATGTATAAATGATTTAGTCAGTGTTTGCTCATTGTAAAATCTTTCCTCTCCCAGTTTCACATTCTGACATGTATTACATGGTGACATTGTTACTGTGGGCAGGTTTTGTAGCTGTTTCTAGCTGTTCTGGCTGTTAGAGACAGCTGTAAACAGCCATTTCCTGTCTGTGAACATTGTTACATTGTGGCAGTTTGCCCAGAGTACCGCGGTACTCAGAGCTTCTTGTGGGAAGGGTTTCAGCACAAAATCAGTCATACAGCGCCCCCTGATGGTCTGTTTGTGAAAATCATTATATTTCTCATATAAAAGGGGGTATCAGCTACTGATTGGGATAAAGTTCAATTCTGGGTTAGAGTTTATCTGTAAGCTCTGGCTCCTGTGTGTAGGCAAACACATATGCTAATGCAAATGTTAAATTAATTTAATTTTGTTATCATTTTTTGAAAAAAAGTCAATATTTTTACATAGAGTACAGATAAACTAACATACAGAATCTGTATTACAGATGATCTGTGGGTATTGCGGTTCTATGTGTATGTGGTTGTTTGTGTAACATACTGTTTCAAAAAGTAGCAATGGATGTTGTAATATTTTTTAGTAATAATAATTTACCGATTTCCAAGTCACACAGAATACTAGAATAAAGATCAGATACTGACGTACAGAATGGTCTGGAGAAAAAAGGGAATTAGGGTTGTCAGAACCCATTTGCTGTTACGGTTATTAGAAATGCTGAATTTGGTTCTGTACATTACCACAATTAATTTTAACTCCGACGCAGTAGAAGTGAAGACTTTGAGCTTTGGGGTGGGGTGAACAAAGCTATTGCATAAAAATGTGAGGCAACTAAAGCAACTAAAAATGTGAGGCAACACAATCCCTTCATGTCAGAGGCTCAAAAGTAATTGGACAAATTAAATAGCTGGAAATAAAATGTTCATTTCTAATACTTAGTTGAAAACACTTTGCTGGCAATGACAGCCTGAAAGTCTTGAACTCATGGACATCACCAGATGCTGGGTTTCCTCCTTTTTAATGTTCTGCCGGGCCATTACTGCAGCAAGGGCCCACCAAGGAAGTTTCAGCCTGGGGCCCGCCCCCCTCTCCTCCTCTCCCCCCCCCTCCCATTTTGGGCTCACATACACATGTACTCTAGAAATTTTGCATGACTTTATGGTAGGGAATAGATTGTGAGCAATTCTGAGGACAGTCTCCAATAGGGATATGTCTAAATGCGGCGCGCCGCAGCGACACTAAATGGGTGTCACCACACACTGGAACATCGGCGTGGTCATGATGAGTCATGGGCAGACTTTCAAAAAAAATACAAAACACAAAATAAGTAGCGGTGTTATTCACAGAGATTAGGTCTGACCAGATACATTTTAGATAAAATATTCAAGTAGTTACATGCCTCATGATAATTCATCAAGTAGTCAAATGGCAGCAGATACCCCCACAAAATGCAATCAGGTTGGCTGCAGATACCCCCACACAATGCAATCAGGTTGGTGGCAGATACCCTCACAAAATGCAATCAGGTTGACGGGAGATACCCCCACACAATGCAATCAGGTTGGTGGCAGATACCCCCACACAATGCAATCAGGTTGGCTGCAGATACCCCCACACAATGCAATCCGGTTGACGGCAGATTCCCCCACACAATGCAATCAGGTTGACGGCAGATACCCCCACAAAATGCAAACAGGTTAGCTGCAGATACCCCCACAAAATGCAAACAGGTTGGCTGCAGATACCCCCACAAAATGCAAACAGGTTGGCTGCAGATACCCCCACAAAATGCAAACAGGTTGGTGGCAGATACCCCCACACAATGCAATCAGGTTGGCTGCAGATACCCCCACAAAATGCAATCAGGTTGGCTGCAGATACCCCCACACAATGCAATCCGGTTGACGGCAGATTCCCCCACACAATGCAATCAGGTTGACGGCAGATACCCCCACACAATGCAATCAGGTTGACGGCAGATACCCCCACACAATGCAATCAGGTTGACAGCAGATACCCCCACAAAATGCAATCAGGTTAGCTGCAGATACCCCCACAAAATGAAATCAGGTTGGCTGCAGATACCCCCACAAAATGAAATCAGGTTGGCGGCAGATACCCCCACAAAATGCAAACAGGTTGGCTGCAGATACCCCCACAAAATGCAAACAGGTTGGCTGCAGATACCCCCACAAAATGCAAACAGGTTGGCTGCAGATACCCCCACAAAATGCAAACAGGTTGGCTGCAGATACCCCCACAAAATGCAAACAGGTTGGCTGCAGATACCCCCACACAATGCAATCAGGTTGGCTGCAGATACCCCCACACAATGCAATCAGGTTGACGGCAGATACCCCCACAAAATGCAAACAGGTTGGCTGCAGATACCCCCACAAAATGCAATCAGGTTGGTGGCAGAGATACCCCCACACAATGCAAGCCCCCCCCCCCAGCTTGGGAGGGGGGGCAGCGGGCACAGATCAGCGGGCACAGATCAGCGGGGAAGCATCCCCCCTCCCTCACCTAGGCCCCCCCCCTTCCGCACACCCCCCTCCTCCAGAAGTGCAGCCAGCAGCGAGCGGAGAATAGCTTACCGAGCTTCAGATGATGCTCGCTCCGCTCCGCATGCCGCTGCTGCTGCCCTGCTGGTCTCTGTCTCCTGTAGTGACGCTGTCCAATCACGCTCTCGCAGGAAGTACTGCAAGAGCGTGATTGGACAGCGTCACTACAGGAGACAGAGACCAGCAGGGCAGCAGCGGCATGCGGAGCAGAGCGGAGCTAGCATCATCTAAAGCTCTTTAGCTATTCTCCGCTCGCTGCTGGCTGCACTTCTGGAGGAGGGGGGTGCGCGGAAGGGGGGGCCCCTTGGTGATGGAGGGGGGGGATGCTTCCCCCCCCCCTCCCCGCCACTCTGTGCCCAATTCCCCCCTTCCAAGCTGTGCCCCCCTCCCTCTTAGCTCTAGGGCCCCCAGGAGGCGGGGCAGTCGGGGCCCACCGATGGGACCATCGGTGGTTCGGTGGCTCAGTCCGAGCCTGGTTGCTGTTGGTTTGTGGGCCTTTGCGTCCGAAGTTTAGTCTTCAACAAGTAAAATGATTGCTCATTTTGGTTAAGATCAAGTGATTGACTTGGCCATTGAAGAATTTTCCACGTCTTTGCTTTAATAAACTATTTAGCTGGATGTGAGCAGACTGTATATCTCCGAACACCTCTGAATTCATTTGGCTGCTTCTATCCTGTGTCACTTCATCAATTAACACTAGTGTCTCAGTGCCACTGCCAGCCATACACACCCAAGCCATCAAACTGCCTCCACCATGTCTTACAGAAGATGTGGTATGCTTTGGATAATGAACTGTTCCACGCCTTCTCCATACTTTTTTCTTGCCATCAATCTGGTAGAGGTTGATCTTGCAGTGTACCCTCTGTTTTTACTTTAACGCAGTCTTCATTTTATGGTAGACTTGGATATTGATACCCCAACCCCTGGAAAGTGTTGTTCACTTGGTTGGCTGTTGTGAAGGGGTTTCTCTTAACCATGGAAATGATTGTGATCATCCACCACTATTGTCTTCCATGGACATCCAGGTCTTTTAGTATTGCTGAGTTAATTAGTGCTTGCTTGCTTTTTCAGTATTCACTAAACTGTAGATTTTGCCACTTGTAATATTGTAGCAATTTCTCAGATTATTTTTTTTCTATTTTGCAGCTTAAGGATGGGCTCTTTCACCTGCACGTAGAGCTCTTTTGACCGCATGTTGTCTGTTCACAGCAAAGTCTTCTACATGCAAGCACCACACCTCAAATTAACTCCAGGCCTTTTATTTGCATAATTGATGACATAATGATATACTTAATCACACCTGCACATGAAATAGCCTTTCAGTCAATTGTTCAATTACTTTTAAACCTTTTAAATGAAGGGATTGTGCTAAAGAAATGCTTTAGTTGCCTCACATTTTTATGCAATCATTTTGTTCACCCCACTGAAATAAAGCTTAAAGGGATACTGTAGGGGGGTCGGGGGAAAATGAGTTGAACTTACCCGGGGCTTCTAACAGTCCCCCACAGACATCCTGTGCCCACGCAGCCACTCACTAATGCTCCGGCCCCGCCTCCGGTTCACTTCTCGAATTTCAGACTTTAAAGTCTGAAAACCACTGCGCCTGTATTGCCGTGTCCTCGCTCCCGCTGATGTCACCAGGAGCGTACTGCGCAGACACAGACCATACTGGGCCTACGCAGTATGCTCCTGGTGACATCAGCGGGATCGAGGAAACGGCAATACAGGCGCAGTGGTTTTCAGACTTTAAAGTCTGAAATTCCTGAAGTGAACTGGAGGCGGAGCCAGAGCATCGGTGAGTGGCTGTGCGGGCACAGGATGTCTTCGGGGGGCCGTTAGAAGTCCCGGGTAAGTTCAACTCATTTTCCCCCGACCCCCTACAGTGTCCCTTTAAACTTCAACTGCATCTGAGTTGTTTCGATTAAAATTCATTGTGGTAATGCACAGAAGCAAAATTAGAAAAAAAGTCTCTGTCCAAATATTTATGGACTTAACTGTATATATTAGATGACGTTTTTTTATTGTTTTTATATTGCTGGTGAGCGTTTTTTTCTCTTGTCATCAGTGATTATGCCAGGTACAGCACTGGAAAAAGCCAAAGATTGTGCATCCCTTTTGCTGTGTTCTGCGTTCAATATTTTGTCTTTAATTATTAATGAAAGTTGTATAATTTTTAAAATGTCATAAGGGTGTGTGTACCATTTGGTGAGGAGGCTTAGTTCAAGATACTGTTGGATAGTTCATGTTGAATCTGAAATATTATTATTAATGTATAAAGCGCCTAAATATTCTGTGGTGCTATACATAGTAATAAGCAAACATGGGTACATAATAGTACAGACAATGGTATACACAAAATATAGACATTGTTACATAATACAGAATTGATAAACATAGTAATTACATTGACAAATGCATTGACATGATTAACAAATGTATAGCAGATTCCAAGACACAATAGGATGAGAAAGCCCTGCTTTTGAGAGCTTACAATCTCAAGGGTAAATGCATCATGCTGCAAAGGAGAGTAGTTGGAGGACATGCATTTTTATATATATGGCTAGTGGGCAGCACAGTGGCGTTGTGGTTAGCGCTCTTGCCTTGCATTGCTGGGTCCCTGGTTCAAATCCCAGCCAGGTCAACATGCAAGGAGTTTGTATGTTCTCCCCGTGTCTGCGTGGGTTTCCTCCGGGTACTCTGTTTTCCTCCCACATCTCAAAAACATACAGATAAGTTTATTGGCTTCCCCCTAAATTGCCCCAATATATACACAACACAATACATACAGTGCTGCCCATAATTATTTATACCCCTGGCAAAATTTGGTGTAAAGTTACTTTTATTCAACCAACAAGTAATATTTTTATGGGAAATGACATAGGTGTATCCCAAAAGATAAGACTATGTACAAGAGGAATTATTGTGGGGAAAAAAAAACATTTCTTAGCTTTTATTTACATTTGAGCAAAAAGTGTCCAGTCCAAAATTGTTTATACCCTTCTCAATAATCAATAGAAAAGCCTTTATTGGCTGTAACAGCGATCAAACGCTTCTTATAATTGCAGATCAGCTTTTTGCATGTCTTCACAGGTATTTTTGCCTATTCATCTTTAGCAATGAGCTCCAAATCTTTCAGGTTGGAGGGTCTTCTTGCCATCACCCTGAACTTTATCTTCCTCCACAGATTCTGAATTGGATTCAAGTCAGGACTCTGGCTGGGCTTCTCCAAAACATTAATGTTGTAATGTGCCAACCATTTCTTCACTACTTTTGCTGCGTGTTTTGGGTCATTGTCATGCTGAAATGTCCACTGGTGCCCAAGGCCAAGTTTCTCTGCTGACTGCCTGATGTTGTCACTGAGAATCCTCATGTATTGCTCTTTTTTCATGGTGCTGTGTACTGTGATTAGGTTCCCTGGTCCATTGGCTGAAAAACACCCCCAAAGCATTAGGTTCCCACCACCATGTTTGACAGTGAGGATGGTGTTCTTTGGGTTGAAGGCTTCTCCTTTTTTACAAAAAATGAAGGAAACATCATTGTGACCAAGCAATTCAATTTTTGTTTCATCTGACCATAACACAGAAGATCAGAAGTCTTCTTCTCTGTCAAGATAAGCATTTGCAAAGGCCAAACGAACTTTCTGGAGAAGTGGCATCCTCCTTGGTCTGCATCTGTTGAACCCAGCAGTGTCCATTGGATTGTCCATTAAAATTGCCACCAGCAGTGTCCAGATTCACCAGGATGGCCTTGGTGGTAACAGGAGGGACAGTTAGTGACTAGACTATATATACTTTGTGCAGAGCTGCAGAACATGTCGGTGCTATATAAATACTAAATAATAATAATAATAATAGTGATAATTACATTATCTCTTGATCAGTGCAGTTTCTAGGCTAAAATGCACCCAGGGCGAGGGTGAAAAAATTGCGCCCCCCCCCCCCCGAACAAGGTATGGGTGCCCGCAGTATAGGTTAGCCAGGTCTAGTTGCACTTAGTATAGGTCCCCCCAGTATAGGTAGCCAAGAATAGGTACCCCAGTATAGGTAGCCAAGCATAGGTGAGCCAGTATAGTTGCCCCCGCTATAGGTTAGCCAGGTAGGTGCCTCCAGTATAGGTAGCCAGTATAGTTGCCCCCAGTATAGGTTAGATAGGCAGGTGCCCCCGGTATAAGTTAGATAGGTAGGTGCCCCAGTACAGGTTAGCTAGGTGGGTGCCTCTAATATAGGTAGCCAGAATAGTTGCCCCCAGCATAGGTTAGATAGGTAGGTACCCCCAGTATAGGTTATTTAGGTAGGTGCCTGCAATATAGGTAGCCAGTATAGTTGCCACCTGTATAGGCTAGCTAGGTAGGTGCCCCCAATACAGGTTAGATAAGTGCCCCCAGTATAGGTTAGATAGGTAGCTGCCCCCCAGTATAGGTTAGATTAGGTAGCTGCCCCCAGTGTAGGCTAGATAGGTAGCTGCCCCCCAGTGTAGGTTAGATAGGTAGCTGCCCCCCAGTGTAGGTTAGATAGGTAGCTGCCCCCAGTGTAGGTTAGATAGGTAGCTGCCCCCCAGTGTAGGTTAGATAGGTAGCTGCCCCCCAGTGTAGGTTAGATAGGTAGCTGCCCCCCAGTGTAGGTTAGATTAGGTAAATGCTCCCCAGTATAGGTTAGATAGGTAGCTGCCCCCAGCATAGGTTAGATTAGGTAGCTGCCCCCAGTATAGGTTAGATAGGTAGCTGCCCCCCAGCATAGGTTAGATTAGGTAGCTGCCCCACAGTGTAGGTTTGATAGGTAGCTTCCCCCCAGTGTAGGTTAGATAGGTAGCTGCCCCCCAGTGTAGGTTAGATTAGGTAGCTGCCCCCCAGTGTAGGTTAGATAGGTAGCTGCCCCCCAGTGTAGGTTAGATAGGTAGCTGCCCCCCAGTGTAGGTTAGATTAGGTAGGTGCCCCCCAGTGTAGGTTAGATAGGTAGCTGCCCCCCAGTGTAGGTTAGATTAGGTAGGTGCCCCCCAGTATAGGTTAGATAGGTAGCTGCCCCCCAGTGTAGGTTAGATAGGTAGCTGCCCCCCAGTGTAGGTTAGATAGGTAGCTGCCCCCCAGTGTAGGTTAGATTAGGTAGGTGCCCCCCTGTATAGGTTAGATAGGTAGCTGCCCCCCAGCGTAGGTTAGATTAGGTAGCTGCCCCCCAGTATAGGTTAGATAGGTAGCTGCCCCCCAGTATAGGTTAGATAGGTAGCTGCCCCCCAGTGTAGGTTAGATAGGTAGTTGCCCCCCAGTGTAGGTTTGATAGGTAGCTTCCCCCCAGTGTAGGTTAGATAGGTAGCTGCCCCCCAGTGTAGGTTAGATTAGGTAGCTGCCCCCCAGTGTAGGTTAGATAGGTAGCTGCCCCCCAGTGTAGGTTAGATAGGTAGCTGCCCCCCAGTGTAGGTTAGATTAGGTAGGTGCCCCCCAGTGTAGGTTAGATAGGTAGCTGCCCCCCAGTATAGGTTAGATAGGTAGCTGCCCCCCAGCGTAGGTTAGATTAGGTAGGTGCCCCCTAGTATAGGTTAGATAGGTAGCTGCCCCCCAGCGTAGGTTAGATTAGGTAGGTGCCCCCAGGATAGGTTAGATAGCTAGCTGTCCCCTACAATGAAGGGGGGAGCCGGAGCCGTGGGGAGGGCAGCCCGACCTCTCCCTCTCCTCTCCCGGGCGCCCTCCGTGCTCCCCCCTCAGATGCAGAGCAAGCAGCCGGGAAGCACTGCTTACAACTCACCTCGCTGGCTCCAAGCGCTGCTCTCTCGCCGCTGGTCTGTCTCCTCTCTCTGCATAGATGCGGATACACACGCTGCTTCCGGAACAGGAAGCAGCGTGTGTATCCTCATCTATGCAGAGAGAGGAGACAGACCAGCGGCGAGAGAGCAGCGCTTGGAGCCAGCGAGGTGAGTTGTAAACAGCGCTTCCCGGCTGCTCGCTTTGCATCTGACGGGGGGAGCACGGAGGGCGCCCGATAGAGGAGAGGGAGAGGTCGGGCTTCCCTCCCCGCGGCTCCAGCTCCCCCCTCCATTATAGTGCACCCCTCCCAACAGCGCCCCGGGCGGGCGGCACGCCTCGCACGGCCCTAGAAACGTGCCTGCTCTTGATGTTTTGACAATAAAGCTCATATACAAAAATCATCCATATGTATTTTTCATTACAGCTGTGAAAATTATAGCAGACCTGTATCAAAACCAACAGTGTGAATGTTAAATGCCCCAAACATTTTCAAACCACTACAGTTGTAATTCTCAGTAAATGTACATACCAATTAGCTTCCATCATTTTCCTCCCTGTTTTCCCTGTCCAGACAACCTCCATTTATCTTGCTCTTTAACACGGGGCAGAACTGCTATGTATTTTTGCACCCACCAGCACGCCTATGCCCGCCCATCTGTAGTGTAAGTCCTTGCAGCTCAAACATGCCCACTAATGTCATGTGGTGGGGGTGGGTACCGCCAAAACAGGGAAGTGGGCACTGCCAAAGTCTCAGAATACTGCCGAGGCAGCATGTCACCATGGGGGTGTGGCTTTATGAAATAATAGAAGTAATAGGTAATTAGACTGCATTGTTTGACAAACACTATGGGCTGGTGCACACCTAGAGCTCTTCTGAGTGCTTTTCAAAATGCTAGCGCTTTGAAAAGCACTTGGCTAATGTATTTGAATGGGATGGATCACACCAGAGGTGTGATTTTTCCCAAATGCGAGTCCTGCAGCATTTCTGAGGCAATTCAGCCTCAATGTTAAGTATAGGAAAGTGGAAAGTAGAAGAGAGTGATTTTCCAAGAGTGTTTATTTATTTATTTATTTTTTTACAAAAGTTGTACACTTCCAGCTCTACTGTACAAAAAAATACAAAATTGCTACACCAAAACGCTTCAAAAATCGCTAGGCATAACTAGAAAATCACTAGGCACATGCCCAGAATCACTTAGAAAAATCACTTTTAAAAACGCTGAGCGTTTGCAATCTCACTAGTGCTTTTAGGTGTGTACCAGCCTTATCTGAAACACCTCTAATAAATGTATCTTCATATTAGAAACTCTGAAAATGATTCATTTTTTTTAGGTCTGCTTTAAATACATTGGTGATATATTTGTCTTTTAGTGTATCTATTATGTTTTTATAATTGGCCTCTGAGGAGGTGTTGTTTTAGCCGCAAAATGTGCATCAGGCTTCATCTGTCAACATACCATCATATGTATATTATTCTTATATATACTATATATTTTATCAATACTGTGGGAATGGAAAGTCGAAAAAGCATTTTATTGGATAATGATGTGACATCCCACATTGTTTATTGTTATTTTAAAAGTAAAAGTTATGTTGTAATTTTTAAAGTTGCCATCATTTTGATCATACTACTATTAATGAGCACCACTAGAATATCCCATTAGATTCATACCCAGGACATATCAGGGTAGTTTTAATTATAGGTAATAATAACTAACTGCTTTCTGTGGTAAGATATTCAGCTACTAGGATGAGAATGCAGCGGATGCAGAAATGGTGCCTCGTGATTCACATACCTACCATTTTGCATCTTATCCATTTGCGTCACCGCCCGTCAGTTCAATTGCTGCACCATTCACTGCCTCTGCTGCTGCTCCTCCACTGATGCCGAAACCAATCGGAGTCTGCCAGAATCATGGGGCTCCCTACTGGATTGTAAAAAATGAACTGGATCTCTACCTAGCAACAAGGAGGATTCTTCTTGGTCTACCATAAACCAATGAAAATGTTCCTTGTTGAAGCAGGATTACCATTGGTTTCTTGCAAACCAGTGGGGGTGCCTCATGCTTCTGTTGGGCTCTGATCTGCTTCTGCCCTACAGTGGGACAGGTAAATCTGGGTTTTGCATGCAGCGACCAGCCAAGTTGGAATGGACACCGTCCATTCCTATAATCTTTTATTGCATCCAGTTTGCAGTGTTTGTGGTGTGTTTGTGATATGGTTGCGGAAAAATGCATTATTTCAGTATTTTACATTTGTAGTCCAGCCCGTGCATGTTGCTATCATGTTCTGATTGACAGTAGTCTGTGCATGTTGCTATCATGTTCTGATTGACAGTAGTCTGTTCATGTTGCTATGATGTTCTGATTGACAGTAGTCTGTTCATGTTGCTATGATGTTCTGATTGACAGTAGTCTGTTCATGTTGCTATCATGTTCTGATTGACAGTAGTCTGTGCATGTTGCTATCATGTTCTGATTGACAGTAGTCTGTTCATGTTGCTATCATGTTCTGATTGACAGTAGTCTGTTCATGTTGCTATCATGTTCTGATTGACAGTAGTCTGTGCATGTTGCTATCATGTTCTGATTGACAGTAGTCTGTTCATGTTGCTATGATGTTCTGATTGACAGTAGTCTGTTCATGTTGCTATCATGTTCTGATTGACAGTAGTCTGTTCATGTTGCTATGATGTTCTGATTGACAGTAGTCTGTGCATGTTGCTATCATGTTCTGATTGACAGTAGTCTGTTCATGTTGCTATCATGTTCTGATTGACAGTAGTCTGTTCATGTTGCTATCATGTTCTGATTGACAGTAGTCTGTGCATGTTGCTATCATGTTCTGATTGACAGTAGTCTGTTCATGTTGCTATGATGTTCTGATTGACAGTAGTCTGTTCATGTTGCTATCATGTTCTGATTGACAGTAGTCCGTTCATGTTGCTATGATATTCTGATTGACAATAGTCCGTTCATGTTGCTCTCATGTTCTGATTTACAGGGTGCACCCTTCCAATTAACATCACAACAGAGGGCTTCACCATCAGAGTTTGCATTTTTCTGAGTTCTGGAAAATGCAACTTTTTTTTACTGCAGTGTGAACCGGGCCAAATATGAGGGAACCGAATCTGCATTAAAAGGAAATAAGACCAGCAAAGTTAAACGCTAAATACAGGCCCCTAGTGATATTAAGTCAAACCATATAATGCTTTACAATTCTATAGATTCAAAAAGAAAAAGGTCTAAAAGTATAAGACTTCTGAAAGAGAGTGCACAGAATTTGGTTGTGGAGTTAAAATAATATTAAAGCAAATATATTAAATACATGATTTTTTTTATCTTAATAAGGGAGACACATTATTATTTTGTATTTATATAGCGCTGACGTTATAAATATTATTACTTTTTATTTATGTAGCACCAATATTTTTTTTTTCTGCTTGAACGCGATGGACGTATGTCTTTTTTCAACCCAAATTACTATGTAACTATGTAATATCTTCTGTAGCATTGTACATAGTGCAAAACAAATATTGGAAAATATATACATGAGAAGTTTAAGACACTGTACCATCATGACATCCAGCAATACAAGTACAAATACATACTGGTTAATGTGTGATTTGAGATACTGTACCACTAAAATTGGTACACATTCATATGATAAATTACAGCAAAATAAGAAACGGTAGGAGGAGGTTATTTCGTATTTATATAGCACTGATATGCTCCCTATGCAGTTAATAAATTACCTCATACCTTATATATGAACCAAATGCCTTTGTATTTAACGAGTTGAATAGCAATATTCCATCAATGAATATTCCAAAACACACAGACAACTTCTTGAAACAAAGTGCCTAGTTTTAGCAGATTTGTCTTGTGGCTGATAACATTTCACATCATGGCCTATATGCAATTAACCTGAGTTATCTCCTAGGAGATAATTTTCATCCTCTCTTTAAAGGAAAACCATAGCGAGAGGTATATAGAGGCTGCCATATTTATTTCCCCTTAAGCAATATCAGTTGCTTGGCAGCCCTGCTGATCTATTTGGATGCAGAAGTGTCTGAATAACACCAGAAACAAGCATGCAGCTTATCTTGTCAGATCTGACAATAATGTCAGAAACACCTGATCTGACGCATGCTTGTTCAGGGTCTATACCTAAAAGTATTAGAGACAGACGATCAGCTGGACAGCCATGCAAGTGGTATTGCACAAAACGAAAAAAATAACATGGCAGCCTCCCTACAGTTGTTTTTTCAAATCATTTTTCAGCAGTTTACAATTGAAAAAGTACCCAAAACTTGGTGAAAAAGTACTATAAAATGTATTTTGAGTATTTCCTGCTGGTGGCTATAAAGGCATTTTATGACACGTTGAAAAATATCACCTAGGAGAAAACGCAGGAGAAACAGTGAATTGCATATGGCCCCATGGCCCTTATTCAGTTCACTCTTTCTCTTTCTCTCAAGTTTTCTCTTAGTAGATCATTTTTCATATTTTGTTTAAAATAATTCAGCACTCTGCAATCGAAAAAGTACTAAAAAGTAAGTGAAGAAGTACTGTCAAAAGCATCTTCTTGCCTGCTTGAAGCAAATCTGAAGTGAATTAAAAAAAAAAAAAAAAAAGAAACCCTCACCTATGGCGAGGAACGGTTCTGGGTCCTATAGAGCCTTCCCTTTCCTCTCATGGTCCCCTTGTTCCAGTGCCATCACCCCCATTAGAGGTATTCAAATCATTGGTCCGAATACTGCTCTGTGAGGCTTCGGGAGCCTGAGTGCTCCCAAAGTCAGGCTGCTCCATACTGCCCATGCGTGAGAGTGCTCGCTTGCACATGCACAGTATGGAACTGCCTGTCTTCAGGAGCACTCAGGCTTCTGAAGTCTCCCGTGCTCCCCATTTGCCACCCCCTTTTCAGTTTGTAAGTTTCTCTTCCATATTCAGCAGCCCCTTTTCCATGTTAAGCAGCCTCTTGGGCAGCAGCCAGGCTTTGTGGCCTTCACAGAAATCCATCCATGATAAAGGCAAAAAAATGATTGTCTTCATCTCCATGTGATTATTTTTTTTTCAAGAAATGCTTATAAACCAAGGAATCCCCACTGATTTTTTTTCTCATAGAGGCTTTTGCTGCTTACAGTAGTGGTCAGTTAAAGCCTCCACAAAATCCTGAATAACAAACAGATGCTTCCAAAGTGCCCTTAGTGTAATAATAGGGATTGCAGCTTGAGAAATATTCCCCTGCACCTGTATTTCCTGGACTGTGATAGGTCAACAATAAGTTTGAAGTGCTGCTTGGGGGTACGTCTTTATGTTAACTTCTGGACTGATAAAAGGGTTTCCCCAGTACCGGGAAATCTTTTAGAGACTTATTCTTTATGTAGCAAGAGTTACATGTTGTGCACAACTTACTTATTCTGCAAATCTAGCCTTCAAATTGAAACTAAGCTTTAAAGATTGAAAAAGAAAGATTTTGCCCTCTGTTGTTAACAACAGAAGACATTATAGATTATGGCTGTTTACGCTTTACTCAATTATGGATCAGTGGTAGGAGAAACAAATAAGAAATAGCAATTTTGCCAGAAATCACTCTTAGTAGACGTCTGCTATAGCTAACTAATGCACATAACAGATCTGTGATGCTTAACATGCAGGCCTGCAGTACCAGTGAAGCTGTTTAAAATTAAGGTAAATCTGCTCAGGGACGGATGCAGGATGAAGGTCATATTCAGATGCATGCATTTAACAACAGCATTTTCCATTTTCCAGAGTTTGTATTGTAAAATCTCACATCTTAAAGCCTGAAAACGAAATGTTCTTTTATTCTATCAATAGATGAAATCCCGAGCTTGTTAGAAGCGTTAATTCTTTCCTCTTATGCTATTTTCTTCTGATCGTTTCTTAAAGAAAAATGGTTTCTTTATCATTCCTTTTTCCTTTCTATTCCATTCAATATTTCACTGCTCCAAAAAAGAAAAAAAAGAGAGAGAGTTGGAGAAAGAAAAGAAATATGGTTTTAACAGTATATAATTAGGTTATATACCTGCATTATAATAACAATGTCAAGTTCATGGAAGAAATTACAAGCCATAAGATGATTACATTATGCCAGCCTTATGCTTATCCTGAGATTTGTATGTATATATTCTCTGTGATTAGCGAGAAATTAATTCTGATAGGTATTGTCTCTTCTGCTGTGTTCCTCTAGCACATCCTTAGTGGAATTCCATTTTAAGGGGCTCTGTTAAGTACACAGGCCTTTCAACCTTCTGCCATCAGCCAATTAGGAAGGTCCCGAGGTTGTCGAGCAAAGCTCACTCAGTGCCAACAGGGAGGGGAATGACTGAGCTGCCTTTGAAGTTAAAAAGTCATCCGATGGGATTTTCACTGCCTTTTCAAAGCGTTTTTTTACTTTTATTATTAAACAGCAATTCAGAGTGATGCACACACAATGAAAAACACATTAACACACTCACTCACTGCAGCAAACACATTAACCCCCCATTTATATATATACAGTTCCCAAACATTCATGTATTTAAATAAAATATTACTAAATAATTGCAAAAGCAAACGTGCCATAGAAAGAAACATGTAAACCAGGTTTGCATACAAGTGTATACCAACCATTTTTAATTCTGATTGTTCTTTAGAGCACACCAAGAACATTTGAAATGTGATAAGCAACATAGGACGTGTACGTATTAGTACGCCGCTGGTGAGTTGGGTGCAGTGTGAGGCGAATGACGGCACGCCTTGCTGCCGCTGATATTACCGGTGGCGTTAAATACTATTCCCCCTCTGAGTCATAGCAATTCGGAGGGAGAAGTAATTCGCGGACCAGACTATAACATTGTCGCTAGAGCAGCGCCTGACTCGGTTGCTACGTGGCTCGTGCACAGTGCCAAGATGACCTGCTTCTAGATAGAACAGCTCCACCATTCCTGCATCCTACAATGCAATAGTGGTGCCTACATGAGCTATCAAGTAGCAATATCGCATTGTGTGATACAGGGAACACACCCAAGCTCAGCTTTTAGAGAATCAGCATTTGCTTATGGAATGTGTAGTTCTGTAGACAGTGGAAATGAACTAAAAAAATTGATTAGTTGAAATGGTCCACAGACTGTAAGTTAAGGTGACTAAAATGCTAATAATATTTTATAAAGGAGAATGGTCAATGTTGTTTTCTGTGTGCAGACATATAGGGCTTGATTCACAAAGCGGTGATAACTCAGTTATCACGCCTAAAAGACTTTAGGCGTGATAAGCGGTGCAAAGCTGAGTTATCACCGATTTGTGCTGCTCTTCGCGCGAAGCTCCCGCGCGCAAAGTTTTGCGCGCGTAGCGCACCGCGCTGCGCGCGCAAAGTCCCATAGGGCTCAATGGACGCTGCGCGCGAAGCATGGCACACTGCGGTGCGCTACGCGCGCAAAACTTTGCGCGCGGGAGATCGCGCGAGTTTCTTCTTATCACTCCTAAACTGAGTTTAGGCGTGATAAAGGGCTTTTCACAGGCGTGCAAACACTTTGCACCGCTTTGTGAATCAAGCCCATAGAATGTACCTCAATTGTGGTAATAAAAAGTAAAAAACAGTAAGGCAGCATTACCTGCAACCTTACCTGGCATTTAGTGCTGGCTGTTCACTGCTGTCAGATTCTGAAAATATTTTCGGAGCCCTTATGGACACCTGTGTGTGAGAAGAGTAAAATATATATTTGAGCCTCACTAGGCCCTCTCACCTTGCGACTATTGCATTTGGTACAGATGAGGCATGATGGCATGAAGAGACATGCCTGCATTTCCCACCAAACAAAGCTGTATATATATATATATAATTTTTTTTTAATTTATTTATTTATTTTTTCTTTTGCTTACCACAGTTCACATTTGCTGTAGTGGCTTAAGAACCATTGGACATAAATGTGTGGCCAAACTGGCCTAACCTTAAGGGAAATGGATGCATTTTTAAATAAATTGTCCTATTGTATAGTGTCCACTAATGATTTGCATCAGAATTTTCTTAAAAGTATAACATTGCCTTGTTAGATTTTTTTTTTTTAAATAAGGCTCTCCATCATGTTCAGAAAGTAATACAGGGAGTGCAGAATTATTAGGCAAATGAGTATCTTGACCACATCATCCTCTTTATGCATGTTGTCTTACTCCAAGCTGTATAGGTTCGAAAGCCTACTGCCAATTAAGCATATTAGGTGATGTGCATCTCTGTAATGAGAAGGGGTGTGGTCTAATGACATCAACACCCTATGTCAGGTGTGCATAATTATTAGGCAACTTCCCTTCCTTTGGCAAAATGGGTCAAAAGAAGGACTTGACAGGCTCAGAAAAGTCAAAAATAGTGAGATATCTTGCAAAGGGATGCAGCACTCTTAAAATTGCAAAGCTTCTGAAGCGTGATCATCGAACAATTAAGCGTTTCATTCAAAATAGTCAACAGGGTTGCAAGAAGCGTGTGGAAAAACCAAGGCGCAAAATAACTGCCCATGAACTGAGAAAAGTCAAGCGTGCAGCTGCCAAGATGCCACTTGCCACCAGTTTGGCCATATTTCAAAGCTGCAACTTCACTGGAGTGCCCAAAAGCACAAGGTGTGCAATACTCAGAGACATGGCCAAGGTAAGAAAGGCTGAAAGACGACCACCACTGAACAAGACACACAAGCTGAAACGTCAAGACTGGGCCAAGAAATATCTCAAGACTGATTTTTCTAAGGTTTTATGGACTGATGAAATGAGAGTGAGTCTTGATGGGCCAGATGGATGGGCCCGTGGCTGGATTGGTAAAGGCAGAGAGCTCCAGTCCGACTCAGACGCCAGCAAGGGGGAGGTGGATGGTATCATCAAAGATGAGCTTGTGGGGCCTTTTCGGGTTGAGGATGGAGTCAAGCTCAACTCCCAGTCCTACTGCCAGTTTCTGGAAGACACCTTCTTCAAGCAGTGGTACAGGAAGCAGTCTGCATTCTTCAAGAAAAACATGATTTTCATGCAGGACAATGCTCCATCACACGTGTCCAAGTACTCCACAGCGTGGCTGGCAAGAAAGGGTATAAAAGAAGAAAAACTAATGACATGGCCTCCTTGTTCACCAGATCTGAACCCCATTGAGAACCTGTGGTCCATCAAAAAATGTGAGATTTACAAGGAGGTAAAACAGTACACCTCTCTGAACAGTGTCTGGGAGGCTGTGGTTGCTGCTGCATGCAATGTTGCTGGTGAACAGATCAAAACACTGACAGAATCCATGGATGGCAGGCTTTTGAGTGTCCTTGCAAAGAACGGTGGCTCTATTGGTCACTGATTTGTTTTTGTTTTGTTTTTGAATGTCAGAAATGTATATTTGTGAATATTGAGACGTTATATTGGTTTCACTGGTAAAAATAAATAATTGAAATGGGTATATATTTGTTTTTTGTTAAGTTGCCTAATAATTATGCACAGTAATAGTCACCTGCACACACAGATATCCCCCTAAAATAGCTAAAACTAAAAACAAACTAAAAACTACTTTCAAAAATATTCAGCTTTGATATTAATGGGTTTTTTGGGTTCATTGAGAACATGGTTGTTGTTCAATAATAAAATTATTCCTCACAAATACAACTTGCCTAATAATTCTGCACTCCCTGTACATTAAAATGGTTTTGAACCCACTGACCATTTTATCCCAGTATTTTTCGCTGCAAGGGTTGGCAGGGAACACACTTGACTGATTTCGTGCATGTTTTCGGCACAGAAAAACTCATGTTAATCAATGGGCTAGTTCACACCTAATATGTTGTTTGTGCGCAGAAAAAAAACTGGCATTCTGCATGATGACTCTGCACATGTTGACAGTTTTCTCTATCAATTACATTAGCTGCTGTGAAAAAAACGCGTGTGTTTTCCTGCATAGAAACACACTTAGGCCTGGTGCACACCAGAGGAGTTTTTCTGAGCGTTTTGAGTTTTTAAATCTGCTGCTAATGTTATCCTATGTGTCTGTAAAAACCCCATAGCATTACATTGGGAGGAGCTTTTAGGGGTTTCAAAAGCTCTTCCCAATGTAATGCTATGGGGTTTTTTACAAAACCTCATTGCTCCAGTGTGCACAGACACATAGGATAACATTAGCAGCAGATTTAAAAACTCAAAACGCTCAGAAAAACTCCTCTGGTGTGCACCAGGCCTTAGTGTGCACAAAAAGTATGCAGAAAAACGTGCGCAGAAAACTGTGTGTTCCCTGCATAGCCTCACTGGGTAGGCTGATGCACCTATGGGGCCATGTGTGACTTCCTCTGTGGTTAGAGTGACCAGATTTTTGTGGGTCCAACCTGGGACGAGGAGGGGGGCGCGCCACGGCGAAAAGTGGGGAGGACTGAGGAGCGCGCAGCGCCGAAGACCGGGGGCGGGGCGTGGCCATGACATTGTATGGGCGGAGCTAACGTAATGATGTAACAGCGAGGCATAAGAAAGCAGTGTTTACGCCATGATGTGGACAAACGAGACTTTGCATCATGGGTGTGCAGAAACTGTGTGATGCTAATAGTATACCGTAACCACAAAGCAGCAAACATAGCCATCTATGACCATTAAATAAATGCAGTAACAGTTACCCCGGACACCAGAAAATAAACGCAATAGGCAACATGTCAGCACAAAATAACCGCAATGCGGGCAACATGTCAGTATAAAATAAATGCAATGCGGGCAAACATGTCAGTATAAAATAAATGCAATGCGGGCAAACATGTCAGTACAAAATAAACGCAATGCGGGCAAGCATGTCAGTACAAAATAAACGCAATGTGGGCAAACATGTCAGTACAAAATAAACGCAATGCGGGCAACATGTCAGTACAAAATAAACGCAATGCGGGCAAACATTTCACCAGAAAAGAAACGCAATGCGGGCAAACATTTCACCAGGCAAGAAACGCACTGCGGGCAAACATTTCACCAGGCAAGAAACGCACTGCGGGCAAACATTTCACCAGGCAAGAAACGCACTGCGGGCAAACATTTCACCAGGCAAGAAACGCACTTCGGGCAAACATTTCACCAGGCAAGAAACGCACTGCGTGCAAACATTTCACCAGGCAAGAAACGCACTGCGGGCAAACATTTCACCAGGCAAGAAACGCACTGCGGGCAAACATTTCACCACGTAAGAAACGCAATGCGGGCAAACATTTCACCAGGCAAGAAACGCACTGCGGACAAACATTTCACCAGGCAAGAAACGCACTGCGGGCAAACATTTCACCAGGCAAGAAACGCACTGCGGGCAAACATTTCACCAGGCAAGAAACGCACTGCGTTCAAACATTTCACCAGGCAAGAAACGCAATGCGAGCAAACATTTCACCAGGCAAGAAACGTAATGCGGGCAAAGTTCACCTGGAAAAGAAAGCATTTACTCACCTGGCAGAAGTCTCCTCTGGCGCGCTGCTCTGTCCCGGGACCGTCTTGTTCCTCCTGCTCTCAGTGCTCTGGTCTCCCGCGCTGACAGGGCTACGGCAAGATGGCGCCCGAAGCCCTGTACTGGAGACACATAGTCTCCAGTACAGGGCTTCGGCAGCCATCTTGCCGTAGCCCTGCTCGCCTGCCGGTGTCGGAGCAGACACCGGAAGAGGAGGCTGGAGCGGGGCTGCAGGCAATGAACTGGCGGGGGTCTATAGACGCCGCTGCCAGTTCATGCGGAGAGAGTGGCCAGAGTCCCGAGGCCGGGACGTCCCGCTGCTGAAAGCGGGACGTTTCCCGGGACCTCATGCTGCCTGGGACAGCGGACCCCGAATCCGGGTTGCGTCCCGGGCAATCCGGGACGTCTGGTCACTCTATCTGTGGTGCGTTTGTATGCGCCCATGCGAGCACATGCCATGCATATATTTCGCAATTGTGACAGGTGGAACTGACAGGCTATTGGGTACGCCACATCCACCCTCTGCACCAATGCAAAAGGATTATGGTGCAATTGGGGTGGTGAATCAGATGCAGCAGTGTGACAAAGGGGGTAAGGCCAAGAAGAAAAAAAATATTTATGGCTAGTGAATATGCTTTTTATTTTAGTCCACATCCTCCTTTATCACCATTGCCCAACTCTGAAACTGGACATTGTTTTCAGCACCATCACAATAAGCATGTAGCCATGTGGAGCCATGTAAATTATTCCCGTGCTGAGAATTTTCAGCTGTATTTTACTGGAGGGGATGGTGCAGTACACAGGGTGGCCAGTTCATTCACAATCAGATTTTTACCTTGCAATGGGAAACAAGGGCATTGGCTGATTTGCAATCAGTATGCACAATAGGTATGAAGGTATGGCCTTACTGTTAATTTTAGCAGTCCATTACACACCTTTTAAACAAAATATGAATTATTTTTATCCATATACAAGCAGCCTTTTGTGTGACTTGACAGGCATCCGAGAACACCCTCTAGATATGTTCTGCATTGTATCTGCAGTGTATCACTTTATAGGCATTTAACTTATGGATTAGTGATTTAAAAAATTCCCTTTCCCGCAGAGCCTATATTTGTTGTGCCTTCGCTATCCTTCCAAGTACTACAGGAGATAAGATATGTCATTTCTGTGTTTATTTTACTGTAATGTTATGGAAGATTTACAGGCTGCACGAATGACTAAGTTGATGCTTTTGTAAATAACTATACCTAAATATATTTTCTCAGACTATTATAAAAATAGCAGCAAACCAGGACAAATGTGAGAAGACAAGAAGTATTATTTCAGTAAAACTACCATGTAAGACTTTCTACAATTGCTGCTTGCGGAAGGTAGGATAAAACACTTCTGTGAGAGAAATGGTTTGTGAGGCAAAGTCTCAATCTCCCTTTCACTGTTGATTACATTATTATGGTGTCATGGTTGACTTGAAAGAAAGAAGGCTCTGCTGAATGCTAAGTATAAAAAGGAAGCAATTTAATTTTCCTGTACTCTGGCTCAGTTACATTATATACAGTATTTCTGGTCAGGTGTTTTTGTGGACTTGCTCATATGAGCTTGGTGCAAAGTTAGGCTGTTCTCTGAATTATTATTAAATCTCTGGCCAAGTTGTTCTCCCTACTAGATAACCTAAAAACACACTTCCTCTAGGTATGCATATTGTGTACTACCCCACCTCGTGTTCCCCCTATTCCTTTATATTGTAAGCTCACAAGGGCAGAGCTCTCTCACCCTTTTGTCTCTTAAAATGTGTTATTCATTTTGTGACTTGGAATTTACTATACATTTTATTCATCGCGTTACATTTTGTACTAGTGTCTATATTTGGCATATACCATTGTCTCTATTATGTACCCCACGTTTGTTGAATTGCGCTACAGAATATGTAGGCTTTTTATAAATCAATAATAATAATAATAGGCATAAATCCTAGTAATCCTCATGTGGTCGTTGCCATCATCTTAACTATCCTCATCTTCACCATCATCAAAAGTGTATTTTTGCTTGGTATTATTTTGGATTAATACACTTCTAAGTTGCAAATGGACCTTTTGACAGTTGTATTGAGGATGAAGGAATGTGGGGAGACGAAATGCAGCAAAATGCTGATTTAGTATCCTACAAACATTCAGGAAGGACTGGTACCTTTCAGAGATTGTGAAATTTAGTTCTCCGCAACAATTTCACAGAAACACCTGGTTTCCCAGAGTGCTCTGGGGCAGCAGGATGCATAATTTCATGGCCTAGGTTATACCTCACTTGGAGGTAGGGGTTGCATACTGCCATACAGCATAATATACTGTAGATCAGAGTTCCCCCAACCCTGTCCTCAAGGCCTACCAACACTACATGTTTTGCAGAAAACCACACACAATCACAGGTAAGTTAATTAGTGTCTCAGCGGAGCTGATTAACTACCTCAGTGGATTTCCACAAAACATGCACTGTTGGTGGGCCCCCCCGTGCACGCTCCCGCTTTTTGCCGTTAACCCAACGATCAGTGAAAGGGATTATAGATCCCTTTCACTGATCGGACCCCCCCCCCCCCCCCCCCCGGAGAAAAGCCGACAGCGTCTCCTTAGACGCTGCGGCTTTTCTGACTTCAAAAAGTTCCCCGTCTTCATTCTTCTTCCTGGGAGCGAGATCGATCGCTCCCAGGACTTTTTGACAGTGGCCATCTTGTGGCCAAATAGTAAAACTACACCACATACATTTTTACATTACACAGATACACTTTAGTATAATAAAAATTAACTGTTTACCTCCCACACCAAAAATTACCCACACACAATTTTTAATTAAAAAAAAAAAAACAACAATAAAAAAAGAAAAAAAAAAACATAACTCGTTACCTAAGGGTCTGAACTTTTTAAATATGCATGTCAAGGGAGTATATTAATATATATTTTTAAAATTATGGGCTTGTAAATAGTGATGGACGCAAATAAAAAAAAAATGCACCTTTATTTCCAAATAAAATATCGGCGCCATACATTGTGATAGGGACATCATTTAAATGGTGTAATAAGCGGGACAAATTGGCAAATAAACTACATAGGCTTTAATTATGGTAGCATATATGAATTTCAAACTATAATGGCCAAAAGCTGAGAAATAATGATTTTTTTTCCATTTCTTTCTTAATATTCCTGTTAAAATGGATTTAGAATAAATTAATTCTCAGCAAAATGTACCACCCACAGAAAGCCTAATTGGTGGCAAAAAAAACAAGATATAGATCATTTCATTGTGATGAGTAGTGATAAAGTTATTGGCAAATGAATGGGAGGTGAAAGTTGCTCAGATGCAAAAAAAAAATCAACCCTGTGGGCTTAACCTCCTTGGTGGTAACCCCGTGTGTGACACGGGGTAAGCCGCCGGAGGGTGTCGCTCAGGCCCTGCTGGGCCGATTTACATAATTTTTTTTTCAAACACGCAGCTAGCACTTTGCTAGCTGCGTGTTTGGTCTGATCGCTGCCGCCCACCGCTGATGCGCCGCTACCCGCCTCGGAAACAGGCCCCCCCCCGCATACCCCTTGCGCAGCCTGGCCAATCGCGGCCAGGCTGCTCTATGGGGTGGATCGGGATTCCCTGTGACGTCACGACGTCGGCGACGTCGATGGCGTCACTCCGTTCGTTGCCATGGCGACGGGGGAAGCCCTCAAGGAAATCCCGTTCAGAACGGGATTTCCTTATGGGCAAGCGGCGCCGGCGGCGATCGGTAGGTACGGGGGGGGGGGGGGGAACGCCACAGGGAGGGGGGAAGCATGTAGCTAGTGCTAGGCTAGCTACATGCTAAAAAAAAAATTTTTAAAAAAACCTTCCCGCGGCCGCGCAGCCGCATTTATCATACCGCCAGGGACGTTAAGTGGTTAATGACCTTCTTTGTTCACAATTTTAAGATAATAGAAATAATTGCAATCTTTTCTTCAGGGTTTTGCATATGTTAATATTTTGGCATTCCACTGGTAGTTTTATTTTGGCATTCCATTTAGATAGTAGAATGAATAGATATCCTGCAGCAGTACAAAAATAATTGACTCAGACCACATGTATGATGTTTTCAAAACATTCTATTGGAAGATAGCGGGTTACAATGTTGTGCAATAAACTGTAGGGTATCACGAAACCTTCCATTTTAAATAAAGCATATAACCATCGAACGATAATACAATGCGCTCTCCTCACCCAACTTAGTACTATGGTGAGCAGCATAGACTACACCTTTATATTAGAAAGTAAATTTATATAAAGCAGGTAAAATAATGAATAAAAGAAAAATAATAAAAAAAGAAAAATAATTTGGCCTAATTAAAGCGAACCTTAAGTCTACTAAAAAAAATGAGATTTACTCACCTGGGGCTTCCCTCAGCCCCCAGCAGCCGATCGGTGCCCTCGCAGCTCCGCTCCGATGTCCCAGGACCCGCCGGCGAGCACTTCCGGTTTGGCCGTCACCGGCCGACAGGCATGGGAACGCGAGTGATTGTTCGCGTTCCCAGCCTGTATATCGCCCCCCATGCTGCTATTGCGACCTCCTGGCCGCAATAGCAGCATAGGGGGCGATATACAGGCTGGGAACGCGAATAATCACTCGCGTTCCCATGCCTGTCGGCCGGTGACGGCCAAACCGGAAGTGCTCGCTGGCGGGTCCTGGGACATCGGAGCGGAGCTGCGAGGGCACTGATCGGCTGCTGGGGGCTGAGGGAAGCCCCAGGTGAGTAAATCTCATATTTTTTTTAGTAGACTTAAGGTTCGCTTTAAGGCCAAACAACCAGTATAGAACAGAAATAATCAGCATGACCATTACTTTTTAGGTTCTGAAATTATGACAATTTTCAATTACTCTATTCTTATCCACTTATTACCTTATTGATAATAAATCATAATAAATCCTCATCTCTGTTGTCCCATAAGTCCCAATGAAGGTTACATTTGACAGATAAATCATGAAGGTAGGCCAACATCCGTTTATATGCTTGATTAGTGTTGACAATCTGAATAACTTCTTTCAGGGTAGGGGTTTTAGGATTTCTCCAGTATCTGGAGATTGCTATTTTAGTAGCCAAAGTAAGATGAGCTCGAAGAAACCTTTGATTCAGGGGGTAGAGATTCCACTCCCAGATTTGGGGGTAGAGATTCCACTCCCGGGATCCAATCTTATATTATATCCCAAGATTAGTTGAATCAATCTAGTGCATTTTCTCCACAGAGCTATTCTGGCCGTGCCTCTCAACCCCAACTACTTTCTAGCACAAAAACCAACTACTAAGGCCTGGAGAATATACTCACAAATCTTACTCCAACCAGATTCAGAGAAAAAGAATGCAAGACCACATGTATCATAGTCTAACAGCATCTGGCAAATAGACCTTGTATGTCTGAACAAATGGAATATGATTTACTCGCCATCCAAATTTGTCTGATGGTATGTAATTTGCTTATATGTTATGACACTATTTATTTAAAATAATAGGCTATGTACTACTACCATAGTAAGTTTTGTTGTACAATATAGCAAGGTCATGCAGAGGATCCTTAAGTGGGAGGTACTCAAATTTAAAAATTGTGTTAAGGGCTCACACACACTATAAGTGCTTGTCTGAGCGCATTTTGGCCTCCAGAGCTTTCTGAGAGCTTTTCAAAAAATGCTCCCATTGACTTACATAAAAATCGTGCTTTTAATGTAAGTCAATGGGAGCATTTTTTCAAAAGCTCTTAGAAAGCTCTGGAGGCCAAAAAGCACTCAGAAAAGCGCATATAGTGTGTCTTAGCCCTAAAATTTCATATCTAAAAAGAGGAAGACAGCAGTTACAGGTGGCGTCGGCTCTTAACCCCCTCCCCCTGCAAGAAAGCAGCAAGCAGGCCCCTGACTCCCCCCCCCCCCCAACCACAAAGCTGCAATTGTGGCGTCTCCCCCGCAACAGTAGTTACAGGGGGCCTCTCCCCCCCCCCTCCCACAAACACACAAGAAAGCAGAGACAAGTGGCCTCGACTCTCAACACCTGCTCCCTGCAAGACAGCAGAGAGTCAGCCCCTAACCCTATCCATCCCCTCAAACCTACCAAACAGCAATTCCCCCCCCCCCCCCAACCAAGAAAGCAGCAACTGGAGGTCCCCCCCTTCAAAAACAAGAACACAGCAATTGTTGCCCCCCCCCTAACCTGAAATGCAGAGTACCAGCAAGTATTTAAGTCAGGGCCTCTACCACACCATCCCCAGGTATATGTGTCACAATATGCCATCGGTCAGCTAGGCGCAGGGTGAGCCGCATGACAGCTCACCATGCTGCTGATGAAATTCCCATCAGCGTTAAATACTATTCCCCCTCCAAGTCTTAGCAACTCGGAGGGAGAAGTAATTTTTCTCTATAGCTCATTGCTGCTATAGTGGGGCACAACTCAGATGCTACGCAGACGGCTGCTGTGCGCAGAAAAGAGCCAATTTGATTCCCCTGCACCCCACCATCACCTGCTTTTGAAATAATTACACAGTCAGTCACAGAGGCGCTGGCTTCATTCAATGAAGTCAAACTCAAACAGACCTGTCACTGGCGGCCTCCCTCCTACTCTTGGCTCACCCTCTTGCAACCGCATCTTCGCTGTTATGTGACGTCAGGTTGGCATGGCAAGGTTTCCAGGAAGCTCCTTCATCTTGTTGGCTCTGTCCCTGCATTTGTTGGTGACTTGGCGGCAGGCAGCCAGTGATTTCCACACTATAAGGAGTAAGTCTGGGGGAAGGGCCGTGGTTAGTGGGTCACCTGCCTGACATATATACTATTCATTACTAATGTCAATTATCATTATCCTGTTTTGTGTATGGAATGTGTATTGTACTCGCTATCTTCAGTAGCATCTTTATGTATATTGAAAACTTTAAAGCAATAATGTTAAATCAAAATGATGAAGAATTATAAAATAGTATTTCCAATTCATTGCGTATAATGTTTCTACTGAGTGGAAAATCCATTCCTCTGATTATCATTTTATATTCAAAAATACGTTTGTTGTTTTGACAAAAAATTGTCATTGATTTGGTATTGTTTTACAGCGTAATAGTATGTTGATGCTAATGTGTTGGCTATAAAGCTTTACACTACAAGAGGAGTAGACTGCACATGGAAAGACTCCACACTGTACATCATACTTTTCGGATGTGGGTTCTCCTTGTGTCCTCTGTGCACATGAAGCCAATTCAGTAAAGCAAGACAACGGCTAAATGAAGCCGGTACCTAGAGGAATGACTGAATATTGGTTGTACAAAATGAATATCTATCTTGAACAGAACCATAATATCAGATTGCTCTCCTATGAGGGTAAAGGGAAGCAAGCTCTCTTCTCTAGGTGTAAAGATATTTAGATGCCCAGACCTCCTGCTACATCAGTGAATACGGTTTTCTTTTCATACATGTTTTTTTTATCTCCCTGTTTTCCAAATACTCTCCTCCATTCATAAATATACATACCTCTATAATGTACATGTATGTATATACATGTATAATCTCCCATTTATTTCCTTCACACTATAATTCTGAAAGACAGGAGCTGATGAATAATTCATGACCCCCTTACTGCTTCTGCATACAATCCTGGTTTATAGTGAGGGCCGTGTCCAATGCATTTGTGAGTAGATCTGGACCCAATTGAATTTCAATCATTTTTTTAAGTTTGGTTTTAGAAGGCTGGGTCTGGGAGTGGGAGGGGAGCACTGCTGAATGTGTGTGAGTTGAGGGCTAAATGACTGATTATGCAGCAAATTTCCCTTTCCTGGCTTTGTGAATATGTTTTTCATTTGCTTCCTCTGTCAAGAGGCCAGAATGTACATTACTATGATACAGTGACACCATTCACTGCGGCTGGATGGTAGACATAATTCTCTGGTAGCGTCATGCAGATCATTCATGAACAGATGGACAACTTTTAATGTGACTGCACTTTTTATTTTGTTGTGTAGTGTTCAGTTCCTGGAAACAAGTTCTTGTGGTTGAGATGTGCATACACTGCCAGTAATAATAAAACATGCAAAAATGCATTGCTCACTGTGTACTGACAGTCTTCTGTGAAGTCAGATCTCCACAGAGTCATGGATAATTATTGAGATGGATAATTATTAAAAGACAAACAAAAACTAGGGTTTATATGAGGGATGATAAAGGTGTAAAACTAGCAACATAGAAAACAACCAGTCCGGTTTCTGCTGTAAATGAAATAAGGATTCTGATTGGGTGCTGCAGGCAAGTTCTCCACCTTGACATACACTTTTTTTTTTCGCAGTTGTGTGAATAAATCTGCGCTTTGCTCATCTGATCTACTTGTGGCTTTTTTTCAGGTTATTTTAATGCATTTCAGCTATAATTCAGTTGTATCAAGCATCTGATGGAGGAGAGTTACCAATCAGGGTAAACACTTAAGCAATGGAGGACCATGTGCTTTATAAAGCATCTACCTGTCCCTGACAATTTGGTGTGCATACTGCGTTCTTGAAATTATTGCGTATTCAATGTCAAATAAGCAGTTATAATAATGAAAAAAAATCACTTGCATATTTTAGCCCTCAGGAAACAAATTTGGGGTGGAAGATAGTGAGTCAGTCTAAACTGGTTGCTTGCCTTCAACCTTCTTGTTTCAAGAAACAGCGCCTGCAGCTATGAGTTCTAAAAGGAAGTTGCATCACATTTATTTTTTTAGTTCATGTGTCACTTGGAAAATTACCGTACTCTGCCCTGCTTTTTTTTTTTTTAACTAGTAAATTACGAATTTAGTAACACAATTGCTGCATTTTGGAATGTTCTAAACCAGATAATATTTTTTGTTTTCTTAATTAATGTTGTTTCAGCCTATTTAATTTAACAAGTTTGCAGTACCTATATAAATGGAAAGTTGTTTACTGTTGAAAAGAGATCAGCTATGTACATAACTAAGAAATATATATTATTATGTAAATTAGGAAACAAATATTTGAAATTAGTTTACAAAGAACGTGACTTTGTTTAACTGCATATACAGTAGCAATAAAACGTATGTGACCACTTTGGAATTATAAGGATTTCTTGCACAAATTAGTCATAAAATGTGATCTGATCTTCATCTAAGTCACAACAATAGACAGACTGCTAAAACGAATACCACAAAAATAATTAAATGTTTCCATGCCTTTATTGAACACACCATGTATATATTCACAGTGTAGGTGAAAAAAGTATGTGATCCCCTAGACTAGTGACAGCTCCAAGAGCTAATTCAAGTGAGGTGTCAGCCAGCTGGAGTCCTGTCAATGAGATGAGATTGGAGGTGTTGGTTACAGCTGCCCTGCCCTATAAAAAAACGCATACCAGTTTTAGGTTTACTTTTCCCAAGAAGCATTGCCTGATGTGAATGATGCCTCGCACAAAAGAGCTCTCAGAAGACCTATGATTAAGCATTGTTAACTTGCATTAATCTGGAAAGGGTTATAAAAGTATCTCCAAAAGCCTTGCAGTTTATCAGTCCACAATAAGACAAATTGTCTATAAATGGAGAAAGTTCAGCACTACTCTCCCTAGGAGTGGCCGTCCTGTAAAGATGACTGCAAGAGCACAGCACAGACTGCTCAGTGAGGTGAAGGAGAATCCTAGAGTGCCAGCTAAAGACTTACAAAAGTCTCTGGCATATGCTAACATCCATGTTAGTGAATCTATGATACATAAAACACTAAAGAAGAATGGAGTTCATTGGAGGATACCACAGAGGAAACCACTGCTGCCCCCCCCCCCCCCCCCCCAAAAAAAAAACAACAACCTTGCTGCACGTTTAAAGTTTGCAAAAGAGCACCTGGATGTACCTTAGCAGTATTGGCAAAATATTCTGTTGACAGATGAAACCAAAGTTGAGTTGTTTGGAAAAAACACACAACACAATGTGTGGAGAAACCTCATCCTAACTGTGAAGTGTGGTGGGGGCATCCTGGTTTGGAGCTGCTTTGCTGCACCAGGGCCTGGATGGATTGCTATCATTGAAGGAAAAATGAATTCCCAAGTATATCAAGACATTTTGCAGGAGAACTTAAGGCCATCTGTCCACCAGCTGAAGCTCAGCAGAAGATGGGTGTTGCAATAGGACAACAACTCAAAGCATAGAAATAAATCAACAACAGTAGGGCTTAAACAGAAGAAAATACACCTTTTGGCGCGGCCCAGTCCTGACCTCAACCCGATTGAGATGCTGTGGCATGACCTCAAGAAAGCGATTTACACTAGACATCCCAAGAATATTCAAAATTGAGAGAAAGAAGCAGCACACCACTGGCTGCAAATAGATGCTTGTATTGTGGAACAGACACTACATGTTACGGACCATACAGGCCCTTCCTCAGGTGTATAACCTGATTATAGCTGTTTACACCTGAGGAAGGGCCTGTACGGTCCGTAACATGTAGTGTCTGTTCCACAATACAAGCATCCGTTTGCAGCCAGTGGTGTGCCGTCTCTTTCTTCCAATTTTGGTTGTTCTGGGACCATCAGAGCAATCCGGTTGAGGCCTAGCACTGGCATATACACAAGACTGTGGTTTGGGGGCTGTTACCGTGGAGTTTTGTATATCTATATCCCAAGAATATTGATAAACTGAAACAGTTCTGTAAAGAGGACTGGTCAAAAATTTACTTTTGACCATTGTGCACGTCTGAGCTGCAACTACAGGAAACGTTTGGTTGAAGTTATTGCTTCCAAAGGAGATTCAACCAGTTATTAAATCCAAGGGTTCACATACTTTTTCTGCCCGTACTGTAAATGTTTACATGTTGTGTTCAATAAAAACATGGAAACATTTAATTATTTGTGTGGTATTAGTTTAAGCAGACTGTGTATGTCTATTGTTGCGACTTAAGCTGCGTACACACGCACTACCGGCGGCAACAATGGGTCTGCCGGACCCTCCCGCTGGGCGGACGTTCAGCCGACAGTAGTGCGTGTGTACGCGCTGTCGGCGGACTGATAAGGCTGTTTTGAACGATCCGCTGAGCGATCCGCTTAGCGGATCGTTCAGAAACAGCCTTATCAGTCCGCCCACAGCGCGTACACACACACTACTGTCTGCTGAACGTCTGCCCAGCGGGAGGGTCTGGCGGACCCGTCGTTGCCGCTGGTAGTGCGTGTGTACGCACCTTTAGATGAAGATCAAATCACATTTTAGGACCAATTTGTGCAGAAAAATCCATATATTTGCAAAGGGCTCACATACTTTTTATTGCTACTGTATCAGCTAATGGTCACACTCGGTTTAAGTTGTGTTTCTAGTTTAAGTGTAGTTTTATGTACACTTGCCAGTTTTATTGTTTAAGTGTAACTGTCGGGCATAAAATAAAAAAATCAATATATTTATCTGGTAAACAAGTAATAAGGATGCTAACCTGGCAATCCAAAAGTTAAAATCACTATTACTTTTCTTGTTGATAAATAATCATTCCCCAGTTTGCCTGACTCTTATTTGCTACACACAAAATTTGGTACGCACAAAAGTAGTTACGGGGCATGCTGGGTTGTCCTTTTTTGCTTCTCTGCTTTCCCCTCAGACTTAACTAATGTAGCCTGATTGGCTAAAGCCTCTTTTCCTCCTGTTCCCCCCCCCCCCCACACACACACACACACACAGCTGTTCCTCTCTGATTAGCCAATATTTCTCATGCTGAGACAATGCACTTTTTATAGTGGAGGATGGGCAAATCAGGCAGAGAGGGAGGAAATTACATCAGGATTGGCTTCAAAATAGCCACAGCTAAAATGGGAAATACTAAGAAGTATTTTATCTTTTTTTACTGTAGAAAAATCACTAAAATCAAAACGTGGACAGTGCAATACATGTGTTATGTAAGTAGAACAAGTATTTATCTACTTATATATGTGTTTTTTTTCTGAGATAGTATGGCTGACAGCTAGATAACATTTCTGCCTTAGATATTTCTTCTCATGCACTCTTAGCCATCAATCTGTCAGAACCTGCAGCTCTGTTGTTTCTTAAACCACTTCCTCGCAATTAAAAGAAATTGCAAGACTTTTTCAAAATGGACATTGGCCAGGAAGAATGGGAATCTGCAGTCAGATCCGTGAAGAAATCTTCACATTGTGTATCACATTTGGAAAACTTTATTAAACTGTTGTGACAGTGGTACTTCACACCAGAAAAAAAATTCTAAATTTGACCCTAAAGTTTCACCATTATGCTGGAGAGAGTGTAATCATACAGGCTCTTTGGAACATATATTTTGGACTTGTCCAAAAATCCAACCACCTTGGAAGAAAATAGATCTTTTTTTAAAAACTACCTGTAAGTCTCTCTCATATACCTCCACATATGGCATTATTGCACATCCACACAGTTGAATTACCACCCAAAGAGAGAATTTTTTTCAATCATTTATTTATAGCCACTAAATTACAAATTGTTGAAAATTGGAAAACTACACAGGTTCCAAGGTTTGAAGATGTTTTAAAAAAGTGGAATTTAACTTCATAGCAAAAAAAGTAATGGGCAGTCAAAACAGGAGATTTGCATTCATTTTAAGGAAGACTGATTTATGGCCCACATTATATCCTCAGTCTCAATGATCTGATCTGTAGTTTTAAAACTCACACCCTCTCGCAGATTGTATATAATTCCCCAGGACTATATTTGAAAGTTAAAATAATATTCAAATGCACTCCAATATACTATCGGCAACTGTATTCACACCCTTTTTTTTATTTCTTTCCCCCTTTTATTGTTTATTAGTTTAGATGTTAATAATTTTGATGATACATAGTAGGGGTATAAATACTCCATACATTCTAGATATAAAGACATACTGTATATTTATTAGCATAGAGCATAGATCATCAAAATCTTTAAATGATGATACAGTTTTATAAAGGTTGGATGTGACTTCTAGTGACTTTGTTGGTTGGATCTTAGTCTACCAGTTACTGGAGGATTCAGCTCCATGGAAAATAGCAGACAACGAGCAGTATTATAGAGTTTATTAGCATACATCTTATATTGTATTGTTAAATAGGATTCATGGCATACACTGTTCTATAATAGTTATTATTCTGATCTGTTGAAATTGGTCTAATAATAGTTTATTGTTTGATGTAATAACCATACTGTTATTGATATGCCTTTTATGAAAATGGCTGTATTAAAAAAATTTGAAAAACCCTAATAAAAATTATTGAAACCTAAACCACTTCCTCCAGTCTCTGTATACTGCTGTTAACAGGTGAGAGATTAAAAATGAATTCCCACTTTCCTGCTTCGGTGTAAAAATTGCGCTTAATAATTTGGGCGCTGGGTATTTCATGATTTAATTATTGCTAATGATTTTCAAATGATGGCTTAATGTCATGAATTAGCTTGGCACTCTACCATCACTTTCTACCCCCACCCTATCCTCTTACACCAACCCTCCCTACCTACTCTTGCTATGTACACCTAGCAGTAACCTCCCCCACCTACACCACACACTATAACTGACCACCACAATGATACCTCCCTATCGCAGCCGATAACAGTAGTCGCATATAGACTTAGCCACTACTGCTACTTGGCTATACATGTGCCACAACAATCCGGAGTAACTTTGGCGCCAATGATCATCCTTGCTAGATCAGTTAACACACCATAACCACAAGGCATGAGTTTGGCTGTATCCTAGCTGAGCTCTGGTGTGCCAGGAGCACAAATTATACACTAGCATACCATAGCCACAATTCTCTATTGCAGTCTATAGCGGCACCCAAATTACAGATAAGTACCCGTGGCCCTTCTTTTTATGCATCTCACACTTTCCTACCTACAGTTTGTGTCCTCTAGTGCCCAAATGAAGCAGGGAAAGATTCCTTTTCTGCAGGCTGCCAGCTGCTTCGGGCCTTTGGGGATGAAAGACTAGGACTATTTCAGAACATGTTAATAATTGGCTTTGTTTCCCCCATACAGTAGTTACAGTCTGTTAAAATGTCTAACATACAGTTACTACAAAGTTAGCAATGATTTTCTGTGCACCGATTCACATTAATCTGCTTGTGACATATCTAGATGTATCCTTTATGTTTCAGCACTGGGCAAACATGACAGACTATTTTGTTCAGACAATGGGCTGCATTGCCATTCACTATATAAATGGCACACATCCACTCTGGAGGGGTAGTGGATCCTGCCATGGACTCTTAAATTGTACAGCACATCCATGCAGTAGGTCCTGCTCCAGCAGTGTCTGGTATAGGGAGAGCCAAGCCATACTCTTGCCACTACGGGCCTTATTCAATTCACTTTTTCTCCTAAGTTTTCTTCTTGGTGATGCATTTCACACCTTACCAGTAAATGCCTTTTAAGCCACCAGCAAGCAAGAAAATATTCAGAATGATTTTGACAGTACTTTTCACCTAGTTCTTGCTACTTTTTCAATTGCAGAGTGCTGAAAAGCTAATTTAAACTGGAGATAAAAATTATATCCTAGGAGAAAACCTAGGAAAAAAATGTTAATTAAATAAGGCCTGTATGTTAAACATCATGTATGTCCTTAAAGTGTACCTATTTTGCTGCCTGCAAGAGTTAATTTTCAGGCATGCAAGTGATGGCATCTTGTTATCTTAAATAGGTCCGTCTGCATCCCCAATTTGTTTTTCTTTTTATGTGGTCTGGCTTTTGCCTAACTGTAGGAGCTGTGCAGTGGCAGCAGGATTGTGGGAAGTTTTTTCTACAGTAACAAGCTTACAGTCATGGCCGAAATTGTTGGCACCCCAGAGTTTTTACCAGAGAATCAAGTATTTCTCACAGAAAAAATATTACAGTAACATGTTTTGCTATACACGTTTATTCCCTTTGTGTGCATTGGAACAAAACAAAAAAAAGGGAGGAAAAAAGCAAATTGGACATAATGTCACACTAAACTTGGCTAGACAAAATGAATGGCAACCTTTCAAAATTGTGGATAAATAAAATTGTTTCAAGCATGTGATGCTCCTTTAACTACTTGCCAACTGCTCCACACCAATTGGCGTTAGCAGTGCGGCAGCCCCAGGACCGCTCCACACCGATTGGCATGAACGGCCATTTTTGGGGCTAGCAGGAGATCACGCGCAGGCTGCGCGCATCTTCTGCTTGGAAGGCGGAGCTCAGCTCCGCCTTCAGTCTTCGAGCAGCAATCGCCGCTCGGGAGACTGTTAGATGGTGACTGCCGTCTTATTACTTTGTACAGTGCTGCGATCTGCAGCAGCGCTGTACTGTGAACAGTCGTGTGACACGGCTGTCCCCCTGGGACACAGGGAAGCCATCCGCTGTGATAGGCTGAAGCCTATCACAGACGATCGCGCTGGTAGGCTGGCCAATGGAGGTAGGGAAAGAGGTAGTAAAGGGTAGTAAAAGAAATAAAAAAAAGCTAAATTTTATTCAAAAACAATACAAATAAATATTTATAAAAAAAACATTGGGGGAGCGATCAGACCCCACCAACAGAGAATCACTCGTGTCTGTGCTGTGTTGTGCGGCCCTGCAGATTGGCCTTAAAGCTGCAGTGGCCTATTTAACTAAAAATGGGCTGTTCTTTAGGGGGGTTAACACTGCGGTCCTCAAGTGGTTAAACTCACCTGTGGCAAGTAAAAATCAGTGTGGGCAATTTAAAAATCACACCTGAAAGCAGATAAAGAGGAGAGAAGTTCACTTATGCTACATACACACTTGAGATAAAAGTCTTTGGAAAAGGCATACCACATACCAAATTTTAACCCATTCCATGTAGTATGAGAGCCATAGCTACACAGTCTATTCTATGGAGCTGCACTCCCCATCAGATAGAAATCTTTGCAAGATGCTGCACACAAAGATGCTGTACACATTCAAAAGATCATTATCTGCAAAAGATCTGTTTCTGCAAAAGATCCGTTCCTGCAAAATGCATTCATAGTCTATGAGATCTGCAGATCCTCATACACACCTTGTTTAACAGACTTCATCTGCATATGTGGCAATCATCTGCAGATCTGAAAATCCATCCTGGTGGATCTGATCTGCAGATGATCTGCAGACGATTGCCTGTTAAACAAGGTGTGTATGATGATCTGCAGATCTCATAGACTATGAATGCATTTTGCAGGAATGGATCTTTTGCAGGAAGAGATCTTTTGCAGATAATGATCTTTTGAATGTGTACGAGCATCTTTGTGTGCAGCATCTTGCAAAGATTTTATCTGATGGGGAGTGCTGGTCCATAGAATAGACTGTGTAGAGTATGGCTCTCATACTACATGGAATGGGGTAAAATTGGTCTGTGGTCTTGCCTTTTCCAAAGACTTTTATCTCAAGTGTGTATGCAGCATAAGTCTTTGCATTGTGTGTCTGTGTGTGCTACACTAAGCATGGACAACAGAAGGAGGAAAAGAGAACTGAATGAGGACTTGAAAACAATCTTAAGGTTACAAATCCATCTCCAGAGATCTAGATTTGCCTTTTCCCATTATCAAGAAGTTTGCAACTCATGGCATTGTAGCTAATCTCCCTGGGTGTGGACGGAAGAGAAAAATTGGTGAAAGGTTGCAACGCAGGATAGTCCGGATGGTGGATAAGCAGCCCTAAACAAGTTCCAAAGTTATTCAAGCTGTCCTGCAGGCTCAGGGAGCATCGGTGTCAGAGTGAAATATCCGTTGACATTTAAATGAAATGAAACGCTATAGCAGGAGACTCAGGAGGACCCCATTGCTGACACAGAGATATAAAAAGGCAAGACTACAGTTTGCCAAAATGTACTTGAGTAAGTCAAAATCCTTCTGGGAAAACGTCTTGTGGATAGATGAGACCAAGATGCATCATTCTACTGTTTCACCGAAAATGGAATGAGGCCTACAAAGAAAAGAACACAGTACAAACAGTGAAATATGGTGAAGGTTCAATGATGTTTTGGGGTTGTTTAGCTTCCTCTGGCACTGGGTGCCTTGAATGTGTGGAAGGCATCATGAAATTTGAGGATTACCAAATAATTTTGGGTTGCACTGTAGAGCTTAGTGTCAGAAAGCTAGGTTTGCGTCCGAGATCTTGGGTCTTGCAGTAAAATGACTCTAAACATACGTCAAAAAGCACCCAGAAATGGATGGCAGCAAATCGCTGGAGAGCTCTGAAGTGGCCAGCAATGAGTCCAGATCTAAATCCTATAGAACACAGTTCCCCAACCCTGTCCTCAAGGCCCACAAACAGTACATGTTTTGTAGGAAACCACAAACATGCGCAGGTGCGGTAATAAGTGTCTCAGCAGAGCTGATTACCTATCTCTGTGGATTTCTACAAAACATGTAGTATTGGTGGGCCTTGAGGACAGGGTTGGGGAACACTGCATAGAACACCTGTGGAGAGATCTTCAAATTAATGTTGGGAAAAGGTGTCCTTTCACTAAGAGAGACCTGGAGCAGTTTTCAAAGGAAGAGCAGTCCAAAATTCCGGGTGAGAAGTGTCAGAAGCTTATCCATGGTTATAGGAATCAATTGATTTCAGTTATTTTTTCCAAAGGGTGTGCAACCAAATATTAAGTTAATGGTGCCAATAATTTTGTCCAGACCATTTTTGGCATTTTGTGTGACAATATGTCCAATTTGCTTTTTTCCCTCCCTTTTTTGTTTTGTTCCAATACACACAAAGGGAATAAACATGTGTATAGCAAAACATGCTACTGCAATACTTTTCTGTGAGAAATACTTGATTTCCTAGAAAAATTTCTGGGATACCAACAATTTTCAGCCATGACTGTATCTCAGTATGCAAATAACAGAAAGCTTCCTATTTCGCATAAGATAAGGAAACCATGACCAGAATGTAATCAAATCTCCCCACAGTGATGTAAGCCTGTTGTCTAGGTGATGTACCCTGTGGGAGGGACAGTAAGCTGTGGCAGTAGAAAGGGAAAATCAATACTGAGCTTGGTTGAAAAAAAAAGTGCAGAAGTGATGACACATTTGGCATCACTGAGAAATAATAAAAATAGAAACCATGGGAAATATTCTTTTTTATTTGTATTTATTTATTCTTTTGTTTTCAAATCACATTTCTCCTCAATCTTACAGTGAACACTAAAACAACAGGATAACTACACACATAATTTCTTCTTGGATGATTTTTTTCCAGTTAATATAGAGCTACATCCCACTTAAACTATGCTTGTTGTTATAACTACAGAGATGAGTTTGGCAATTGGCTACCACTAGGCAGACACTGACAGTTAGTCAGGAGGAGGTGTATAGTCTTCCCAGTTACTATTGTTTACTCCATAATGTCCGCATTTCTCTCCTCTCCTCTCCTCCACCCATAGAAGTTCAGGGATTGTTCAGCCAAGCCACATGCTTCTATCAGTAACATGAGAGGGTAACACAAAGCATAGAGTACCTACTGGAACATATAGCTTTACTCCAGTACCTGTATGTGCCCTTAGTTTCTGTGAACTTGAAAAGCACAAAAATAACATTTTAAGTGTTAAAATAATGTAGTGGAAAGTGCAAAAAGGCTCTTTCAATCCTCAATCTCAACAGTATTTTGCCACATTAATAGGAACAAATGTTATCTAAGACCAGGATAAGCCCTTTTGACAAACCACTCCAGAGAAGTGACTATACAGAAACTAGATAATAAGGAATTTTGGTAAAGATAATCTAGTTTAAATTAAAATGTTACTTACCAGTCAGGAAAATTGTGCTGTTCTAAGTTAGCCAAGAGAAGTAAATCAGTGGAAAAAGACAAAAAACAACAACAAAAGAAATAAAAACAAACCCGGTGCAGGATGTCTGTTAAAGGCATGGTTCACACATAAATCTACACATTTCGATCAGGCTCCGTTCTGTCCTGTCCAGTCAGTTTTCTATCAGTTTGGCTTGGTTCACACATAAAAAGGTGCCAGTCTTGTACTGCATCAGTTTTGCATGTGTTTCTATGGCTGTGTTCACACATAAAAGGTGTACATTTCTGGTCTAATCAGGTGCAAAACAGGACAGGACTGGACCAAAAATGTGCAGATTTGTGTGAACCAAGCCTGTTACTTGACCTGACTGGACTGGAAATGTACACCTTTTAGCAGAATCGCATGAGTTTTCCCCATAGCACATAGTGGAAAATGCATACAATTCTGCTAAGTGTGACCCTTACCTGAGTGTTTTTACCTGAACAATTTTAACCCATGAAAATTTTTTTTTGCAATATCCCATGACGTCGTTTAACGAAGATTAGCTAAACGATGTTTCATGACGCACGCCACCCACGATAATCGTTTGTTTTTTAATGACCCCCATGTCTGATTAAATTGTGGAGGATCGTTCCAATCACCTTTGACTTTGTGGGTTTTGCTGCCATTGTGTAAGTGATAGTTTACACAATCGTTTGTTTCCAACACCGCAAATGACGCAGATTTGCCCAGATGGATGGTTATCTAGCCATGGTTTGCCCGTGGGTACTTTATAAGCAACAACATTTCTTTTAGAGCATACATTCAGTTAAGAAGTACAGATAATATGCTGAGTAACAAACTATTTTTTACCTACAGTGCTTTTGCTCAGTTTGTAAATATGCACAGTTAAGCATCCATGGATATTTGAAAGGCTATTTTTATATAAACATTTCTTGCTGTTATGTTAGCCACTGAAAGGTATCATTTCCAAGCTAGTTCTAATTTTTCTACTCCTATACTTCTGAGACACGCTACAAACCTGATCCAGGGTTTGTATCTGGAAGTCGTATGCTTTGATGATTTTAAAAGATGTATTGAATTAACAGTTAAAACTATGGTTAGAAAGTTTGCATCACAAATATGGTTATACTGTCTAGACATACTGTTAAAGAAGATGCTTGCAGGCCTCGTTGCGCGTAGAGTAATTGGTCCACAGAGCTCACAGGAGAGTTGCAAAGTTCTGCATTGAGTCTTTCAGATGAGTAGCCAGATTGTCAATTACTACACCATGCCTGGTGTCTTTCGATAGATGGAGGCAAATCTCAGAGCAGAATAAGGAGCCATGTATGGCTAGCTAGACTGGTTTCAAGGAGGCGAATAGCAGCAGGCAGAATGAGGTAATAGGACTCAAAGGCATAAAGCAGTCTAATGATCTGGCTGCCAAAATCAGTTTTCGTGAGAAGGCAATAAGGGAGGGGACATAGGAAGAGCGGGATGAGACACACTGAGAGAAAGACAGAGAGCACCTTTTGGAAAAAGACTTAATCTGATTAGTCTCTAAGTGAATGGAAAAAGCGAAAGGAATTAAATAGCGATGAAAGGGCCAGGAGGGGGAGCTCAGGCTGCTATTGTGCCTTGTGAAGTGGAGACCCTGATATCTCACGCCAAATTAGGTCACATTAATCTGCAGAACATTAAAACCTAGCTAAGGAAATAAGTGTGTTTTTGTTGGCCTTACTGACCTACTACTCTTAGCAGGCTTTCATAAGGCAGTGTAAACACAAGCAAGGTTACTGACCACCAACAAATAATTTCATATGTTTCTAGTCCTGGCACAAGGCAACACGGAGAAGCAGAGCTGACCAATCAAAATGTGTGTCTTATATTGGCAGTTCACATTCATGTACAGCGTCATAAATCTCTGATGTTCCAGGTTGGAGATCTGAAGACATCTGCTTACTAACACTGTAGTGACAGATGTTGAGCACTGTTAAACTTTATTTTCTAGATGGCCACAGTGTCCCTTCTCTTCCAGTCCCAGTATGTTAGGGAAAGCACTTGGCAACAGTTTTGATTGGCAAAGCTACTACCCTCTTACTTTGTTCAGAATAATTATGGCAAGACCTAGCAGCATCATGTGCTAACTTATTGTAGAGGCATTCTCCAGGGTTTTACTTTTTTGAGATGTGACTGCAAAATTTGGAAGAAGATCGTTTTGGATTTCAAAAAGAGGCTTATCAGGGTCTTTTTACAGTGTGTGAGGTGTTAAGTTTTCATTCCACAGGTACTGTTTTCTTTTCTTTTTCTTTTTTTGTTACCCAATTTAGCCTTTAAGCCTTAAGTTATTATGAAAGGAATTTTTGGTATTTCAGGTTTACTTGATTTTATTTAAATGGATGCAAAGGATATCAGCACACCAGCTTTAGATGAAAGCATGCTTTTAATTGTGCTCAGTTTCCATTCCTTTTATCTAAAGCTGGTGTGCTGGTATCTCTTTGACTGTGCCATTGCCTTTGCCACCATATCAACCACCTAACCGGTTTTAAAGGTCTGCCTGCTCAAACTTATGAACTTATTGATTTTATTTAAAGGGATTGTTAAGTAAATGTTCACTTACCTGGGGCCTCCCCCTTAAGTCCTCCTGGTCCCTTGCCATCATTCCTCGCTGCTCCGTTTAGCTGCTGTCTGCCTACGTAAAGCTGGCACTGCACATGTACTGCCTTGGCCACGTGCCTCCTCAATAGTGCTCCTGTGGCTGGGAGCATTCTGTGCATATGCAGTAGCAATTTTTACTTACTTAGCAAGCGCTGAACTCTTCCGGCTGCAAGAGTGCGATGGAGGAAGCATGCAGCACAGGGTCATGCGTGCTGTGTTCAGAGGCGGACAGCAGCTAAACAGAGCAGCGTAGATTGATGGTGAGGGACCAGGAGGACTTCTGGGGGCTGGAAGCAGCACCAGGTAAGTAACTGGCCACTTTAAATTTTGGTTAAAATTTTAGGCCGGATTTACACATGTTTTTTGCAATGCGATTCTCTTGCAACATCACTCCACAACACAAAAAAACAACAAACATAGGATCCTGCGGCAGAGTGCACTGACAGGGTCATATGCATAGCTCCGCCCCCTGTTCATTGACTTACCCCCTGCTGGGTCGAAAGTACGTCACTGGAAATCCCCTCATTCCAAAGCACTACTCTCTTTCGTTTACACTACATGCATTGCCCATATACTTTAATTACCCCAAGCACCATGCGTTAAACACGGTGCTTGCAGTAATGCACTGCTGCCCTCACGTTGGCTTGGATACTTCCGGTGCACTGCAACGGACCACAATAAGCGTAAATGGGCCTGATGTTATTCAAGGTGATAAGTAGCTTGCAGATGCGAGCTGCTTATTGCCTTGCCATCGCACGAGGATTACCGGTAAATCCTATTGCCAGTTTCACTCGTGCGATGGCCGATCGTTAGAGAGCATTACTCAGGCGAAAGCCTGAGTGATGCTCCCTTGTCACTGGCGATGGGGAGCGAGGTTTACCCTGTGGTGCTGTCCATCAGCACCACGGCCTCTCTCCCCATACATGCGCACACCCGCCGAACATCCGCCACAGCATCTGGGGGTCTCCTTTAATAAGGAGACCCTCAGAGATCCCCACCGGCCGCTGCTAGTCTGTGTAACCCCCGCGAAGCTGCAAAGATACTTGAAAGCAATTTCCCTACCGACTGCTTAACACTCGCCGGCCTCCGCATCTAGCCGCAAGTTCCGCCTTGTAATTACAGTGTGTGAGTCACTGTAATTACTCTATAGCAAAGTTCCGGCAAAGCATCTTTGAATCAGCCGCCGGGCTCCCCATTGGTTCACAGTCTGAGCCCTGGCGGCGGATTCAAAAGATGCTTTGCTGGAACTCTGCTATAGAGTAATTACAGTGACTCATACACTGTAATTACACGGCGGAACATGCGTCGAGATGCGGTGGCCGGTGGGTGTTAAGCGGCGGTAGGGAAATTGCTTTCAAGTATCTTTGCAGCTACAAGGGGGGTTACACAGACTAGCGGCGGCCGGCGGAGAGTGCTCTGAGGGTTATTAAATGGAGACCCCCAGATGCAGCAGCGATGGCATGCGTTAGCATGTTTAGACCTGCTTTTTGCATCGCTTCCCGGAGGCAAGCAAAGTGTAATAGGATAGAGTGTAAGGAACTTGCTGGGCGATATCGCCCAAGCGAGTTTTTTTACCACCCTGCCTAGGGCTAAATGCAATTGGACCAGGCAACTTTGTCGCCTGATTATCGGACTCACCAGCATTTAACGCTGGTGAGTCTGACAATTGCTTCAGGCCCAATGTCTCTATAGACTTTCATTGCTTTTGCGGCTCCTTGCATTAAAATTGTGTAACAGGAATTACCTGCAAGTGTAAAAGAGCCCTCAAAATGCATGGTTTTATGCTTTAAGTCTAGAAACAGTCTGCAAGCTGATGTTAACATTTATACTATCCAATGTGTGTAGCAGCATGAACACAGTGCACTTTAGCGCTATTCAATTATCATATCGCTGTGGGCAAAAATGCTTCCAGGCAAACTTTTTTTTTTTTAAGATGCACCACACACATTTTATGTGAACTGGTACATTTAAAACAAAAAGTTTGTCTGGGAGCTTGCTGGATTTGTTGCTGAGCAGTGTGAAGTGTCCATCATGTGTAATGATGACAAATCCTTAAAGAAAACCTGAGCCCCCCCCCCCTCCCAAAAAAAAGCATGGGCCAGTTCAAAGGAGGGGGGGGGGGGGATCGGTTTGGGTCGGACCAGGGCCGGTGCAGTGCCTTTCTTTCCCAGCTACAGTTGACTTTGGATGTAGCCGCAGCGTGTGTACATGGAGCAGTCCTGGGGAACTTAACAGAGCACAGAGCCAGGTATGAGTACAGCCCTGTGCCCCTGCTGGGTGAATGTTTCACTTTCCCCTTCATTACCAATGTCTGCTGTCCTCATTATTATCTGTATCCAAACTGCTCCTGATCGAGCCTATTGTCGATAAGGAGTAGATCGAACATTTAGGAAATAATTGTCTGTCAACGGGACATTGTATTGTGTGTACCCAGCATGATGTCCTACCATAATATTATACTGTATTGTGCATGGTTGAGGGAGACGGTTCAGGAATCCCACCTTGAAAATCCTGTGTTTCCCCCTGACCTGATCCAGGAGGGAGGCTTGATTAGGTAATGTCCACTGCAACCTCTCCCTGCTGCTTCTATCTACTGGAATCCTTTGCTTTCTGTTCTGTGACCTCTGAGGTCACAACTGCAAAAGAATGCCTGTGTTCTCCTACGTGAGCACAGAGCTGAGATTGGAATCCAGGGTGTGGGGGAGTGGCTGGGAGCAGGCAGAGCCAGTGAGAGGGTCTTAGAGATGGGGAAGGGGCGTTATGTAGGAGTTCTTCTCCTGCAATGGACGCCCCTTCCCCATTAATCTGTTGAGAATCTCCAAGTCGCCATATGCAGGGGGGGGGGGTAGCACAGCACAGGGGGCCTGTCAGTGGCTCCGAGGGCACACATAGGCATGTCCTTTAGATGGGAACATACCTCTGTGTCACTTTAAGCTTTATATGCACGGTCAATTAATGTTGCCCCTAATTAATGTTCATGAATCAATCACTAGGGTAACATTTTGGGAAAGAAGCTCTATATACACATGTTGTTCAGCTATAGCTGATGGCTGTATTAGTGCTATTTTAAAAGTATTGCACAGTGTTACAAAATAAACAAAAAGGAGGTCCAACACAAAATCTACCTGTATCTCAACACTTTCTTTGCACAGACACTGTCCCAACTAGCAGGTTATACAAGCTTCGCACTTGTCAGCCACAAAGGTCCGTTTTTCAAACGTCCCAAACCTTTTAGTTGTAGAAGACTTTACCTGTGTCCTCCCCAGGCTGGTTACAGAGCACTGTCTGTGAGCATGTCCATATATTTTAAATGCCACCCAAAACCAAAACTAAAGCTGTTAAATTCTGAAATTACACATATTGGCTCTTATTCAATTTACTTTTTTTTCTCCTAAGTTTTCTACTAGGAGATCATTTTTCATCTTCTGTTTAAAAAAAACTTTTCAACACACTGCAATTTCCTTGCTTGCTGGTGGCTTAAAGTGAACCTTAAGTCAATGGGAAAAAATGAGTTCAACTCACCTGGGGCTTCCCTCAGCCCCCTGCAGCTGATCGGTGCCCTCGCAGCCCCACTCCGATGCTCCTGAACCCACTGGCGGCGACTTCCGGTTGCGCTGTCACCGGCCGACAGGCATGGGAACGCAAGTGATTCTTCGCGTATAGCTGGAGCAGCGGTTGCCACCAGCTATCTCCTCTCTCTGTCTCCCTGGATCGCACCGGCCTCTTTTCGCTAGTGCTGTGGATCCTATCTCTCGCTTGTCCCTGTTTTCGTGTGTCTGTCTTGTCTGCTACGAACGCTTACTGGAGGCTCGGTGAGGTAACCGTTAAGCAAGCGCTCGCGTCCTCTGGTTCATGTTTGTCTGTCGGTGGTTAGTTAGGCGTGCTTGTCTCTATTGTGCTTATCACGTGGAGACCGCGCATGAACGCGTGCACTGTTGCGAATGAGTGCCGTGTTCGCGTTCAGTTAGCATTTGTTATTTTCCTTATCTCCTCATTGTATGATTTGCTGTGTCTTTGCTACTCTCGTGCTCCGCCTTGCTGTAGCCTTGTGTCACGTCTGGCGATCGCACCTCTCGCGATCACGTTCCTACTTCATATCTGCTGTGGTGTGTGCACCGTCGCGGATTGGCGACTAGTTTGGTGCACACACACACAATCTGTCTCTGTGCTCACTCTCAATCGCTTCTCTTGCGATTGCGTTTCTTCCCTTCGTACAATTCCTGTCTAAGCGTGTGTGGTAGGGCAGAGGAGCTGTTCCTCTGCACTCCAAAGCTCCACCTGCCGACAGGAATTTCCCTCTGCAGGTGCATTGCACCTTCTGCTGGGTTCCTGCAAATTACACGCTTGTGGAGGATTTCCGCAGTGTCAGCGCACGTCTTGTGCGCTGATCACGGAGGGAATTCCACAATTGTTACATAGATGTAGAATTTTTATTTCCATAAAGTATATTTATTTTGCAATAGTCACTAAGAATCTGTTTGAAAGTTTACTGCTGTGTCCTTGCCTTGTAATTTACTATGCCAGTCTGCTAGGCTTGGTGAATCCCTGCGACTCTTTAAGTTGGCCTTTACAATTTATAGTTTTAGCTGGCCCCTTGCTCCCATCACTAGTAAATCATTGCTGGAGCAATAGAAGGTTCAATCACCTGATTATGTTTAGTCACCGCCTTACTCTTTGAGATCCCCATACCCCATTATCCAGTCTCTATAATCCAGGTTACCATTGTCTATCTACTCTGGGTAGTTCCTACAACTCACTAATACCCTACCTCCTCCCCCCAGGTCTTAGTTTAAAAACTCCAACTTTCTAACTATCTTCCCATTAGGTTCAGACCATCTCTACTGTAGAGTCTGTAGCCAACTGAAAAGTCTGCCCAGTTCTCCAAGAACCCATACTCTTTTTTTCCTGCACCAAGTTCTCAACCACTAATTTAACTCCCTATGTTCCTGCTGCCTTTCTAATGAAGCACGTGTCACTGGCAGTTTTTCAGAGAACACCATTTTGGAGGTCCTTGCCTTGAGTTTACTTCCTAGTTCCCTAAAATATGTTTGTAGCGCCTTCCACTAACTTTGTCATTGGTACCAATGTATACTATGACAGCTGGGTCCTTTCCAGCCCCACCCATCAATCTGTCAATGCAATTCACCACATGCCGAACATGAGCACCCGGAACACAACATATTGTATGGCATGTGCAGTCCCTTTGACAGATTTTCCTGCCTGCTCGCCATATAATAGAGTCCCCTACAACCCACCTGGCCTTAGCTACACTTCTATTCCCATTCTCATTGCAGCAGTCAGTCTCCTGGTTGCTAGATTGATGCTAGACTATGATTGCGGTAATCTAACGATTGTAGCTCCTTTGAGGGATAGTTAGTGACCTGTATTGCTGGATGTACTCCGTAAAGTGTTGCAGAATATGTCAGCATTATATAAATGAATAATATCTGTATGCCTGCCTGTCTGTCTATCCATCTAGTTCAGCTTCATTTTCCTTGCCAAATCATGAAGTACTACACACACTCTGAGGCCAATTTATTTGGAAGCCAATTAACTACCAATAAATGTATTTTCGCAGTGGGAGAATGCCGTTATCTTATCGTTTTTTTGTTCATTCTACGATCAACAAGCTTGAATCATTAGAAAAAATACAGCATTTAATGTTTGCTATGCTCATGGTTAAAAACATTTCAAGTCCAAGTTTATCATGCTGAGAGCTGGGAATTGTCCAACTTCAGGGATGACTGCCAGACTTATTTAATTTTCAAATTAGAGTGTGTTTGGGTGAGTGTAGCTGCATGTAGGATGGATTGTTAAAGGACCACTATCACGAAAATCGTGAAATATAAAATACATGCAAACTCATACAATTAAAGATTGTGTTTCTTCCAGAGTAAAACGAGCCATAAATTACTTTTCTCCCATATTGCTGTCAATTACAGTAGGCAGTAGAAATCTGACGGAACTGACATGTTTCGGACTAGCCCATCTCCTCATGGGGGATTATCTGGGCTTTCTTTATTTTCAAAAGCACTTAGTGAACCGCAGTTCCTTCCAACTGTCAAAAAAGTGTGCAGCAAGCAAGGAGGCTTGACAGTATCTTTGTATAGATGCTCTTCAGGAAGTGTCTCTATAAAGAATTAAGGCCATGCTGAGAATCCCTCATGAAGAGATGGACTAGTCTAAAACCTGTTGGTTCTGTCGGATCTTTAATAACCTACTGTAAGTGACATAAACATAGGAGAAAAGTAATTTGTGGCTCATTTTACTCTTTATGAAAAGTACTTTTTATCTGTATATGTTTACATTTATTTTAAAATGTACAATATTTTAAAATGTACAATTTGTCTACAGTATGCCTTTTGGGAAGTCACTTTGGCTTTTAAGCGTGCAGTTTGTGACATTGGTGAGGCAGACTTTGCCAGGTGAGGAAAGCTAGATCAAGGACAGGTTAGGTAATCAACCAGCTCAGGTGAGTCAGGCTTAATGCCAGCACTCGGTTTGTAAAGCCAAGCCATCACCAACCCAACAAAGAAAACTCTGTATTAGCCAGGTGTTAACAACCTTGAACGTGTACAATAAGTTATGATGAATTCCTTTCCCTTACACTGAGGTGTCTGAACCTGTAGTTTGACTGCCCTTTTCTTCAGCATTCTGTCAGAGCAGGAAGAAGTGCCTTGTACATGCTATTATGGTGGTTGAAGAGAACATTCATTGGCGAGTCGAGCAGTAGTCAAACTCCTGACATTTTATGGCAAGAATATGATGAGGAAACTATTAGCCGTGCTGCTGTTCTGTTTTTGGTGGAAGCACTTTAAGCGTTATCGCACACAAGTAAGTGGGTTTGGAGAGGCCATCTACTGTGGTTACAGATGTCAATCTTGCCAAGGCTAACAACTGCTGTAGAATGAAAGCTTGCTTTACATGAGGTTTTGGCTTCGCTTATTTGAATGGACTTCACAATTATTATTTTTTCTTAGAAACTGAAAATGTATTGCATGTGCATCTGGTGGGTACCCAGGAATCTCACAGAAGAGCATATGCAGCCCTGAGTTAAGGTGAGCAAGCAGTGGCGTAGCAATAGGGGGTGCAGAGGATGCAACCTCACTGGGGTCCTTGGCCCAGAGGTGCCCTCCCTCAACCACAGTATTATCTCTTTATTGGTCATGTGCTAGTAAAAGTCACTTCTATGGATGCTTTGAATAGTAGTCATTGTTAACAAACTGTTCCCCATCCCCTTCTTGCTCCTTTGACACTGTGATGGCCCTTGGTAGGTTTTGGTGTGCCAAATCAATTTTCATGTATAGAGTGCTTGCAGGGCCCAATGTAAGACTTGTACTGGAGCCCACAGCTCCTTAGCTATGCCACTGTGTGCAAAAACACTGGTTAAATGTTGGCATGAATTTCTGTTTCTTTTTTTACGTATTTGTGACGTGAACATGTGACACATTATGGATTCATCTTTTATCTCTAGGACCAAATCATGATATGTGGAAACATGCAGATTCCCCTCAGCTAAAAAATCACTGCTTTTTCCTTGGCAGCTAAAGCCATTCTTCTGCAGTTTTTTTGCTTCCGTATGATCTTACAGCATTGCCTTCCTTGTGGACAGACCACTATGCACGCATTCTGAAAACCCAATTATGTGGAGCCATAAGAAAGTAATGACTAGATTTGCTGAAGAAACAGTAGATTTTGCTCCAATATTTGTTTAGTGAAAGCCAAGCTGAAGCTGAAGACATGTACAACATGACCATTTCAATTGTAAAATAACCAGTTAATTGCAGTTTTATGAACAGCCAGTAAAGGTACCTGATTTTCTCCTGATAGCAACTCAGAAACTGTAAGTCCATGCATTGGCTGCCTATCGCACAAAGGATACAATTCAAGATACTAAACTCTCACTTAAAAAGCACTCTACAATCTCGCCCCTTCCTACCTAACTACACTTGTCTCCAGATACCGTCCTGCGTGTAAATTCCACTCTACTAACTGTCTCATCTCCACCTCTCTAGTCACCTCTCTTCATTCTGCCATAAAAGATTTCTCTTGAATCTTCCCACTCCTCTGGAACTCCCTAACACAAATTGTTCGCCACTCACCCTTACTATTTCTAGGTGCAACCTGAAAACTCATCTCTTCATGCAAGTATATAGCCATATCGAAGACACTAAACTTCCCACCAACCACCACACGCCACTACCTTGTACACAGCTCCCCTACCTGTTGTTCTATCCCCTTAATTCCTTGGACCTTAAGCTCATTTGGATGGGGCTCGCCTTTAATTATTGCTGTGTAAAGTGGTCACATATTTTCCAGCATCATGTATGATACCTGTTCATTTGTTGTTTATCTGCAAACCCATTGCCTTGTAAATGTCTGTGTTATATACTCTATTGTACAGCACCACAGAAGATGATGGGACTATATACATTCAAAATAATAGTAAAAAATAATTTGTGGTAAATGATGGCATATCTAGGTAAACGAATATGCCTGTGTTTGTTCATCCTGTACAGATAAATCCCTTGGTCGTACATATAATTATATGCAAAGAATGTATGAAAAGTGAAGTACAGAAAAGTGCCCATAGCAGCTTAACCAAATAGCTCTGCAGTCAGAAGCACACGGTCCTACAGCAGCCCCACAGGCATATAAAGTCTAATGGCATTTACAGCATCAGATCCTGTCACCTACGGCAACAGCGTTCTCAGATAGAAAAGTGAGATTGCAGTACTGCTGTGTATACCTAGTTCTTATTTACATCTTGTTACAAAAAGTCTTGCAGCCAGATGGCTTGTCCAATGGTCATACAAACTTTATTGCAAACCAGAATTGTTTGCTTTAACGTAGTCCAGTTCTGAGCCATAGTTACATTTTATTTCCACCTTGTGTACTGAATCTTTGTTTAGTCTTCAAGTCACCTGAGTAAGTGAATAAAATAAATAATGAAATATAATTGTGCTAGACTTAAAACAACAGTCCATCTGATATCCTCATTTTGGACAGAATCCATAAATATGCACAGTGGCGTAGCTAAGGAGCTGTGGGCCCCGATGCAAGTTTTACAATGGGGCCCCCCAAGCACTCTATACATAACAACTGATACGGCGCACCAAAACCTACCAATGGCAACTACAGTGTCAGAGGTGCAAGAAGGGGATGGGAAATAGCTTGTTAATGATTACCACTATTCAAAGTATCTATAGAGGGGATTATTATGAGCAAAGGATCAATAGAGAGCTAAAACTGTAGTTGAGGGAGGGCCTTTTGGGGCCCCTCTGGCCCAAGGGCCCCGATGCGGTCGCAACCTCTGCAACCCCTATTGCTACGCCCCTGAATATGCACTCATGACTGATGTCTTTCTTGGGTCTTGAGTGACCTCTTGGTTAAACATGAGCCATTTTTAGGCATAGGCAAACCAAGCAAATGCCTAGGGTTACAAAGCAAGAGGCTGCAGCACAAAGCTATTCTTAGCACACTGTGCTTTATGGAATTTTTTATGTGCCTGCTAATTCCATTAAGAAAGGGTTGGATGGTAATTTTAAGACATAGTTAAATAGTTATTTGGGTTGAAAAAAGATATACGTCCATCGAGTTCAACCAGAAAATAAAGTACAACACCAGCCTGCTCCCTCACATATCCCTGTTGATCCAGAGGAAGGTGAAAAACCCCTACAAGGCATGATCCAATTAGCCCCAAAAGGGAAAAAATTGTTTTTGAAATCCAGATGGCAATCAGATAAAATCCCTGGACCAACACCCTCGGGCATTACCTAGTAATTATAGCTATGAATGTCTTTCAACACAAGGAAAGCATCTAAGCCCCTTTTAAACGCAGATATAGAATATGCCATAACTATTCCACATTTTAATCACTTCTGCTGTAAAGAACCCTTTCCCAAATAAATGGCTAATGTTTTTCCTCCATGCGCAGATCATGTCCCCTAGTCCTTTGTAAAAGCCTAGGGACAAATTGCGCTCCCACCAAGCTCTTATACCAACCTTTCTCGACCTTTTTTGTCCCGAGGAACCCTTCTGAAAAATTTCAAAACTCTGGGAACCCCTGTGTCTGCGAGCGATATATATATATATATTATATATTAAAATGGGATCCATGTCTTGTGCCCCCCCCCCATTTCTGTGCTGCTATATCCTATTTGCATGCTGCTATGTTCCCCCATTTCTGTGGCTGCAATGTCTCCCCTTTTCTGTGCTGCTATGTCCCATTTGTGTGGCTGCTTTGTCCCCCATTTCTGTGCTGCTTTGTCTTGTTTGTTTGGCTGCTTTCCCCCCCACTTCTGTGGCTGCATGTCTCGTCATTTCTGTGTTGTCCTGTTTGTGCGGCTGCCGCTGCTATATTCTCCTGTTTGTGTGTCTGAAATGTCCCCCCCCCCCCTTCCCCACGTTTGTTTGGCCATATGTGCAATAAATTCATTGGTGTCAGTGTGGAAAAAACAAACAAACAAACAAACCCATACTTACCTAACAGATGTTCTTCCTTGAAGCTGGGATTCTGCTTGAACTCCCACGCATGCCGGGACCTGGCTTCGGGTGAGTCGGCTATTTACAAATCCTTCCGCTTCTCGCTCACAGCAGCATGAAGGATTTCCTCCGCCGCTGCTGTAGACGGATGCAGAAGCGGGACTATATTGTCCTGCAGAAATGGGGACGGAAGTGTCAAATTGACACGGAACCCCTGGAGGGTTCTCACGGAACCCCCGGGGTTCCGCGGAACCCTGATTGAAAATAGCTGTCTTATACTGTCCTCTGATGTACTTATACATGTTAGTTAGATCTTCTCTAAGGTGCCTTTTCTCCAGACTAAATAAACCAAGCTTATCTAACCTTTCTTGGTAAGTGAGACCTTCCATCCCTCGGCCTTGTATCAATTGTGTTGCTCTTCTCTGCACCTGCACTGCAATATTTTTTCTGTAATGTGCCCAGAACTGAATTCCATATTCCATATGTGGCCTTACTAGAGAGTTGAACAGGGCAATATTATGCTAGCATCTTAAGTTTTTATTTCCCTTTTAATGCATCCCAAAATTTAATTGCTTTAGCTGCAGCGGCTTGGCATTGAATACGATTATGTAACTTGTTGTAGATGAGTACTCCTAAGTCCTTCTCTAAGTTTGATGTCCCCATCTGTATTCTGTTTATTTTGTATGGTGCTAGACCATTGGTACGACCAAAATGCATGACTTTACATTTTTCAACATTGTATTTCATCTGCCATTTGTATATAGCATGCCATATAGCCATGCCATGTAGCCATCCTATCCAGATCCCATTGCAATATGTCACTATCTTCCTGAGACTTGATGATTCTGCACAATTTTGTATCATCTGCAAAAGTAACAACATTGCTTTCTATTGCATCTGCTAGGTCATTAATAAATACATTAAAGAGAACTGGACCCATTACTGACCCCTGTGGGAACCCACTGCTAACAGTCTCCCATTTTGAATAAGATCCATTGACCTCAACTTTCTGTTTTCTGGCCTTTAGCCAGTTCCCTATCCATGCACCCATACTCTTCCCCAGTCCTTGCATTCTCAACTTTTTCATCAGACTTTTGTGGGGAACAGTGTCGAAGTCCAAGTTTATCACATCTAAAGCATTAAAATATCCACATTAGCATTTTAGTCAAACAGGTCCTGTCCTTAGTAAATCCATGCTGATGCTGTGAAATAAGATTTTCTGCTATGAAGTCTTGTATAGTATCTCTCAGTTTCCCCTCACAACTGACATTAAGCTTACAGGTCTATAATATCCGGGATATGACTTTTTACCCTTCTTAAATAATGGGAAAACGTGGGCTGTACGCCAATCTATTGGAACTCTGCCACTTGAAAGAGAGTCACAAAAAATAAGATAAAGGGGTGTATCAATAGTTGAACTTAACTCCCTTAGGACCTGAGGATGTATGCCACCCGGGCCAGGTGCCTTAGCTATTTTTAATTTATTTAGTCTTGCCTTCACTTCTTCCTGCGTTAAGTATTTAATAATACAATTGGAAGATTGAGATCCTTCTGTATCTGTAATTTGCAACAGCGATGTTTCCCTTGTGAAGACAGAAGCAAAGAAAGCATTTAATAACTCTGCCCTACCTTGGTACCACCATTGAGTTCCCATCCACATCCTTCATGAGTCTAATACAGAGCTGATGTACTTGTAAAACATCTTTGGGTTAGATTTGATATCCTTAGCGATTTGATTTTCAGCTTCAATCTTTGCCAACCTTATTTATTTTTTACAACTTTTATTGCACTCCTTATAATCAGGGTCGGACTGGGACCCTGGGGGCCCACCAGAGAAATTTCAAACTGGGGCCCACACATCCCATGATTGTTGTGAAAAAAAAAAGAGCATGACCATGCATCAGAAGGTGGGTGTGGTCATGATGTATCATGGACAGGGCCAAATGTACATGATCTTAGCAGCATTGTAATTCAGGAACACTGCTGCCCAGCAAAACTTTGCATAGAGTTCCCTTCCTTTAATATAAAGTAAATTCCTAGTTACCATACATACAACTTCGATTAGATTGTGAGCTCCTCTGAGGACAGTCAGGGCTTGTTTCCACTGTTGCGACGCGATTTCGCCGGCATTCCGACGCTTGTAAAAACACATGCGGATGCGTTTCCGCATGCGTTTTTACCCGCGATTTCGCGTGCGATTTCGCATGGCAGGGTGCCATGCGAAATTAACCATGACACTGCCAGGGCAAAATAAAATTGAAAAAGGTGCGAAATCGCACGCGAAATCGCGGGTAAAAACGCATGTAACAAACGCATGCGTTTTTACTATTAAATACATTAGCGGCGATTCGCATGCATTCCACTCGCAGGCGAATTCGTTGGCTCTTTTGTGCGTTTTTTTTACCGCTGAAAAAAACGCACCTCAACAACGCTACAGTGGAAACAGGCCCATCCACTTGCATTACATGTGCGAATCTGCATGCGTTGGACGCATGCAGATTCGCGATAGTGGAAACGAGCCCTCAGTGACATGACTATGTACTCTGTACAGTGCTGCAGAAGATGTCAGTGCTTTATAAATACATAATAATAATAATATGGTAAGACATTATACTATGAATATGGTAGGATTAGATTGTGAGCTCCTCTGAGGACAGTCAGTGACATGACAATGTACTCTGTAAAGTGCTGCAGAAGAGGTCAGGGCTATATAAATACATAATAATAATATAGTATGACATTAGACTAGGACTATGGTGGGGATTAGATTGTGAGCTCCTCTGAGGACAGATGTCTAGCTACCTGTGCAGCACTGTTCACTTACCCTGCCTGCCACATAATGTCATGCTTGTGCATGTCCAGTTCCCACATAGGCATAGAACATCCCTAGCAAGCAGGCTAGAGATGTGTCTGTACAGCGTCAGCCCTGCAGTGTCGTATCAAGGGATCAAGTAATTAGGGAGGGATGGAAGAGTGAGGGCGTGACACAGGCAATCAATATCTTCCTCACTAGACATGCAATTAGCTGTCCTTTAGTACTTGCAGAAATCAGGGACATCCAGGGAAGAGCAGGTTAACTACTTGTCGACCGCTCCACGCCAATTGGCATCAACGTGGCGGCAGCCCCAGGACCGCTCCACGCCGATTGGCGTGAATGGCCTTCCATGGGGCTAGCAGGAGAGCGCGTGCTTCCTGCTTGGAAGGTGGAGCGGAGAGCTCCGTCTTCAGTCTCCCAGCGACGATTGCCGATCAGAGACTGTTAGACAGCGAAACCGCCATTTAATTAGCGTGTACAGGGCTGCGATCTATAGCAGCGTCACACAGCTGTCCCCTCCTGTGATCCGCTGTCGTAACAGCCGATCATGCTGATTGGCCGGCGGGGGGAGGGAGGGAGGGGAAAAAAATTCAAGAAAAATAGCTATATTTATTAAATAATAAAGAACAATAATATTTATCAAAAAAACAAACAAACATCGAGGGAGCGGTCAGACCCCACCAACAGAAAGCTCTGTTGGTAGGGAGAAAAGGGGGGGGGGGGGAAATCACTTGTGTGCTCAGTTGTGCGGCCCTTCAACTTGGCCTTAAAGCTGCAGTGGCCTATGTCTATTAAAATGGCCTGGTCTTTAGGAGGGTTTAACACTGCAGTTCTCAAGTGGTTAAAGAAGTAAAAAAGAAGTTTCCAAGGTGGGAGAAAGGGACATGAATGAATAGGGAATGAGACACAGCAAACAGGCAGCCACATATCAGGACAAGTAAATAGGCTTCCATCTCATACAGTGCTTGTCCTGTCACAAACAGCTTTGCTGTCTTGATTGGGAACAGTGTCCACTGGCTGCTGCAGCACCTCCTGCCCTGTGGCACATACACATTGCTTCAGTATTAGCAGGGCAGGAAAGAGTGTCAGGCAGCAGCACAAGATAACAATCATACAGCCTGGGCCACAACAAGCAAGAGCAGTGTGGTAGGTCCCCATGGCTCTAAGTGATAAGATCACAGTGGGACACAGCTCTTACCACTGCTTTGTTCCTCTCTAGGAGCCTCACACCATCCCTTCTATCCTGGCATGCCTCGGGGAAGTACAGGGTTGTCTGCTTCTCACTTCCCTCCTCCTCGGCTGAGCAGCCCCAGTGACTGCTTCATGTAATCATCACGCTGGGCTGAAGCCTTTGAACCTTGACACTCCAGCCCAGCATCACAGGGGAGGCGGAGCTTCCATGACACACACAGCCCAGCCTGAGCCTGCAGCAGCCTTGCAACGTGACTGATCCAAACGCTGAGAGGAGAATCTTTGTGCTGCAGACTGGGATTTGTGCACACCAGGCGTGGAGGCGGGGCCCACCCGAGATGTGGAGGCGGGCCTCCCGAGCAAATTATCGGTACTTCGGTGGGTCAGTCTGAGCCTGCTTATAATTACTTAATGTAGCCTCGGTCCCCTCCTGTTTTAGGACTTTATAGGCATTTCTTTGTTTTCTAATTTTATGTCTAACCTTTCTATTCATCCATAGAGGCCTTTTTTATCCCTAGACATATGGGACATATTTACTACAATATTGATTGAGAATAATTTTAAAAGTTTGCCATTTCCCTTCAGTGTCCCTCCCTTGCAGTGCATTATCCCAGTCCACCAAACGTAGTGCCTGCGTGAGTTGATTGAACTCTTTTCTAAAATTCATAGTTTTAGTTGTTCTGCTGCTCCTCAACCTAACAGTCACCAGATCAAACGTTATCATGTTGTGATCACTATTTCCCAAATGTTCTTGAACCTGCACATTTGATAAATTATCTGGTCTATTAGAAATGATTAGATCCAGTAATGCATTCCCCCTAGTTGGTTCCGTTACCATTTGAGTCAAGTAATTGTCCTGTAGTGCTGCCAGAAATCTGCTGCTTTTACCAGAATGAGTAGCCTCAATACCCCAGTCAATGTCTGGATAGTTGAAGTCACCCATAACTATGACCTCACTTTTACTTGCAGCTTTTTCAATCTGCTGTAGTAATTGCAGTTCTGCAGCTTCATGAATATGTGGTGGCCTCTAGCATACCCCAATAAGCAATTGGCAACTTTTATTTCCACCATGAATATTTACCCAAACGGACTCCACATCTTCAAATCTTCCTCCATCTCATCGTTCAGGACAGCTGTAAAAGAGAGACCTAAATGGGTGCTGCTTATTAGCATGACAAAGGAGGTATGAATGACACAACAGTGATATGGCAGGTGCTATTATTGTGCTCATTAAGCTATTATTGTTGCTTTAGACTTAGTTTGCAGTTATTGTTGCAACTCTGCTGGATTTCCAAGTCAGACCCAGGCTGTACGTAAACAGTATGTTTTATAGAGTGAGTAAACACCGCTCATAACAGTTATAGGGAGAGTTTATGTGCGTCATGTGCATGAAATGTATCTGTCTTGATAATCATTTACATAGTCCTTTTGAGAAACCATATCATTTCTGTAAATTATTATTATTATTTAGTATTTAATCTGTCAATTTGTTTTTGATGCCTGCAAAACTAATGTAGGCTATTCACAACGTTGGGGGAGGCAAATGGTACCTTGCCTGTGGCATCATGCCTTAATTTATGCTTCTTCCACCACTACCCCACATTTAGTGTTTGTATCCTTCCATTTGTAGCCCCCTTTTAAAACATCCATGTACAGAAGCCCCCATTGGCGCAGAACCTTTTTCCTTCTATGTATTGCTCCTCCCTTTTCTACTTGCAGCCTCCTCTTCCATATACAGCAACTTGTCTTCCATGTTTAGCCTCCCAAGGCCTGGGTCCTGAAGGCCTTTCCAGAACTCTGGCCCTGTAAAGGGCACCAAAATGGACAAAAATAACCCTGGGTGAAACTAGTGAAAAGCAAAATGTTCCATTAATACTCTTTAGAGCAGCTGCTGAGTTATTAATATTGAAAGTAATTGAAAATGTTCTCAGAATAATGTTCAGAAATGACTTGGTGGACACTGCCACATTTCTTATGTGTTGTATCAAATACAATTTCCTGTTAGCAGAGCAAATTATTTCCATTCAATTTTCTTTGCTTGTAGTACATACTGCATGGTTCTGTTAAGTGTCTGTGACATCATCTTGGCAGAACTATGTTAACAAAACTTGTGAAACTGGATTTGTAGGAATTCACTGTAACAAATGTATTTCTAATATTTCAACAGATGTCATAGAACAGGGCTTGTCGAACAAGTTTTTACTTTTGCTTTATTATTTTTTTCTTTAATATGTCATAGTTCAAGTTTTCTTTTTAACGGAGCCTCTTTAGATTATTTATAAATAATCCCAACCTTAACAGAAATCTATAGTATTAATGGCACAATTTCCTTGAGAGGCTTTTTAAATGACTTTAAGCACAATTTTGTCTCACTTTCTGAAGTTGATATTGCTGATGTTATGCAAATTAAACCAGAAAAATAAAATTATCTGTGCAACTTTGTAGTCCTGCTGGCCATTTTGTGACAATGGAAGGCATATAGTCATGCTGGCTTACTAACAATTTCATCCCAATAAGTACAACAGTGCTGAATTTAATTCAGCAACTTCTGCTAGGAAATTCCAGAGATAAGTCAAGCAAAGGTACAATTAGACTTCATTCTGGTATTTTTTTCACTTTGTCCAGAATTTGCCTTAAGCCCTACACTAACCTTCTAACCACTAGGCTATTCAATCTACCGTACTTACAGTTAGGGTCAATTGACACCTGTGCTTGTCTTACTTAAAGGGCTATGTACACTTTGGTGATCTGTATCCACATTTTCCTTCCCCTGCACCTCATTTAAAGTGGGTGAGTAGGGTGAACAGAAAACACCCTGGAGGGAAACAAAAAAAAACAGAGACAACGGGAGTAATAGTAATAGCAATAGCAGTCAGTCACAACAATGGACATTTGAAATAGAGTAGTTAGAGGTACTCACAAAAAACAAGGTTGCAGGGGAGGCAGGTGGAGAAGCAAAAACCTGACTCTACTCGGGTGTCCAGTCAAGCTGGACGTGGTCGCTCTCTTTGTGCAAAAAGGTTCCAGATGGTTGTAGAGATGGTGTCAGCGACCTCACCAAATGGTGTACCTCTCCCCTCTTGTGAAGAGGGACCTTCTGCTCTGACTTTGATCCCTCTGGCACTTAATTCGGGCTGAGGAAGTGGGCTGAGACCCACAAAAAGCATTGTCAAGTGCATATTAAAGTTCAATGTTTGCTATTTTTTTTTAATGAATTTATTTATCGTTATTTTTTAAATAAAATTTGCTATTTTTTTCCCACCCCTCCCTCCCTCCCCCCACCAGCCAATGACTGCATTAGCCCATAAGAGCCGATCACTCCTGAGCCTTCCAGGGGGACAGCCAAGTGACACTGCTGTCCCCAGTACAGCGCTACCTTATATCGCACCTCTGTACATAGCGCATGAGAGCCGATCACTCCTTAGCCTCCCAGGGGGACAGCCGAGTGACACTGCTGTCCCCAGTACAGCGCTACCTTAGATCGCAGCGTTGTACAGTGTAAATAGACAGGCGGTTGCGTGGAGCGGAGCTCCATCATTCAAGCGGGTATGCACACTCATCGGCGCGCGATCCCCTGCAATCTCCATACCCAGGACTTTACGCCAATTGACGTTGAGCGGTTCTGGGGCTGCCGGCGCGTTGGAGTGGATCGGTCGGCAAGGAGTTAATGTATTTGAAGTGCAGAAGTGTGAATATGCCTTAGAAAGATGTTTATTTAAAGCAGACAGTTGTGGACGATTGACAGACTTGAACTTCACATTGACTACACCTAGTTGCAGAAAGTTTCCCAAAAAGATACAAGGCTTAAAATAGAAAAGCCTAAGTTAAGATAGTATACAGTAGTGATTAGTTAATTATGGCTACTAGTTAATTATGGCTACTAGAATGTAGTGATACTGAAACTAGGATAATTAACGTAAAAGTGTTGTCACTATTTGTGCATAAAGAAACTTGTGCTCAAGAACCTGAGCCTAAAGTGAAAATAACACCACAGTTCCCCAAATATCCCTGTAGAAGCCACAGTATCCTATTTCATTTTCTTCTGTGTTATGGTAAGGTCACATTTCATTCTAAAACACCTTTTCCCTTTATTTATCATATGGGTTCTTGTTCTATGAAATGGATTGTTCCAAAAGGTACCAAAAGACTTGGTAAAGTACAATTTCAGTGATTTGCAGAAACAAAACTCAATATCCATTTAGCAGATTCCAGTTCAGAGTGAAATTAGAATAGTTGTGGTAAAACAACTGTATTTGCTACCTGTGCAGGAACTCCTTTGTGGTGCATGTGTGTGGGTGGTATTGGAGCAAAATTGCCACAAGACCTCTCGTCACGAGAGGGTGCTGGAATTTACCAGTTTAGATCAGGAAGATAGGATAAAATCAAGTTAAGGGCTCTTTTACACTACATGCGATTCCAATTTTGGTGCGATTTTACATGCGATTGCGATTTTTGATGTGATTGAGGGCTCTTTTACACTACATGCGACTCCGATTTCCAATTTTGATGCGTTTTTCTTCTTGTGTTGCTAGCATTCAGTGAAAATCACAAATCGGAATTGCGATTTACAGTGTAAAAGAAGCCTTAAAAAAGTCTTGCATACTGCATTTTTTCTTTGTTTTTCTTCTTGTGCTGCTAACATGCAGTGAAAATCGCAAATCGTAATCTCAAATCGGAAATTTTTATTGCGATTTGAAGTGTAAAAGAAGCCTCATTGGCAGATTTCATTTTTGGGACACTTGGTCTTTCCATGTCTGTGGACTCTCTGCCTACCATACATTATGGTTGCTTTTATTGGAGATTTCTCTTGGGCCATAATGTTATTTTGGACAGAATAGTCATTTGGTGGAGCAAGCAGAATCTAAAGGCCCAATTTGTTAAAATGTTCTGAGAAAATCAATTTGACTGCAAGATCATTCCTACCCACATAATTTACGAATGTAATAGTGCCAGGTACTGTGTATGGCCAGCTTTATGCCTCCTCACTGAGCTGCATTATTATCTTTGCAGGGCAATAGCAGATCTCCTCTGGGCATTGATACATACGTTAAGCAGCTCAAAAGGTCACCTTTCATAAATGTATTACAAGACTACCCAAGGCTAGGCGGTACTGTTCACAGCACGTACATGGGCTCCAGGGATGTGCTTAGAATTAACAGAAGTTTTGATCTAAGCAACTTTATGACACGTGTATGATAGGACTGAAATGGGACGTAATTGAATGACGGATGAGCTTGCAGCAGCCACATTTCCAGGGAGTAATGAAAACTAGAACAGCTATTGACTAAAGGAGCTTAACAGCCTGCTTGTAACAGAGAGAGGATGAACCAGCAATCAGCTGGGGAATATATCAATACGCAAAGTAATAGCTCAGTTATTATTATAACACTGGGAAATATGAGATCTAGAGTGCATTAACAAGCAGTTGTCAAATGATTAAATAACAGAAAATGTGTAAAATCGCTACATGTAAATGCCCTGGACATAATAAACTGACATGGTAAATCAGGTAATTCAACTACATAAATACAATATAGGCTTCAATGCTAGTACATTAGCATAGGTTAAAGTAGACCTGTACTTCATTCTAAAAGTGCTGAACCACTGGCAGGACTTATTTCCTCACGAATCAACTATTGCAGCAGGATCACTGCGTAGAGATCTCATAAAGGCAAGTGAGGGAACAACAAGTTCTATCATTCGGCCATGTAAGAATTAACTAGAGAAATATAACAGGCCTTCTACACATCCAGAGTGCTTATTATTGCACTGCTGGGAAATGTTTGATTAATCTTAATTTCTGGATTGTTAATCTTTCTTTGAGGCTACGTTAACAGTGGCCATTGCGTTCTCTGTGACAGCAGGAATGGATCGTTGCGTCGGGTACAGTGGCGCACACAGTCAATGAAAAGTATGCTTTACCTTTCCTGTTAACATGCGTGTATAGCGGTAATGCACTGCATGCAAAGAGTTATGATGCTGCAACCCGTTATACACTGTGGATGCTGTATAGTTGCTGCATTGCAGTGCGGTAAGCCGCATTGCAAGGCGATCATTACACCTTAGTGCAACTAACCACTGTGGCCGTGGCCTAAAGGAAAGGGAAGCATCTATCTCTGTGTGTTTATTACCTTGTATAAACTATTAAGATGATTTACTGCCACATATGAATGTGTGAAGATTGCTCACACCATTTTGTAAGTGTTTTTTTATTGCAGCACATTTTGTTTTGTTATATAGCAATTACAACTTTGCATCCCACACACACATATACGTGCAAAGCACTGTTCATTTGGCTTCTCTATTCCATAAATGATGATAATGTTTGACTGAGAAGGTTTCAGTTATAATCAGGCCCCAAGTCAACTCAGGGTTAGGTTAGGGCTAGGGAAAGGTTTTTTTTTGGTTAGGTTAGAGTTCATAGATTAATAGGAAGGTTAGGCATCATAACATGGGTGTAGGTAGTTTAGGATTTGGTTTTGTTGAAAATCTATAGCAGATTAAGATTAGGTACAGAGCTAAAGTCAGGACTTCCTGGGGGAGGTGGGGTTGCGGTCCATAATGTGTCAAAGATAGAGTTAGACATGATGCAGGAAAGGTATAGCGGCTACTGTGGGTCTTCCAGGGGCACAGGGCGAAGCAGTCAGGTTATAGTTTTTTTATACCTACTCGCATATAAGCCGACCCGCATAGAAGCCGAGGTACCCACTTTTCCCTCAGAAACCAGGAAAAAGTGATTGACTCGCGTATAATCCCCCTCCCCAGTATAGCTCCCTCCACAGTAGCCAGGTGTGCCCTCAGTACAAGTTATCCCCCCTCCCCATAGGCAGATGTGCCCCAAGGATGATACAGCTGTGTCTCAAGGCCCCACTAGATGGCGTCATAGATATGACAGCGATTGCCACACTGAAAGAATCCGCGATCATTGCACTGCTGACACGTTGCTTGTATGCTCCGCTCCACAAGCCAGGGGACACAGGTAGTCCTAAGCAGCGCACTCTGCACATCATGTTGCAGGGGATGGGAGGCACGGACACAGCAGGGAGCCACTAGCAAAACCTGCCAGTAACAAAACCTGCTCCACCATCGGTTTTGCTCCACTGACTCGCATATAAGCTGAGGGGGTAACTTTTCAGCACATTTTTTGTACTCAAAAATTAGACTTCTATGCAAGTATATACAGTATATTTGAATTTGGTGCCATGTAGTTTGGTACCATGTAGTGTATTGGTTCTACCAAGCAGCCTTTGACCCCAGCTGTGTTTCCCCTATTAACTTCCCCCTAAATGAAATGAGCCTTTCTGACACCTGTCCCTAAACTCCCTTAACTTTAACATTCCCTTTTTGCCTAACCTTTACACCCTTCCTGACATCTACCGCTTACCTACCTTCTAATCAAAGCTTCCTACCCCCCCACTCCCCACCCCTCCCCCCAAAAAAACAACAATAACCTTTTTCCTAATGCCTAACGTTAACAACCTCACTACCGCACCTAACAAAAATCCTCTTCCAGGCAAAAACACCTTAACCTATACCTAGTTTTAACTTCCCACCTAGGAAAAAGCCACTTCCTGATCCATAGCCTTACTCTTAAAACACTATCCTATTGCTCAACCTTTCTAGAGAAGGCTATACACTAACCTTCCTTAATGTTCACCTATTCTACCCTATACTCACCTTTCATTATCTTGCTCTGCACTTTTGACTTTAATTCAGCTGCCCAAATTACCACTCAACTCCTGTCATCTTTGTGGGTGCTTGGCCACATAGCCAAAGTATTTTCAGCAAGAGTGCTGGGTGCCCGGTCCACTGCCACACATTCAGAGGAAATGCATTGATTAAGTTTCAATGCCTTAGCCAACTGCACCAAAACCCCATGCTTCCATGGGATTTGAGGTAATAACAGCTTAAAGTGAACCTCCGGACTAAAAATCGACTCAGCAGTACTGAAAAGGCCTGGTGTTTCTTTAACAGATTCACAGCATCAGAACTTTGTTTCTCTTATCCAAGCCTCATTTTTAGCTGCACAGAAGAAAACTGCCCGGGCTTTTTCTTCCTGATGCTGTGCAAAGCATGATGGGATTTCTGATGTTGTTGCTCTCGTTCTGCTGTTTTGGTGCAAATTCTTTTTTTTTTACATTTTGAATTTGACATTTGAAGCCTAGCGTGTGCAGCTGGGAGGGGTTATCAGGACACATGACAGTTGGAACTGTGTCTCCTGCTCCTTGTCACCTCCTTTCAATCAAAAAGATGGCTGCGCCCATGACAGAGATGGCAGCCCCCATGAATCACAAACATTTGGCTGTTCTTTTAAAACAGGGTGGGTAAAAATTATATTACCTATCTATTCTAATTAACATAACTAATGTAACTTAATGACAGTATGTTTGTTTAGGCTGAAGTTCCCCTTTAATCACCAACAAAGCAAATGTCACCAGACAATGACAAGATATTTACTGTTCAAGTCAGGTGCGGAATCCTAGGAAAGGTAACCATATACTATTATATTTTTTTTTCAATACATTAAACATTTCATTCAATTTAAGCATTTCATCTAATGGAAATATGTACATTTGTTGAATCTATGGCATTTAATTACTGTATTAATCTAATTGGGGGGGGGGGGGGGGAGAGCACCTGGACACACGTTCTACTATGCTTGGGCTTATAGGTATATTAGGTATAATTTATAGGGGTCTGCAGTGTGGATTGTTTCATTTGTGTGCTGGCTAGGGGTCAAATCCCTGAAAGAACAATGTGTTGAGAATGGTTTCAGTGTAATGAAGTGGAATACTTAGCTTAATGAGCTGTGCAGCGATGTCAATAGTTTCTTTTCATAGCTAAAATCAGAAAGTAACAGTTTTGGTACCTTGACACTGTTATTTCTGAGTTGCAAGCATTTATAAGTTTGTCTGCATACTTTCTAACTATAAATGTCTTTGTATGAGAGCACAAAATGTCAGATATGCTTTCCACAACATCTGGATTAAAGTGAAAATCCATGAAAAATGCCTACTTACCGTATGTTTTGGACTGACCCAAGAAGGGTTTGAATGGTGTTATGTTGTTAATGTCATCTGTGTCCCCTTATGGCAGAAGATCTCTCAGAGTTCCAGAGCCTTACATTTGTCACCAAAACACAAGTTGTGATAAACTTCCCAGTGAGCCACTTGTTCCTGTATCAGCTGTTAATGGAGAAATTCCCTTTTCTTTGGGGAAATTTCCTATAGCTTCCAAAAGGGGTTGAGAGACAGAGAATGATATAGAAAATTAGCATAGGGTTATTGATGGTCATAACAGCTTAACAGATTGTGAACCTTCACCTTCATCCAAACCTTTGCCTCCATTTTAAGGGAGGAGGTCACACTAGATAACATAAATCAAGTGATCTTTATTATTTATATCTAAATTCTAGAATTATACAAGAAAGCATAATGCCCTATGTGGCAATAAGATTACAGATGGTCATGGGGGAGAAATAATTTAGACTTGCATGGAAATGTAATTCACACTGTATACAGTTTGGTTCTGAGCTAATGAAAATCCCCAGGGGGTGTATACATTTTGCATTACATTTGTATGCAAACTGGAATGATTAGCATCTCATTGACCATCAGTACTTATGATCAGAATACATGACTATACAATAAAAATTGAACTGTTAAAAAAAATGAAAATACACGACTATTATGCACATGTCATTGACATTGGAAATGGAAGTAATAGTGCCTGGAAACAGGAGGAAAACCAATACCTGCCAATCAATTACCCGACAACTGATTAAGGCTAAATGATAATAAATGATTGATCAGCAGCTAGTTAGGCCTGGGACCCACTTGCAGCAGTTTTGCTAAGGCTTAGTTCACAGCGGGATCTGCATTCCCTATGAAAACAGGAATGCAATGGAGGGGGAAAGTTGCATCGCATATTATGTGAGCATTGCGAGTAGTATACAGTCAATGAAAAGTATAGACAAAAAAAGAAGTCTTAATGCTCAACCCCTGTGCATTACTCACTGGTGCTCGATCCCAAACGGCCGCAGTTCAGATACAAAGGAAAAGGAGAGGGTCCGCTCAACTCATAATGAAAAGTATGCTTCACTGTTAACAAACACATTATGCAGAATTGTACTGCATTGCACTCTGAATGTTGTATAGACTTAAAGAGAACCTGTACTGAGTAAAATTATTTAAAATAAACACACGAGGTAACTTCAAATGAACATTACATAGTTACCTTGCCATCAGTTCCTCTCAGAAGCTCACCATTTTCTTCTTACAGTGATCCCTTCCAGTTCTGACAACATTTTGTCAGAACTGAAATATATCAGTTGCTGCCAGTAATATATCAGTTGTTGTCAGTTACAGCTGAGAGGAGAACTGATGTGTCCATGTTTCCCTATGGCTCACGTGGGCGATGTTACAGTTTAACAGTGTGCTGACCAGGAAGCTGTTATGGGGTAATAGCCATTTTCAAAATGGAGGACGGAGAATTCTATTGATCACAGTGGACAAACAGGACGCAGGAGAGGAAAAATAGATTGAGTAGTAGACTGCACGGGAGGCAAGTATGACTTGTGTATGTTTATTTTGACTTTTAATTTTCAGTATAGGTTTTCTTTAAAGGATACCTGAACTGACATTTGACATGATGAGATAGACATGTGTATGTACAGTGCCTAGCACACAAATAACTATGCTGTGTTCCTTTTTTTCTTTCTCTGTCTAAAAGAGTTAAATATCAGTTATGTAAGTGGCTGACTCAGTCCTGACTCAGACAGGAAGTGACTACAGTGTGACCCTCACTGAGGGTACCTTAACAATTGAAGTATGTTACTGTGTGTTAAATTGCCTCTGTTTAATCACACCACAATGCCCCACTGTTAATGTAGTCTAGCCATAGCTTACACCATAATGCCACCTGTGTTTGGGAGTCGCCATCTCATATGTTTTTACATCAGCATCACTTTAACAGGTGAAGCAGAATGTGGGCTGCTTTCATTTTGTTTGTAATGCCATGCATTCTTGTATTGGTAATAATCTCTGGCACACTGTAACTACGAAGCTTGTAGATGATATTTAATTTTCCCTTGGCTGGAAATACATGTTTCTGTGCATGGTAAAAATTCCTAATGTGCAGATTAACCTTCAGCATCTCAACATTTAAAGTGCTAGTAAATCTAATTTATGATTTTTTTTTGTTTGTCTCATATTAATCACCTGAATTTCATATTTAATTTTACTCTGGAATGACAACACAGCCTGGGGCTAAGGTAGCCAGATTTAATGGGGTCTGCAGACTTATTTCACTTTTTTATCCAATTTTTTTTTTGTTTTCAGAAGGAAATTGTAATTTTAAAACCCATATAGAATATATTGCCTGATATTCACATACCACGACATCCACTTTTTTTACCTTTTGAAGTCACGTTTCCCCCTCCCCACATTGTTCATTCCTTGCTTAATGCTCACCTCATCCTATTACTTTAGATGAGGATCACCAGAACTTTAGCTAATTCAGTTATTCACCTTGGCAAGCCTCAATGGGCAATGGTTAACAAAGCTTTGTCACCTGTTTTCACTTTATCTATGTTACATTTTTAAGCTCCCAAAGAGCAAAAATATAATATAATTAAGGTAAGAAAAGTAATATTGAAATGAAGTTAATCAGGAACAACTTACTTTGAGGGCTTATTCACACACAGGGCGTTTTGCTTTTATTTTGAGCGCCGGCGATTTTTAAAAACACATTAAAAGTGCTAGTGCAATGATTCCTTATAGGACAGTTCATATCCGCACGTTTCATCCGCTTTCTGCTCAGCAAAGCGCTGCATGTACCATTTTCAGGGTTATTTTGCTACAATAGAAGGTACAGGAAAAACGTAAAACGCTCACAAATCACTTATCCAGTGATTGCGTTCACGCTGTTATGAATAAATACATTGTATTTATTCATTTCCTGATACATAAGCATGAGGACCATTCTCATTACATCCAGAACTGCAAAAGACATATTCCTACATAAGGTAACATCAAGCTCATGATGCAGCTTACACTGAACCTCCACTTTTGTTTAAATAAGAAATTAATCAATGCGTAGAAGCCATTTTGTAATTGTATTGTTATTAAAAATCAATTTTAATATGCAGCCAAGCCAACTATGAAAGTTAAATTTGTCTTATTTTTGCAGTCAGAATGTGATGCTCTGTTTGGAGTACTGATTGCCCCCTTGGTTGCACAAAACATTTCCACTTTCCCCAGTCATGTGAAGAGCAAAAAGTACATCCTTAGCACTCCTTGGCATCATACTACATTTAGGATTTAGGGTGTGTACACTTATCCAATTTTAATTTGATCAGAAAAATCCACCACCACCGATTGACTTCTATAGTAAAAAAAAGTGAAATCCGCTTGAATACAAAAAAAAAACATTCAATTTTTCTGTACAACCAATAGTTTTTATTGAATTACTGTAAAATCGGATCCTTTTATTGTATTGTGCATGGTCACCTTAGGAATGGCATATATTCATTATACATTCCCCTGTAAACCGGTATTCTGAAAGAGAACCCAAGGTGTTTTTTGGGGGGGCAGATTGGACACAGAGGAATGTTCTCTTCCTCATGACATGCCTCTGTGTCCCCACACCGCCAATCTCTGCCCCCCCCCCCCCACCGCCGCACTATAGCCCCCGAGATTAGTGACAATATTTGTCGCTATCTCTGAGGTAAACATGTTGGAGTGGGATTCCCTGTTCAAAACGCCCACCAGTGGCATTCCTGCAGGGTTTCCAGAGCTGCCATTGGTCAGCTCTCTCTCCCTGGCTGCGCCCCCTGCCGCTCCACTGCCTCCCTGTATGCTGTGAATGAGAGAATGGATCTCTCATTCCAGTGTCGTGACCCAGAGGTCACGAAAGAGAAAGTGGACCATTGCGGCCCACGGGAGAGGTGGTTTTGGATCCACTCAGCCCTCTGGATCAGGTAGCCTAGTTTTTTTTTTTATTTCATGAGCCCACCTTGGACACTCTCTCCTTGTTGTTTTCTGGTGAGGCAAAAATGCATTTCACCTAATCATCATTTTATAGCACATCTTAATACCATGTAAGGAATCAATCACACTCTATTTAGGCTGGATGTAGTTTTTCTGTTTCTTAAAGGGGAACTTCAGCCTAAACAAACATACTGTCATTAAAGGGAAGGTTCAGGGAGGGTGGAGAAAAAATAAAAATCAATTTCCACTTACCTGGGGCTTCCTCCAGCCCGTGGCAGGCAGGAGGTGCCCTCGCCGCCGCCCTGCAGGCTCCCGGTGGTCTCCGGTGGCCGACCCGACCTGGCCAGGCCGGCTACCAGGTCGGGCTCTTCTGCGCTCCAAGTCCTGGCACTTCTGCGTCCCACGCCGGCGCTCTGACGTCATCGGACGTCCGCCGGGCTGTACTGCGGATACAGCGCAGTACAGCCCGGCGGACGTCCGATGACGTGAGAGCGCCGGCGTGGGACGCAGAAGTGCCAGGACTTGGAGCGCAGAAGAGCCCGACCTGGCAGCCGGCCTGGCCAGGTCGGGTCGGCCACCGGAGACCACCGGGAGCCTGCGGAGCAGCGGCGAGGGCACCTCCTGCCTGCCACGGGCTGGAGGAAGCCCCAGGTAAGTGGAAATTGATTTTTATTTTTTCTCCACCCTCCCTGAACCTTCCCTTTAAGTTACATTAGTTATGTTAATTAAAGTAGATAGGTAAAATAATCTCTTAACCCACCCTGTTTTAAAAGAACATGCAAATGTTTGTGATTTCATGGGGCTGCCATATTTTTGGTTGAAAAGAGGTGACAGGGAGTATGAGACACAGCTTCAACTGTCCTGTGTCTTGATCACCCCTCCCAGCTGCTCACGCTAGGCTTCAAATCTCAAATTCAAAATAAAACAAAAACACATTTTGCTAAAACAGCAGATGGAAAACAACATCAGAAATCCCTTCATGCTTTGCACAGCATCAGGGATAAAATGCCCAGGAATATTTATTTGATGGGGTAGAGCTTAGCTTCTGTGCAGCTAAAAATGAGGCTTGGATGAGAAAAATAAAGTTCTGATGCTGTGAAACTGTTAAAGAAACACCAAGCCTTTTCAGTGCAGCTGAGTAGATGTTTAGTCTGGATAAATAATAAAGTGAAGGTGATGTCTACAGCCTGGAAAGGTATTGGGATGAGGACATTTTTTCAGGCAGGCTTGTTGTGAAAATCATTACGCAGCAAAATCTCCAGTTCTGCTGAAGATTTCAGTGTAACAATATGTTTCCCTCACAAGTCATGTATAAAAAAGATAAAACGAGATGCGTGTCCAAAAAGAAAAAAAATGTCCCGTTGGCGGCAGCGGTGTCTGTTGTTTTTGAGTGACGTATGGCTGTAGCCTGCATCTAGGTATACCAGCTTTATCTTACAGTCATAACCTTAACATTGTAAAATGCTTTTTTTCACTCAGCATGCTTTTCTATGTCAGTTTTATTCTCCTAGCATATACTAGTCATCCTTGGCAGTATATTCTAGGAATCAAAGCACATTTTTATTGTAGAACAATGTGCCCTCTACAGATGCTTCAAATCCAGATGATTTGTCTAAGACGTAAGGGATGATTTCCTTCATGCATGTGCCTGGTGGGGCTCTTCATTTTCTTGTAGCATCAACATAGCTGAATACTCCGTCTATACATGGATTTCTCGGGGATTGTTCAGTTGTGTATGACACAGGGAATATCAGGATCATAGCCCTGGATGAATGACACCAGACTTTTCACCTGCCATTTAGTATAGAAAGCTGTAGCTGTCAAGTGCATGCCTTGAGCTTACCTTGGTGTGTTTAATAGCAGCAAGAAACATACACAGGAGTGAGACTGTAGAAAGTAATGTCACTGTATGAGGTAGCCTTTGGTAAAATACATTCACACTACACAGAAACTGACAGATTCTGAGTTCATAGATTAAACAGAAAAAAGAACTTGGCATAAAGCTGTAAGTTATTATATCATTTATCTATGGAATCCAATTTTATTTCCTGGAAACATGCCCCCAGGGCCGGCGCTACCGTAGAGGGAAAGGGGGCAATTGCCCTAGGGCCCCAGAGCCTGTAGAGGCCCCCAAGGTGTCTCTCCCCAACTTAACTGTTGTTCCCGGGTGCCCCTGCAGAGTCTTCAGCTGAGCCAGATGGTGTCACCCCCTGCCTCAGGGTCCTTTGGTGGAAATTAGGCTGCAACAAAGGGTTCCTACTGACGATTCTTGATTGGGGGGTGTCTATCGGGGGGCCCCGGGGCTAATCTTGCCCGGGGGCCCCATTGTTATTAGAACCGGCCCTGCATGTCCCAAACAATCCCCCCCCCCCATTTCCTAATGTAATATGACACTTTCAGAGCTAGATAAAAAAAAGTGTATATACTGACCCAGAACCAGTCTATTTTGAAATGGGCCAATCAGTTATTGGTTGAATTAATAATAATAATAATAATTTTATAGTGCTTTTCTCCCTGGGCACTCAAAGCACTGTGACCTGTGTTATGCAGTCTCAAAGGCTCGGGAGAAGAGGCGGGTTTTTAGCCTTTTCTTAAAGCTGTCCAGAGAAGGAGCCTCTTGCACTGATTGTGGAAGTGAGTTCCATAGAGTCTGGGCTGCATAAAAAGCACCAAATGTTTTTAAGTGAATCCTGGGAATAAACAGATTCATCTTGTTGGCAGAATGGAGGGTGCGTGGAGATACATATAGTTCCAATAGATCCGCTATGTACTTGGGTCCCATGTGGTGTAGCTTTAAATGTCAGCAGGCAGATCTTAAAAATGCATTCTCCATATTAATGGCAACCAGTGAAGAGTTTGCAGTACTGGAGAGATGTGTGAGCTGCATCATAGCATTGGCTTGAAGTTTGGCTGCTGCATTCTGTACTAGTTAAAGGGACTCTCGGCAGTGCAAAAACTATGGAAAGATGCATATCATTTTAAAGCTCTCTTTCTCATCTTTCCAATGATATATAAATCCCCACCCTACGCCTTTTAGTTTTCGCTATTTTCGCGATTGAAATTGCAGCGGCCGCGATTTCGATCGCGAAAATATAGAAAACTAAAAGGTGTACAGCGACGATTTAGGGGTCGTCAGAAAGAGGAGAAAGAAAGCTTTAAAATGATATCCATCTTTCCATAGTTACATTGTATTACACAGGGCGACTTTTTCTCAATGTCAGCAGCTCCATTCAGCAGAATGGAGCTGCTGACTTCAATCGCGAAAATAGCGAAAACTAAAAGGCGTAGGGCGGGGATTTATATATCATTGGTAAGAGGAGAAAGAGAGCTTTAAAATGATATGCATCTTTCCATAGTTTCTGCACTGCTCGGAGTCCCTTTAAAGGGGGGCAGAACCTGATCCGGGGATCCGACAAACAAGGAATTGCAGTAGTCAAGGCGGGAGGATACAAATGCATGAACTAGAGTAGGTAGGTCTTCAGCTGGGATAATGTGTTTAAAAATGCAAAAATGTTTAGTGGTTCCAAAGATATTGGGGGGGGGGGGTGACATATTATTGAACTCCCTTAGTCCCTCCTCTTGTACCTCGGTAATCATGTGCAGCGCTAAACACAAAAAAATTAAATAAATAAATTTGATGCTGGAGCCACCTATGCAGGTGACTGGGGATTTCAGTCGTACTTAATGCAGTATTCTAACATACTAGTACAATCTGTGTGTTTTGTTTTATGAAGCTAGTACAATCTGTGTGGCTGGAAATGCCAGTCAGACTTAAAGTGTTGGTTTTGTGCATTTCTTCAGCACTTGGCAACTGCAAATCTCCTGCCCCAACTGCCCATGAGGATTCCCAGTGTCGGTTATGTGTGCATTAACAGAGTGAGCGTAAGCTTGATGGTTGTTGGCTGGCTTTACTATGGAGAAACTCAATATTTTTAAAATATTTTTGAAATGCGATGAAAGGAATTGAGGGCCATCTAAATGCAGTGGTTGCAATAATACCCATCATATGGGTGCTGAAAGTTGATTCCGTGAGTAAAAATAAACACACTTTGGCCCATATGCAATTCTCTTTTTCACCTGAGTTTTCTCCTGGGTGTTATTTTTAAATTTGTCAATAACATGCATTTTAAGCCATCAGAAAGCAAGAAAATGCTCAAAATAATTTTAATAATCCTTTTTCATTTACTTTTGATAATTTTTTCGTTGAAAAGTGCTGGAAAGTTATTTTAATTTGAAGATGAAAAATTATCTCCTAGGAGAAAACTCAGATGAAAAAGTGAATTGCATATGGGCCCTTGGCCCTTATTAAATTCACTTTATCACCTAGGTTTTCTCCTAGAAGATTTTTCACCTTATGTTTAAAAGAACTTTCTAGCATTTTGCCGTTGAAAAAGTACCAAAAAGTAGGTGAAAGGTACTTTCAAAATTATTCAGAGTATTTTCTTGCTTGCTGGTGACTTAAAAAGCATTTTATTGAGAAGGTGTGAAAATATTACCTAGGAGAACACATAGGAGAAGAAGTGAATTGCATAAGGCCCCTTAAAGAAAATCTGTAACAAAAAAAATCCACTAGGGGGTACTCACCTCAGGTGGGGGAAGTCTCCGGATCCTATTGAAGCTTCCCCCGTCGTCCTCAGTCCCACGGTGGTGGCGAAAATCCTCCCAGAGCGGCGGCGATGTAAATATTTACCTTTTGGTTCCAGTGCAGGCGCAGTATCCGCTCCTTCCTACAGAGATAGGCGGAAATAGTTAATCTCCGTCGGGCCACTCTACTGCGCAGGCGAAAGTCGCCTGCTCAGTAGAGCGGATCCGACGGAGATCGGCTATTTCTGCCTATCTCCGTCAGAAGAGTCACAACAGCGCCCCCGCTGGAGCCTGGAAAGGTATTGAACAGGCTGTCGGGTCTGTACCTTAATCTGTGAGACTTCTGCCACACCACAAACTGATACTGTAACTGTCCCCTTAGATCTGTTTCATTCCAGTTCCTTAACCTGTCCTAGGGGTCACGTTGTACTATGTATATTGACTTGAAATGATGACTCTGAGCAGCTTGCACAGAGTGTTGTCCCGCAACATTTGATGCCCTGCATGGCACTACAACATCTTGATGCCCCATCCCAAGCCCTTCCCTCCCAGTGGGAGACCAATGCCCAGGCACTGCCCCTGTGGAACAACGTCTGGACCCACATTGATCATTGGCACCGCAGCAGAAGGTACCGGCCTAGAGGGAGGAGAGCGGGCGCTCATGTAAGACTCAAAAGGAAAGGTCTGAGGTCGTCCATCCCAGCCATTCTGCTAGCAAACATTCGCTCCCTCCCGAACAAGCTGGATGAGCTGCTACTACTTCTTGGAAATAAACCCTCGCTAGAAGACAGCTCCCCTGTACTCTGCTTCACTGAGACCTGGCTAAGTGATACCATCCCTGACAACTCCCTCAACCTACCGGGCTTCAATCTTTTCCGCTCAGACCGTGACCACTCTCTCTCAGGGAAAAGTAAAGGCGGCGGAATCTGCTTTTACATAAACACCATTTGGTGCTCAAATACAACCATTCTGCAGAGTTGCAGCTCTCCAGACATCGAGTTTCTATTCATTAACTGCAGGCCACGGTACTCGCCAAGGGAGTTCACCTCCTATGTCCTCGCAGGTGTTTACATCCACCCAGATGCGGATATCAAGAATGCCCTTCGTATACTCAGCGACACCATATCACTGTGGGAGACAACCCTTCTGGACTCCCTCTTCATCATCTTAGGGGATTTCAATAGCGCAAACCTTTGCAGGAGTTGCCTCGATACAAGCAACACATCTCCTGCCCCACCAGGAATCAGAACACCCTGGACCATTGCTACATGGTCCTCAAAGATGCGTACAAAGCAACTCGCCGGGCTGCCCTTGGTAACTCTGACCACTGCCTAATCCACCTGATCCCCACCTACAGAAGGCACCTTGAAACCTCCAAGCCGACTGTCAGGACAGTTAAAAAGTGGACAGAGGGGGCAAAGAGTCAGCTACAAGCCTGCTTCGACAGCACTGACTGGTCAGCCCTGGAGGCTCCCTGCCTAGACGAATGGACGGAGAACGTCACCTCCTACATCAGCTTTTGTGAGGAGTCATGCATCCCAGGGACGACTGTCAAAATCTTTCCAAACAACAAACCTTGGTTTAACGGCAGGCTACGCTGACTCCGGAGGATCGAAGAGGAAGCACACAAATCTGGCACCCCAGAGGAGTTCAGGGAGGCCAGGAACACCCTGAACCGAGAGCTAAAGGTGGCAAAGAGAGACTATGCGAACAAACTGAGTCTGAACCTGCAGTCAAACAACTCACGGGAGGTCTGGAAAGGCCTCAGGGTAGCCACCAACTTCAAGCCCCCTCCTCAACATACACCTCCTAGCATCGCCCTAGCTGAGGAGCTCAACAAATTCTATTGCAGGTTTGAGCACCAACCCACCCACTCCGTGAACCTAGCACCCACATCCCCACCCAGGGAGCTTCGCCCCACCTCATCTCCCCATGCTGTCACTGCCCCCCTGGCACCGGAAATAGTTAGTGAGGCTGAGGTGTTACGGCACCTCCAGCAGCTTAACCCCAGGAAGGCTTCAGGCCCAGACGGCATATCACCCACCTGCCTGAAAACCTGTGCAAGACAGCTAGCCCCGACCCTCACCTCCATCTTCAGTAAATCCCTGTCACTGGGCATGGTCCCCTCCTGCCTCAAAAAAGCTGACATCATTCCAGTCCCCAAGAAGCCAGGAGTCACAGACGTAAACAACTACAGACCTGTTGGCCCAAACTCCTATCATCATGAAGACCTTTGAAAGACTGGTTCCCTCCTATCTGAAGGGTCACACCGCCACCATACTGGACCGCCTGCAGTTTGCGTACAGGGCCAACCGGTCCGTGGAGGACGCTATAAATATCAGCCTAGCCCACATCACAGAAAATCTAGACAATCCCAACACTTATGCCAGGATCCTGCTCCTGGACTTCAGCTCCGCTTTCAACACCATATGTCCGATCATCCTGTATGACAACCTAGCACGACTTGGTGTTGACCTCACTCTGTGCACCTGGATCAAGGATTTCCTTACCAACAGGTCGCAGCTAGTGAGAATTGGTGGCTGCTCCTCCAGTGTAAGAATCACCAACACTGGCGCCCCACAAGGGTGTGTGCTGTCGCATATTCTGTTCTCCCTGTACACAAACAGTTGTTCCTCATCCACTGACTCTGTCAAAGTCATCAAGTTTGCGGATGACACCACCATCCTAGGGCTCATTGGAACACGAGTATCGCAGGGAGGTCGAGCAGATCCATAGGTGGTGCAAGGATAACAAGCTCGTACTAAATACAGCGAAAACGGTGGAACTGATTGCTGACTTTAGAAGGAATGCTCCGTCTCCCAGTCCGGTCTTCATCGATACTACTGAGGTCTCCAGGGTACACAGCGCTCGGTTCCTGGGAACTACTATCACTGACAACTTGAAGTGGAATGTAAACACCTCTGTTACTCAAAGGAAAGCCCAGCAGAGGCTGTTCATTCTCAAGCAGCTGAGAAAGTTTGGAATGCCGCGGGAGCTAATGACTAGTTTCTACACTGCCACCATTGAGTCTGTCCTCTGCTCCTCCATCATTGTCTGGTACTCGGGGGCAAATGCAAAGGACAGGCACAAACTGCAGAGGGTAATCAGTATTGCTGAGAGGATCATCGGTCACCCCTGCCCCATCTGGACGTCCTCCACACATCTAGAATGATGTCCAGGGCCAACAGGATTACCCAAGACCTTTCCCACCCCGGTAGGCGCTTCTTCAACCTCCTGCCCTTAGGTCGCCTCTATAGGACCATTCGCACCAAAACCACCAGGCGTAGAAACACCTTCTTCCCCCAAGCGGTCCTCCTGCTCAACTCTAGGCACTGTACCAAATGACATTCTGTAAACCCCCTGAGTCTGTAAGTAGGCTGTCCCCTGCTGGCAGCATTGCACTGTATGCTACATATCATATTTGCTTTGCACAATGGACTTGCCTAATTGTACTATGTGTTGTTGCTATCGTTAGTCAAGTTGTTGTTATTGTTGCTCTGTAGCTATTACTCTGTACCAAGTTGATGTGATTAATTTGCACTACCTGTACTTTGCTTTAAACAGCCATGCGTCCACAAATAATTCCGGGTGCGGCGTCTGACGCATTTGGCGAATAAAGTTGATTCTGATTCTGATATACGGTGGGTTGCAAAAGTATTCGGCCCCCTTGAAGTTTTCCACATTTTGTCACATTACTGCCACAAACATGAATCAATTTTATTGGAATTCCACGTGAAAGACCAATACACGTGAGAAGTGGATCGAAAATCATACATCATTCCAAACATTTTTTACAAATAAATAACTGCAAAGTTGGGTGTGCGTAATTATTCGGCCCCCTGAGTCAATACTTTGTAGAACCACCTTTTGCTGCAATTACAGCTGCCAGTCTTTTAGGGTATGTCTCTACCAGCTTTGCACATCTAGAGACTGAAATCCTTGCCCCTTCATCTTTGCAAAACAGCTCCAGCTCAGTCAGATTAGATGGACAGCATTTGTGAACAGCAGTTTTCAGATCTTGCCACAGATTTCCGATTGGATTTAGATCTGGACTTTGACTGTGCCATTCTAACACATGGATATATTTTGTTTTAAACCATTCTATTGTTGCCCTGGCTTTATGTTTAGGGTTGTTGTCCTGCTGGAAGGTGAACCTCCGCCCCAGTCTCAAGTCTTTTGCAGACTCCAAGAGGTTTTCTTCCAAGATTGCCCTGTATTTGGCTCCATCCATCTTACCATCTACTCTGACCAGCTTCCCTGTCCCTACTGAAGAGAAGCACCCTCAGAGCATGATGCTGCCACCACCATATTTGACAGTAGGGATGGTGTGTTCTGAGTGATGTGCAGTGTTAGTTTTCTGCCACGCATAGCGTTTTTCATTTTGGCCAAAAAGTTCCATTTTGGTCTCATCTGACCAGAGCACCTTCTTCCACATGTTTGCTGTGTCCCCCACATGGCTTGTGGCAAACTGCAAACGGGACTTCTTATGCTTTTCTGTTAACAATGGCTTTCTTCTTGTCATTCTTCAATAAGAGCCAACTTTGTGCAGTGCAGGACTAATAGTTGTCCTATGGACAGATTCCTCCACCTGAGCTGTAGATCTCTGCAGCTTAGGTGGACGGCCTTGTCTTGGTAGGTTTACAGTTGTGCCATACTCCTTCCATTTCTGAATAATTGCTTGAACAGTGCTCCGTGGGATGTTCAAGGCTTTGGAAATCTTTTTGAGCCTAAGCCTGCTTTAAATTTCTCAATAACTTTATCCCTGACCTGTCTTGTGTGTTCTTTGGACTTCATGGTGTTGTTGCTCCCAATATTCTCTTAGACAACCTCTGAGGCCCTCACAGCGCAGCTGTATTTGTACTGACATTAGATTACACACAGGTGCACTCTATTTAGTCATTAGCACTCATCAGGCAATGTCCATAGGCAACTGACTGCACTCAGATCAAAGGGGGCCGAATAATTATGCACACACCACTTTGCAGTTATTTATTTGTAAAACATGTTTGGAATCATGCATGATTTTCGTTCCACTTCTCATGTGTACACCACTTTGTGTTGGTCTTTCATGTGGAATTCCAATAAAATTGATTCATGTTTGTGGCAGTAATATGAAATGTGGAAAACTTCAAGGGGGCTGAATACTTTTTGCAACCCACTGTGTGTGTATTTATATATATATATATATAACGATTTTATGTGTAAAACTGCTCATTTGTGATTGGCTGATTAGATAGCAGGAACAATAAGTAGATGTTTAGGTGTTGGTATATTGTAGATGTATAACATTTATGTGTATATGGAATTACAGCTTTTACATGACCGTGTTACAACCAAGTTTAGGAATATATAATGCATCATACAGTATACTGTATATATGCTGATCAGGTGGATTTAGGGCCCGTTTCCACTATAGCGTTGCGGAATCGCCGGCGAATCACCGCAGGAAAATCGCATGCGGGTGCGTTTTTTGCCGCGATTTCGCATAGGTTAGGGTAATGCGATTTTAACCATGTCACTGCCTGTGTGAATTAACATGGGTACCTATGCGAAATCGCATGCAAAATCGCGGCAAAAAAGCATGGGGAAAACTCATGCGATTTCCCTATTAAATACATTGCGTGCGATACGCAGGCGAATTCTGAGGGCCCTACCCTGCAGATTTTTTCTGCACAGAAAAACGTGCAGGAAAACGCACAAGTGGAAACAGTCCCATCCACTTGTACTGGCTGTGCGAATCCGCATGCGGGCAACGCATGCGGATTCGCGATAGTGGAAACTGGCCCTTAGACTGAGCATCCTACAGGGCATGCTCTGTAGGAAGTATTGTTTTATGACACCATAGCCCTTCTGACATCTGTCTATGTTCCCAGATGACCATTCCTGCCCTAAACACAAAAGCCAAAAGAAGCAGATTGCTCATCAGTGGGAACATACTATACTTATGAAACAATATTTGTTCTATTTGTTATCTATTTGTTAGGTTTAGGCAGCCTAGATCTTATGTGTAGAGAATATCAGTCAATTGAGCAGTGTGAGCGTATGACAGTTTAAAATACTGAAGTTCAGCCAGCCCTGAAAGTAACAAGTGCAGCGTTTTTACTAGCTGTTCACTCTGCTACATCGTGGCAGAATCATATCTGATGCATTCGATGATTTACTTCAACCCCAGACACTCCATTTCACAGGCATATACTCCACTTCTCCCTGTACTGTGTCTTAATTGTCAGGTCATGCTGAGCCACCAGGCATTGTGCTGTTCAAATGTCACAGATCTTTTTGTGTGCTCAGAAGCTATATATGGATCTTACTAAAAATCCCCCTAATAAATCATCACCTATTCTCCTATGTGACTGAGCATCATCCTGCTATTTCATTCTGCCGTATACCCTGACATTCCAACACTGCCGAAATATCAATACCATTGCCAGTTTCCTAAATCTTTTTCATTAAATTTATTAGAAAGAGCTTTACAAGTTTTTATTTCAGCAGTTTGTAGCAGTTGTCAGATATAGAAAACTGAAATAAGATTTAGGTATGTCTTCAGTGCGTACGTTAAAAAGGGGCGCTGGGAAAAAAGGGCGCCGGGTTTTTAACGATAAGCAGGGATAACGTTTAAAATTGTATTGTACTGTATTTCGTTTAAAATTAATGTTTTTTAAAGTTATAAATCATTAAATAATGTGCATTAAATCGGCAATTGTAAAAACGTTAATCTTTCGTTTAAATAGTGAAACGTATAATAACGTTTAAAAAAAGAATTACTAAGTAACCCTCCCTGTACCTACCCCTAACACCTAGACCCCCCTGTTAGTGCCTAAACCTAAGACCCCCCTGTTGGTGCCTAAACCTAAGACCCCCCTGTTAGTGCCTAAACCTAAGACCCCCCTGTTGGTGCCTAAACCTAAGACCCCCCTGTTGGTGCCTAAACCTAAGACCCCCCTGTTGGTGCCTAAACCTAAAACCCCCTGTTGGTGCCTAAACCTAAGACCCCCCTGTTGGTGCCTAAACCTAAGACCCCCCTGTTGGTTTTTTCGTTTAAAAATAATGTAAAAAAAAAAAAGTACTGTTTTCCGTTTAAAAATAATGTTTGGAAAAAAATATTGTACTGTTTTTCGTTTAAAAATAATATTTAAAAATGTATAAATCATTAAATAATGTGTAATCATGAGAAACAGTAATAAAACATTAAGTCTCCGGGCGCCGCTTTTAAAACGTTAGTTTTCTCCGGCGCCCTTTTTTCCTATCGGGCGCCCATTAAACGATATTTATTATAGGAGTGAATGGCGGCGCCCGATTTGTCCACTAGCCTCAGGCGCCCGAATTTACTGTTTCCGTCTTCAGTAGCCACGCAGAATACAGTGGTTATGTCTTCAGTAGCCACTCGGAATAGGTTATGCCTTTACTAGCCACTCGGAATACAGTGGTTATATCTTCAGTAGCCACTCGGAATAGGTTACGTCTTCAGTAGCCATTCAGAATAGGTTATGTTTTTAGTGGCTACTTGGAATAGGTTATGTATTCAGTAGTAACTCGGTATCGGTTATGTCTTCAGTAGTAACTCGGTATCGGTTATGTCTTCAATATGCACTTGGAATAGGTTATGTCTTCAGTAGCTACCCGGAATTAGGTATGTCCTCAGTACCCACTCGGAATAGGATATGTCTTCTGTAGCCCCTCGGAATAGGCTATGTCTTCAGATGCTGGCTTTATCTCTAGAGTGTGGAAGGAGGTACGGTACCTGTAAAATCTACTTCTGTCATCGGTCAGCCAAGGGAAACAGGAGAGGTACCCTTATGATTCTTTCCTGAATGATTTGGAGTGGAAAATGATCACTCTTCTTCTAATGGGAGTTTATGGGCATTATTATGACCTGCAGATCTATTTCACTGTCCCCACTGTGGGGACAGAGTACAGGTTGTTTTTTTTTTGTAGGTAGTAATATTAGCTAAGCAGGGGCGTCGCTAGCCCTATTTTAGGGGGGCACGTGCCCCCAATCTGTCCTGGGGTGCCACGGATCTCCGCCCGGCCGCCCCCTCTGGCAGCGGCTCCCTCCAGCCACCGCCGCCGCGTCACTCAGACCTCAGGATCAGGCGGCGAGCCGGCGACCAATCGTGCGGGCGCTAGGACCCAGCGCCCGCACTGATATGCGGAAGTGACATCACTTCCCCATATCGAGTGGGTGCGTCCGGCGCCCGCTCTTACTGGTCGGGTCGCCGCTGATCCTGAGGTCTGGTACGAGGTAAGGGGGGGAGGGACGGCGGCGGCGGCTGGAGGGGGGGCCTCCCTGTCACTCACTCACTCCCTAAAGGGGCTCCCTGGCACTCACTCCCTAAAGGGGCTCCCTGGCACTCACTCACTCCCTAAAGGGGCTCCCTGGCACTCACTCACTCCCTAAAGGGGCTCCCTGGCACTCACTCACTCCCTAAAGGGGCTCCCTGGCACTCACTCACTCCCTAAAGGGCCTCCCTGTCACTCACTCACTCCCTAAAGGGGCTCCCTGGCACTCACTCACTCCCTAAAGGTGCTCCCTGGCACTCACTCACTCCCTAAAGGGGCTCCCTGGCACTCACTCCCTAAAGGGGCTCCCTGGCACTCACTCACTCCCTAAAGGGGCTCCCTGGCACTCACTCCCTAAAGGGGCTCCCTGGCACTCACTCACTCCCTAAAGGGGCTCCCTGGCACTCACTCACTCCCTAAAGGGGCTCCCTGTCACTTACTCACTCCCTAAAGGGGCTCCCTGGCACTCACTCCCTAAAGGGGCTCCCTGGCACTCACTCACTCCCTAAAGGGCCTCCCTGTCACTCACTCACTCCCTAAAGGGCCTCCCTGTCACTCACTCACTCCCTAAAGGTGCTCCCTGTCACTCACTCACTCACTCCCTAAAGGGGCTCCCTGGCACTCACTCCCTAAAGGGGCTCACTGGCACTCACTCACTCCCTAAAGGGGCTCCCTGTCACTCACTCACTCCCTAAAGGGCCTCCCTGTCACTCACTCACTCCCAAAGGGGCTCCCTGGCACTCACTCACTCCCTAAAGGGGCTCACTGGCACTCACTCACTCCCTAAAGGGGCTCCCTGGCACTCACACACTCCCTAAAGGGGCTCCCTGGCACTCACTCACTCCCTAAAAGGGCTCCCTGTCACTCATTCACTCCCTAAAGGGGCTCCCTGTCACTCACTCCCTAAAGGGGCTCCCCGGCACTCACTCACTTCCTAAAGGGGCTCCCTGGCACTCACTCCCTAAAGGGGCTCCCTGGCACTCACTCCCTAAATGGGCTCCCTGGCACTCACTCACTCCCTAAAGGTGCTCCCTGTCACTCACTCACTCACTCACTCCCTAAAGGTGCTCCCTGTCACTCACTCACTCCCTAAAGGGGCTCCCTGGCACTCACTCACTCCCTAAAGGGGCTCCCTGTCACTCACTCCCTAAAGGGGCTCCCTGTCACTCACTCACTCCCTAAATGGGCTCCCTGGCACTCACTCACTCCCTAAAGGGGCTCCCTGGCACTCACTCACTCCCTAAAGGGGCTCCCTGGCACTCACTCACTCACTCCCTTAAGGGGCTCCCTGGCACTCACTCACTCCCTAAAGGGGCTCCCTGGCACTCACTCACTGCCTGAAGGAGCTCCCTGTCACTCACTCACTACCTAAAGGGCTCCCTGTCACTCACTCACTGCCTGAAGGGGCTCCCTGTCACTCACTCACTGCCTGAAGGGGCTCCCTGGCACTCACTCACTACCTAAAGGGCCTCCCTGTCACTCACTCACTGCCTGAAGGGGCTCCCTGGCACTCACTCACTGCCTGAAGGGGCTCCCTGGCACTCACTCACTGCCTGAAGGGGCTCCCTGGCACTCACTCACTGCCTGAAGGGGCTCCCTGGCACTCACTCACTGCCTGAAGGGGCTCCCTGGCACTCACTCACTGCCTGAAGGGGCTCCCTGGCACTCACTCACTGCCTGAAGGGGCTCCCTGGCACTCGCTCACTGCCTGAAGGGGCTCCCTGGCACTCACTCACTCCCTAAAGGGGCTCCCCGGCACTCACTCACTCCCTAAAGGGGCTCCCTGTCACTCACTCACTCTCTCACTCACTCACTCACTCACTCACTCCCTAAAGGGGCTCCCTGTCACTCACTCCCTAAGGGGGCTCCCTGGCACTCACTCCCCAAAGGGGCTCCCTGGCACTCACTCACTCCCTAAAGGGGCTCCCTGGCACTCACTCACTCCCTAAAGGTGCTCCCTGTCACTCACTCCCTAAAGGGGCTCCCTGTCACTCACTCACTCCCTAAAGGGGCTCCCTGTCACTTACTCACTCCCTAAAGGGGCTCCCTGGCACTCACTCCCTAAAGGGGCTCCCTGGCACTCACTCACTCCCTAAAGGGGCTCCCTGGCACTCACTCACTCCCTAAAGGGGCTCCCTGGCACTCACTCACTCCCTAAAGGGGCTCCCTGGCACTCACTCACTCCCTAAAGGGGCTCCCTGGCACTCACTCACTCACTCACTCCCTAAAAGGGCTCCCTGTCACTCACTCACTCCCTAAAGGGGCTCCCTGTCACTCACTCACTCACTCCCTAAAGGGGCTCCCTGGCACTCACTCCCTAAAGGAGCTCCCTGGCACTCACTCACTCCCTAAAGGGGCTCCCTGGCACTCACTCACTCCCTAAAGGTGCTCCCTGTCACTCACTCACTCCCTAAAGGGGCTCCCTGGCACTCACTCACTCCCTAAAGGGGATCCCTGGCACTCACTCACTCCCTAAAGGGGCTCCCTGTCACTCACTCACTCACTCACTCACTCACTCCCTAAAGGGCCTCCCTGTCACTCACTCACTCCCTAAAGGGCCTCCCTGTCACTCACTCACTCACTCCCTAAAGGGCCTCCCTGTCACTCACTCACTCCCTAAAGGGGCTCCCTGGCACTCACTCACTCCCTAAAGGGGCTCCCTGGCACTCACTCCCTAAAGGGGCTCCCTGGCACTCACTCACTCCCTAAAGGGGCTCCCTGGCACTCACTCACTGCCTGAAGGGGCTCCCTGGCACTCACTCACTGCCTGAAGGGCCTCCCTGGCACTCACTCACTGCCTGAAGGGGCTCCCTGGCACTCACTCACTGCCTGAAGGGGCTCCCTGGCACTCGCTCACTGCCTGAAGGGGCTCCCTGGCACTCACTGCCTGAAGGGGCTCCCTGGCACTCTCACTGCCTGAAGGGCCTCCCTGGCACTCACTCACTGCCTGAAGGGGCTCCCTGGCACTCACTCGCTGCCTGAAGGGGCTCCCTGGCACTCACTCACTCCCTAAAGGGGATCCCTGGCACTCACTCACTCCCTAAAGGGGATCCCTGGCACTCACTCACTCCCTAAAGGGGCTCCCTGTCACTCACTCACTCACTCACTCACTCCCTAAAGGGCCTCCCTGTCACTCACTCACTCCCTAAAGGGCCTCCCTGTCACTCACTCACTCACTCCCTAAAGGGCCTCCCTGTCACTCACTCACTCCCTAAAGGGGCTCCCTGGCACTCACTCACTCCCTAAAGGGGCTCCCTGGCACTCACTCACTCCCTAAAGGGGCTCCCTGGCACTCACTCACTCCCTAAAGGGGCTCCCTGGCACTCACTCACTGCCTGAAGGGGCTCCCTGGCACTCACTCACTGCCTGAAGGGCCTCCCTGGCACTCACTCACTGCCTGAAGGGGCTCCCTGGCACTCACTCACTGCCTGAAGGGGCTCCCTGGCACTCGCTCACTGCCTGAAGGGGCTCCCTGGCACTCACTGCCTGAAGGGGCTCCCTGGCACTCTCACTGCCTGAAGGGCCTCCCTGGCACTCACTCACTGCCTGAAGGGGCTCCCTGGCACTCACTCGCTGCCTGAAGGGGCTCCCTGGCACTCACTCACTGCCTGAAGGGGCTCCCTGGCACTCACTCACTGCCTGAAGGGGCTCCCTGGCACTCACTCACTGCCTGAAGGGGCTCCCTGGCACTCTCACTGCCTGAAGGGGCTCCCTGGCACTCTCACTGCCTGAAGGGGCTCCCTGGCACTCTCACTGCCTGAAGGGGCTCCCTGGCACTCTCACTGCCTGAAGGGGCTCCCTGGCACTCTCACTGCCTGAAGGGGCTCCCTGGCACTCACTCACTACCTAAAGGGGCTCCCTGTCACTCACTATCGGGGTCCCTGTCACTCACTACCTAACTGGAGGCGCCTGTCACTCACTAGCTAACCGGGGGGTCCCTGTCACTCACTACCTAACTTGGGGGGCTACCATATTAAGGGGGCATTCTGCCTATTTATGTAAAATGCTGTCTATTTATGTGCCTCATGACTGCTGAATTTGTCTTGTTGGGGGCCTCATGATTTGTTGGGGGCCTCATGATTGCTGAATTTGTCTTGTTGGGGGCCTCATGATTTGTTGGGGGCCTCATGATTGCTGAATTTGTCTTGTTGGGGGTCACATGATTGCTAACTGCGAGACTATGGGAAAAGCTGAATCCTTATCATATGAGACAATAGCATTAAACCTACTTTTTTAGCTTTTTAAAACAGAAAATAAAACTGGGAGGTTCTAAAAAATTGAATACATTTTTCAGGAGTAGGATGGATGAAATTGTTTATCTTCACAGTTTATTTTCAACTTGGATTTTCCATAATGTTCATGTATGAGTTAAAACGTTTGTACAGTATTTAGTTTAAATTGCGGTTGCCACTTTGCGATAGATAAGTGACTTTTGAGTTGCAGTTTGGGCACTCGGCCTCCAAAAGGTTCCCCACCACTGTCATAATCTAATGTCCCACCATTGCTAGGTTCATGTAAATTTGTCTCCACCCGGCTGTTAGCACACCTATATTCTGGTCCATGGCCCACCCATTTTTCGGTGCGGCACGATAAGCACGCCGCACAACGTGATCCTCATATTTTTGGCACGCTGGCTAGCTGCAGTGTGCTGAATTCTGCTGCCTACAGTATGTACAGTATACGCTGTTCTCTAGTGCCTGCACTGTGTGCTGATTTACCTCCAGTGTGTACAGGGTAAGGTGTTACTCTGTGCCTTTACTGATTGTAAACCAGCTATATTGTATGCTGATCCCTGCTACTTTCAGTATGTACAGTATTAGCTGTAAAGCCTGGTACACACATACAATTTTGATTAGCCAATTTTAGCTCTGTTCATAAAATTCATTGTCTGTTGGCCCACTTACTGCACGGGGGTGGTAAAATTGGGGGTCAGTGATTGACCAATCAAAATTGTATGTGCGTATACATCTTTGATCTATGCCTATACTGATTGTAAATTATCCAAATAAAGGACAGGGGGCTCCATCCAATATTTCGACGGGCAGGCCCGTTATCTGTAGCTTACACCGCTGCTAAGTTCATGTACATTTGGCTCCACCCATGGCCACGCCCACTCACCGCATGGCTACACCCATTTTTTGCCGCGGCGCATATACCTCCCCGCCTGGTGCCCACAGGTGCCCCCGATCTCCAAGGACCCTAGAAACGCCCCTGTAGCTAAGCCTTGCAATATCGATTGATTCATAGGTGGAAGGCTGAAGAGCAGGTGGTGAGGCAGCAACAGGACTGCATTAGAAATATGTTTTTAGTTATCAGTTACCAATTTTAAGATACTTTTTAAGAATTTTTATTACAAGCTACACTTTAAAATAAAGTTTAGCAGGGATTTCAGTTTTAATTTAAATACCAGTCAGCAAAATATTTTTTTCAGGGTTAGTCTACATTTATTTTAGCTGTATCTGGAATTCAGGTTTTGCCTATTCAGTGCCTATAGAATATATCTATACAGTATACAGATAGTCCCCGGGTTATAAACAAGATACAAACTGTAAGTTAGTTCTTAACCTGAATCCATTCTTAAGTCATAACACTGTTCCATCTCTGTCCCCTGTACTTCCTCTGTGCCTTCAGTGTCCTCCTCTGTGCCACCTGTTCCCCTGTGCCTTCAGTGTCCCCCTCTTTGCCACCTTTGCCACCTCCCCCACTGTGTCAACTTTATTTCCCTGTTCTCTTGGTGTCACCCTATGTGCCACCTCTGACTTCACTGTCACCCTTTGTACCTTCTTCTGTCTGGAAGTTGCCATACAATATAGTGTACCGCTGCAACATTTAATTTTACTGGGTATAAAAAACATTTTTTCTTTGAATTTCTAAAATGTATTCTCTCAAAAACTACAAGGCCTGTTTGAAAACATTTTTTTTTAATTGTTTCCACTTTCCAGCCAATCGTATCTAGGCGGGTCGTTCGTGAGTAGGGTGTTCGTAAGTTGAGGATAGGGGGTTGGTATTATATATTTAACTAAGTGTTTGCTTAGCTAAGGATTAGTGCTTATAGTCATATTTTTTGGTATAAGTGCATGAGTTTGTCACAGCAAATGTAGAACAGACCGTATTTTTTTTCCTTGAAACATTACACTTCATTCTCTTAGGGATGGCAATCTGCTAATACAACAGTTTAACTCTAAAATTTTTCTTAATGTACATTTCTAAGTGGTGCCATTTTATTTTTTTTAAGTGCGTCAGTATTGCATATACAAAACCCTGGAAAATAAGAAAGGTTTCTAGCAAAATTCATCTCATCAAGCGGTATAGCTTTTGTGTGTGTAGATGTCAGGTGAATGACGCCTATTGTGGTGCTTCCCATACACTAAGTGTTTTATTGCCCTCCTAGCAGGGCTGCATGACTAGTATGTTTAGTTTGTATGGAACAGAACGTTAATGTATTGCTAAAAACAAATTGCAACGTGTTGACACACAACCCAATTGTGTGTATGTGTGTGTGTGTGTTTTTAAAGACTGATTAGAATTCATGCTTCAGGATCTTGTCTTCACAAGGGAAATTACTGTGGGATTTAAAATATGTTCATCAGCTTTATAGTGTGTGACATCTCCTTGCTCGTCATGCTTCATGCTCTGCTATAAATGTATGGCACTACTTTAGATAGTAACGCCGGTGAATTAACCAAAGAGAAAGATCTAAGCAGATGAATCACTTGTGAAGAACTTTCATTGGTACACTGTTTCTAGATGCCCATCGACGGTCCTTAGGGTACTTGTGCCTTTATTTTCTTACTACTGCAACTACAATTTGACTCTCCCACTGAGCTGTGAGGTGCTAGATGCAGCTTGCAAAGCTGGAACTTGATTTACAGTGACAGCTCTCAGCACTATCACAGTAGGTAGACATACTCCATCACAGGAAACACTGAAAAAGTAGAGCGATAACTACTGGAGATATTAAATATGAGCTGATGTGCCCATACTGACACCGCCTCTCGTCTTACCAAATAACTTGAGTTGTTTTAACAAGTGGATATAATGAACGGTAATAAGACGGCTCCAGTCTTAAAGACGTTAATTGCTGGAAATATAAACATCGAGCTGATAAAACAGACCCCACCTTCTCTCGTGCTGCTTCTTTTACCAAGTTTAACCTCTAGACTTTCTAACATGCCACTAAGCCCGCGACTGGCACAGTCAAAGCTTTTATGTGGAAATGAGTTTCTTTTTTTAATCTTTGACAGGGTATGTGCAGTGTTTACATAACAGAGAGTGTGGGTCCTCTGGAGGCAGGCGCTGACAGAGCTGGCAGGAGATGCTAAGAAAGATCTAACATTTCTGATCTTTGTTTAGCCAGAGGCATTGAGAGGCAGTGAGAGGCAGCAGGGGAATGGAAAATCAGGGGAGGGAGGTAAGGAAAAGCAGGATTGTCTGTAGCAGGATTCCTTGATAGACAGAGGGACAGGCTAAGGAACGTCACTCTCCAGCTTATGGTGCTAGAGGGCTTGAGGTGCCCTCTCTGAACTGACAATCTTGTTTGTTAACCTGGGCAGCATTAGACATGAAAATTCCATTTTTTTTTCCCGGCACTCTGCTTTATCAAAATAATTCAACACATCAGATGTCTCCTGGCTCTCTGGCTTCGAACAAAGCTCAGGTTAATCAGCTACAAAAAGATGTAAGTGGTTGATCCATAAATAAGATAACTCACAGCAAGTACGCATATAGCTGTCTAGGCCAAAGTCCTTGCTACTCAGAAGATGTACACACTTGTCTTACTGTGTACACCAGGCATTAATTTATGACATTGTTTGATACAGCCACATATAACAATGTACTTACCAGGAAATCCTGAAAAATTATCAATTGAATATTTTTGGCCACTTGCCAATATAACTCTTATCTATTATAAATTCTCTAATCCCAGTGTGAGCAATAAACGTTGAAGACTGTAGGCCTTGGCAGGTTAAAATGCATTAATTCAACATAGTTCATTAATGGCAATACTGATTAGTTTCACTGTGTAGCTAATGAGTATCCATGCTAATAGGTGCAGCTCAAGTAAATATCAGCAGCTGGCACGGGACCTGGCAGCTTATTTAATGGAGTAGCGTGTGTAATAGGGGTGCAGCACTGCAGAATCTGGAACGTTAGGCCATTTTTCTCCCATTCTGTGCAAATGCGAGTGCATCTGAGCTGACAGCAATAGACAACAATTGTCTGAAGCCAGTTCACTAAGGGCTAATAAATGAGGCTGGGCTGTCAGCTTGGAACTTGTGAACACAATTTAAAAGACATTTTTCTTCATTATTAACACGTGCACAGGATACGCCGGATAGGAAATGAATCCTCGCTCACAGTTAGATGTATTTACGCATTATGAGGTAATTCACTTCTCAGCTTAATATTATTTGTGCACACCACCACAAGCCTAATTCCCACAGTAAATTCATATATAACCACAACAGACATAAACACTTGCATTTAATATGGCTTTTATGTTCGTTTCATGTTACTCTACAAAGAATGCTATATATTAAATTATAGGATGATAAATCCCACGCTTTCAGCCAATACTGACAATGTGCTGGCTCAGTACCTCTAATCCACTTCTGCGCAATTTAGCCGGAACTGAACATCAGTTTTCTCTTGCTTTTTTAACTGAATTTAAGGGAACACTGCCATACAAATCCATTAGCAATTTATGTTTTTGTTCTGATAGCAATTCATTCATTTGTATTTTTTTTTTAATGTTTTGATATTTGTATTTCATGATTATATGTCATATACCGAATAGTCATTGCTCCTTCTAGTAGATAACTCTGTCAGACTGCAATAAGCATGTTTCATGAACAGCTGTGAAAATCAATTAAACTCGCTATCTCGAATAAGATACCTGTAGAGTTTATTTTATTACAGACCTTTTGCTCTTTTGGTTAATCCCCTTGGGTCAAAGACGCCCACAGAGTTTGACTGCGATAAAATAATCAAGTGCTATAGCCACTGGGCCTGTGTATAAAAGTCATTTTTATCTCTTCACATGTACCTCACCTGTACAGTTACTTTAAATAAAAAGGCAAGCAATAAAAACTTATGAATTAAAAGGGAAGTATAAAGATTGGGTTTAATGGTGTAATATTTGCTTGATAGATCTGGAAAATTGGGTAAATGTTATAAATAATGAATAAAAGTGGAACACACAAAAAGCATGAAAAAAATAAGTTGTTAATAGTCAAAAATTAACATAAATGGGCAAGCTGTGCCCATGTTTGCCTGAACTAGCTTATCCTTGTAACCATGGGTTGTTCAGCTGTCTTTAATGAGAGAAATATTTGTAAATTGTTCTGTTTTTTATGTTTAACACAAAATAATGACATTTCTCTGATTATTTTAGTTTTAAGCCTGTGAAATTTGACAATTTAATATTTCCTTTTGGTGCACCACTTATTTTTCTGTTGGTTTGTTACTAGGAAAGTTTCTTGTTTTATTACTGTAGTAAACAAGTGTCTGCCATTATAGTAGCCTTGTTGTTGGAGATAGCATGGCGATAGCATCACTGCATTTGCATATAAAAGTTTCTACTTAAAAACCTTCTCAATCAAACCAACAAGTGGAGCTTCAAAAATAAAATAATTTATACTATGGCAAATACAAATAATAAAAAGCATAACATTGTTTTAGTTCACAAAAAAAAATAGGAAAAAAGCAGAAAACCATTCATTCATTCACTTTAGGTATTTACCATCGTTGGTTACACAATCCTTTTTTTGTTGTGACATTCATTATTATAGCATATCATACTGACAACATGGCTGTGTCATGCCTACTATACAGTTTTGTATTTGTCTCTTATAAATATTTTTATGAATTCTCCTTGTTTTAGTTGTTTAGTAAAACTAAATGTTTCCCTGACTTTGTACAGTCAGGTACCATTATTACAGTCTTTTCAGTGTTCCAGGGCCCCTGTACTATAAAAGATGCCATATTGTATATCAAAACACTTGCACGCTCAGAATCTGTTCAAGACAGAGAGCGGCCCAACTGGAATACATTGAGGAACCAGTGGTATATTGTATTTAGCATTCTTTTCCACTTTTTATGTATAATTGCAATAAATATGAGAACGTATTGCTGCTGTCCAGTCTTCTCCATTGTACCGAGGGTAGCTCCAGCAGAACCTGTTTACACCACTTGAACTGTTCTACCTTAACTTCAGCTTTGCAAATCTGAAGGTGGCAATGTTATTGAGAGGCACTGGGTGAAAGCATCAGCTGATCCGCTATTTTATCTGCATTCTGTTGCTTTTAGTGTTGTTGAGTTTCTTTTGGCTGCTGAACTGATGGCATGGTTTCCCCCTATCTATTTAAAGCACACCTGAAATGAAACAAAATACAAGGTGCTTCTTTAGTGTCCCCATATGCTGTTGGGCTGCAACTGCAAGATGAAAGAGAGGCCAGGGAGGCTACATGGCTTAAGAGTATATGGGGTTACTAAAGAAGCCCCAGATATGGCCACCTCATGTATTGTTACTTAGGTATCGTTTAATAGCACTTAAAGGAAAATTGATGATATAAAAAATTGTATCTATCCTCCTACTCCTAAAAAGGAGTTTTATTTTCTGTTTAAAACCTGTGAAGGTAGGTTAAAGGAAAGACTGTATGAAATACTATCATTCAGCTGAGACAATAAAACAATGTCTCAAAGCTAAAATGTATGAACTATTGCCCCCCTTCTTTTTTAAATCTATCCTGTGTATTCAGAAGCTATTCTCTTCTAAGAATGAGTTTTATGGCTGTAATTCCTTATCAGTGAGGGTTGTGTCCGACTTCTTCCCGTCTGGAGAGAAACTGTCATTTGTTTACCTGAATATGTGACTCTTTCAGGCAGAAAATGAAAATTAGGAACACAGCCTACTTATTTGTATACTTAGATCTGTACATACATATGTTTATCTCATCGTGTCACTTGTCGCCTCAGGTAGACTTTTGCAGATTCCTACCTCAGTGGAAGTGACTCCCTTAGAATATCTGGACTGCTGCACACAGCCATTTCTGGCAGTCTCACAGCAGTCCTGTATAGTAGGATACCCACACACATCCTAAAGTTGCAGCAGTAGGATGTTTATAATAGAAACCACTTCCACTTATCTGGGATTCTGCACTGAATTGTGTAGTTAAGCATGTGAGACCTGTTTTACCAGACTTGAGGGGCATAGTCTTGCTGCTAAGGTTTACCGTATATGAGCTAAGAGAATAAGTAATTCTGATTAATTTGAATGCCTTTTATTTTTGCTGCTAGTCACTGCTGATTTTTCACACTTTCTATATTTAAATTAAAAAAATAAACTGTTATATGCACTGGAGAGCTGAAAATCATAACCTCTTTTATAAATAGCCCCTTTAGTTATCTCTAAAACGCCCAGTGAAACCTGTTGATTCCTACACAAGCTATTTTGCCATTCCTGAAGCTATGTACCCACTGCAAGACTGAATCACTGGAAACTGTCAATGAATGGAGTTTCCACAATCTTTAGACTAAAGATTGTTACCAATGGGATGTGGACAACCGCAATAGACCACAAGAAGATTACCAACAATAGGATTGTTAAACTAAAAAGAATGCAGGGGAAAGTTCCATAGAGTTTAGCGGAAAGATTGTTTAATGATCTGTACAATGGGGAACGTTGCACAAATTGATCAGATTTGATCTGTCATGGTGGTCTTTCAAAATGCATGAGCATCGGTGTTTCCAGCTTTTTTTTTAACCACTTGAGGAACTGCGGTGTTAAACCCCCCTAAAGACCAGGCCTTTTTTCACTAAATAGGCCATTGCAGCTTTAAGGCCTCACTGCAGGGCCGTACAACACAGCACACAAGTTATCGCCCCCTTTTCTCCCCACCAACACAGCTCTCTGTTGGTGAGGTCTGATCGTTTATTGTTTTTAGTAAATATTTGTTACTATTTACTATTTTTTTTTTAAATAATTTATTCCTGTCCCTCCCTCCCTCTGCCAGCCAATCATAGCGATCGGCCTGTCTCCCCCAGGGGGACAGCCGGGTCACACGGCTGTCCCCAGTACAGCGCTGCCTTAGATTGCAGCGCTGTACAGACTTATTAGATGGCTGGGAGACCCAAGCGTAGATGCGCGCGCATCAGTGCGCGCGATCTCCTGCTAGCCCCATAGAAAGCCATTCACTCCATGGCGTGGAGTGGTCCTGGGGCTGCCGCCACGTTCACGGCACTCGGCGTGGAGTGGTTGGCAACAGGTTAAAGATATTTAAAGATAGTTACATGACGTTGGTTAGAACAATCATTTATCTGTCATTTTGACTGGTGAAATCTTGCATTGGGTATGGACCTTGAGCCCTACATTGTCCCACCTAGTGTGTAAGTTCCACTCCTGATACCCATCACTCACCCTGTTTTACATGAAGAATTCAGAGACTGTAGCTTTGTAGTAATTGGTAGAAATAAAAAACAAAGTTTTTAACATGTATAGGTCTGTGAACATTAAAGAGAAGATAATTGGACATTTTTATCTTATTTTAGATGTGATAAGGCAGAGGTAGGGCCTCTGGGCTTCCTGCATCAGGCTGAGACATGATTTTAGACATGCAAAAATTGGCAAATCAAATGAAATTATCACAGATGATAATCTTGCATGATTCAGTAATTGGTAATATTTCTGACACTGAGCATGGTGCCAGCATGAGAGGTGGGAAATATGTGGGAAATATGTGCATCCTACACCCCTTCTCCCAGAAGTTTTCTGCATCATTATGGAAGTTAGCCTATGTGAAATGAGCAACTTTTTTTCTGACACGTCTTTCGGTCCTCTCAGCTTTTTTAGTGCCTGTTGAGTCTTCTTTCTTCTTCTGCTGTCTCATGTGCTTAAAGACACAGCAATATGACTTATAGCAACTTGTTGGCCTTGCACCAGGCTGACAGATGCTCTGATTATCCTTCATCTTCACAGGTCTCTCTGCCAAGTCCCTATGTCACGTCACTCAATTAGAATATGCTGGACACCATTACCCAGTGTCTGCAACACATCACAAAGAATCCCCTGAGGCGACATGGTGCGCTCAGGAGGAAATGCTCAAAGCGGTATAAAACCCTGACATAATATTCAATAAAAACATGTTTTCCTACTTTTTATATGCCATACGGTTATCATATTTGCATTTGTGCGTAAGTATTTTTTCATTTAGAAATTACCAGTTCCCAATGTACAGCTTTTTGCTTTGAGAGGTGACTTTGCATCTTATTCATAACTGGTTTTGTTCATTATGTATTGAAGGCAGAAATGCTTTCTGACTGTCTGTCTGTGTCCAGGAGCTTCTGCACAGTCAGAGAATGTGTCACATTCCTCACTTGATACAATTAAGTAAACACAAGATAACATCTCCACTTCGGATTCATCCAGATTTCTCTGCACTGAACTTTCAAGTCCAGTGTGTAACCCTTTGAATGCTGTTCTAGTAAAAAAAAATGCTGGTTGTATATAATATGCTGTATATAATTTTTTAGAGCAAAGAAGAAATGCTAGGTTTCATTCTGCTTTAATCACTAACATTAAAGTTTCTCCATTTTTGCCTTTATTAAAATCGTTTGTTTAGAATACTAACTTTCATCATAAATTACTAACACGTCAATCAATTACGTGGATATACTATTTCATGTACTAGTATGACAAACAGCATACAAAGTATAAATATAAAATATCTAAATTATGTACATCAGTTTTTAACTTTTTTAATTACTATACCTATTATTTTCAAATTTATTGTAGTATGAGGACCCCTCATAACATCTGTGTCAATCTGATTTATGACAAAATGCTTTTTCATTCTGCTGTTCCTAGTTATTCCCATGCAAAATGTAACTTGAAGTTATACAAGTTGTTGCTACCTGCATGGTATTTTCATGATAACTGTGAAGTATTGTGGTTATACTTGTAATTCTGCAAAATGTTTTCTGGAGTTCTTTCTTAGACATCAGTTTTAAATGCTGTAAAGCATAGTTGTCCAAACGGCCCTCGAGAGCTCTTGCTGTAGCCAGTCTGTTTACTGTGTCACTCCACTTCCTCTCACTACTTATATCACTATCACTTATTCCACCTCTTTCTCTCTGCCCCCTAATGCCTGGACATTGCTGCTCCACCCCCTCCAGAGCAAGACTCCTGGGAGCACGTCCTCAAAGTTGGACAGCACTGTTGTAAATTATTGTAGTATTTAACATATCCAGTCAAAAATGTAAGATACTGAACACAGATTAAGATGCATAAAATATTCATGGTGGCTATTCTGATTTTATAACCAGCCCCCAACCCATCTTTAGGCTGGATGTGACAAAGTGGATCTGGAGCACATGCTTTGTGCACTGCTGCCTTTCTTGTAAGGCAGCAGAAGGGATAGCACACATGATCACAGTGCGTTCAAGCAGATTGATTGTTATCTATGACCAAGCACCTAATAAGGTTGTGTAAACTGTCTACAAAGTGAGGACCAGGTGTGGGCAGTGCAGGTGGTAAGCGAAAGTACAGGCTACTGCACCATAAGAGTTGAATTAAATTGAATAGAAAGCCCTGGAGTGTGTCAGAAGGTAGTTAAAATTGTGTTTTCCACTGCTAGACACTTTTCATCTTGAACAATAACTAAGCATATGTTGGCAATACTATCTAGTATGTTTTTGTCTCTCTGTATACAGAGTGTCCTTAGTCTCCAGTTACTTGGCCTGACAAGATACTCAGATGTCTCTGATATTGCATTGGTCTCCTAATTTCCAGTGAAATGTCAGTAAGATTTAGCCTCCTGTGACATGGTAGTGCCTGAATCTCATAGTCTTTCATGATGTTATCACTAAATGTTGCTTTCTACAGCAAGGTTGGACAGTATCACTTTATGCTTCCTGATCTAAAGGGGCCCATACACCTAACGATTTTCCCGCCGATATACAGCAGATTCGATCACTGTGATCGAATCTGCTGTGAAATCGTTGCACAAACGCTGACAGAACGATCGATTTCCATCCGAAATCAATCGTTCCCGTTGATCCGTCCGTGCGGAAAATTTTGCTCGATCGCCGGTGGGTCGGGATTGCGTTAATGGCGGTGTTTGAATGCCCGACGACCGATGCTAGCGGCAATTCATTACCTGCTCCGGCCAGCGCGTGTCCCCTGGTCTCCGCTGTCCCTTCTCCGTGCTCGGCTCCTCCAGCTTCACTGAACTTCCTGTCCCGGCAGGAAGTTTAAACAGTAGAGTGCCTCTACTGTTTAAACTTCCCCGGCAGGAAGTTCAGTGAAGCTGGAGGAGTCGAGCACGGAGAAGGGACAGCGGAGACCAGGGTACACGCGCCGGCCGGAACAGGTAATGTATGCGGGGGCCCATGGGGCGGCGGCAGCAGCGGCAGCTTCACAGATTGAGATCGGTTTCATGCTGAAATCGATTCACAATCTGTTTGCAGTAAAGGTAGCCATACGATCCCTCTCTGATCAGATTCGATCAGAGAGAGATCTATCTGTTGGTCGGATCTGATGGCAAATCGACCAGTGTATGGCTACCTTTACAAGCAAAAATGTACTGAACATTAAAGGACTTCCAAGGCCAGAAAATAAATGTAGTTTTACCTACCTTCTTCCGGCCCCTAGAAGTCATTGGGGTCCCTTGCTGCAACTCCGGTCCCCTCCGAGGTCTAGCTGGCGGCCTCTGAGGTTTGCCGACCTCCGAACAAGCCCACATCATTGGAAGTTTACTGCGCATGCACATTACTACTGCGAAGGCACAGTGCGCTCCTGGTGACGTGGGCATGTTCTCGTGCGGGGCGCACTCCCACGCATGCACAGATGACACCGACCCCATCGGAGGTCAGCAATCCTTAGAGGCTTCCAGCGGGACCCAAGAAAAAAAGAAGCCCCAGGTTAGTAAAACTACATTTATTTTCTGGCCTCAGAAGTCCTTTAAGAGGGAAAAATAAAACAAACAAACATTTTTAGTTATTCATGACCAGTTTGTTATGAGTAATTGTTTGCTTGCTAGGTGCTGAGTTAGCATTGTATAGAACGTCAGTGGGAGATTAGGTGAGAAAAGAATGTCGAGAAAAGTTTCTTATTCACAAAAGATGCTTTTCCAGCCAGTACAGAACATGTAGTCTTGTCTTATTCCCTTTCAGTATTGTAGATGATACATTTTGACTCCTCCTAATCCCAGGATTTCCCCAAATCTCCCGACGTGTTATACAAGTGGAGAGTCTACTGATCCGTAAAATGATAAACCACCAGTCTTTACCCTACAGCAGTGCTTCTGAGACTTCTCTGCTGAGACTGTGCTGTTCGCAGAAAAGTTGTTCATAATTCAACTAAAACAATCAATGGTATTTGTGTTTTTGATTGAAAAAAATGTATTTTTTTCTTCTACATTAAAAATGTCACTTATATTTTTACACATTTATGCTTTGTCATAGTATAATTTAGTATAATTTCAGAATGTTGTTTTTTTATTACTTCTTATGTAACCCATGAACTTTCAGAGGATCGTGCAGTATCTCCGAAAAGTCTTAAAGGACAACTGAAGTGAGAGGTATATGGAGGCTGCCATATTTATTTCCTACTAAGGAATACCAGTTGCCTGGCAGCCCTGATGATCTATTTGGCTGCAATAGTGTCTGAATCAGACCAGAAACCAGCATGTGGCTAATCTGGTCACATTTGATAATAATGACAGAAACACCGGATCTGCTGCATGCTTGTTCAAGGTCTATGGCTACAAGTAATAGAGGCAGAGGATCAGCAGGATAGCCAGGCAACTGGTATTGCTTAAAAGGGAATAAATATGGCAGCACCCATATACTTATCACTTCAGTTGTCCTTTAAAACAGACAGCATTTGAGGTTCAGTCTTCTACATGCTAAAAAACAAGATCCATTGTGCATCACTTCAGAACAGTGGGAAGAACCATGCAAGTTGTTACTTTATGTCCTTGTAAGACATATATATTTTATGCAATACGGATCACCACCTTTCAAATTTCAAACATTTTAGAGCTTCTCATTGGATTGGCCTCTGAGTATGTTGTGAGCTTGACAAAGGAGAAGTTCCAAAATGCTGGCTGTCGCTTAGACCCGGCATACTTCTAGTACCATTGTCTGTACTGGATTTTAATATTATGGATGTCATTTGACAATTTTTTTTAAAGAAGATGAAATAAAACCTTGACATTTTAAAGGTGCTGGTCCACATAGCAATAAAAAAACTAGTTCCAGGAAAGGATTGTGCGCCACATCCGATTAGTGCTAAATGGTCTATCCAGAAATCTTGATAGCCAGATGTACATCCAGGACTACTGGTATTTAGCACAACTATAGCTTTTAGTTTTACTGATACATTTATACATTTATGAAAGGCAGCTAATCCCCAGCAGATGATTGGTTGATCCATCTGCTAATCACTCGGTAACTCACAGTTCAACCACCCATGTGTATGAGTCCTCACGCAACATCCACTATTGCCTTCTTAAAATCAAAGATGTTCACAGGTTATCACTCTCACAAGTCCTAAAAAGCAATATCCATAATTCATCACCTTTAAGACAATTTACAGAGCCATGCAAATCAATCCTTTATGACCTTGTAAGTCAGGCATACATCTACAATTGGTGTTTTGTAGCACACTTACAACTTTTAATTTTAAAGTGTACTTCAGATTAAAACATAAAAGGTCTTTTACTTAACTGGGGCTTCTTCTAGCCCCCTGTGGTCTGTCTGCTCTGTCGCATTCGTTTCGACCCTTCGGTTGCATTGCTGTAAGTCCCATAAAATCCATAACTTGGCTGAGTCGCAGACTACTGCACATGCAAGGTCCCAGCCATGCACTCCACCCGATCGCGATCCCATATCCGGGAGTGTTCTGTGCATGTGCAGTACTTTAACACTGTTACTGCACTTGTGCAGAACACTCCTGGCAATGGGAGCACGATAGGATGGTGCGTGTGGCCAGGACTCCGCATGCACAGTGGCCCACAACCCAGTTGGATCGCAGGTCTCACAGCGCTACAACAAAGGGGATCAGAGGGACATTTAGAAAGCAGAAGTACTACAGGGGGCTGGAGGAAACCCCAGATAAGTAAAACATTTTTTCCCCATTGTGTCAGGTTCTTTATTCCAACTTGAAGTTCAATACAAAACATCCTGGTAGCTGTGCCTTTCCACTGTAACTGGGTAAAATGTATCACTCCTTTCATAAGACCCTGCTCACAGGCTCATAAAAAATCCACACAAGCTTGCACTGATGATTAGCTACTTGGTCAAGTTATCTCTTTCCAGTCTAATGTTGCACTGAGTTCCAAAAAGCCTGAAATGATTGTATTAAATTAATAAAAAAATGTAGCAGTTCTGGATGCACACCTGGCTCAAAAGAGCATAAAAATTATTTTCATGAGCTGACCTCAAGTGATGAATTTTGTGGGGCAGGAGCTATTTAGAAAGGGGCAAACAGGCTGTTCACCAGAAAAAAAAATGCTACAATTTCTGCAGAAATAACACCACGTTTACAATTCCAGTAGGATCTGATTCTTTTTTGGCACTTTACCAATGATTCCCATATTTAAGAAGCGGAGATGAGACAGTTATTTTATAGGGGACTAAAGATGTACACAGCTTTTTACGGCACATGGGGGGGTTCAGTGTAACTGCACGATCGTGCAGTTGAAATATGGCACAAACCTTCCAGCGCTGCACAGAGGGGGAAACTAAAACTGCAGTTACTACAAGAGGGAAAGATGCCTCCTGCAAATACATGGATTAGGCTGAGTTGTGTCAGAAAGATACATCTGCCGACGTGGCTATAAAAGTACACCATGCTGATGTCAGTGAAAAAAAAAAAAACTTTTTCTCACTACATGTAAACATCTATGCTCTACATACAGCTATGCATATGCCACTACCTAAAAAACACCATTTTTCGCCATAGTGCCCCTTTAATGGAGAACAGTTGTGGTTATATCAAGCATCCTGCTCATCACTTCTCCCAGACGCCATTTCAGAAAATAGCAGTTAGTGGTTCCAATGAAAGATCGGCTGCATATGGCTATGTTCAAAATAACTGTTGCAGAGATAACTGTTGATCATAAGTGGCAAGCAGTTATGACTACACATCATGCAATATGGATAGACTGGTTCAATCGATTATATCAGAAAAAAATTGATCAGAAAAGCAATTGTAAATGAGATTAGACCTGTCGGAAATAATCTATTCAACCCGTCTATCTGATGGAAAATTGCAATTTCTGACATGGACATCTGTGTGGCGTTAGTATGCCATCCCTATGTTTTCTCTGGGTACTCCAATTTCCTCCTAAATCCTAAAAACATAGTGGGCCATCCAGGGATGGATTTACCATAAGGCACTGTAGGCATGTGCCTATAGGCGCCTGATGATGAAAAGGCGGCTCACATCCCTCCCTTAGTGCCTCCTTCCCAACTCATGAGTACCAAGCAGAAAATAAATGTTTGGTTACCCAACTCTTGGCATTCCATTGACTATATCACCCTTCAGTTGGGGGCACCTCCAGCTACTCATGCTAAGGGACACCTGTAGCTACCTATGACGGGCAAGGGAAGTAAGGGAGAAGTAACAGCTGGGCCAGCCAGAATACCTGCGGTGCGGTCAGTGTTGCCAACTCATTCCTTTAATCACTGACACATATGAATTATACAGGTTTTATGGCTAGGTAGATGCAGTTAAGGCACTGATTATGTGCAAATAGCCCCAGAACCTGTATAACTAAGATGTGTCAGTAATTAAAGGGATGAGTTGGCAACACTGGGTGCGGTTCAGCAAGGGTTTGTTGTTTCATGGCGGGCGAGGTTTGGGGTGCCAGGACATCTGTGCCTATAGCAGTGGTGGCTAACCTATGGCACGCGTGCAGGAAGTGGCACTCTGAGCCCTCTCTGTGGGCACGCACACTGCCTGCCACCACTGCTGTATTAAAGTTTTTGTTTTTTTTTCTTCATTATGAAACAAAATGTTCCCCTTACTTCCATCCCATCTGGAAACCTTTAATCTTTTACAGCCCAGAGAGGCAGGCAGGTGAAAATAGTTCACCTGCCTCCTCACTGCGTCTTCATCTCACCCGACAATTAACTCATAGTTCAGGCTGAACAGAAGCAGAGATGCTCTATTGAACTAGTCCAGCCACCCCGCCCCTTCACTCACGCTGCTGAGGAGAGGACTGTTTATCTCCCTTCAAGATCTTTATGAGGTTCTGGCTCCGGGAATGTTTACAAGGAGAAAGAGAACCTGTCAAATCAAATCAGACTTGTGGTGTGTTTTATCTGGACTTTTGTTATGACCTGTGGGTTGGGGGTTGGAGGGAGTATAGAGCTGACCACAACTTTCAGCGCACACGGCTTTTCTTGGTCTTCATTGTGCAGCATGGCTTTGTAGTGGGGTGAGTCGGGGCTGCTGCTCTGTAGGTGGGCCCAGAAGGACAACACTCTCTTCTGTATCTCAAGCAGTAATGGGAATCTCCCCAGCTCAGCTCAGCAGGCATTGTTTGAGGTACTCCGGTGGACATGGAGAAGGTGTTTGCAGAACTCAAGGTGGAATATTTCTGTTGGGCTGGATTCCCATTTTGATTCATCAGGGTAGGTGGTGGGGCCCCATACTTCACTTCCATACAGTAGGATTGGGGTGATGACACTGTCAAATACTTTCAGCTAGACCTTTACTGGTGGTTTGAGGTGGTACAGTTCTTTCCTGATGGCATAGAATCAGGAAAAGCTTTTGGCTGGGGAGTGAGTGATTCACTGCTTTATGATGTTCCCTGATAGTCTGTGGCTGAAAAAAAGTCTGACGGCATGCTTTTCTCTCTCTCTCTCTCTCTCTCTTTTTTTTTTAACTCTCTCTCTCTTCTTATCTTCTTATCACTATTTTCTTCCCCTCTCTCTCATTACCCCCCACTGTCTCTCACTAAACTCCATCTCTCACAACCCTGCTGCTCTCTTTCACTACCCCCCCCTCCTGCGTAGCAGTACTACCTTCCTGTCCCGAAGCAGCAGCATGCAGCTACCTACACTTCCTTTGCCCCCCCCCCCTCTCCTTCCTGCGTAGCAGTACTACCTTCCTATCCAGCTAGCTACCCTTCCTATGCCCGCCCAGCAACAGAATATACCTACAGTACCTTCCCCCCTACCTACCATTTGCCCACCCACCTAGCAGCATGTACCTAGCCTCCCTCCTGCCCGCTGCAGATACCTACCCTACATATGCCTGCTCAGCCATAGCTACCTACCATCCATACAGCCCACCCAAGTGCAGCTACCTAACCGCAGTCCCCCCCCCACCCAAATTGTAACTATCTACCTTTCCATACAGCCCTCCCAGCTACAGCTACCTATTCTCCCCACTGCGTTGCTGCTGCAGCTACCTACCTACCACCCAGCTACAGCTACCTTAGCTGCTTACACTCCCTCCTGTCCTGCAGAAGATGCGTAATCCCCCTACCTACCTACCTACCTACCCTCCCTCCTTACTTACACTTTTTTTCCCAAGCCACAACTACTTAACATGCCCACCTATCCTCCTGCCCAGCTGCAACTACTTTATCTACCTCCCTTCTGTCATACAGCAGCTACCTAATCTCTCTACCTACCCTCACTTCCAGTCGCAGCTACCTAAACTTCCTACCTACGCTCCCCCCCCCCCCACAACTACTTAACCTCATAACCTATCCTCCTGCCCAACAGCAGCTACCTTATCTTCCTACCTTAACTCCCTCCTTTTCTAGAGCAGCTACCTAATCTCTTTACCTACCTTCCTCCCAGTGGCAGCTACCTAACCACTCTCCCTACCTACCCACACTAGTCGCAGGGCAACACAGTATTCTGGGTGAGGGACAGTAAATATGGTCTGAACATTGCCATTTATTCCATTTAACCCCCGTCCCTTACGGCAAGCAGGACAAGAGGGAGGCATTTGCAAATACACTGCAGCCAGTAGCAGGGTGAGTACTTATAATTTCTGCATAATGGAAGGACTGTGAGGAGGCATTTGCTGTGCACAGCCTCTCCAAGTGAGGAGGAAAGTCATTGTTGCGCTAATAACAGCTGGGCGCTCTGGGGAGAACACTGAGGGGGTGGGGGGTAATTGTGGCAATTTTTATACGAGGATCATTTCTGCTTTTCATACGTGGGGGTGATTGCTGAATTTTAAATTTAGTGTGGCCTTTAGGGCTGGTTCAGACGGGCGTTTTTGTGGCGTTTAACGCAGCGTTTCAGACGCAGCGTTTTTTGGGATCTACTGCCATCCCATGCAAGTGAATGGGAGCGTTTAGAGCTGGCTTTTGCAGGCTTTCATGAAAGCCTGGCAGTAGATCCCAGCGTTGCGTCTAGTCTCAAAAGCAACATGCTGCTTTCAGAGGCAGTAAACGCGAGGAAACAATAGCAGAGACCAGAACTGCTAGCCTTGAACGCTTTTCAAAAGCTAGCTTTTAAACGCTGGCGTTTGAACGCAATGCCAAGCAAAAGCTCAGCAGACGCCCGTGTGAACCAGCCCTAACAGGATTTAGTATAAATAGCCGTGTTGGCACTCTGTGATAAATAAGTGGATTTTAGGTCGCAGTTTGGGCACTCGGCCTCAAAAAGGTTCGCCATCACTGGCCTATAGGCTCGTGTGATGTAAATCCGGGCCTGGGGTCATCCAATATGGTAGAATCATTGGACCATAACTATGATGGGGTATAGATTGTGAGCTCCTCTGAGGACAGTCAGTGACAGGACTGCATACTTTATAAAGTGCTGCAGCAGACGTCGGCGTTATTTAAATACATAATAACAATAATATAAATCCCTGTTCTCTTTTTTGGCTCTGAATTTTGGCATCCATAAACCTTGGCAACAACCCCAGTCTTGGCTTTCGGCTACTCTGTCTTATGTGGGAAGGAAAACAAAATTGTGAAAATTTTACCTTTTAATGGCTTAGAAAAAAAATCATAATGCTAGCCATCAAAGATGCTTTTTCAGGCATATTTATGGATACATTTTACAGAAAAATTCTGTGCATTGGTCAAGGTGGAATATTTTTGCATCTTCAGTTTAATGCATATTGATTTCCGCAAACCTGAACACAATGTTGTTGCACTTGATCTGATCTCCTCTTCGTGCTATAAATAGTATTGTCTAACAAATGTACTTTGACATCTAACTTTACTGACCAGAGATGTTGAATCTATTGTCTTCTTCATAGGGGCTGCATCTTTCTGCAGATCTAAAAAAATGACTACCCGGTACCCGCAACTCTAACTAGTTCAATTCTGCCTCTAAATGCCTCTGAGATAATTGTGTACATGGGGATGTGTGGGTATCAGTGTAGAGCCAGATATTGCTGCCAACCGAGGAGAAATTAACAGGGCAGGAAGTAAGGCTATTTGAGGAATAGAACATCACAAATTAAACTTGATCGACAGATGTATTTTTTAACCAAACTATGTTAATATGTTACACTACATGCATGCGTATATTCCTGGCTCAGGTGGGAAGCTTTAGATACCTTTGTCAGGCTTGTCTGGTCAATAACTATAGGTCAGGCTGTATGCCTGACCTATAGCCCAGCCCGTAACACCTGCACAAACTCCTACCTGATACTCTGGCAATGCAATGGGCACACACAGTATGTGTGTATATGTATATATATATGTATATATATATATATATATATATATATATATATATATATATATATATATATATATATATATATATACATATATATACTGTGTGTATATATATATATATATATATATATATATATATATATAATCTAGTGAGGCCTGGAGGATGAGGCAATCCAAACGAATGAATCAGATGACTGCAGAGACAGATGTTCCAGAATGGCAAGGCAGTCCAGATAATACTTTCCAGAGATAGCGGAGTCTAGGCAAGCCGAGGTTAGTCCAGGCAGCGTTCATGCAAGTCCATGTCCAAGCAGAGGTCAATCCAGGCAGATAGCAAGTGTAGTCCAGGTACAGTAGCAAGGTTGGCAGAAGGAAATCCAGTAGAGATAAACGTAGTCAGGATAGCAGGCAGTAGTCGGCAACAGGAATCAATAATACTATAATACAATACAATAACATTTTTAAAGCACTTTTCTCCCATAGGACTCAAAGCGCATAATCAATCAATTAGAGATGAAATGTGGTCAGGATACAAGGTAATAATTGGTAACAGGAATCAGTCAGAGGTTGAACATGGTCAGGATACAAGGCAATAATCGGCAACAGGAATCAATCAGATAGTGAGTGCATACCCAGCAACAAGCCACAGCTAATGCTATCACGGGCGTTGACTGGGGGCGCTCACTAAGTTTAAATACGAGAACTAACCAATTAACAGAAGCAGAATTAAAAACAACCCAATAGGACTCCCGCATGTCAGCTGATCAGCTGACATGCTTACACTGCTACTGCCTATAGAGCGCGCCCTAGTGGCTGCTGCTCTGCTCTGGCGCTTTGAGTCCGCAAGGAGAAAAGCGCAATATAAATGTTATTTGTCTTGTCTTGACATGCAAGCAGGGAAGTCAGTATCACCGTTTACATCGGCGAATTGCGTACTGAGAGCTTGTCCTCCGCCTGTCCACTGGACTTTGAGAAGCACCTTGCATTCCAGTGATGTCAGTGGCTCGCCGAGACCCGGAAGTAAGATCTGCAGATCGGGTCTCGGCGTTGCGCTGCAACAGGAATACCGCAGACTTTACAACCTTATAGTTTGGAATATATAGAGGACAGAAGCCTGTAAATAGTACCACTCATGGGGTAGATAAAAGTATAACAATCTTTATTCAATATCGTCATAGCTATATCACAATTCAAGATAATTAACCAATACAATTTACATTGAAAAATCCCTGTAAAATGCACTGTTACAATCAGTTGTCACAATCTGTATAATACTGGAGTATTAGTGATATGAGTCAGTGAGGGTTCAACACGTTAACCCTGTCTTGACTAGAACCCAAGTTCTCTATCTAAAGTGCATGTGCAATATCGGATACATCATTCAAATAGTTCCAGGCGGCAGGCGGCAATAAGATAAAATCCCTGGATCAACTTTTCTGGGAATGAACTAGTAATTAGAGCCATGGATGTCCTTTAATGCAAGGAAAGCATCCAAACCTCTTTTTAATGTAGATATATCTTTGTCATAACTACTTCCTGTGGTAAAATATTCCACATTTTAACAACCCTTACTGTAGAACTCCTTCTGTGTGCATGGATAGGGAACATCATCAGTTCCCAAAGCACGGTGCTTGGGGGTAATATTTGATTCTTCTCTCTCATTTACTCCTCACATTAACTCCCTAACCAGCTCCTGCCATTTCCAACTGAAAAACATAGCACGTATCCGACCTTTTCTCTCCCATGACACAACCAAAATGTTAGTACATGCTCTTATTATATCTCGATTGGACTATTGCAATATATTGCTTGGTGGACTTCCAACTAACCGACTAACACCGCTCAATTCTGTACTGAACTCTGCTGCTCGACTCATTCATCTCTCCTCTCGCTCTTCCTCTGCTGACACTCTCTGTCAAGCTCTTCACTGGCTACCAATTAATGAAAGGATTCAGTTCAAACTCTTAACCCTAACCTACAAAGCTCTCCACAATCTCTCTCCCCTGTACAGGATCTTCTCAAAAAATTAGCATATTGTGAAAAAGTTCATTATTTTCTGTAATGTACTGATAAACATTAGACTTTCATATATTTTAGATTCAAATACACACAACTGAAGTAGTTCAAGCCTTTTATTGTTTTAATATTGATGATTTTGGCATACAGCTCATGAAAACCCAAATTTCCTATCTCAAAAAATTAGCATATTTCATCCGACCAATAAAAGAAAAGTGTTTTTAAAACAAAAAAAGTCAACCTTCAAATAATTATGTTCAGTTATGCACTCAATACTTGGTCGTGAATCCTTTTGCAAAAATGACTGCTTCAATGCGGCTTGGCATGGAGGCAATCAGCCTGTGGCACTGCTCAGGTGTTATGGAGGCCCAGGATGCTTCGATAGCGGCCTTAAGCTCATCCAGAGTGTTGGGTTTTGTGTGTCTCAACTTTCTCTTCACAATATCCCACAGATTCTCTATGGGGTTCAGGTCAGGAGAGTTGGCAGGCCAATTGAGCACAGTAATACCATGGTCAGTAAACCATTTATCAGTGGTTTTGGCACTGTGAGCAGGTGCCAGGTCGTGCTGAAAAATGAAATCTTCATCTCCATAAAGCTTTTCAGCAGATGGAAGCATGAACCCACTTTTGAACCAGAAACAGCGGCAGAAGCGCCTGACCTGGGCTACAGAGAAGCAGCACTGGACTGTTGCTCAGTGGTCCAAAGTACTTTTTTCAGATGAAAGCAACTTTTACATGTCATTCGGAAATCAAGGTGCCAGAGTCTGGAGGAAGACTGGGGTGAGGGAAATGCCAAAATGCCAGAAGTCCAGTGTCAAGTACCCACAGTCAGTGATGGTCTGGGGTGCCATGTCAGCTGCTGGTGTTGGTTCACTGCGTTTTATCAAGGGCAGGGTCAATGCAGCTAGCTATCAGGAGATTTTGGAGCACTTCATGCTTCCATCTGCTGAAAAGCTTTATGGAGATGAAGATTTAATTTTTCAGCATGACCTGGCACCTGCTCACAATGCCAAAACCGCTGGTAAATGGTTTACTGACCATAGTATTACTGTGCTCAATTGGCCTGCCAACTCTCCTGACCTGAACCCCATAGAGAATCTGTGGGATATTGTGAAGAGAAAGTTGAGAGACGCAAGACCCAACACTCTGGATGAGCTTAAGGCCGCTATCGAAGCATCCTGGGCATCCTGGGCCACCTGAGCAGTGCCACAGGCTGATTGCCTCCATGCCACGCCGCATTGAAGCAGTCATTTCTGCAAAAGGATTCCTGACCAAGTATTAAGTGCATAACTGTTGACTTTTTTGGTTTTAAAAACAGTTTTCTTTTATTGGTTGGATGAAATATGCTAATTTTTTGAGATAGGATATTTGGGTTTTCATGAGCTGTATGCCAAAATCATCAATATTAAAACAATAAAAGGCTTGAACTACTTCAGTTGTGTGTATTTGAATCTAAAATATATGAAAGTCTAATGTTTATCAGTACATTACAGAAAATAATGAACTTTTTCACAATATGCTAATTTTTTGAGAAGATCCTGTACATCTCCTCACTAGTCTCCAGATACCAACCCAACCGCAATCTCAGATCTGTACATGAGCTTCTTCTATCCTCTTCTACAATTACCTCCTCACATTCACGTGTACAAGACTTCTCACGTGCCTCACCCCTCCTCTGGAATGCCCTTCCACAACACATCCGCCACTCTCCCACCTTTGAAATCTTTAAACGCTCCCTCAAAACCCACCTTTTCCGACAAGCATATTCTCTAGCTTATTTCAAACAAGAGGTCAGCGCTCACAGTTTAACCCCCAACCCTCTATCACCTGTTCGCCTCCTCTTAAGAGTAAAAAATGTGTGTCACAAGAGGTAGCGCTCACGGTATGCGATCAACCCACCCTGATAAATTAGGGACTCAACAGAATACCCTTACATGCAAACCAGAATTAAGAACATTACAACCATAAAAATTACAATCCTCTCAAATGCAAAAAGACCAATTAAGTCCTCTTAGGTCTCAGTAGATATCATTAATGTCCAATATATTCCTTGATATGCTAAAAAACTGGACCATATGAATATGATCCTATGCAGTTGAAAGTCCAAGTTTTCAGGACCTAAAATCTACTAAGCTTATATTAGACATTAAACCAGGCTAGAATCAACATATAGGTCTAGTGAACGACAGTCTTCACATATAAATCCCTCAGGACCATATGGGTGTGCTCCTATGCGATTGAAAGTCCAAGTTTCCAGGACCTAAAATCTACTCAGCTTAAATTAAACATTAAAACAGGCTAGAATCAACATATGAATCGAGTGAAAAACAGTCTTCGCATAAATTCCCTCAGGAGCAGCAGTCATTGGCTTCCAGCAGTATCAAAACAGGTCACCTCCACCAGCACCCTTTGTGTGCCACTCACCCCTGTCCTAGACCAACCAATGGTCTATATGAGCCTTGGGACCGTTCCCGGGTCGTCCCCCACCACTCCAGCAACACAGTGTCCACCAATAGATGATAGATGATAATCTTCATATGATGAGTACCTCAGTAAGAAAAAGCTCCCATAGCATAATACTGTTAAAAACTATTTATTTATAAAAAACAATTGCACTCACATGGTCTTCAGTTAAAATCAGCGTTTGAGTAATTTATAACACGGGCTCTCCCCCGTATGGTGGCCAGGCTGGCAGGCTTCTATCAGTGTTCCCCCTCCGTTTCCGCCGCGCGCACGGAAAAACGCTGGGATGGATACCACATGTGCCTCCTCGCCTCTGCTCACACTCAGGCTAGTTCCCACTTCCACATCAGGTTCCGCCCGATCGATTTCGTCACTCAGTGACTCATCAGGGGCATGGAGCCTGATGCCTATCGTGGGATTATATAGGCCAAAACCGGCCCCACTATACACACCCCCCTCCTCACATGCAAACTATCCATACTTCATTATTTCCCTTTCTGCTTCCTCACATGCAAACTATCCAAACTCCATTGCTTCCCTTTCTACTGCCATCTAGAAACAGATTCTGGCACCCAGTTGTGTGGAACCTAAAAAGGTCCCGCGAATGCAGGGGTGGCAGACAGCAGGTTTTTTCCCATGTAGAGGATGTGTAGCTTGTAGGGAGGCCAATGGTGTCAAAACAAACAGTGTGGTATCATTCAGTAATGGAAGGAGGTTCAAAATTCAGGAGTTTATCACCTGCAATGATAGGTTTGTCATATACCTTGCCTGGTGTAAATGTGGATGGCAGTATGTAGGTAGGACTACCCGTACTCTCAAGGAGAGGATGGGGGAGCACGTGCGTAATATCAAAAAGGGATACCCCAATCATGGTGTCTCAGCCCATTTTGGGAGCCACCATGATTGTAATCCCAATGATTTATCTTTTTGTGGGCTCCAAAAAATTATTCCCAACTGGAGGGGATGTAATAAAGTAAAGAGAGTCTCACAGGAGGAGACCCGATGGATACATAGGATGGGCACCTTGAGACCGGACGGTCTTAATATAGACATAGACCTGGTATGTTTTCTAGGGGAGTAGGGGTGTGATGTGTGTGCATGCATCCCGACAGAAACCTGGACTAGCACCAGGCTGGTATGGCCAACATGGACTCCCATGTATTTGGGTAAGGAATGTGGGATTTACATATATACAAAAGCCATGGAGGGAATTTCTGATGGTGGGGGGTGTATAGGGCATGGAAACTATAACCTATCTGTAAATGTGTGTCCATTTACTCCTGCTCCACAAAATTAAATCTGGAAGTGGGTAAAACTAATGGGTCGAATTGATCTGAGGGACCTAGTTTAGGGAGGTGAGGATTGAAAATTAAGTTAGGGAGATTTATGGGGAGGTGGAGCGGGGATGAATGGACGCACATGGGTATTGTTAATATGCATACAATTGGTAACCTTGCAGAGGAAGGAAATGGGTTATGTGTAAAAAAAAAAAAAAAAAAAAAAAAAAAAAAAAAAAAAAAAAAAAAAAAAAAAAAAAAAAAAAAGGTCAATAGATGAGCAATAATTTTTTTTTTTTTTTTTTTTTTTTTTTTTTTTTTTCCTCAATGTTGAATGTTTGTGGGATGCAATGTTAAATGTAACCCCTAGATGGCGGCAGACTTGCAGGCTGGATAATGCGGCTATGTATGGAGTTTTTTTGGGAGCTTATGCCACTTGAAGCCTCTAGATGGCAGTAGAAAGGGAAGCAATGGAGTTTGGATAGTTTGCATGTGAGGAAGCAGAAAGGGAAATAATGAAGTATGGATAGTTTGCATGTGAGGAGGGGGGTGTGTATAGTGGGGCCGGTTTTGGCCTATATAATCCCACGATAGGCATCAGGCTCCATGCCCCTGATGAGTCACTGAGTGACGAAATCGATCGGGCGGAACCTGATGTGGAAGTGGGAACTAGCCTGAGTGTGAGCAGAGGCGAGGAGGCACATGTGGTATCCATCCCAGCGTTTTTCCGTGCGCGCGGCGGAAACGGAGGGGGAACACTGATAGAAGCCTGCCAGCCTGGCCACCATACGGGGGAGAGCCCGTGTTATAAATTACTCAAACGCTGATTTTAACTGAAGACCATGTGAGTGCAATTGCTTTTTATAAATAAATAGTTTTTAACAGTATTATGCTATGGGAGCTTTTTCTTACTGAGGTACTCATCATATGAAGATTATCATCTATCATCTATTGGTGGACACTGTGTTGCTGGAGTGGTGGGGGACGACCCGGGAACGGTCCCAAGGCTCATATAGACCATTGGTTGGTCTAGGACAGGGGTGAGTGGCACACAAAGGGTGCTGGTGGAGGTGACCTGTTTTGATACTGCTGGAAGCCAATGACTGCTGCTCCTGAGGGAATTTATGCGAAGACTGTTTTTCACTCGATTCATATGTTGATTCTAGCCTGTTTTAATGTTTAATTTAAGCTGAGTAGATTTTAGGTCCTGGAAACTTGGACTTTCAATCGCATAGGAGCACACCCATATGGTCCTGAGGGATTTATATGTGAAGACTGTCGTTCACTAGACCTATATGTTGATTCTAGCCTGGTTTAATGTCTAATATAAGCTTAGTAGATTTTAGGTCCTGAAAACTTGGACTTTCAACTGCATAGGATCATATTCATATGGTCCAGTTTTTTAGCATATCAAGGAATATATTGGACATTAATGATATCTACTGAGACCTAAGAGGACTTAATTGGTCTTTTTGCATTTGAGAGGATTGTAATTTTTATGGTTGTAATGTTCTTAATTCTGGTTTGCATGTAAGGGTATTCTGTTGAGTCCCTAATTTATCAGGGTGGGTTGATCGCATACCGTGAGCGCTACCTCTTGTGACACACATATTCTCTAGCTTAGGCCATGCACCCACTAAATAACCTAATTACGCACTGCCTGTACATATACTGTATACATCCCCACCTCTTGTTTCCACCCCATTCCTTTAGATTGTAAGCTCGCAAGGGCAGGGCTCTCACCCTTTTGTGTCATGAACTGTTATTAATTTAATTGCTTGCACACTGTTAGACATTTATACATTTTAGTCATCATGTTAAATCAAATTGAAATCAGCAGTGCTGTATCTTGTATCAGTGTTTATATTTGATGTATATCATTGTCTGTATCATTATGTATCCCTTGTTTGTTTTCTTACATTGTACAGCGCCACGGAATATGTTGGCGCTTTATAAATAAATAATAATAATAATAATAACTGGCTAATGGACAGAAAACAAAGAGTTGTGGTCAATGGATCGTACTCAAAATGGGAGATTGTTAGCAGTGGGGTCCCACAGGGGTCTGTTCTGGGTCCAGTGCTCTTCAATTTATTTATTAATGACCTAGTAGATGCAGTAGTGAGCAATGTTGCTATTTTTGCAGATGATACAAAATTGTGCAGAATCATCAACTCTCAGGAAGATAGTGTCATATTGCAACAGGATCTGGATAGGATGGCTATATGGGCACATACATGGCAGATGAAATTCAATGTTGACAAATGTAAAGTCATGCATTTTGGACGTACTAATGGTCTAGCACCATACAAAATAAATGGGATACAGTTGGGGACATCAAACTTGGAGAAGGACTTAGGAGTACTCATCGACAACAAGTTAAATAATCGTACTCAATGCCAAGCAGCTGCAGCTAAAGCTAACAAAATTTTGGGATGCATTAAAAGGGAAATAAAAACTCGAGATGCTAGCATAATATTGGCCCTGTTTAAGTCTCTAGTAAGGCCACATCTGGAATATGGAATTCAGTTCTGGGCACCACATTACAGGAAAGATATTGCAGTTTTAGAGCAGGTGCAGAGACAAGCAACAAAATTGATACGTGGGATGGAAGGTCTCGCTTACCAAGAAAGGTTAGATAAACTGGGTTTATTTAGTCTAGAGAAAAGACGCCTTAGAGGGGATCTAATTAACATGTATAAATACATCAGAGGGCAATATAATAGCTTGGCGGATGAGCTTTTTGTCCCTAGACCTTCTCAAAGGACTAGAGGACATGATCTGCACATGGAGGAAAAACGTTTTAGCCATTTATTTAGGAAAGGATTCTTTACAGTAAGAGTGATTAAGATGTGGAATGCATTGCCACAGGAAGTCGTTATGGCAAACTCTATACCTGCATTTAAAAGGGGCTTAGATGCTTTCCTTGCATTGAAAGACATCCATGGCTACAATTACTAGGTAATGCCTAATGATGTTGATCCAGGGATTTTATCTGATTGCCATCTGGAGTCGGGAAGGAATTTTTTCCCTTTTGGGGCTAATTGTACCATGCCTTGTAAGGGTTTTTTCGCCTTCCTCTGGATCAACAGGGATATGTGAGGGAGTAGGCTGGTGTTGTACTTTATACTGGTTGAACTCGATGGATGTATGTCTTTTTTTCAACCAAAATAACTATGTAACTATGTAACTATGTAACTAAATAGATGGCAAAACCTTTTTTCCTCCATACGCAGATCATGCCCCTTATCTTTTGTTCAAGCCTAGGGACAAAAAGTTCATCTTCCAAGCCTTTGTATAGCCATCTGATGTATTTATACATGTTAATCAGGTCACCCCTTAGCCGTCTTTTTGTAAGCTAAATAAGCCCAGTTTGTCCAACCTGTCTTGGTAAGTGAGACCTTTCATCCCCCTGATTAATTTAGTTGCCTGTCTTTGTACCTGTTCTAGTATGTTAATGTCCTTATAGTGTGGTGCCCAAAACTGTATTCTATACTCCAGATGTGGCCTTACAAGCGATTTATGAGTTAGTAGTATACTAGCAGCTTGTGATTTCAGTTGTCATTTTATGCATCCCGGAATTGTATTTGCTTTAGCTACTGTTGCTTGGCATTGGATACAGATGTTTAACTTGTTATCCACCTGTATTCCCGAGTCCTTCTCCAAGTCTGATGTTCTCAGGTGTAAGCCATTTGTCTTATAAGTTGCTCTATCGTTGGCACATTGAAGGTACATGACCTTACATTTATCTACATTAAATTGAATTTGCCATCTGGCTGCCCTATATAGCCATGCTGTGGAGATTAAATTGTAAAATGTCACTAGCCTGCTTAGTGTTTATAATTTGTGCATCATTTTGTAAAAATATTTCAGTACACTACAGCTATAGCTTTCCCAAGATCTAAATGTGCATTCACCACTTCATAAAAGCTGTGTATGTTGGTAAGACATGTCTTTAATAAAAAACATGCTGATGAGCTGATACTAGCTCATTCTGTGCTATAAAATCTTGTATAGTCTTAGAATACCTTCAAACTGTTCACACACAACTGATGTTAAAGGGAAATTAAACTGAGAAAGATATGGATTTTTCCTTTTAAAATAATACCAGTTGCCTGACTCTCCTGCTGAACCTGTGTCTCTAATACTTTTAGCCACAGTAACTTAACAAGTATGCAGACCGGGTGCTCTGACTGAAGTCAGACTGGATTAACTGCATGCTTGTTCCAGGTGTGTGATTCAGCCACAACAGCAGCCAAAGAGGTCAGCAGGACTGCCAAGCAACTGGTATTGTTTAAAAGGAAACATCCATAGCCCTCTCAGTTTAGGTTCCATTTAAGCTTACAGTACATGTCTGTAGTTTCCAGGTTCTGATCTGCTTCCCTTTTTAAATGAAGGAAAAACATCAGCTTTATGCCAGTCATAGGAAACTGACCCGCTTGAAAGAGAATCATAGAAAACAAGGTAAAGTGGCTTATCGATAACTGAACTCTGCTCCCTTAATACACAAGGGTGGATGCCATATGTGCCAGGTGCATTTAACCATCTTGATTTTATTCAAGCATGCCTTCATACCTACCTGTGTTAAGCAACTTGTGCTAAATGAGGTAGATTGGGAACAACCCAGGGCTGTATCATGAGACAAGGGCATCACTTTGGGGAAGACAGAAGCAAAGCATGCATTTAAAATTTCTGCTTTATGGTGGACACTAATGATCCATTCTTTTCCATCCAATCATACCCTTTCTCTGTAATATAAGGGACTGCCTAAATTATACATTCAATATATTCACTAAATGTACACTTATCTTACATAGATTTGGTAAATTTGGATGAAAAAGATTGGATCAGACCTTTAACCTCCTTGCCGGTTATCCCGAACACAGTTCGGGGTAACCTGCGCAGGAGGATTTCTCAGGCCCCGCTGGGCCGATTTGCATAATTTTTTTCCTACACGCAGCTAGCACTTTGCTAGCTGCGTGTAGTACGCGATCGCCGCCGCTCGCCGCCGATTCGCCGTTACCCGCCGCGCCGAGCCGCCCCCCCCGCCCCAGACCCCTGCGCAGCCTGGCCAATCAGTGCCAGGCAGCGCTAAGGGGCGGATCGGGATTCCCTCTGACGTCACGACGTCCATGACGTCGGTGACGTCATCCCGCCCGGTCGCCTTGGCGACCGGGGAAGCCCTGCAGGAAATCCCGTTCTCAACGGGATTCCCTGCATACTCTGATCACCGAAGGCGATCGGAGTGGGTGGGGGGATGCCGCCGCTCAGCGACTATCATGTAGCGAGCCCTGGGCTCGCTACATGATTTAAAAAAAAAAAATTAAAAAAAAGTGCAGCACTGCCTCCTTGCCGGATTTTTTAGACCGGCAAGGAGGTTAAGGAAAACCTGAACTGAAAATTAAAAGTCAAAATAAGCATACACAAGTCATACTTACCTTCCATGTAGTCTACTCCTCAGTGTCTTTCTCCTGTCCTGCGTCCTGTTTGTTCACTGTGATCAAGGGAATTTTCCGTCCTCCATTTTGAAAATGGCCATTTACCCATAACAGCTTTCTGGTCAGCACACAGTTAAACTGTAACATCGCCCACTTGAGCCATAGGGAAACATGGACATTACCTGGTACATCAGTTTTCCTCTCAGCTATAACTGACAGCAACTGATATATTTCAGTTCTGACAAAATGTTGTCAGAACTGGAAGGGATTATTGTCAGAAGAAAATGGTGAGCTTCTGAGAGGAACTGATGGCAAGGTAACTATGCAATGTTCATTTGAAGTTACCTCATGTGTTTATTTTAAATATTTTTACTCAGTACAGGTTCTTTTTAAGTACACTGACCCTTTAAAAAATGTGTCTGTTGTATCCACCTACTGTCGTGGGACATATTTGTTGCTGGAGATCAAGTAATGAATTTACTTCAATCAATTGTAATTCAAAACATGTCTTGAGCATAAGGGCTTGCATGCACATCATACGCAAATAAATGCAGGATCCTATTTCATGTGAACTGCGGGTGCATGACAAGCATTCACCAGGCAAATACATAATGGCTGTAAAGCAGGCCTGTATTAAAAATGAGTTTAACAAGCTGAATGCATGTATAGATATAATGGGTGATGATAAGAACTTGCCTACTATCTGTTTTTAAATATTGTCTGTAGATTTGCTAATTAATGTTTTTAGGCTCCCCTGGTGAAACAGGAAGTCTTTAGCTCTGACTCCCACATTTTCCTTTCTTACTATATATGTAGTTAGTTCCCCTGAAATATTTGTACTGCTTCCGACTTTAATTTTCCATTGTTGATGGACAAATGAGAAATATGACTGGTTGCTACAAATGTATCCCGCAGATGAACTGCAGTTTTTTTTTCTCTCTCAGGAAATCTGTTAGTGTCACTCCAAACACATAAGCCAATGGTGATATTAGAGCAAAGAAATATTGCATTGAAGCCAAACCTTGGGCATTCCTAATATGGCAACCCATATGATGTCTTCACAAATGTGCTTTACCTCACACATTTTGGAAACTGGGCCAGTTTAAGCCTAAATGTTATCCTGTTCTATGCTTTATCCGGAGCACTGATGGTTGATTTCCTTGATCTTGGCAATTTTTTTTCACATACTAATGTCACTTGTTGAGAAGTTCACTTTTTTTCCTATGTTTTCTTCTAGGTGATATTTTCACACCTTGTCATAAAATGCCCTTTAAACCACCAGCAAGCAAGAAAATACTCAAAATAATTTTGACAGTACTTTTTCACCAACTTTTAGGTACTTTTTTGTAAAATGCTTAAAAGTTATTTAAAAGAAAATATGAAAATTATCTCCTAGGAGATTACTCAGGAGAAAAAGTTAATTGCAAATGGACCGTTGCCGTTTGTAATATAGATGAATGAATACACTTTTCTTCTTAAAGGGTCACTATCACAAAAATCGTAAGATTTAGAATACATGTAAACACATACAAATAAGAAGTATGTTTCTCCCAGAGTAAAATAAGCTATAAATTACTTTTCTCCTGTTACTCTAAATTAAAATAGGTAGTAGGTTATTTTTAAAGGGGCACTATGGTGAAAATTTTTAAAATATGTGCAAACATAAACAAATAAGTACATTTTTTCCAGAGTAAAATGAGCCATAAATGACTTCTCCTATGTTGTTGTCACTTACAGTAGGTAGTAGAAATCTGACAGAAGTGACAGGTTTTGGACTAGTCCATCTCTTCATGAAGGATTGTCAGGGATTTATTTATTTTCAAAAGCACTTAGTGAATGGCAGTTGCTCTGTACAACTGCCAAAAAAACTGTGTAGCAAACAGGGAAGCAGCCCAGCATCATTTTTAACCATTTCAACCCGCTGGGATTTTTCACCTTATGCATCAGAGCAATTTTCACCTCCCATTCATTCGCTAATAACTTTATCACTACTTATCACAATTTCTTGATATATATCTTGTTTTTTCCGCCACTAATTAGGCTTTCTTTGGGTGGTACATTTTGCTAAGAATTTTTTTTTATAAATGCATTTTAACAGGATTAATAAGAAAAAAAGGGAAGAAATTCATGATTTCTCAGCTTTCGGCCATTATAGCTTTAAAATAATCCACACTACCATAATTAAAACCTATGTGTTTTATTTACCCGTTTGTCTCGGTTATGACACCATTTAAATTTTGTCCCTATCACAATGTATGGCGCTAATATTTTATTTGGAAATAAAGGTGCACTTTTTCTATTTTGCATCCATCACTATTTACAAGCTTATAATTTTAAAAAAATGTTTGTAGTATACCCCCTTTAAATGCTTATTTAAAAAGTTCAGACCCTTAGGTAACTATTTATGTTTTTGGTTTTTTTTATTATAATTTTTTTTTTCCATAAAAAAATTTATTTGGGTAATATTTTGGTGTGGGAAATAAACAGTTAATTTTTAATGTTATTATATGTGTAAATTGCAATGTAAAAAATATGTAGATGTAGTTTTACTATTTAGCCACAAGATGGCCCCCTTGATTTTTTTTTTTCCCTCCTTGTGCTACAATAGACTTCAATCTGGAGGCGAACTTTGAAAACTAGAAACACTTATGTTGGCCACGAATGTGATGGAAAAGATGTTTCAAGGGGTCTAACATCTGAGTTTTTGCATGGATGACTGGGATAGATGCCAAAAGTCCCGGGGAAAAATCTGGATTTGACGCAAAGCAGCGTTTTAAGGGCAGAAATTACTTTGAATGCTAAATTGCAGGCCTAAAGTGCTTTAAAACATCTTGCATGTGTATACATCAATCAGGGAGTGTAATTAGAGTACTGCTTCACACTGACACACCAAACTCACTGTGTAACGCACCGCAAACATCTGTTTGCGTAGTGACGGCCGTGCTGGACTGGTGCGCACCATGGCGAGATTGCTCTTCCTCACTCAGTGATGTCAGGTAATGTCTGACTGCCTTATCAACTTTCAATGGTACTTTCTCTACCATTGTTAAAGCTTACATCTATTTTTTTAAATGCTTGTTCTGCTTACTGTTCAGTACCTGCAACGAGAATCTTATGGAGGGCAAGTCTGCCATTGCGAGTGAACACGGGTAATGGCTGGGGAATCCTGATTCGATTTCGTTCCGGAGTAGGAGCCTAAGAAATGGCTACCACCCCGCACATCCAAGGAAGGCAGCAGGCATGGCATGCACGTCCCAAGGTAGTGACCAAAAATAACAATACAGGAGGACTTTCGAGGCCCTGCTGTATATGTGAAATGAATCAACTTTAAATCCTTTAACGAGCATCTGTTATGGAGGGCAAGTCTGATGGTGCCTTCACTGCGACTCACCAGGTTGGTCACCTCCTCAAGTAGGCGATAATCTGTTATGGAGGGCAAGTCTGCCATTGCGAGTGACCACGGGTAATGGCCGGGGAATCGGGGTTCGATTCTGGTCCGGAGTGGGAGCCTAAGAAATGGCTACCACCTCCGCACATCCAAGGAAGGCAGCAGGCATGGCATGCACGTCCCGAGGTAGTGACCAAAAATAACAATACAGGAGGACTTTCGAGGCCCTGCTGTATATGTGAAATGAATCAACTTTGAATCCTTTAACGAGAATCTGTTATGGCGGGCAAGTCTGATGGTGCCTTCACTGCGACTCACCAGGTTGGTCACCTCCTCAAGGAGAAGAGAATCTGTTATGGAGGGCAAGTCTGCCATTGTGGGTGACCACGGGTAATGGCCGGGGAATCGGGGTTCGATTCCGGTCCAGAGTGGGAGCCTAAGAAATGGCTACCACCCCCGCACATCCAAGGAAGGCAGCAGGCATGGCATGCACGTCCCGAGGTAGTGACCAAAAATAACAATACAGGAGGACTTTCGAGGCCCTGCTGTATATGTGAAATGAATCAACTTTAAATCCTTTAACGAGAATCTGTTATGGAGGGCAAGTCTGATGGTGCCTTTACTGTGACTCATCAGGTTGGTCACCTCCTCAAGGAGGCGAGAATCTGTTATGGAGGGCAAATCTGCCATTGTGAGTGACCACGGGTATTGGCCGGGGAATCGTGGCTCTATTCCGGTCCAGAGTGGGAGCCTGAGACCCATGCTGTATAAGTAATGTACCTGCCCTGACCGTGCTTTGCAGACCAGGCATCTGTGGTCAGATGGACCCTTGACCCAGTGCAAGATGAACCAAATCGAAAGCATTTGCCAAGAATGTGTTATTATGGATGGCAAGTCTGCCTTTCATTCATCTGTGTGAAACTTTCTATGGTACTTTTTCAGTACCATGGTGACCACGGGTAATGGCCCAGGGAATCCTGGTTTGATTCCGGTCCGGAGTTGGAGCCTAAGAAATGGCTACCACCACACATCCAAGGAAGGCAGTGTAGCGATAGGCGTCAGCGCACAGAGATAATCTGATTATTGGTGATCAGCAGTATCACCAATAATGCAGATGTATACCCGATTATTGGTGACCTGCAGAATCACCAATAATACAAGTATGACTAACCTCTGGACACCTAAAACAGTGAGAACAATAATGACAATGTCAAAACACAAGATCGTGAAATGTCCACCACACAGCGATTCCTCAGAGGTGTGGTTACCTCTGAATGGGAACCCCGTATGTGAGATCCTCTAAAAGGCTAGAAGAGGAGTCTCAGCCTCTAGCAGTAACAATCTGCTAGGGCAAGCGTCTCAAAGAGGCAAGCCTCAGAGATAGCCCACCAGTGGGAGACGTTCCACTGGAGGGAGAAAGGTCAGACAAAACAGAGGTTCGGCAACAGAAAGGCGGCAGCAGTACAGGAACGGAAGGCTGATTCAGAGTCGGTAAACAGGCAGGGTCGGCAACTTTGAATCAGATAGGCAGAGGTACAAGATCGATCAGAGAAAAGAGTAGTCAGGGATAGCCAGAGTCAAGACACAGGTAAATATACAATACAATCCTAAACTGAGGTGTGACGTCCTTGATATCAACACCTAGGAACTGGACTAAGGTCTGAGCGTTAACACCAAAGTATTCACGGCAGCAGACGAGGAGCAACTGACACATAGCTCCTTATATGCTGGGAGCGCTTCTGCAGCGCCGCCTAGCCGCCCAGCCAATCCGACAGCTAGCTGGAGTCAGCTGACCGGCGAGTCAGCTGACTCTCCGTCTAGCTGCATAAAGGTCCTGCCGCCGGGTGCGCGCACGCGTAATACGTGCCCTGTGTGTGGCCGAAGGACCTGTGTGGGATAGCGAGGCGGGGACCGCCGCCGGCTGATACGCAGAGACGGCGTCCATGCCGCTCTCCGCTGCGGCGGTATCCCCGCCGCCTGTTACAGTACCCCCCCCTTGAGGAGTGGACTCCGGACACCTCCTACATGGTTTCTCAGGATGTAACTGATGAAACCTCTTCCTTAGTTTCTCAGCATGCATGCGATCCTCTGGTACCCAAGATCTGTCTTCCACACCATACCCCTTCCAATGGACCAGATACTGCACGGAATTCTGTACCAGCCGGGAATCCAAAATCTTTTCAACCTCATACTCTGTCTGTCCCTTTACTACCACTGGGGCGGGGGGGGGGGGAGGAATCCACATACACTGCCGGCTTCAATAAAGAGACATGGAATGATCTCCCACTTCTCATGCTGGCTGGGAGATCAATCACATAAGAGACATCATTGATCTTTTTGGCCATTGGATAAGGCCCTATGAACCTGGGACCCAACTTGGTGGACGGTTGTCTGAGTGCCAAATGTCTCGTCGACACCCACACCATGTCTCCAGGAGCAAAGTGCCACTCAACAGACCGTCTTTTGTCGGCCTGTTTCTTCTGATTCTGAAAGGCTACTCCTAAATTTTTCTTTACCTGTCCCCAAAGCTCCTTCAAAACCTTCTGCCAATCTTCCAGGGCTGGGAAGGGAGAGGAACACACCGGCAATGGGGAAAATTTAGGAGACCTTCCTGATACAACCTGAAAAGGGGACAAGCCCGTTGAAGAGCTTTTCAGGTTGTTGTGTGCAAATTCTGCAAAGGGTAAAAACTTAACCCATTCTGTTTGCGCATCTGCCACATAGCATCTAAGGAATTGTTCCAGTGCCTGATTAACCCTTTCGGTCTGCCCGTTGGTCTGCGGGTGATACCCAGACGAAAAGGACAGGTTCATACCCAAACTACGGCAAAAAGCCCTCCAAAACTTCGATACAAATTGGACTCCTCTATCATATACCACATCATCCGGGATTCCATGTATCCGGAAGATGTGTTGTATGAAGGGATCTGCTAACTCTTGAGCTGAGGGAAATCCTTTGAGGAACAAAATGGGCCATTTTGCTGAACCTGTCTACGATCACCCATATAACAGTCATACCTTTGGACCTGGGGAGCTCGCCGACAAAGTCCATGGACAGGTGGGTCCATGGTTCACTTGGCACTGGCAAGGATTGTAGGGTACCCACCGTAGCCTGGCGAGAAGGTTTGCTCCTGGCACACAAAACACACTCTCTGACAAATTCTTTGCAATCCGAGGCCAATGAAGGGCACCAAACACACCTCGTGAGCAGATCCAGAGTGCAAGTGATCCCAGGGTGACCTGCGTTTTTATGGGCATGGAACAGCTGCATGATCTGTAATCGGAATGGAAGTGGAACAAAGAGAACCCCTTCCAGTTTCCCTTCCGCGGTATCTAGTTGGTAGGTAGCTAATGTGACTGCCCAATCCTCCCAGGTCTCAATGGCCGCTAGCACCACCTTGCGAGGTAGGATGTTCTCGGGAAGTGCCGGCTGAGCTGTCTCAGGCTCGATCAGAGAAAAGAGTAGTCAGGGATAGCCAGAGTCAAGACACAGGTAAATATATAATACAATCCTAAACTGAGGTGTGACGTCCTTGATATCAACACCTAGGAACTGGACTAAGGTCTGAGTGTTAACACCAAAGTATTCATGACAGCAGACGAGGAGCAACTGACACATAGCTCCTTATATGCTGGGAGCGCTTCTGCAGCGCCGCCCAGCCAATCCGACAGCTAGCTGGAGTCAGCTGACCGGCGAGTCAGCTGACTCCCCGTCTAGCTGCATAAAGGTCCTGCCGCCGGGCGCGCGCACGCATAATGCGTGCCCTGTGTGCGGCCAAAGGCCCTGTGTGGGATAGCGAGGCGGGGACCGCCGCCGGCTGATACGCGGAGACAGCGTCCATGCCACTCTTCGCCGCAGTGGTATCCCCGCCACCTGTTATAGGCAGCAGGCAGGGATGCACGTCCCAAGGTAGTGACCAAAAATAACAATACAGGAGGACTTTCAAGGCCCTGCTGTATATGTGAAATGAATCAACTTTAAATCCTTTAACGAGAATCTGTTATGGAGGGCAAGTCTGATGGTGCCTTCACTGCGACTCACTAGGTTGGTCACCTCCTCAAACGGCCGCATGAGTCTGCATGCATTTTGCATCAGTGTCCAGTTGTTGGGCCACAACATCCCCATCTCCCCAGATTGTGTCTGTCACAGGAGCCCTTGTGGCTGACCGCACTTAGCCTTCTAAACGATGCCAGCGCACAGATCGTGCGAACTCTGGTCGCAGTCAATGCGCAGGAACCGTTAAGAATTAGCCGCAGACAACTCAGAAGGGAGCCTGTGAGACACGGGTGATTACAACGTCACCCACTGGTTCAGAGTAAACTGCCACCACCGCGGTTACTATGGGACCGTGGGGCCCACTAACTGACTGACTAATCCTGCGAATAAAACGGTTAAACACACGATATTCTGTCTAGCCAACAACAAACAAACAGTAGCGTATCTTCAGAGACCCGGGATCAGTTCTGTGTGTGCTGATAAGCAGGGTAGCGGAAAGTGAATGACTTGGAGAAAGTCGTTTATTCACGCAATATAAATAATTAATATATACAGACAATTTATTAAAAATCACAATTATTAAGACAGTAATAGCCAGTATGAAAAATAAAAGAAGGGAGAAAAAATACTTAGTTCCTGGAAAGATGTCCTTATTGTGGGAAGAATCATAAAGTTCTTGGTTTCAAAGTCCAGAGTTCAGACCAGGTGGATGCCAGCATATCCTCAAGCTGGCATCTCATGAGTTCAAGATGTTTCAGTGTGGAGGACCCTGAGTTTGGCTCCTCTGCCATTCTTATGCCCCTGATTCAGTAGGAGGAAGTGAGGGCGGGCCCACACACCCCCTTAGAACATGAGATGAGTCCTGCCCTTGTCCTGGAGACCAGAAATCATGCCTTAACCATATATGGGCTCTATCTCACAGAACCGTACAGGTCAGGGCAGATTTACTAATATTTTCAGGTCTGCCTCGATGTACCCAGCAGTCTGATACCAAACATGAGGGGTGGGACCCCTGTGGTACCATTAGGGCACTGTTGAACTGCCTAACGGGCAGTCTTTACCTCAGAAGGTTCTGAAATGTTCTCAGAACCAACGCCAGGCAGGGCCCTACCTGCTCTGTTAGTTTGGAGGGTCTGCCAGCCTGGCAACACAGAAAATATGATACATATAGCAGTTTATGGAATATGAGAGACCCCTGGGATTTATACCAGGTCATTCCCAGGCAAAGGTTCTTTGAAGTTGGCAGCAGCAAGCCACATGTCGGCTCCCTGCTGGGAAAAGGAGTCGGAGTGTCTGAGTTTCCTCACTCTAAATTGGTTCTGTCATGGTGTTTGTCACCTTATACCTGATGGATGGGCCATCAGCACAGCTTGAAGCCAGGGACTCTCTGGGCCCAGGCTCATTAGCATATCAAAAGGGCCAACCAGCATTTAGGCTGGGGCTCTCTCTCTGCTGAGAAAAGACTGCAGCTGCCCCTACACACTCAACCCGGATTGTACCGTTTTGAAGCGCAATCGATGCAGGGAATCGAGTGCGATTGCTTTTTCTTCACGGTCGTCCAGGACGCGCCTGCGTCCCCGCAATCGTCCGTGACAGCCCTCCCCCTTGTCCGTGGCTTAGCCACTCATCCGCAAGATGTGTGGCGGCGCCGCTAACCTGGCTGACGGGCCTCGAGTTGCCGGTACGGCGGGAAAACCTATTGGAGCCTGTGGCTCGGTTCCCCTGGACCGGTCGCGGTCTGCTACCCTCAGGGTTGACCCAACATGGACCGTTCTGGACAGGGCGTTTGCGCCACTGCAGTCGGACGTGGTGCCTGCCGGGACTGCTGACAACAGGCAGTGGGTTGGTTAGGTCAACAGCCAGCCCACGCAGGGTTCCCCTGCTGAGTGGCTGTGGACCTAAGGGAACCCCGCGGGAATCCCTGGACCTTCCCAGCTCCTGACAGACGGCACATGCCCTGCAGTAGTTTGCTACATCCCTGTTCATCCGGGGCCAATAAAACTGGTTCCGAATACCGGCGAGTGTCTTGCGGACACCCGAGTGCCCTGTCAGAGGATTACCATGTGCGGATTTCAGCACATGTCCCCTGAACGCACTCGGGACCACAAGCCACTTGGTATTCGCGTGGGATCTACCTGTAGGGGGCTGTACAGACTCACTGTACAGTCTCCCACCTTCCCAGTACACCTTGAAAGCGGCCCCGTCTGCGAGGGGCTCAGCGGCTTGCTGCCTGAGCACCTCCAGGCTTGGGTCACTTTGTAGTGCAGCTGAGAATACGGCGCTGTCAGTTTCAGCCAACTGGCTCATGTCACACGAGGCCAGCGGCTGAAAGGTCTCATCCCTGCGGTCAGAGGAGGGGGAGGAGGCCGGAACCCCCTCCACCTGTTCTGAGCCCAGGTTCTGAGCAGTGCAGCTGCGCGGTACTGCTAGCACCGGTACACTGTCAGAATGGCACAGACGGACAGTACTCAAATCATCATTGCATGCAGTAATGATATTGACAGGTATAGACATTTTTTCATTACAGATAGGTTGTACAGTAAACTCAGGTACAGTTACAGCATCATCACAACAGACAGTCTGTACATCAAACTCAGGTGCCTTTGAAGCAGGCACTATTGAACCTGGTACCCTTGAACTGGGCACATTCAACCCACCTCCCCCTGGTGCTCCCCCAAGTGTATAAAGTACCTGGTGGTGGGTGGAGAGTCCGTCTCCTTCCGTGAGCGACAAGGCGGTCGTGGCAGGTTCATAGTAGGACACAAGCTTGCCCAAATCAGTCCCAAGCAACACAGGGACTGGGAGATCCTTCATAACCCCAACAACCCGTTCTTGGACTCCTCCCACTCCCCAATCCAGCTTCACTTTTGCGTGGGCTATGTGGAAAAGGGTGCCCTCTACTCCAGTAAGGGCAAGGGATCGGCTGGAGCTGATGCTCTCCTTTGGCACAAGATGTGAGTGAACTAACGTGATGTCAGCTCCGGTGTCTCGAAATCCGGTGACAACTTTGCCGTTCACTCTAACAAGTTGCTGCTGGTCGGTTCGGTCGCGGATTTCCTGTCCGCGTGCAAACAGGACAAAATCTGATGATCCAGGCTGTGGTTCGCTGGCGGGTTGCCTCTGCTGTGGGTGAGGTGCAGGTGATGTCTGTCTCCGCTCCGGGCAGTCGAACTTCATGTGTCCGGGCTGGCGGCAGTAGTGACAGGTGACCTCTCCAGGCGCTGCAGGCCTGGGTGCAGCAGCTGCGCTGGGTGGCCTCTGTGGCGGACGGCTCACGGGGGCAGGAGGGTCTGCCGAGGTATTGGGCTGACCTCCTCTCCAGCTGGATGGGACAGTTCTGCGGGTATCAGCCACCCGGGTAGTTGCAAAAGTCTCAGCAAGGTCTGCAGCGACAGTGGCTGAAGCCGGCCTGCGTTCTAACACAAACTGTCGTACATCAGCAGGGCAAATGTTCAGAAATTGTTCGAGGACTATCAAGTCCTCCAGGACGCCATAAGACCCTTTGGTGAGGCCTAGCGTCCACTGGCGGAGTGTGGTGAGCAAGCTGCTGGCCACATCTCGGTACGAATCAGAAGACTTTTTCTGCCAGGCCCTAAACTTTTTCCGATAGGCTTCTGGCGTCAGCTGGTACTTAGTAATGATAGCGTCTTTTATAGCATCATAATCATTATCCTTTTCCGCAGGCAATTCTGCGAAAGCATCAAGCGCTTTGTAGCGCAGCAAAGGTGTCAGATGTCTGGCCCACTGGTCTTGGGACAGACGATACTGACGGCATGCTTTTTCAAAAGACCGCAAAAACAAGTCAATGTCAGTGTCTTTTTCAATATTAGCAAATTTAAATTTTGCACTTACGGGTGCTGCAGCTCCTTCAGCAGGGAGGCTGGGCGGTGAACTCCGGCTGGCCTGTTGCACCTTTGCCATGTTGAGCTCATGCTGTCGTCTCTCCCGCGCCTCTGCGGCATCCCTCTCCGCGTGGCGTTCAGCAGCAGCAGCTTTGCGTTCTGCAGATTGGCGCTCCCGTTCCTCTCGTGCTTCCATGTACAGCATGTACTTTTCCAGGTCAGTCTCCATCAGCTTTTGTAATGCCTGCTGCATTACCGGGTCAGCACCCATGGACAGTCCAGTACTGGCCAGTTCCGGGCGAGTAATGTCAGAAACTCTGGGATTGGGGTCCATACTGACAGTCTCTGGCGTAACTGTTGCAACAGGGCCCGCAGGATGCTCAACCTCTGTACGCCTAAGATCTTCAGCCTCTGGTTCCCCTTGATTGTCAGATGGGCTGGTATCCACCTCAGCGGACACTCCCGGCTCCCGCAGTTGCTGGGCATCCCATCTGGACAAGTCTGCTATCAGGTCCCGTTTTGTCTTGCGGAGGATGCCAATGCCCCTCTCTTCGCAAAGATTTTCCAGGTCTGCTAGGCACATGTTCTGGTAGTTCCCGGACATTTCCATGCCAAATAAAATAAAACTTTGGGGAAGGGGTACTGGCTACACAGTCTCTCTGTATATATAAAAAATATATTGCCTTCCAGCTACACCAACGAATTAGTTCGTTTCTCGATAGCGCTAGCGCTATCGCAGATACTTTCAGCACAACACAGATCCCAACCGCTGCCTAACACTGTCACAGGAGCCCTTGTGGCTGACCGCACTTAGCCTTCTAAACGATGCCAGCGCACAGATCGTGCGAACTCTGGTCGCAGTCAATGCGCAGGAACCGTTAAGAATTAGCCGCAGACAACTCAGAAGGGAGCCTGTGAAACACGGGTGATTACAACGTCACCCACTGGTTCAGAGTAAACTGCCACCACCGCGGTTACTATGGGACCGTGGGGCCCACTAACTGACTGACTAATCCTGCGAATAAAACGGTTAAACACACGATATTCTGTCTAGCCAACAACAAACAAACAGTAGCGTATCTTCAGAGACCCGGGATCAGTTCTGTGTGTGCTGATAAGCAGGGTAGCGGAAAGTGAATGACTTGGAGAAAGTCGTTTATTCACGCAATATAAATAATTAATATATACAGACAATTTATTAAAAATCACAATTATTAAGACAGTAATAGCCAGTATGCAAAATAAAAGAAGGGAGAAAAAATACTTAGTTCCTGGAAAGATGTCCTTATTGTGGGAAGAATCATAAAGTTCTTGGTTTCAAAGTCCAGAGTTCAGACCAGGTGGATGCCAGCATATCCTCAAGCTGGCATCTCATGAGTTCAAGATGTTTCAGTGTGGAGGACCCTGAGTTTGGCTCCTCTGCCATTCTTATGCCCCTGATTCAGTAGGAGGAAGTGAGGGCGGGCCCACACACCCCCTTAGAACATGAGATGAGTCCTGCCCTTGTCCTGGAGACCAGAAATCATGCCTTAACCATATATGGGCTCTATCTCACAGAACCGTACAGGTCAGGGCAGATTTACTAATATTTTCAGGTCTGCCTCGATGTACCCAGCAGTCTGATACCAAACATGAGGGGTGGGACCCCTGTGGTACCATTAGGGCACTGTTGAACTGCCTAACGGGCAGTCTTTACCTCAGAAGGTTCTGAAATGTTCTCAGAACCAACGCCAGGCAGGGCCCTACCTGCTCTGTTAGTTTGGAGGGTCTGCCAGCCTGGCAACACAGAAAATATGATACATATAGCAGTTTATGGAATATGAGAGACCCCTGGGATTTATACCAGGTCATTCCCAGGCAAAGGTTCTTTGAAGTTGGCAGCAGCAAGCCACATGTCGGCTCCCTGCTGGGAAAAGGAGTCGGAGTGTCTGAGTTTCCTCACTCTAAATTGGTTCTGTCATGGTGTTTGTCACCTTATACCTGATGGATGGGCCATCAGCACAGCTTGAAGCCAGGGACTCTCTGGGCCCAGGCTCATTAGCATATCAAAAGGGCCAACCAGCATTTAGGCTGGGGCTCTCTCTCTGCTGAGAAAAGACTGCAGCTGCCCCTACACACTCAACCCGGATTGTACCGTTTTGAAGCGCAATCGATGCAGGGAATCGAGTGCGATTGCTTTTTCTTCACGGTCGTCCAGGACGCGCCTGCGTCCCCGCAATCGTCCGTGACAGTGTCCTTCTACTGTAATTGTACAGGTACTAGGTGATGGCTTTCTCCTGTTCTAGCAGGCGAGAGAACATGACCAGGGTCAAATTCCAGCGAGTTGGGCTATCACATATCAAGCGTCTCAGCTGCAAGTTGTTTCTCTGCTGAATGTCCGCAAATCGTGCCACTGAACCCCAACAGGTAGGTATATGCGGTGATGAGGTGGGTGCACTGAACACACCAAGTAGGTATATGCAGTACTGGGTATTACAATGTGCACCTGTCACACACACAGGTAGTCACTGAATGTGCTGGGCCTGGCTGGCAGTGGCACACACACAGTATGAATTAGCAAGGCTGTCTATGCAACACAAGTGTCAGTGGGACACACAGAAAAAAAATTGATCACAAGAACAAGATTAGCTCTCAAAAGAGCTGTTGTGGGGTGCTATTTTAGCAATAAGAATCAGCAAGGAGCAAGCTAAGAAGCCTACAACAGCCTAACTAATCTTTCCCTATGAGAGAGTCTGATGCAGCTGTCCCTTCTCTAATTAATGCAGGCACACGAGTGAGTGTAATGGCCTGTGGAGCCTGCCTTTTATAAGGGGGGGGAGTGGCTCCACGAGGGAGTGTAGCCTGATTGGCTACAATGTGCCTGCTGACTGTGATGTAGAGGGTCAAAGTTGACCCTAATGGTGCACTATGGGGGCAAACCGAACTTCCGGGAAAGTTCGTTTTACATGGCGAACGCAAACCACCGGAAGTTCGCCTGGAACCGTTCGCCGGCGAACCGTTCGGGCCATCTCTATAAATGACAGCAACAAAGGAGAAAAGTAATATATGGCTTATTTTACTCTGGAAAAAGTGTACTTCTTATTTGTCTGTTTGCACATATTTTAAATTTTGCAATTTTTGGCCATAGTGCCCCTTTAACAGCACTTGGTGAATGGCAGTTGCTCTGTCCAACTGCCAAAAAATTGTGCAGGGAGGCTGGCCAGCGTCATTGTATAAATCATTTTCAGGAAATAAAAGCCCAGTAGTGGACTAGTACAAAACCTGTCGGTTCTGTCAGATTTGTACTACCTGCTGTAAGTGACAGTAAAATAGTACTTTATGGCTCACTTTACTCTGGAAGAAACATACTTCCTATTTGTATGAGTTTACATGTATTTAAAATTTCATAATTTTTCGTGATAGTGGTCCTTCAATATTTTAATTTTTGTTTTATGTTTTGGGATGAATTATGAATTATGTAATAGTATAATCTGACGTATGTACATACCGTTTATACTTGAATATAATCCAAGGCACTCAAAAATTGTTTGACTCAAGTATAAACCTAGAGTATATTCCAGGCAACTACCTTTAACATCTCTATCCAGCTTCTCTGGTGGACTAATGGTCCCTCTTCCCTCCCCATATAGCATTCCCTGGTGTCTAGCGGTCTCCCCTCTCTACATCATACCTGGTGTCTAGTGTTCCTCCTCCATCCCCCATAGAGCATTCCCTGGTGGTCTTATGGCTCCTTTCCCTCCCCACATCCCTTAATAGCAGAATAACAGCAGCGGAGATGGTTCAAAAACAATATCACTTGACCCAGGGCTGCACCAGGACTATCCTTGCCTTTTGTCGCATTTGGTGTGCAGAATCTACACTCACTCTTTGCGTGCCACTGTAAGGGTTAAGAATACAGGGAAGTAAATGAGTGTTTCAGTGCAGTCAGAAAACATTTGGTACAGCATAACTTTTAATGATAACTAATCATATGTGTTAGAGATGAATAAATATCATAATTGACTTGAGGCAGTTAACCTTTTTAAGCCTGATAAGACTATGATAGGACAACAAAGTCCTGTTTGTTCGGAATAGAACTACAGATGCAATTGAATTTCTCATTAGTTTATTTTCACGTCAAGTTTACTCTAAGTTATCTAAAATCATTACAGAGTTTCAGTAATTACTGCCTAATACGTTCTCCCAAAAATTATCCACATTTGGCAGTTGCAAATCGTGTTTTTCAAGAGTTCAGGACTGACACCCATCTAATTTTCAATTATGGATTTTGATATTCTCCCAAACGCCTACCCCAAGGTCAGTAAAATCTTCTCACAAGGGATTCTCAGGCTATTTTTAATGTTTTTTAAAGGAAGTTACTGAATGATAGTTGCTCAACCCAATTGCCAAAACAGTGTGCAAGCAAGTAGAGAGGTTGCCAGCATCCTTATGTAGATCTTTTCCACAGAGTGCTTTTCTAAAGAGTAAAGGAAATAGTAAGAATCCCCTGTGAGGAGATGGACAAGTCCAAAACTTGTCAGATTTTTAATGCCTAGTGTACTTCCTATTTATCACAACTGATTATACAAACCTTATTTCAGATCAACAAAAATTGCAGTTTAACAATCGCTTTAAGAATCATTCGCAGTCGATTTGGGAATATCAACAGAGTTTTTCTGCCAATCTAATCACAAATATTTATCTGCTAAAAATCGGGCCGTTGGTGGCCCCTTTAAGAGACAGACTTAGGAGAAAAGTCATTTTTAGTGCATTTTTTGTGATAGTAGGCGATAGTGGGCCTTTCATACAGTAAAAGGTCTTTAGGTAGATTTTATTATTTATATAGTGCTGACATCTTCCGCAGGGATTTACTCAGTATATAGTGCTGCATTATGCTCAGGATCTAACAAAGGTAAAAGCTGCTAAAAGCTAATCCTTCAAGAAACAATTTTTAATGCAAATAAAAAGAGCATCACATGCAGCACTTCACTTTTTATATATGGTATTCAAGATATAAGAGAAGGGATAGTTTTTTTAATGTAACTTCAAGTGTTGGTTTTTACACAGGACATATTGCATATGCATTTTTGTTATGTTTTCTAATTGCAGCCTGTAGGTGTCTAGTAAAAAAGAGGAAACTTCAGATTATCAAGCTCAATTAAATTCTATTCTGAGATCACACTTAACTCTGCGGGCTGAGCTGCGCATGGGAAACACACCTTTACTACTCTTTCTTTACTATTGCCCAGGGTAAATCCAGACATGCTTACAGTGCTTAGTTTTCTAATTAGAATAACCAACATGCTTTGGAATTGAAAAGGGCTATTTAGAAGTCATTAAAACAAACGGTTTGCCAGATGTAATCTTCAGACATACAGCATAGTGCAGTTCATGTGAAAAGAAGTACAGTAGTTGCTATATATTAGGCTTATCTGTGCAATCTGGGACCATCAGGCATCTGGGTGCTGATTTCTTCCATTTGCATCACTGTCCATCTTGGACTCCTACTGCCAATTACAATTCTAATATGTTACAATACTGGACCTTTATTCAATTCACTTTTTTTCTCCCGAGTTTTCTCCTAGGTGATATTTTCACAACTTGTTAATTAAATGCCATTTAAACCATCAGCAAGCAAGAAAATATTTAAAATAATTTTGATAGTACTATTTTAGAGTGCTGAGAAATTATTTGAAAGATGAAAAATTATCTCCTAGGAGAAAAAGTGAATTGCATATAGGCCCTGGAGGTGTACACTGGGACAGACTCTTGTACCTGTCCTCACCCATCTTCAATATATTTGTATACATCCCTGGACATGTCTTCAACTTTCCTCTCAGTTCTCATCACGTCGTTTTTATGTCCCCACCTAGTCTTTTTCTTACATTTTAAGCAGTTACTTAAAGCAAACTTGTGCGGAACAAAACATTAAAAGTGAGATATTTACCTCTGGATGTCCTAGTGGCTTCTCAGATTCTCCTCAAGCACACAACTGTGGCCCCTTCTCCTCTTCATGGACATCCTCCTGTCTGAGTACAAGCTTCTTCATACTGGGGATGCACCAGTAAGGTCCACACATGCCCAAAAGAACAAAGCTGCTTGTGCACACAAGAAAAAGCCATGCACTAGCATCTCCATTCTTCTGGGCTTGTGCAGACCTTATTAACACATGCCCAGTACAGAGAATCTCGCACTTAGATGGGAGCGTGGCCACAAAAGCATATTTAACAAGCCCTTGTCAAATATGCTTAGAGGGACCCAGCGCAGGATCGGAGGGCTCCAGGTGAAGCAGAGAAGCCTAGACTATCCAGAGGCTTCCTACCACTGAGGTAAGCTTTTCATTGTTATTGTTAATTCTGCTTCAGGTACACTTTAAATTCTTCAGGTACACTTTAAATTCTAACAAAAAAAATGCAAGACAACAATTTTGTGTTTAAATGTGGAATGAATACTTTTTCTTTACCATGTAAAATAAAGCTCAGATCTTTCACCACAGAGAAAAAACACTGCATTTGATAATGCAATTTTTTATATAGCTCAGACAATTAAAGAGTTTAATACAAGAACTGTAACAAAACAATGAAATGGTAATGGATGTCCTTCTTTTTGCTGCTGTGTGAGAGACACTTCTCCAGCTCTTAGTCATGCGTTCTTTGGTTCATCACCAGGCAATGCACGAATGGTGCTAGTGTGGTCAGCTGTTTATATGTCAGCCCAATTCCCGGTTCTTTAACCTCTTGAGGACCATGGTGTAAAACCCCCCTAGTGACCAGGCTATTTTCTACTTAATTGGTCACTGCAGCTTTAAGGCCAAACTGCAGGGCTGCACAACACAGCACACAAGTGAACCCCCCCCCCCCTTTTCTCCCCACCAACAGAGCAAGGAAGGCCGCAATAGCAGTATAGGGTGTGCTATTATGGCTGGGAATGCGAGGAGTCACTCGCGTTCCCAGCCTGTCGGCCGGTGACTGTGAAAACAGAAGTAGCCACCGGCAGGTCCAGTAGCATCGTAATGGGGCAGCGAGGGCACCGATCAGCTGCAGGGTGCTGAGGAAATCCCCAGGTGAGTTAAACTAATTTTTTTCCCCTGACTTAAGGTTCACTTTAAGAGGTTCTCCAGACAAAAAGTTACAGTAAATATATAGAACACCTCCAGCATGTTAAATAACTAATTTACTGCTTAAAGAGACTCTGTAACAAAATGTTCAGCGTTATTTCTTCTATAAGTTCCTATACCTGTTCTAATGTGGTCTGTCTTACTGCAGCCTTTCCTAGTTGCACAGTGGCAATATTATCTCTGTTATATATCCTAATCTTCTTTCCTCTGACAGCTTTGTCGGGCTCAGGCACTCAGGCAGGAATGTGCTGCTCTGCTTGTGATAGGATAGAAGCTATACACCCCCTCTCCACACCCCCTGCAGGCTCTGTGTGAGTCACAGACTGAGCTCCTCTCAGCCTATCACAAGCTGGTTAGCAGCCATGTCTTTTGTTTGGAAACACTACCTAAAACTGGCAATTACAGGCCAGGATCGCAGCAGGGAGTGGCAGAAACAGCACCGAGGGGCCCAGGAGAACATAATAATTAGAATGGTATGCTTTTTATTGTAAGAATTTTAGAGTACAAATTCTCTTTAACATAAGTTTAAATCAGCTGATAAAAATTAAAATTTCTCACTCGCTAGCATGTCCTCATACTAGCAGGAGGGCACAGTGGACAGTGTGGTTAATCGGGTGGCTTGATTGTCTACTGCAGCGCTTGCCTTATTGCAGCTAACTCGTTGCAATGGCCATATGTGTTTTATGGCAAATGCTGCCCCATATGGGTGTTGTATGGGGGAAACGCCTAATGTATTGTATGGGGGGAAAATCATGTCTAATGATATATTTTCATTGTAAGAGGGTTGTTGCAGGCAATCTTTTTTGGTTGTCTCAAATTTGACCATCGGTACAGCTACAATGTTGTTTAAAGATTTGTTGAGAAGGATTGCAAAATCATGCATCTGTGTTATGGTTTCATATTGCTCTTTTTACCATGGGACTCCACTCTGCTCATGTCCCCTCCTGAACAGAATAGGCAGCTTGGATAAAGGGAACAGCATTATTTCTAAAATGATTCCCAAATATTGAGTGTCTGTACAGTATGTAGCTTTATAGTCATTCCCCGATTTGCAAATTCAAGCTGCAGTTTGAGAGATTGGCAGCGGGTGTCTGCTGTTCTATTTGCCCATTGCTCCTGGAAAGGGCCTAGCACACTGAGGGATATGAATAATGCCTTCTAGGAGGAGAAGACTACACAGCACTGCACTACAGAGAATGGTGGTGATCAGCCATGCAGGGCAGTGCTGAATCGGTTTACTAGAACTGCCAGAGAACGTTAAACCGTCATGCTTAAAGGGAACCTTAATTGAACGGGGGGTAAAGAGTTTCACTTACCTGGGGCTATTACCAGCCACCTGCAGCAGTCCTGTGCCCTCGGAGCCGCTCTGGAACCCTCCGGTCCCCCGCTTTCACTTAGTTTCGTTTTTGACGACTCACCAGTCGGCCGGCCGCCATGCGTTTTATTGGACGCATTCCCTACTGCAATTAGCGCTGTTGCAGACAAAAATACGCGTTGCCGCATTCCGCAACGCATAGATATGCGGCAACGCGTATTTTTGTATGCGTTGCGGTCCGCAACAGCGCTAATTGCAGTAGGGAATGTGTCCAATAATACGCATGGCGGCCGGCCGACTGGTGAGTCGTCAAAAACGAAACTAAGTGACAGCGGGGGACCAGAGGGTTCCAGAGCGGCTCCGAGGGCACAGGACTGCTGCAGGGGGCTGGTAATAGCCCCAGGTAAGTGAAACTCTTTACCCCCCGTTCAGTTAAGGTTCCCTTTAATAATAGGAAATCCAACCTCTGAATTGACCAACTTTTCTATTTTATTCCCCTTTCTGTTTTGTACTGTTGCCTAACTTTCTGGCTTTCATTAAAACAATATAAGAATTGTTAAGCTGGATCTTCAAATTCTTTAACTAGAAGTAATTCTGTGTTAGATTACTGTTCATATCCATGGTGGCAGACAGGTACTGTTGTGTGTATAAAGGGTTTAGTTGCTTCATTGACCCTAGTTCAGTGATAGCCAATTTCAGCTTGCACATACTGTAGCTTATGACGTATGAGCCTCTCCTTGCTTTATTCTTTTGTCCAGCTCTTTGGGGGAACAGTCATTACTGTGGAATCCGAACCCTCTGATCCTCATTACTCTCCACTTGTTCGTCTTCCAGGTCTTATTTTGAAGTGTTCAGAGGAAAAATAATTGTATTTTTAATCATTACAAGTGTTTGTACTTTAACATAGGCGATGCGTTAATTTAGAAACTGCATGTACAATATAGTGTGTTTTGCCAGTATTCTTTGGTGACCATTGTAACATGAAACAATTGACTTTTGCATATTAATCTTGTATAGACCTCATATCTGTGTTTATAGTGATTGTGTTTGGAAGGAGTTAGGGGACCATGTTTTTTTCTAAATATTTTTGAAGTTACCCTTTTTGTACATTGCAAAAAGTTGGTAGGTATGCATTCTCCAATTACAGCTAAGTTTTAAAGTGGAAGCAGGGAAAAGTTACCACCTACCATCACTGGTTTCTCTGTATCATGTGATTTTAAATAAAATCCTCATGTGATATACTGGCCTAGGGGTAGAGTGGGAAACAGGCTTCTCTGTCATTACCTGGTAGAGGCAGGCGGAGAAAAAGATTGCTGCACATCAAAGCAATATTTGCTTCCTTGAGGAGACTTTAACATTTATAAATGGATCGAAGCAGAGATATGCAGTGTTAAAAAGAGCATATGTATCAATCTTTCATAAATATGCCTGTAGATGTTTTGGTTATATTAAACACGTAATATAAAACATCAGTTTGATACTTGTAAAGTAAAAAAAAACACACTGATGCCTTACCACTGATGTAAAGCACAGAGCCTCCGGATCCCTGCAGCCCGGCCCTTTTTCCTGATCACCTATGCCCGCAGTACTACTGTGCAGGTGCAGAACTCTCCAGGGGACAGGAGTGCGACGATAGGCGCGTGCGGCCAAGCCGCGCATGCACAGGAGGCCGAGACTGCCCGTATTTCCTGGAGTTATAGCGGCAGAACAGAAGGGCCGAGGAGGGTGGGCCTGGTGCTTATGGGGCTGGAGGAAGCCCCAGGTAAGTATAAATAAGGGCAAGGAAACCATCTATGGTTTCCTTTAAACACCATATGCTCATTAATATGAACCTCTGAATCACTAGTTGTACCTACAAAAAGCCTGCAATTAATATAGGCACAGGTGGTCACTCTAGACTCAGAACCCCTGATCCACATACTGCTTCTGGTTTAGAGCACCACTATGCTACTGTGCAGATGAAGGCGCACAACAGCCGTGATCGTACACAAAGAGGAGTGTAGCCACAAACTTTCAAAGGGTCCTGGACACCACCGGTGGTCTTGAGGGCGTGGGTCCAGAAGCTTCCCTCTTCTTAGGTAAATATCTGTGTCTTTTTTAACCACCTCATGTTTGCTTTAAAGGACAACTGCAGCGAGAGGTATATGAAGGCTGCCATATTAATTTTCTTTTAATCAATACCAGTTTGCTGACTGTCCTACTGCGTCTTGACCTCTAATACTTTTAGCCTTAGCCCCTGAACAAGCATGCAGCAGATCAGGTGTTTCTGACATTATTGTCAGATCTGAGCAGATTAGCTGCAGGCTTGTTTCAGGTGTGATTCAGACAGCAACTGCAGCCAAATGGACCAGCAGGGCTTTCAGGCAACTGGTATTGCTTAAAAGAAATTAAATATGGCAGCCTTTATATACAGTACTTTTCGCTTCAGTTGTTCTTTAACCTATTGAGGACTGCACTGCTAAACCCCCCTAGTGACCAGGCAATTTTTAGTAAAATGGGCCACTGCAGCTTTAAGGTTACGCTGCAGGGCCGCACAACACAGCACACAAGTGATTCCCCCCCCCCTTTTCTCCCCACCAACAGAGAGCTCTGATCGCTCACCCCATGTTTATTTTTTTTTTTAATAAATATTGGTGTTTCTTTTTTTTTTTATAAAAAAAAAAACCCGTTTCTTTAAATATCAACCCTCCCTCCCTCCCCCAGCCAGCCAATTATGGCGATCGGCTGTCATAGGCTTCTGCCTATGAGAGCGGATCGCTCTCTTGTCCCCCAGGGGGACAGCCGTGTCACACGGCTGTCCCCAGTGCAGCGCTGCTGCTGATCACAGCGCTGCACCGTGTAAATAGACGGCGATCACGCTGTCTAACAGTCTCCCGAGCTGCAATAGCCGCTCGGAGACTGAAGGCGGGGCGGAGCTCCGCCCCCCAAGCAGGAGATGCGTGCGCAGCCTGCGCACGATCTCCTGCAAAACAGAGCCCCAGGACTTTACGCCAATTGGCGTTAGGCGGTCCTGGGGCTGCCGCCGCGGCCACGCCCGTCGGCGTGACGTGGTCGGCAAAAGGTTAAGTGCAGCCCTGAGCAGCATGGCAGATAAAACACTTGAAGGGAGTTCTTCTTTAGGTGTATTTGTATTTAACCAGGACGATTGGATTGAAATCTACGCCCTGTTTAGATGCTGATGTGGCTGCCATGGCGTAGATTTCAGCTCACCGTCCGACTCCATGCGTTATCGCCACTCACACGGCTCACGCCGACCGTGTCGCTATCTGCCCACCGCAGCTCACTCGCTCTTTTGACTCTATAACAGCAGAGCTCTGTGAGCGGGTCAGAAGCTGATTTCATTGGCTCCTGACCCTGTCTATCAATGTAAGCAACTCCCATTGGCTTACATTGATGGACACAGTCAGGAGACGCTGGAAAGTCTAAACGCCTCAGTGCAGTGACAAGTTAACTTTAAGTCATAATGTTAATCCACAAACTCAGCCTTGACAGGCTTATTGTACAAGCCCATTCACATGTTTGCATTCATGAACATGTTTGTTTGTGCCATTCATTTTTCATGCATTCTACTAACCGTTTCTGCATGTGCTTTACAATAGTGATTCAGGTAAATTATATTGCTGTGTTTATGGCAATGAGAAAGGCTGAAGAGCTGATCTAGGTATCTGCTATATTGTTCTACGGTTGTATTCATGTATTGACTTTCTTAGTGGATTGATTAGTTATTATGTTATTAGTCACGTATGGGATTTGTGTTTAATGTTTACAACAAGATTAGGAAGATCATGTTAATATGATTTTATATTATTAAGAGATTAATGTGACATTATCCAGTGTTGCCAAATGAGTCAATACAATCATTAATCATTGATTTTGCTATGTTAATTAAAGGATTTATAAGGTCATATTTTATAATGTTTTACTGGCTTAATAAACTCCTATAGAGTGACATTTAAATTTATTCCGGTCATGCTGTGTAATTTTGTTATGTTAGTAGATTAGTTAGCAGAGTCCTTCAACTTTACATGCCAGTGATCTGCAGGACATACCCCCTTCACTACCTGCTCATTGTGATATGCATAGGAGGAAGTACAAACACCCTGTCATACTGTAATGATCGCTGCTGCAGCAGGTGTTGCTGGAAGTAGTAGTGCTGCAGCTCAGGCAGTTCTGATGTCTTTCCATGCAAGCTGCATAGCTTTGTCTGTCTTTCCCTGCTGTCAGCTTGTGACTGATTATCATTCACCTGTGTGGGAATCTGCATGTCTGCTCCCATTGGATGACCTCAGTATAAAGATCTGCTTCCTGCAGGGTTTCCTTGGGTTTTCATAGCTTCAGTTTAAGCCTGTCTTGCTGTCGCTTCAGCCCTCGATCGTGTTTCTTGTTCTAAAGATACTTTGCTGGACTTTGCATCATATATTGGTTCATTGCCAATATATATGCATACCAGCACGTTTATTATTTTCCTTGTATTTGTGTTACGTTGATACATCAGTGTCGCTGATGTATACGTACACGAACTGTTTATATCCTGTGTGCAGTTAGTCAGCTTTCCAGCACGTTTTGGTAGGTTGCGCGTACCGTGACCACCCGTGCTGAGGTAGTTACCCTGCTCCTGGTTCTGTTTGTGGATTGCGTTCATCTCTGCGAAGAGATAACGAATCCTTCTGAATCCTGTTCTGTTACCGTTTGTGGATTGCGTTCATCTCTGCGAGGAGATAACGAATCCTTCTGAATCCTGTCCTGTTACCGTTTGTGGATTGCGTTCATCTCTGCGAAGAGATAACGAATCCTTCTGAATCCTGTTCTGTTACTGTTTGTGGATTGCGTTCATCTCTGCGAAGAGATAACGAATCCTTCTGAGTCCTGTTCCCTGTTTTACTCCAGTCCTAGTCAGCGTTCCTGCTTATGTCATATATCGGTTCATTGCCGATATATACATATGTTAGTCAGACGTTACAAATAGTTTCATTGATAGCTGTAATTGTAATACGCTAGGAAAACATACTTATTGTATATTTGTCTGTGTTACGTTCATCTATCTTGATCCTGCTGTTTCCTGACTATCCTGTCCTGTCTTTGTGGGGCACGCCATCGCCGCAACGCATTGGCTGCCTCATTCCAGTCTGTGTTATTGTGGACGCTTGCTGTCACTAAGTAGTGGCTAGTTTAGCAAGCGTTCATTCTGTTTACCTGTCCTGATCTCCTCAGTTCTGGTTTGTGCGCTCAGCGCTACTTTGCGCTGAGACGTTATAGCGAAAGCATTGTTTGTGGCTGTCAGATCTGCACCTGCTCTGTGCGCCACAATCTCCTGTTGGAGTCAGTCCTCCCCTCCACTATACTAGGGATAGCCTGTTTCCTTGTGCTAGTGTGTGTACCTCCTCCACGTCAGCTCATGCGTTGCATGCTGACTGTGGAGAATACACCACCAAGCCTTACATTATGAAAACCCCATTACCAATCCCCATTGTGGGGGGGATTCCCAGAAAGTATGACACTGTTAATTATGGTTCCTGTTCCTTTAAGAAATTTGAAGAACTTAACTCTGAAACAGAAAATGAGTTTTTCTCTGAATGTGCCAGGTTCCTGGCCAATCCCGATCTCCAAGCGACTCCTGTTTCAACCTGGGCACTCCAACTAAGTTATATTTTGTTTAAAGGGGAATTATTCCAGTGGGCATTTGATGTTCTCAATCACTCCGATTTGAAAGAGAGACCGCTGGAATTTCTAGCGTTTGTGATCCATAACTGGTTGCGCATAGATAGCCTTTTCCTCTTAATGAACTCCTGGCAGCAGGCCAATCAGCTTCTCCTTCAATTGCTTGCAAAAATGTTCAGCAAGCAGAAAGTGTTACTGATAATTTTCCTGCAGCCTTGAATAAATCACCAAAAACAGCAGGGTCTAAGGCAAAACGCAAACGTTCTAAGAAACGTGTCCGATCTGCAGAGTCGTTATCCTTAGCGACTGAGACCTATAATGAGATTCTGCCATTAACAGATAATGAAATGCAATTGTCTTTCAGGGGAGTTAAATGGACTTATGAAACTACTAATGAACTTTCCTCCCTGGCTAGGGAAAATAAAGATTTTTGTTTAAAAGAATTATCTGAGTATGATTATGAGGAGATATTACAGAGTATTGAACAAATCAACTTATTTGTGAAGCAAGGAAAGTTTGCATACACTACAGTTCAGCACTTGCTACAGGTATTGGAGATTCTTAGGAATAAGGAATCTGCCAATCACCTGCTAATTAACCCAATATATGTCCCTGCTACAATCATATCTGCAAACCATGATCTGCCTGTTAAGTATGCTTGGAATCCTCCATTTGAGAAAGGAGAGATGGAAGCTCTGGTCAATGAATGGAAGAATGATTCAAGTTCATTTTGTCAGTTTTACAGTGCAAAAAGTGAATTAGTATTGAATGCATGCATTAAGTCTGCCTATAACCTAATAAAAACTGGTGTGTGTGGGTATGACTTTGTGGCTCCATTGATTGATGTGTGGGAACTGATTTTGGATGATTTTTATGTGACTCCGAATTCGCAAATTTGGCGTTTTGACCCGCCTGCTTCAGCACCTTTGGCTGATTCAGCAGGTGATTCGGAGCTCTTTTTGTGTGAAATTGAAGTTCCTGCAATTCCACCCTGTACCATGGATAACTCAGTGTTACTTACCAGTAAAACAGAAGCCACTGATACATTCTTAACCTTGCCCTGCGCAAATTTCTCAGCAGAGAATCCAGAGGTCCTGCTGACTTCCGAGTCCAGCCTAGCCAGTACTCATGACTCTTTGTTCAGTGAAACAGACACCAGAAAAATCTTGCCTGCCTCTGCAAACACTTCTGCAGAAATTACCTGTGTTAATAAAGTTCAACTCCTGTCTGATCCAGCAGATGCCAATAGATGCACTACATCAGTTTCCGAGTCCCAGCAATCCTGTCTAGAAACCTCAGAACCCCAGCATCTGAATTTTCCAATTTTACAAATGAATGGTGATTCAGATGCGCAAACATTGTGTCTTGATCTTCCTGTTTCTACACCTCGCTCTAGTTTCGTGAATAGCTCAGAGCATCTGCTATGTGAACCTGAAATCGCAGAATTATTACCTTGTTCAGAAAATATTCCAGTAAATTTGCCCTGTACCATGAATTTTTCAGTAGATCTCTCAGATGAAACTCAGGTCACAGAATCATTATGCTGTCCAGCAGGTGCTTCAATGGTTTTGCCCTGCAGTATGGACTGTTCAGTGATCCTGTCCAGTGAAGCTGTGGTCGCAGAGTCTTATGCTTCACCCAGTACTTTGGATACTTCAAACCCTCTAGCAGAGGAGTCTGGGGCACTGCTTACCTCAGTTGGTGTTGCAGTAATATTCACTTGTCTAGCAGCTGTTTTGGAATTACAGTCTGTTCTAATAAAACTTGATGAATTTCTGCCCAGCAAAGCAGAAGCCATTGAAATACTGTCCTCGTCAGCAAGTGTGTTAGATACCTTGCCCTGTATACAGTCTGATTTAACCAATGTTGTTGAGTCCCTCTCCAGTGTTGTAACAGCCGAGGAACTACAGCCCTGTCCTCTGAATGTTTCAGAAGTCTTGCCCTGTAACATGGATAATTCTGATTCTCTGGTCAAAATAATAGAAATCTCAGAATTTCAGTCCGGTCTGATGAGTGTTCCTGAAACCCAGCCCTGTATCCTGAAAGATTCTGGTTCTCTGGCCGCTGTGGCAGAGGTTCCAGAGTCCCCTTCCTGTCCAGGGAATTCCTCAGTTTTGCCTAGTCCAGTGGGGGCTGCTGCAAAACTGACTTGTTCTGCAGCGCCTCATGAGCTCCAATCCAGTGTATTAGATGAGTCTCTGTCCAGTCCAGAGGTAGTTGTGGAGTCCCTATCTGGTTCAGTGCATACATCAGAAGATTTGTCCTGTCTTGTTAGTGCCCCTGAATCTGATTTGTTACTGACTTTGCTGGAATCAGCGACATCTAAGTCTGATCCTGCATTCTCGTGTAAAAGTCCAGTAGTTGCGAAGTCTAGTCATGATGAATTTTTTTTGGCCAGTCCTGGTTTTGGTCCTGTCTTGGCTGACCCTGAGGCTCACAGTTCCTTGACATGCCCAGAGGTTTCTCTTGTGCCAGTGTGCCCAGATGTTCTTTGTGTGCCAGAATGCCCAAGTGTGTCTAAGGTGTTAGCGTGCTCTGATGCTTCCTTAGTGGGAACATGTTCTGATGTTGCCAGTCTGCCTGCATGCCCAGAGATGGTTCTGGTCCCTGAAAGCCCTGATCTTGATGTTTGTCCTTGTGGCCCTGACTCGGGAATTGCCCTAGGTTCCATAGGGGTTCTTGATAGTTCTCCATGTGAGCCTAAGGGGCGTTCTGACCTATGGGAATCTCTTTGGAGCTTCAAGGTGTTCTGGGAGGTCTCTGAGAAAACTTGTCCTGGTGCCTTGGACTGGTTCAACAGTGGGTTTTGTGTTGGTAAAGACAGTCCCGATGGGCATTGCAAAGGCTTTGGCGTTTCTGAACGGTTCCTGGAAGGCGGTGGGTATCGCTCAGGGAGTTTCGGAGGGCTTTCTTCTGGAAATCATGGTTCTAATGGGTGTCACACTGGGGCTTGTAGTACTGATGGGCATGGTTCTGTAGGTTCTGGTTCTGATGGGTCGAGTCTTGTGGGGACTGATTCTGGAATTCGGTCTTGCCGGGCTGTCCCGGTCATCATGAATTATCAGTCAGACTGTTTTGTTGGGAATTTCAGTTTTGAAAAGCGTCTGGAATCCGCTTTTAAGGGCGGGGGTACTGTAATGATCGCTGCTGCAGCAGGTGTTGCTGGAAGTAGTAGTGCTGCAGCTCAGGCAGTTCTGATGTCTTTCCATGCAAGCTGCATAGCTTTGTCTGTCTTTCCCTGCTGTCAGCTTGTGACTGATTATCATTCACCTGTGTGGGAATCTGCATGTCTGCTCCCATTGGATGACCTCAGTATAAAGATCTGCTTCCTGCAGGGTTTCCTTGGGTTTTCATAGCTTCAGTTTAAGCCTGTCTTGCTGTCGCTTCAGCCCTCGATCGTGTTTCTTGTTCTAAAGATACTTTGCTGGACTTTGCATCATATATTGGTTCATTGCCAATATATATGCATACCAGCACGTTTATTATTTTCCTTGTATTTGTGTTACGTTGATACATCAGTGTCGCTGATGTATACGTACACGAACTGTTTATATCCTGTGTGCAGTTAGTCAGCTTTCCAGCACGTTTTGGTAGGTTGCGCGTACTGTGACCACCCGTGCTGAGGTAGTTACCCTGCTCCTGGTTCTGTTTGTGGATTGCGTTCATCTCTGCGAAGAGATAACGAATCCTTCTGAATCCTGTTCTGTTACCGTTTGTGGATTGCGTTCATCTCTGCGAGGAGATAACGAATCCTTCTGAATCCTGTCCTGTTACCGTTTGTGGATTGCGTTCATCTCTGCGAAGAGATAACGAATCCTTCTGAATCCTGTTCTGTTACTGTTTGTGGATTGCGTTCATCTCTGCGAAGAGATAACGAATCCTTCTGAGTCCTGTTCCCTGTTTTACTCCAGTCCTAGTCAGCGTTCCTGCTTATGTCATATATCGGTTCATTGCCGATATATACATATGTTAGTCAGACGTTACAAATAGTTTCATTGATAGCTGTAATTGTAATACGCTAGGAAAACATACTTATTGTATATTTGTCTGTGTTACGTTCATCTATCTTGATCCTGCTGTTTCCTGACTATCCTGTCCTGTCTTTGTGGGGCACGCCATCGCCGCAACGCATTGGCTGCCTCATTCCAGTCTGTGTTATTGTGGACGCTTGCTGTCACTAAGTAGTGGCTAGTTTAGCAAGCGTTCATTCTGTTTACCTGTCCTGATCTCCTCAGTTCTGGTTTGTGCGCTCAGCGCTACTTTGCGCTGAGACGTTATAGCGAAGGCATTGTTTGTGGCTGTCAGATCTGCACCTGCTCTGTGCGCCACAATCTCCTGTTGGAGTCAGTCCTCCCCTCCACTATACTAGGGATAGCCTGTTTCCTTGTGCTAGTGTGTGTACCTCCTCCACGTCAGCTCATGCGTTGCATGCTGACTGTGGAGAATACACCACCAAGCCTTACACATACAATCTATTCCCGTCCATATAACTGGCTGTGTGAGCAGTGAGTTGGGTATACCTTTAGGGTTTTGGGTATGTAAATGAAATTCTTACTCTTGATTAGTGCATATTTGATCAATTTAGTGTTTGTTTAGCACTTTGTTTTAGAAATGATGTAAGTCATTTGTTTTGTTTTTTGGTTTTATTATCATGGGTTAATAAAGTTATAAGATTATTGTACTAGTAGATTCATGATGAGGTATCTTGTTAGATTCTTTTTTATGAACAAATGAAAACATTCATATTATACACATGATACTTGGTGAGCATACTCCTAACTGGAGGGCATATAAGTAATTTCACTAGAGTTTAAAAGGAACTCAAGGTGGGAGACCTATGGAGGTTGGCATATTTATTTACTTTTAAACAATACCAGTTGCCTGGCAGTCCTGCTCATCTTTCTGGTCAGTAGTGTCTGAATCACACCCCAGTAACAAGCATGCAGCTAATCCAGTCAGAGACATCCGATCTGCATGCTTGTTCAGAGTCTATTGCTAAACGTATTAGAGGCAGTGAATAAACAGGACAGCCAGGCATTGTTTAAAAGGAAAAAAGGAATTCCCCTCAACCTAAACTGAGAAGGATGTGGATTTTTCCTTTTAAAATAACTCTAGTTGCCCAACTCTCCTGCTGATCCTGTGTCTTTAATACTTTCAGCAACGGCCCCTGAACAAGCATACACATCAGGTGCTCTGACTGAAGTCAGACTGTATTAGCTGCATGCTTGTTCCAGGTGTGTGATTCAGCCACTACTGCAGCCAAAGAGGTCAGCAGGACTGCCAGGCAAATGGTATTGTTTAAAAGAAAATATCCATATCCCTCTCAGTTAAGGTTCCCTTTAAGAGCAGGGATGAGCGACATCCATTTTGGAAGAAGGAAAAATGTCCCAGTGTGTACAGGAGGCACAGGCCATGGCAGAGAGGGTTAACTCATCTATATTAACACCTCTCACTGCTGCACTGCATGCTGCTCTCCATGTTCCTGACATGACCACCTTCACAGCCCAAAGTTCTGCTGTGAATGCATCATTGTTGGGAAGCTGGAGAGCAGCTTACAGTGCAGCGGGGAGAGGTGGCGATATTGGTAAGTCATCCCTCTCTGCCACTGTCCATGGCAAAACTTTCTCCCAAAACTGATCTTGGATATCTCTACATTAAGTGTACCTGAGATGTTGAAAAGAGAAGTATTTCTAATTACTTGGGCCTTCCTCAGCGTCCTCCCAGGTTGCTCTGTTGGTAAATTGGCCAGTTGTACTCTCTCACGCATGTCTGGTCACACGAGCATGGACGTTGAGGGGGCCCATGGCCTGCATGGAGCTGGAGGAACCCCCAGGTAAGTATAAATACTTCTCTTTTCAATGTCTCAGGTTTCCTTTAAGGGTAATGATACTTCGGTATGCTGCGAATATATCAGCGTAGTTTATTTTTAGAAATCATGGCCTTTTTGCCATTATCCATATACCACTTGTGTCAGAATGAAACTAAATGTTGAAGAAATGTATTTATTTTCTGTCCTTTTAAGCCTCTTCTGTAGTCTATCAGATGCAAATACCGATTCATGTGAAATACAGCGTAAAAACCTGCCCAACAAATGTAGCTCAGCAATGTCTTGGAAGAGGAAAAACATGGAGCCACACTTTGTGCTTCTCACATATCATGCATGCCTTTCACAGTCAGCTGGGAGATCTGCCTGGGGCAGTGCCAGCCACTCCTGACAATGCCTCTGCCACTGCATTCATAAAAAATACAGTTGTTGTTTATCTCTGTAACCATGACTGCTTCCCAGCGCATACAGTACCTAATGCTAGTGCTGCACATTCCCCACCTTTCTCTGCTAGCTTCCTCCTACACGGGGCTCACTAAAGAGGAAGCATGCAAAAACACAAGCATGGTGACTTTTTCTACTCTTATCTTTTTATGTTCATAAATACCATATTTTTTGGAATAGATGACGCACTTTTTCTTTCTCAAAACTGAGGGGGAGGGGGGGGGGTTTATATACCAAATATACGGGAAAAACTCATGCAGAGTGTGTGAGGAAGCCCTGCATCCTGCCGCAGTGTTCCTCTCCCCCTCACTTGGGTCCTTTTCTCCTCTTGTACTCCTGCATCCTCCCATATCTGGGTACACAGTGCCTGCTTGCCACAATACAGCTCCAGTCCTCCTTACTGGTCGGCTCATACTTCTGCATTACTGGTTCCCCCATTCTATGTGACTCTAGGGGCGTACCTGCGTCAGGGTTATGCATGACGTGCAGTGCACTTGCACCACTAGGGTCACGCAGTATGGGGGAACCAGTAATGTGGAAGTATGAGCTGACTAGGAAGGAGGACCGGAGCTGTATTGCAGGAAGTGGCCGCTGTGTTGGATATTGGAAGATGCAGGAGGAGGAGAGAAAGGTGTATAGAAGCAGGACCGGAGCGAGGGAAAGAGGATTGCAGCGGAAGTATAAGACCTACTGAGGTGGCAGTATAATGTAGTGCAGCTTAGCTGGGGGGGGGGGGGCAGCAGGGGCTAGTGTAGTGTAGTAAAGAATTACATGTGGACCACTCCAGTGCTTTTAAATTCAAATGTGTATGGAGAAAGACTTGAGCCTGAGTTGCAACTTTGCCAGCCCCTTACGCCCTCACTAAGCAGCTCCCATTGGCTGTTACCATGTCTAGTGATGTGATACTAGGGCCAAGAAGACTTCTCTTGTAATGTCTCACCTTAATCCAGTTTCACATAGTGATGTGCAATATAGTTGGTAAATCTCTACTACTGTATATTTCCATTCCTGTTAAACAGTACTGAAAAAATGCCCCAAACAGGTACACACCCAGCAAATAACCAGTTGGGCAGAACATGCTAAACAGATAAAGCTGTGCTTTAAAAACAACTTGTGTGGCAACACCCTTAAAGTGGACCTGAACTCTTGCACAGGACAGAAGGAAAACACGGAGAAATGCACCCTGTATGTATTTAGAGTGTTTAGCCTGCCTAATTCCCCCTCATCTGTGACTAATCAAAAACGTAATTTGATCTCTCAGCTGAGTCAGCTGGCTGCCAGGGCAGAGCAGCTAATTTGGAAACACAGGTTGTTAACCCTATGTCTGCCTCCATGAAAACAGGAAGTAGACACACTGCAGATTTATTGCAGGATCTGTATCAGCTGTAACAAAGAAATGTTTTTTCTTTAAAGGTTATTACGATGTTGCTTATCTTGTAGAGCAGAGATGAAGTTCTGAGTTCAGGTCCACTTTAACCTACATACATTATAATTAGATTGGCCAGTGTCCCATTGATAATAATAGCAGTAAGAAACCTACCCCATCCCATATTCATGGTTCTGCTGTAATTTCATGCACACTTTGGCTTTTTGGGGGACTGGTGCGCAACCTCTTCTTTCTTGTTATGACCTCATTTAGTAGAGGTGCTCAAGGAGACATATCCTAGACCCATCCCATGGGGTTGGATAAACTAAAATGAATGGAGTTGAAAACTCTGTTTACAGCTCTACCACTCACACACAAGTTTTCTAACTGGTTGGAAAACCATTGTGTGTGAATTAGTGCTGCCGCCTATTGTAGCCTCTCTTGCCTAACCCAGTAACTGTGCGAGGCTGAGATTTGGTCTGTCTTGACCACCTTAGCTAGATTTGGAATGTACGTTTTTTTGTTTACATTATAGGATTTGTTAAAGGTTTATCTCTGCTTCCCTGCAATTTGCTGACTTATGTGTCATTCACCAGGTGTGTAGAAGTCCTGGGCATATATGCATTAATGATGATTTAAGCAAAGTAGAGAGATAAGTATTATTTCTCATTTAAGAAGATATAGCAAAGTCATGCCGATGATCTGTTTGAGGCACCAGTAGTCTTCAATTTATTGGAAAATAAAATATAAAAAAACAGATCATCATTACACAAAGGTACCAGTGTTATTAGGCATGTCATAAAATGTATTATTTTGTAAGGTACCATCTTTTTCATTTAATAATTGTTTGCAAAGTAACTCTATTGGAAAACTGAAGAATTGGGTAAAATCATAAAAAGAAAAAAGGAAAGAAAAAACAAAAACATGAAGGTTGTTTTACATTGTGTAAATAAATATAACGAGTGTGGAGTGAGTTGACAGTTTGTTAAATCGTGCAAAGAGCATATGATTTTGGAAGACAGAGTGATTCCTGGAAACTCAAGATTTCAGTGTTCAATGTATTTCTGTTCAGATCAGGTGCAGACAAGCCCTGCGGAGTTAGTGGATTTTTCAGGCCTGGATAACATCAATACACTATGATATTTAGCTGCAGCAGAGGCCTCGCAGCTCTAACTTACTTCACAGCACTAAGATCACTCACAATCTTTCCACATGGCTGGACGCTGTTGTCCGAGAGATAGAAATTGAGTTCACAGGTGAAATAAATAGATATTAAAGTTGTTGTTTTGATCTGACACAAATACATTTAATGGGTCCCTCAAACATGACCTTGCTGTCAATATCAGCTCAGCTCACCCAACTTTTCAACGACATGGATTCCCTTTCCAGAGTGTGAAATGTCTAATTTCAAGACATGCATGTCAAATGTCGGCCCAGGCTATTTTTTCATTGATATATATATATAATTTTTTTTTTCTGCATCGTTTTTTTCTAACATCAGGATTTTCTGTCTGTCTTTTTTCACTTGCTTTTTTTTTTAATTAGCTGATTCACTAACGTCAAGCTAAATTCAAATTCAGCACTCGGGGAACATCATTACTATAGATCAAAAGGAGACATTAATGATGCAGAAAGGTGCAGCAGTTTGGCAAAATTAAATAATTTACATGGCTGTGTATGGATGGTCCCCAAAGGGTTTATTCCAGGCTTTCTTTAAAATTCCTACTACCCCCATTCCCCCTCCCTTACACATCTCTGTGCAGGCCCTCTCTGAATATTTCACTGCTGCTAATAAAACTCAGCACCCTGCTGCTCACTCTCTGATCCCGCTCCTCTGGGTAAGCATCTCCCCGCAATATCACTTCTCTCTGCTCACTAGCTTTCCATTTTAGGGCTACATGTTTCATTTAAAGGTTAATAATCTTTTCTAAACATTCCGTATCGATTAATATCTGGCCCAAGGTGACAGATTTTGCCTTGTTTGGTATCTATGCCTTGATATAAAATGTACTTCATGGGTTAAATGGTTCATACATAGCAAATGAGAAGTTATGGCCATATGTTGTCTAATTTGATGAGGCAGATCTAATGCAAAAATGTTGAATTCTCCAAAGCCAAATCATAAAAAATGGGCAATGCCTGGTGGTAAGTAGTGACCATTTAGGACATGGCCAGTCATGGATTTTTCTCCTCTTTCAAGTAAATGTGTACAGTATGTTTTCAGCTCCAGTATATAATCAGATAGTGTCCCGATGCTTTGCAACAGCAAAATTGCACTTGTGGCGCAATTCAATTAAACAATTGGAGATGTTACAGGACATTACCAAGGTGAACAGGGAAAGCTTTAATGGAGTCCTTAGATGGGGCACATCCAACTTTTCTCAAGATTCAGGCATAAATGTAGGCACGGTCATGCAAAAATAAGCACGATCTTTTGTTGGTATTTGTGGGAAGTAATATACTGAAGGTTTCTTTCTTTTTGCAGTTTCTCTATGATTCCAAACAGAAAACTGCAAAAGAAAGAAACAAAGGAAGGAGAAGCCCCCTGATGGTTAAACGGCTTCAGCCCTGGCTCACATCCAAAATCAAGTAAACTTGCCAGGCAAAAGTGCCCAGCAGGAGGCCTTTGCAGGGCTGAGTCCAGCAGGTGACACAGTGTAACGTGGCAGAATGACAGTATACGGATGTGCACACAGGAGGGGTTAATTTCTGCTAAATGAGCGATACCGGGAGCCTTCTCCTTACCCCACAGGGAATCTTCATTTGTCAGGCTCGGGAGTAGGAAACAAAATCAGCAGTTCTAAGAGGAACCAGGCTTGCAAGAGCATAGGCGAGAGGGTGAGGAAGAAATTGGAAGAATCGTGTGCCTGTCTGTGTCCTTTTTACATGAGAGCTGAGAAAGAGATGCTCAGATTGTCAGATGGAGCTTGCAGTAACGAATGCCCCTAATGAAGCACCCAATTAACTGGGATCGGAGCCTTAATAGTAGCTGACGGAGCTGAAAGCTCTGAGTAGTCAATTGTCAAGTTCAACATCCCTTTGGAGTGAAATGTGGTGAAGCTCCATTCATCTCTGTCAGGAAAGCAAAGACCAAAATATTAACCCTACAAACACCTTAGTAACTAGTACTTGCAAATGTGTTTCACTTGCAGGTGACACAGCAAGGTGAGGATGAAGAACTCTATATAGATTTTAATTATAGTTATTACTGATCCTTTCCAGCATGGAGGAGTGACAATCTTAAAGTTTAGGGTGTGTCAATAGAGGGTTTTATGGCTGATAATAACATTAGTACCACTGGCAAAGCAGGCTAGTGATCAGTCGTTTCACAAAATACACTTCTTAATGGATCCCTATATATATATATATATATATATATATATATATATATATATATATATATATATATATATATATATATATATATATATATATATATATATTATTCATACATGATCTGCTATTTCAGATGAAAGTACCATGGACTTGGCTTGGTCTGTTTTGTGTTTTTTGGTTGTTACTTTTAACATTGTCAGTTTAAATGCATTGTAAAATTCAATAAAATAAGATACTATTTATAGGTGCAAGTAGTAAAATAAACAATGTAGAAACAGCCCATATATATATATTTTGTGTATGTATATATATATATATATGTTTGTATGTTTTGAATTTTGAAATGTATTAGATGGTAAGTAATAAGGGGTCAAGCATTCACTTAAAAAAAGATATATTTTTTGCCAGTTTTTGTAAAACTTAAGTAGTCTTAATTAAAATGATGCTACCTGAATTAAAATATGTTACCCACGTCTCTGATGTAATATTAGGTAGTAAAGGTAAAAAAAAAAATTGAGGGGACCTACTTAAAGACTGCTTTAAGTGCACATGCTTCATCTAACTCTCTCCACTTTTCTCCTCCTTATTGACTTCTGGGTGTCTGCCAGGTTAATGGGAATTTTCCAGCATTTTTTTTTTTTTTTACAGTTTCCTCATTTTACAAAAAAAAAAGTTGGAAATTGTTCCTCATTCATAGACTACCTCTTTTTTCTTGAGATGCCTAATTATGGGGGGACAAAAAAAGAAAAAACAGGATTTTATGACTTACAATATTACCATGGTTAAAAAAAATGTGTATTGTGTTGTCTAGCCCACCAAATGAACACAATACCAACTCATTTAGGATTGTTTTTCTGTATGCCTTTATGTTTATCTTATGTATATTAATAACTTAAAAATACATATTTATTGCAATTTGAAACTGAATAAACAAACTTACATTGATAACTGCTACTTTGAAAACGTAAGCTTTAAAAATAATAAAGCAAACTATTTAATTGATGTAATTTGTATATTTATTGCTTTATATTTTAGTGTTGATAAGGTAGGTAAGCTTAAAGTTGGCACAATTGTATAAGCAATGATAGCTAGAATTAGGCACTGTGCAATTTTTTTTTTTTATCAGAATTTTTTGTTTGTTAGCACATTTGTGTTAGGCTTTCATTTTTACGTGTGCTGAAATCTAGGGGGAAGAAAATGATAATTTGTGTCACCCATTCTAATATGAATCTTCCTTGCTTTCATATCAGATATCTATCATTGTTTGAAGTTCACTGGTGTTTTCCTCCTACTCTCAAAAATCTCCAATGCACAGAATGCTGTGAGAACTGAGCATTTTTGGGTGTGTCCTCTCCACAGGCTATTGTTGTTCATGTCTTCATGTCATCTCATAGCACAGTGACTAGTCCTTCCATGGATAAGTTTATTCTAGTTATAATCTCTATTCCATTACCTGCTGTATGCACAGCTGCCAAATTGTGTTCACTTTCCAAATTAACCTTTTTGGCTCCCCAGAATGCATCACTTTCTATTCATGTTTTGTCCAGTGTTCTTAATGTTTGATCCAAATTACAGTAGTACTAGGCCAATATCTCCCCATATACACATACCATGTTTATGCCACCCAGGTTCTAAGTGAAAGTAGCAACAATACAGTCTAATGTAACAAATCAAATCATACTTCTTGAAATACAGGGAAATTTGCATTAACGTGTTAAAAAATGCCAAATTTGCTTAGTACTTTTTTATATTTAGATGATAACCTATATGGTAAAATTTGCTGTATGGATGAAAGTGAAAATCATGTGGTAGAGTTAAAAATAACTCTTAAGTCACTTTGCAATTTTATTGGTGGCTAAAAATGAATGTACATGGGTGGCAAGAGTCTTAAAAATACTTTTAATGTATATGTGCTATGTGTGATGTAAAGCAGATAAGAAAGCATGCCATTTCATTTTAAACTTTCAGTGAAAAGGCATATAAAAATGGATTTGGACTAAGAAGATGTTTTTTGATTGGGGTGGCTTAGATCCCCTTTACAGTATGTATGTATGTATGAGCTCTGTTATTTGGAATGCTTGGGACCTGAAGTTTTCCAGATAAGGAATCTGTAATTGGACCACTATGCTTTGAATATATTATATTGCATTTGCAATTAGATCTCTTTCTTCGCCATGCTGCCCCCTGGTTTCCTGTCCTCAATAAATTGGTTAGCAGCAGTCTGCAGGATTGCTGTAGCAGAGCATATTTGGTGGTTGTGTTAGGATGTGTGACAGTTCTACCGAAAAGCATTCATAATTTATTTTTCATATGTCTATTTAGGAACTTTTTGTGTAATTAGTTTTCATTAAATGACAAACCCCTTACTTATGTAAATAAGTATAGGATGGGGCCTAAAGTGTTGTCAGTAAACATTAGAAGTGTTACTGCCCCTGTGAGCGATATGGGTTGGCTCCATTCTTCTTCTTTTTTCAAGCTGGTGTGGGTGTTTCTGTAATTAGCAGTTCATAATGTTTTCAATTTTTTAATTTGCCTACCAAATTTTAAAGGATCAGTCTCATTACATCCTAGCTGTGCTAAAAATATCCTGATTACTGTAATAGTGAAAGGCCTAATCAAAACCTTCATCTTTACATTTTATACGTTGAACTACTTTAAATATTTTTTAAAGCTTTTTTCTATTGCAGATTTATGGAAACGATTAGCGGTCAACAGGAATAATGGTCTAACTTTGTCCTGCCATTAAATTACTTTTTTTGCTATCTGAGAATCAGTAGGCCGATTATAAAGTAAACAATTTGCTACAGCAGAACAGAATTCCTAGTGGTAAGTGGGCCTCAAAGGGAATAAATTGAAGACAAATAGGTGTAGGAAAAGCAAATAATATTTAAATTGCTACAAAAGTGAAATTACGACCATGTTGTATTGGGAGGGGGCGGCGGGTTTAAAATTGCTAAATGGCGTGGATTTCTGAACCTGTGACAGAGATGTTCTCCAAAGTGCTCTGTAATTACACCTTGTCTTGTGGACAATGGTACTGGCTGATTAGATCCAGCTCTGGGAATGCTAGGGCCTCACTGAGATAAACGGCATGTTACCAGAGGCAGCTAAGCATGCTCTTGATGAATATTTGTGTTTGAGTGTGAAGGACGCCAGTGCAAGTCCTAAAAAAACAAAGTAAGGCCTTATGTTTTACTATGCATGTTGTCTATAAAATGCTATATGAAAACCTAAGACGGATTTTGGAATAGGAATTTTTACTATATTCAACAAAAGGACGAAGACTTGAATCTAAGCTGTTGTGACCCAAACATACATTTGGATTATAAACTACATCACTCAGTCATCACTCTTCTTTCTTCTGACTTTAATATAATGGAAGGGAAAAGTGAATTGGTTGCAACATTAAAGCACTTTGCACATGAACTCTAAGTTTTGCACTGTCTTTCTTATTAAATACACCGTCTAGGTGCTCCCATTCTATCCTGCTTATCCAGGGTTTTTGGGCTTGAAGCAGGAGATATTAGGCTCCATGGAAGCTTAATCTGGGCATGATGCCACGTAACCCAATTTAAAAGGGACAGTTTTGGCACTCATAATGTTCTTTTGACTGCTTTATCTGTATGAACCTTAGTCTGTGAGCACCTGTAAGCCACATTTCTGCCGTGATCCGAGCCGTCACAATCACAAAGACCCCTTTCCCTTTTCTCATTTGGGTTCCTATTAAGCAAACACTGCAGTTTTACAATGATGCCTCAGCACATAAGAATAGAAAGGTTTTGGAGATTTATATTGTTGGGATATCTCTATAACAGTGCTGAGGAACTGTGGACTGAACTAAAGTAAAACCAGGCTTTTTTTTATTGGGCTAACCTTTTAGCGAGGTACACATAATTTATTCTTCTTCTGACATGCAGTATCTGATCTGGTAAGTGGTAACTAGTGAGGCAGCTGTCATTTAAATTCTCCATTTGCTTGCAGTGCTTCTCATAGGGGTTCCCTAATGCAGCATGTCTTGTCCCATTCACATTTCATTTCTTTTAGTCTCACCGGACTATTTACATTATTGATCATTAATTTCGAAGAGCAGATCTCAGGAGAGTGGGAAAAATATTCCTTAGGGGGCACACCCTGTCATCCTGAGGCCGAATTTGTGTTGCACTTGGTCCTAAACAAATTAGAAGGTGTCTGCTATCACAGTTATATATCTTCACACCAAGAGCTGACAGCTTTAATGAAGCGAGGGACACACATCAAATCCCACACAAAATATTTCTTTAGCATGTATAAAAGAGGCAGTTGCTGGCTGTATTACTAAGGTCATCTGTAGAGGAGCTGAGGGGCTCCGGCAGTGTAATTTGTGATGACGTTTAATCAATAGTTCATACTGTACTTTATTGCACAGTCCTGTGGGCTCTATTTATTTTGTGAGCTATCCAAAACCAATGGTGCTCAATTAAACTAGTGTGGTGCCTGCCTTACACTTTGGATTGAAGTCGAGAATTTCCCTGTGCTGTGGCTCTGACTGAGGTGCAAGGACTGCATGCCGTTGCCAAATCACTGCTAGTTTTTTTTAATCTTTTGCAGAGTGAACATGCTAAGCCATCCAGTAAAAAAATGGAGCTGGGGAATATTATGTCTATTAGCCTCAGTAAAAGAGACTCCTTGCTCTTTCTATAGCATTATGGGAGACTAAAGATTAGTTGTGCAACAGCATGCTGATGTACACCACCCTATCTTTTTTTCCAAAGGGAGCATCCTTTGTTGCTGTGCCCTATTCCTTCTATTTAACAACAGCCTTCCTGTGTATGGCATGACTGGGATGAAAACAATACATGCACAGGGAGAATCCTATCAGTAATCCATCCAAAGGAACATCAGTATCACATTCCTCTAGAGATGAATGGAGTGGTAGAATGAACAAGAGATCTCACAGATAGAGTCCTATCGGAGCTGAGAGTGCTGTAGATGTGTATTATCCATTCAGCAGGGAGAAAAAAAATCACAGGCTGGCAGCTAAATGGTCCTCAACAAAAGGCCATGGAAATTTCATCTTTCTGCTTTTTCATGTGTTCATTTTCTGTTATATATGAAGACGAAATGAAAAAAAAGTCTGAGGGGCAAAGGTGAGCTGCTTTGGATGCACACTGTGAAAACACTTCTGTTCTGGTCAGACTTGCAGAAACTTCAGATCACTAGGAAATAGTAATGGACCCGCCTGGTCTGTCCGTTTGTGTGCCTACTGAGAGTGAACAGCACAGCGTGACAGTGGCTTTATTATGGTCATCTGTGTGATTTGTCTTCAGACAGGAACATGCACTTGTACAAAATCCCTATCTGGTGACAGAGATTTAACAGTCCATACCCTGTATTTTTTATTTTTGAAGGATTTCTCCAGTTTCTCCTTGCTGCCTCTCCTTTTTCCATATTGTTATTTGTGTTTATAGGGTAAAAAAAATGTTACTGGAAAACACGATAGATGCACGTTAGCAACAGACGAGTGTCCCCAAACATGGATCCTGGAGTAAATATTTGGGGGCAGATATACTATGCAACCACCCGTTTTATCTGCTTTCATCTGGTTCCCAATGTGTACAATTTATAATATCTAATAAAGGGTAATTTAACAAATTTGTCAGTCTGCAAGGAGCTCCGAGTTTTTGATTTAAATGCAAATGATTTCTAATCCTTGCTCCTCGCCTAGACTTTAATATGAAGAGGAGTTTGAAAAGTGCCCCGGTAAATTGTTCTCTTGTATTAATTTTACTTTTTAAAAGTTACCTTGCCAGGGGCAGGGATGACACTACTGGATTGTGAGGATAAAAAAGAAATGCCCTTAATTAGTGTTTTTCCCTGTGTGATCAGAGAGCTGATGAGGGTAATAATGAGATGGGAGGTTCACTGCTGATATTGCCAAGCTGAATAGAACTCCCTCCCTGCTATGAAGCCAGCCTAGGTGCCAATGCCCTGTAGGTCAGCCTGGGACTGCTAATACTCTTGAGCCTACTATGCAGTATCACACACCATTCAGACTAGCATGCTTGTTGCTATGTTAGCCAAGTCCTGCTTCAGCTGATCTTGCTGCCTTAGTTATAATCAGGTGAATAGAATTGCCAGACAGCAGAGAAGCTTGCAGGGAGGATTTTCTGAACTGCTAATTTTAGACATATGGCTTTTCACTTTAGTTTAAATAGTTTTTATTTAAATGTTGATTTTATTTGCACTTTTTGTTTTGTACAATTTACTATGTATATTTTCAGATTTGCTGCATGTTTTTTTTTCTCACCTCTGGTGCTAACATCACCTCTCCCTATTTTGTGACACAAATGATTGCTATGCAAGCAGTATTGCTATCTGCCCGTCCATCCGTCTATCTGTAGATCTGCCCCCTCATCTTTGCACATACTCAACACGTACAAGCACAATTTCCAAATTATTTTCAAATTAAAATGATACAAATTTATTCAACCACGCCAAATAAATGTGATTGAATATTATCTCCCATCGATTTCCTATTTCAAGACCGCTGAGAGGAAAATTCCAGAGGGGAGCAGATGTCGCAATTTTATGGGCACAGAATCTTAATGTATGTGTCCTACTTGTGAAGCAGTTTACTGTTTTTTGTTTTTTCCTCTGTCTTCCTTTCCTTAGAAGGTTTCTTGCTGTCAGCTGTCTTATACTCTGTGTGCCTTTAAATGTTGCATCTGCTTTCATTCTCCCGGTGTTTCCCCATCTCTATTAAATGCTGCAGTATCTGCTCACACTATCAAGCTGCATTTCCAGGGGCCATCAATATGATCCTACCCATCGTGCTGAATTGCCACTTACAGGCCCAGTGGGACTCTCTTTGTTAGCTGGAGCAATCTCCATTTAAATAGAGATCAGATGGATGAATTCTTCACATGGAAGAGAGAGACAAGTAACTTTTTGACATAAATGTTTCTTCGGAGATGTGATAATCCGCAGTGTACACAGGCACTGATACTGATCTATACAGTGTCCAGGTGCAGCCAATGCAGGAAGCTTGCAAACCATACCTGCCTGTTTATTGGACAGCTGCACTACTAAGTTCTTTTTAGAGAAAGCTTTAAGAGTAGTTCAAGTTCATGATAAATGATGTAAATATTATTGTAAGTATTATTGAATGTGCTTTTATAGGAAGAATTTCCAAGACTGCAGATGCCGGTTGTGTGTTCATGTACTCAACGTGTACTTAGCACCTTTGCACCACTTCTGGCAGTCTCTGACCCTTTATAAAATGCGCTGACAACAAACAATACATGTACCTAGCTGTGAACATAGACCAGCTTACTTACAGATCGTAGAGCTTGCCATGAAGCTTTCATGCTGTTTCTACAGCCAGGAACTCTGCATGGGCTGCTGCAGTACCTGGGGAAGAATTTTGAGGGTATGATTAGATGCAGAAGGAGCAGGAGTAGTTCAGCATTTCCTAATTAGCTGTCAGCATGTGTTCTGCTCGTGTTGTCAATGCAGCTTGTATTGCAGAAGCTGCAAACATTAAGGACAGGCTGTATATAAACAGATACTGGCCTGTGGAATTACCTTACAAAAACCTAATTATTATAGCAATTTGTTTTCATTATTGATCAGAGGTTACTTTTAAAGATGAGCTGAGTAGATAAATACTTGCTCTACTTACATAACATATGTATTGCAGTGCCCACATTTTGATTTTATCATCAGCCAATCAGGCTGCATTAGTTATGTCTGCGGGGAGAGTACAGAAAACCCAGCATGCTCTGCAACTTCCATTGTGTGGCAGATGTACCAAATAAGAGCCAGGGAAACTGGGGAATGATCTTTTATGGAGAAGAAAAATAAGAGTGACTTTTAACTTTTGGATTGCCTGGTTTGCATCCTTATTACTTGTTTACCAGATAAAAATAAAGAATCGATTTTTGATTTTATGCCCAACATTTACTCTTTAAAGTGCTCTATAAAGAAAACACTGAACGCAGAAGTTAGTGATTCTTTAATGTCCTGAAAATCTTTACTTTATTTAAATTACAGTATGTTTATTTACTATTTTTTTTAGCACATAAGACACACCTTTTCTCCCCCCAAAATGGGGAGAAAAAGTCCCTGCATCTTATTTGCTAAATATAGGGAGTCACCAACTTCCAATTGCCCTTCGATACAAACCGCCGACCTGCTGCATCGTCAGGGACTCATTTCTCACATGTCTCCGCCACTCCCGTATGTAAATACAATTAGCGGCAGCATGGCTTACCTAATCCACAGTTCCAGCAACGATCACAGACCTCTCCTCTCCTGCATGGCTACCCCTAGTGATGGGGGATGGGGTCGGAGGACGACACAGGGGGGACAGAAGGGGACAAAGAAGGACTCCCAGGGGGACCAGAGGATTACAAGGGAACAGAAGAGGACAAACAACACACAGCGGGACTGAGGAGGACAAAGGAGGACACAGGGACACACAGGGTCCAAGGAAGACAGAAGGGGACAAGAAAGAGACATGGGGTCAGAAAGGGACAAATGAGGGCACACATGGGGACCAAGGAGGACACAGGGGGACAGAAGGGGACACACGGGGAGAAAAGGGGGCACACGGGGCGCAAAGGTGGACACAGGAACAGGAGTGGACACACAGGGCAGCAAATGAGGACACAGGGGGACACATGGGGCATAAGAGGGGACACAGGAGGACACATGGAGGACACAGGACAACACATGGGGACACAGGAGGACACAATCATTGGGGGAGAACATCTTCAAGATGCTCCTGGACCATGGATGCAGGTTTAGTATATTTTTTTCTCCTGGTTTTTGCTCTCTAAACATAGGTGCATCTTGTAGTCTGGAGTGACTTCTATGCAGAACAATACAGTAAATGTGAATGAGCTATTGATTGGTCCTCATTAAATTACATAAAGTTCTTAATGGGTTCCGCTTGAGCACTCAGAAAGCATACACCATATTTTTTTTTAACTCTACCACAGAAGGAAACTTGCCAGGAGAAGAAACCTCTGTTCAGTGAAACTTTCAACTTTGTACAAAATGTCCCCTAAATTCCTTTATTTTGGTGGGACAATTGGTGGTAATGGGACCATTTATGCCCCTTGTTGAAGGGAAGGCTGTTCTCTACAGACTGTACAAACTCTAACTCCCCCCCCTCCAAGGTATCAGTAATCTATTATCTACCCTCTCTTCTTTTTCAGAGAGCATGATGGGAAAGGGGTTGAAGAGAGTCTAAGTAGCGCCACCAAATGTTACCAAAAAAGCCAGGTGGCTATCAGGGGTGAGACCAAACCATGCCTGGAGTCCTATTTCACCTTACTTTAATGAGATGAAGAACAATTACTACAACCCAAGAAACCACCAATGGAACAGCTGAAACTCTCCCTCCCTACTTAACTACACTTGTTTTCTGATACCGCCCTGCTTGCAATCTTCGCTTTACTAAAAACATTATTATTATTATTTATTATATTTATATAGCGCCAACATATTACGCAAGGCTGTACAATACATAAGATTACAGACAATGATAACGGGGTGGCCGACAACACAGGTAATAAGCAATAAGATACACAACACAATACTAGTAGTAATACAATTCCAGGTCATATACTGGAGTGGTAGTCCCAATAATACAAGTTCACATTATTCTGGGTACAGTGCACACTCACGTATGATGCACAAAGAGAAAGGACCCTGCCAAAGGCTTACAATCTAGAGGGAGGGGGTGGTGACTTGAAAGGAGAGAGGCTTCATCGGGGGGGGGGGGGGGGGGCAACATTCTCCTCTCCTCCTCACTGGAAACTCTCTTCTCTTTCTTGCATAAAATATTTATCTTCAATCTCCCCACTCCTCCCACAAAGTGATCGGCACTGAGTCACACTGACTACCTTTAGATTTTCACTCTCACAGAATATTGTGCAATGAGTAGTATTGCACATACAGAGTAGCTATGCGTACTTGGAATATAAATTAGCCAGTGCTGACCATGGGAGTGGGGGTTGACTTACCCATGCTGCCGCCTAGATCCGATGCATTCCACGTCGTGTTCCACTTCACTCCCATGCCCCCATGATCCTACATGCCTCTGTTGATATGATCTGAAAATGATATGCGTTATAGAAAACAAATGATTGAAAGCCACCATATGTAATGTTCAATTATATAGTGCCAGTAAGCCAATATTTACTAATCTATTTTGTCACAAGAAAAGAAGTGATCTTTCTCAAGAGGGAAACAAAGTGAAATGGAGTTTGTAATCATTCATTAACCACTTTGTCCTCCTTGACGTAGTTCTACGTCAAGAAGGACGTGCACTCCTGCGTGCAAGTGCGCTCCCGGCCGCGGATTTGTTAGCCCAGGAATCAATTAATAGGGCCATGGTGCCTGATCACTGATTCCTATTCCCCCGCAGAAAAAGCGACAGCTTCTCTCGACAGCTTCGCTTTTTCTGACTCCTATGTCCCTCTAAGCCACAGGTGTCGAACTCCAGGCCTGGAGGGCCAGATCCAAACCAGTGTTTAGGATGGACTGAGAAAGAGAGGAATGTGTTCTACCTGATGGACCACACCTTTCCTGATTCAGGCCCATCAATTAATTTGAGCTGTGTCAAAAATGTGTGAGGACCTCGGCCCTCGCAGGACCGGTTTGACATCCCTGCTCTAAGCGTACATGTTACGCTTAGATGCTTAAAAACAAGAAGAGAATCGAGAGCCCAATATGGTGCAGTGTTGTCAGGTAAAATGAAGAGTTCAATACAATTTTATGTGTATATACTCACAAACACGGGTTACCCATAGGCAACCACTTTAAATGCAGGTGGGGAGCATTAGGACCTGACCCCACTCAGGTTAAGAAGTCGCTCTCTGTAGATAGTAGATGGGGATGCACCCCTCCACCCAGGGTGGACTAGAAGATCAGCAAAAGCTCGGTATACAGAGGCGCCAGAGTAGAGTAAAACATTTAAAAAAAACGTTTAAAAGCAGAGGGCGATGTTAGGGTGGACTTACCTCCCTCTTACAAAAAAGAAAACTCACTCGAGTCTCGATAAAACAGAATTGACAAATAATTTATTCAACTCCACAAATGCAACGCGTTTCACGGGCGTGACCCCTCTTCCTCAGGCAAAAATGGGAGCACAACTCAGTGGGTCAAGCAGTAGGTTTGAGCGCCTCAAACCTACTGCTTGACCCAGTGAGTTGTGCTCACATTTTTGCCTGAGGAAGCAGGGTCACACCCGCGAAACGCGTTGCATTTGTGGAGTTGAATAAATTATTTGTCAATTCTGTTTTATCGAGACTCGAGTGAGTTTTCTTTTTCTACTCTGGCGCCTCTGTATACCGAGCTTTTGCTGATGTTACGCTTAGAGTGACGTCATGTAAACAAACTCAAGGTTGCCATCTTGTGGCCAAAAAGTAAAACTACATCTAAAAGTAAAAGTAAAAAAAAATTAAAATATACATATATTTACCCAAATCAAATACTATTTACATCCCACTCTCCCAAAAATACCCACATAAAATGTTTAATAATAAAAAAAAAAATACAATTAAAAAAACACATAAATATTTACCTAATGGTCTAAACTTTTTAAATATCTATGTAAAGATTAAATATTTCAATTTTTTTTATAAACTGGTGAAGGATGCAAAACGGAAAAAATGCTCTTTTATTTCCAAATAAAATATTGTCGCCATACATTGTGATAGGGACATAATTTAAACAGTGAAATAACCGGGACAAATGGGCAAATACAATACGTGGGTTTTATTATGGAGGCATGTATTATTTTAAAACTATAATGGCTGAAAACTGAGAAATAATGAATTTTTTCTGTTTTTTTCTTATTCTTACTGTTAAAATGCATTTACAGTAAGGTAGTTCTTAGAAAAATGTACCCCCCAAAGAAAGCCTAATTGGTGGTGGAAAAAACAAGATATACATCAGTTCATTGTGATAAGTAGTGATAAAGTTATAGGCTAATGAATGGGAGTTGAACATTGCTCGGATGCATAAAGTGAAAACGACCGAGGGCTTAAGTGGTTAAAACCTTGATCAGTCCATTTTATTTGACTGCATATGATAGTAAATTTGAATTAATTAGTATTGCACAAAGTTTTCTGCATTACTTGACTGCACTTTTTGCAATAAGTATATTGAAAGTGCCTGACTGACTAGGTCATTTTCCTGCTGAGATGAAATTGCAATTTTTTTCAACCTTGCCAAATGGGAAACCACTAATGCATCAGGGATGTCACGTATGCCTCGACCTCATTTACCCAAATAACTTCTGGGGATGAAAATTAAAAAAAAAAACATTGGAGTAGTCAGACTCCGCACCTCTGTGTAAAAAGCTTTTTTATTTCAATGCGTAAAAAAAGCACATGAAAGAATATAGACAGTTTACAGTGACAGACTGCTGTTTCTGGACTAACCCTTCTTTTAGCAGCAATGTCAAAATACTTGAATGGTCTGTCACTGTAAATTATCTGTGTTCTTTTATGTGCTTTTTGGTCCATGTCAAAATAAAATACCTTTTTACATAGATGTGCTGACCACTTCTGATGATTACCTCAAAACAGACCATGATTCGGGCCACTGTTTAACCTCCTTGGCGGTAATCCCGAGCTGAGCTCGGGGTATGCCGCCGGAGGTCGCCGCTCAGGCCCTGCTGGGCCGATTTCGGTTCTGAAAAAAGCAGCACACGCAGCTGGCACTTTGCCAGCCGCGTGTGCTGCCCGATCGCCGCCGCTCCGCGGCGATCAGTCGCGTGCAGTGGCGAAAGAGGGTCCCCCCAGCCGCCCGAGCCCAGCGCAGCCGGAACAAACAGTTCCGGCCGGCGCTAGGGGCTGGATCGGGCGGCTCTGACGTCAGGACGTCGACTGACGTCCATGACGTCACTCTGCTCGTCGCCATGGCGACGAGGAAAGCGAAACAAGATAGGCCGCTCATTGCGGCCTATCTTGTTACTTTCGATTGCCGGAGGCGATCGAAAGTACGCATCAGGAGCGCCCTCTAGTGGGCTTTCATGCACCCAACTTTCAGTTGGCTGCATGAAATATTTTTTTTTAATTAAAAAAAAAACCACATTGCAGCCTCCCTGGCAAAATAAATAAACCGCCAGGGAGGTTAAACTCCTTCCCCATTCTATCATCATCCACTATCATAATCCTAGAAGTGCTGGTGAGAGGTACACATGGCTTCTAGGCTAGGTTTAGGCTGACACGGGATAAAACACATACATTTCAACTGATCAGTTGTTCTGCGCTTTTTGATGCACTTTTATATGTATGAGGTTCACAAAAAATGCATGCAGCAGTGTGTTGGGAAAAGGTTTCTCAGTTAAACCACATAGTTGTAAGCTAACTGAAAGGAAAATATGGGAAATTCCTACACCTGCATTATGTATCAATTGTTTGTTGTGTTAAACCTCACTACAACAGATTACATGCAATCCAGCTTTAAAGGGGAACTGAAGAGAGAGGTATATGATGGCTGTCATGTTTATTTCCTTTTAGACAATACCAGTTGCCTGGCAGCCCTGCTGATCCTCTGCCTCTAATACTATTAGCCATAGCCCCTGAACAAGCATGCAGCAGATCAGGTGTTTCAGTGGATCAGACTTATAAGTCTGATCTGACAAGACTAGCTGCATGCTTGTTTCTGGTTTTAATCAGATACTACTGCAGAGAAATAGACCAGCAGGGCTGCCAGGCAACTGGTATTGATTAAAAGGAAATAAACATGACAGCCTCCATATACCTCTCTCTTCAGTTCCCCTTTAATAAACCCACCAAGGATGTTGGAAGGATGAATTGCTTTGTTACCCACTAGCTAAAGACCAAGCTTTGCTCGGGTATGTATTTGGTTGTTGTTGGGTGACTTTTTCTACCCTTCATACACAGTCACGCAATGACCAAGTTTATGAGCTTTGGGATTCTTGGCCTCAATAATCTAAATTTTCCCATTGAAATTAAACAAATCTGAAAGGTAGTTTGTGGATCCACCTCCTTTTCTGAATTTGAACCCCACTGACTGACTTGACTAGGTTTGAGGGCAGGTTTGGCAACAATTTAAATATTCCCCTTAAAAATAGTGAATTTTGATTGGCTATTATAGGCTCCACCTACTTTCCTTAATATAAATCCAAGTCACCCCGTGACCAATTGTGCGAAGTTTGAAAACCTGACATTAACAGTGTAAGAATGGCTGATGTTTACATTTTCCCAGTGAATTTTTTTTGTCTCTGCCCACTTTTTGTAACCTTGACACACAGTCACTCTATGACCAAGTTTGTAAGCTTTGGGGTTCCTGGCATCAATAAAGTGAGAATGGAAGCAGTTTATCAAGCAAACAAATCTGATTGGCTGTCTTTGGCTCTGCCCCCTTTAGTGACTTTGAACCCCAGTCACCCGATGACTGACTGTAGCAGGTTTGAGGTCTCTGCCATTAACAGTGCAAGAATTGCAGCAATTTAAATATTCCCCTTGAAATTAATTGGTGAATTTTGATTGGCTGTTGTAGGCTCCACCCACTTTTCTGAATATTAATCCCAGTTACCTAGTGACTAAGTGTGACAAGTTTGAAAACCCTGCAATTAACAGTGTAAGAATGGCTGCAGTTTAAATTTTGCCATTTAAAATGAACAGCTGAAATTTGATGGGCTGTTTTATGTTCAGCCTACTTTCCCTGAATTTTAACCTCTGTCACCAAGTGATCAACTGTGCCAAGTTTGGGGACTCTGGCTTTATTACTGTGAGAATGGCAGCCTTTTACATTTTTCCAATTGACTTGAATGGGCAAAATCTGATTGGCTGTTTGTGGTTCTGCCCAGGTGTGCAGGGGAGGCATGTGAGGCTTACAGAACAGATCATCCCAGGTATACCAAGTTTTGTTAAAATTAGTCAAGGTGGTTTTGAGTGATCGCAACACACACACACACACACACACACACACACACACACACACACACACACACACACACACACACGTCCGATTTTATATATATCGATTAAGCAAGGAACAACAGGACAGCAGGGGGGGGGGGGGGGGGTGAGACTCTGCTAAGCTGCAGTCTCAGCCACAGAGGGTTACATTTTCAGTAGTGTGTGTGTGTGTGTGTGTGTGGGGGGGGGGGGGTGAAGGTAGGTGGAGTCAGGTAATGGCTCTGTGCCTGGGAGTTAAAGATTTTTATTGAATGGGGTAAATCCACTTTTCAGGCAGCTCAGTGTTTTCTGAATGGTTGCCTGGGTTGCGTGAATGAGTTTTCTCAAAGGGAATTTCCAAGAACAACTGCATCACATATAACAATTGTAATTGTAATAAAAAACCAGTAAGATCAAAAATAATAATGGCGTCATCCCCAATTCACAAAAATGAAACACCTGAGAGGGTGAGCCACAGCTTAAAAACTATCCATCACTCAAATGTAAACCTATTAATCTTATTATTAACATTATCACTTACATGCAAAGGTTATATGGTTTTTGGATGCAATCTTTCTTTTGCCATATTCCCCCAACTTTCAGTATGAAAGGATGCATAATTAAATTCTTAAATGCTTTTGAGCTGTCAGCACTCGGTGGATGATTGGACTCTGTTGAAATGAAATCTGTATCCATGACCAGTAGGCTTGTTGTGACATTGTGGTGCTTTAGAGGTTCATAAATTATTCTCCTTACTTACTAGATAGAGTGTCATTGACCTAGCCACTGACTGCAGGAGGGGGGTCTGCCAGTGTTCTGTCTTGAGTTGTTTAATAAGAGACTGACAGCTGACAAGTGTTCCTGTAGAGCTTCTCAAATACTTCTCCCCTTACAAACATACTACAACAGGCATGCTGTTTACGCCTGTCAGTCAAGAGTGTGTATGTATGTGTATGTTATTAGTTAGTATTTATATAGTGCCAACGTCTTCCACAGCGCTGTACAGAGTACATATTGTCTTGTTAGGGGGGCTTACAATCTAATTCCTACCATAGCCATATGTCTGTATATGTATCATGTAGTGTATGTATCGTAGTCTAGGGACAATTTAGGGGGAAGCCAATTAACTTATCTGTATGTTTTTGGATGAAACTAATTATTTTCCTCTTTATAAATTAGGCAAACACGTCAGCCAGAAGGCCATGGGTTGGGAGTTTTACATAGTTATTTTAAAAAAAAATAACGTTTTTAAGTTTTTATAATCTTGAAACATTCCAGAGTGCAGTAAATGAAACTACATAAAGGCAAATGTTGAACTCCACATACTAATTTCATTGAACAATGCAGCAATCTTCACAGATACTTTAGTTTTTCTAAAGGTATTTGTGTAGTAGATTGGTCCAAACATTCTGGAGAACTTGTACGGTTCCATTCCATAATTTGAGGTCCCCATTCAATAAACTTGAATTCTCAGTTTTCTCTCAGCTACTGTTTTTCACCCTTCTACAAAAAAACTAATATAAAACAACAAAAAGTACAAAATAAAAAATGTTATGAAGGCAGCTAATTTTGTGTGTAATTGTTTTATGCTAAGGGATGAAAAGTAATTTTATTGAAAACATCTTGGGGTTGATTCAAAAAGCTAATCTTAACATTTGCAGATGGTGTACATTAAGATTACCTACATTTATGCAATTTGCGTAGCGAGTTACACAAATTGCATAACGTGCTGTATGCATGCACCAGTGAAGTTGCATATAACTCGAGCAAAACTCAGGAGAACAATTTATTGAATCAAGGCTCCAGTGATTTTCTTGTTTCCTGAATTAGGGCTCTGTGGAGGCCGTACCACCACCTGTTGCATGATTTTTTTTTTTGTTCTTATATGCAAATGGGTTATTATGATTTTGCCTGTGTGTTGTTGCACTTGTCATACTGCAAAATAAAATTATGACCAATCATATTAATTCCCTCAGATAGCACAGTGCAGGGAAGCCATCAGGGGGGACAACTGACACTGCAGTGAGGTGCCTAGGGCTTTAGGGGGCCCTGCCCCCCCCCCCATAGTGCTGGAAGGGCCGCATGTGCCGGCTGTGGGCCTCTATGGCTCACTAACCAGCACACCGTGTTCCAGCACTGAGAGAAGAGTGACATCAGCGCTTGAATGTGGGGAGCAGATACCGGGGCACCACTTATATTCTGGGGCACCTGTATCTTGCTGGCCTATAGTGGGGCACCAGCTATACCAGACTACCTATACTGGAGGGTATCTACACCAGGCTACCTATACTGGGGAACCACCTATAGCTGGCTACTTATACTGGGGGAACCTATGCCTGGATACCTATTCTGGGCGGGCACAGCAACCAGTGGGTGGGCCCAGGGAGGGGGGTCCAGGCCTGATGATGTGTGAGGGCCCCCAACATTTCTGGTGGCGGCCCTGGCACAGCATAGTAGGTAAGATTCCGCCAATACCTCAGTGTTGAGAATGCCATGAACAAAATGACCAGTTCCATTTGCAGAAATGCACCTCCAACCATTCTCCACTGTGCTCCACTTTTGCCTGCAGAGATTTATCCAGTTACAGTTTTCCAGTTGGTTGACAGACAAACTGTCCTCTTTTAGAGCCAAATATTTCATACTTCACCATTTTTCTTCACCACAGGGCTTAAGCTTTCATATGTATGAGTCATTTGACTTTGTTTCCATATCAGAGGAAAATCTTCTTGGCCATAACTAATCCATGACGACTACTTCTAATCAAACTACTTTGGACTATTGACAGGTGTAGTGAGGCCCAAGAGGTTTCTGCCGATTTTGAGCTGATAATGCACATATTCCTACTTTAAAGTGAAGAATCTCAATGTATTCCTCTCTGTTCCCATCCAATTGAGGGCCTCATTTCCACAAGTTGAGACATTTGGTTAAAACGGAGGGCACCATTGCAGCAGTGAAATACAGGCAGAGTTTTATTCATCTAGGAGGCATCTATTCTGTCCCACGTTTGCTCTTTAGCATGACAACACTTCCAGACACAAATCATTACTCAGTATCTTCACAACAAGAGATAATAATTCAAAAAATGTTTATAGCCCTTTTCTCCTTTTGGACTCAAAGAGCTTGAGAACTGCAGCCACTAAGGGCACGCTCAGTATGCCACCCTGCAGTGTTAGGGAGCCTTGCTCAATCTTACTGAATCCGTACTGGATTACTGAATAAAAAGAGACGAGATTCAAACCCTGGTCTCCTATGACAGAGTACCTTATCCAGGCCACTGCAAGCAAGAATGATATAGCCAGCACAAAGTCTTGTCACACCATCATCAAGCCAGGCTACTTGCAGAGACTAGAGCAAATTAGACAACCAAAGTTTTCCAAAGAACTGTGGCAAATTCCCCAGGATGCCTGAAGCAACCTGTTATGCAAGAACCTGCAACCTGAAGAAACAAGCTGTAAATGTGGTTAAGACAACTGCTGATGGGTCAAATGCAAGGGTGGTCTCACCAAATATGTATTTCCTTTGTTATTATTCTTTACTGCACTTTTTAGATAGTTTTGTGATTAAAGGGCCACAACAGAGAAAAAAGCAAGCAGTTAAAATCTGACAGAATGGACAGGTTTTGACTAATTTATCTCTTCGTGGGGGATTCTCATGGTTTTCTTTGTTTTCAAAAGGAAATGCTTAAACCTCCCTAGCAGTATTGACGGATATACACGTCAATACAAAATATGCTGTGAACAGTATTGATGTACATACACGTCAATACTCTCCTGCACTGTACACTAGACCCTTAGTTGACACATTATGGCAAGTTACAGGTAAAAAAAGTTATGAAAATTATTAGATCATTTTTTGCACAGAAATCCAATGGAATTTGAATGCCAGGGAGGTTAAAAAACAAACAAATCTGATAATCCACCACAAGGAGATGGACTAGTTCAAACCTGTTGGTTATGTCATATTTTAACAGATTTTTTTTTGCCATTGTGGTCCTTTAATACTTTTGCAGCCAATGTATTTATAGGCTTGCAAGTGCTCCGGGCCATTTTTTTTTTTAGCACAATTTTTTTTATTTATTATTTGTTACATTTGTTTGCTACTAAAAAGTACTGCTGTAATGTGTATTTATGGCCACTTGTCACTGTGGGCAGTGTGAGAAAAGAACAGAGGACAGAGGATAAAATAATGAGGCAGTCAGACATTACCTGACATCACTGAGTGAGGAAGAGCAATCTCGTCATGGTGCACACCAGTCCAGCACAGCCGTCACTACGCAAACAGCTGTTTGCGGTGCGTTACACAGTGAGTTTGGTCTGTCAGTGTGAAACAGTACTCTAATTACACTCCCTGATTGATGTTTACACATGCAAGATGTTTTAAAGCACTTTAGGCCTGCAATTTAGCATTCAGAGTGTCCATTCAGAATGTGCCCGCCAACCTAATGTGCTATTTTGATTCCTGTTGACTTTTTAAGACATTCACAATTCTGCATTTACACCAGCGTTGTTCTTAAGCAATGGCTCTCCATTGAGGCAATGGTCAAACTTGCCAAAAATCGCATGCATTTTCACATTGCATATAATGCTCCCCAGTGCACAATTGCAGTGCAATGGTAACAATTGGGTTTTTTTTTTTCGCATGTTAAAATAAAAATAGCAGCACTGCTGCTTTTTTCCACACATCTGTGGTATTCTAAATTTGTGTAATTTAAACAAGTGTGACATAAAAACCTCCTATGTACTTTGTTGAGAACTGGTGTTAAATTTTATTTTATTACTCTTATGGGTAAATTAAGTGCATTACATTCCATAAAACAGCACTATGTGTAATTGCTTGAGATACTTTTAATGATTGTACAGTTGTCCATCAGAAACTCTGAAAGTTATCCAGTGAAGTGAAAATAGGGGAATGTCAAGCATACCCACATTTTTACCTAAAAGTGATATGGAGGCTGACATATGTATTTCCTTTTAACCAGTATCAGTTGCCTGGCATCCTACTGATCTCTTTGGCAGCATTAGTAATGGATCACACACCTGAAACAAGCATGGGGCTAATTTAGTCAGACTTGAGTCACAAACATCTGATTTGCATGCTTTTTCAAGGTCTATGGCTAAAAGCATTAGAGACAGAGGATCAGCAGCACATTCCTACGGAAAAGGAATTACATATGTCAGCCTCCATATCCCTCTCAGTTCTGGTGTCTTTTAATGCAGTGCTGCCTGAGAGCACATATAGCATGGCAATCCGGTGTTTTTTTTTGTTACGAAGATTGCTACTTTACTGTGGGAAAACATATTCTTAAATTGTCTGAGTATTTGTCCAGGCTGTGCTTCACAGAGTTCTATGCAAATCATAATCTTTACTCCTAAAAAGCTCTCCTACTCTGTAGGGAGGGTTTAGGGTATAATGGGGCCCTGGACAAAGATGAACATGGATCCCCAAACATGTTAGTGATGTACTAACAATACAGTTGTTGATGGTAACCTCTGCAATACCTGACTTGAGAACTCAGAAGCAGCTTGAAACCCTAAGCTATTACCAATTTTACCTATAATGACGTACAAACCTTTGCTCTGTGAGATGGTGTTTTGCTCCCAGTTATTTTACAGACCTGTTGCCATTTAGCCTAACTCATGGGAGATGTTTCAACAGTTTTTTTTTTTTTATATGACACAGGATTTCCATTTTGTCTGTTGCACTGTACCAGTTTTTTGTACTATAAAAAATAAATAAATCTAAAAATGTAAATAAAATTCAAAGTTGGCTTTAGCTAATGATATGTAGTGTTCATGCTGTGTTCAATTAATTATGATTTTTAATTACTTTCAGATCACATTCCACTTTTTATTTAAATTTTACACAGCATCCCATCTTTAGGTCAAAATACAGTGTGTAGTGCCTAGGTGTAGTAATCTATCATGCTACAAATACTTTAGGAGTGTATTTTTTTCCATAATTGGTGTTGTTTTCTTAAGGTAAGCCAACAATAAGGGGCCTTTCACACTTCCCACACTTCCCACAATGATTGTTTTATGGGGCTATCACATTGAACGTGATGCAGGGGGTCCCGTCGTGAGGTCACACGAGTAACTGCGCACTATGTGCGTTTCACCTGGAAATAAGGCATACTGTCCAATGAAAGACCATTGTGGTGCGGTTGCCTTACCTGTTTTAGATGGTTTTAAATCATTTTATATTTTTTGGCCGCCTTCTTCTAGTTCTACAGGAAACAAGTGATCCCTTATAATTGTGGTGATTATTTACGCGGATCAACAACGTTCTAAATAAGCCCTTAGCTTTTCATGTTGGGGTAAAAGGTTAGAACCTCTTTTGGATTTTCTTGTAGTCACGTGGTATCATCTAGGAGAATTTCTCTAGATATCATTTGCATTTTCCTATACCAGTTTTTTGGAACTCATCCATTTGCATCTTTGGAGTGCTCCTTTTCATTGTGATTAATTTTGATACAGTTTAGCTGGGTCTGGAATACATTAGTGTGCCATAACCTTTCAGTCTGTCTGATTTAGGGTAACATAGTCCTTGATGTGACAAGTGGCCCATAGAGAATGAAAACATGTACAGTATGCTCTATGTTTACAATATAATATGTGTTAAAAGAGGGACATAGAAGACGTGCTGACAATTTTAAGGGGAAAGGGGCACTCTAATAAAGTGTAAATGATGAAATGTAGCTCTAATCATAAATGGTAAAGCTGTCTTTGCAATTATGGTCCCACTATTTTTATCTGCCTGCAAACATGCAGTTTTCCATCATCTTCCATCATGGTATTTCTCCATATACATTGATTTGCCTCTGATCCTTTGTCTTGGAGCATAGGTATGGTACTGAAGAAATGGTACTGGGTATCCAGTAAATCTACAAGACTAAGAAAAGGGGAGCTAACCAGAGCATCGCTTTTAACAGGCTATGAGCAGTTACCTTTTTTGAGGTGATGTTGCTATCAGCCTGCAAGGATTACATGCAAGGTCCACGTGGATGTTACCTTAAAGCTGTTGTTGCATATTCAGTAAGCCTTGTGTATATGGGGGTGCATGGAGTGGTCATCCTCGCCAGACACAGGGACTGTGCTGTTGATCTGAGGCACAGTGGTTTGGTGGTGGCATTGTGTTACCTGGGTAATGCCTGTCTCATCACAGGTACATGAGATGGATGTTGAAGGATTGCAGAATATGCAGGACAATTAGCCTCCTGTTGTGCAGTGGATGTCTTCACTCAAATAATATATCTACAATGATACTTGTTTTTTATTTGAAATGCCATTTGGACAGTGTTCAAGGAGACCCCAATTTGTTTTCTGCACAGAATCCTACCTTATTTACAATTAACACTGTGTAGCCAAGGTACCTCATTCAATCATAAACTTAAAGAAATACTACCAAAGTATGGCAGTTTGTGGCAACAGTATAAATGATTGTGTTAACAGGTGTAAGGATGGGCAGAGTAAATATTATTACTGTGTATAGTCATTTTTAAAACATCTACCCTATAGGCAGCGTCCCCTTAACAAACTGACGGCAACGCCAAAGTGGATTAGCTCATTATAAGAACGGGGATTCCCCTTTCCTAGTGACACACTGTTATACTACCGTGCTCCCCACATCAGAGCAGAGAGCATGTGACCTGCCGCGGTTAGTTACTCTGAGGAGCCGCTCTCGCTCCTATTCTGCCCAGCAAACAAGTTTATCCCTCTCATGAATCTTGAAAATACCTTCATGCATGCAACCTTCTGTGGAAACCTCTCCACAGAGACTGCGCCCGCCCCCCGCCTTCAGCTTTTGCTTTGGGTTTTTCTGGTGTGACACGGCGGGTGTATCGCCGTGTAATGAGCTAACCCACTTTTGCATCACCGTCAGTTTAAGGGGACACTGCCTATAGGATAGATTTAAAAAAATGACTATACACAGCAATAATATTTACTCTGTCCGCCCATACACCTGTTAACACAATCATTTATACTGTTGCCACAAACTGCCATACTTTGGTAGTATTCCTTTAAAACAAAGCAAAACATTGGGGGATGTGAGATAATCATTGAGGTTACCATTGTTGGCATTGTCTTAATATGTCTGGTATTTAGTATGATTCTCTGATTTTAATAATTTCTAAGTCCGTGAACTGGAGGAAATATGTTGAATTGATTAATAAAATAAGAACAACATGAGAATACCCAACCATCATACTTGTAGCAGCTTCGTGATTTTTTTTCCTACCCAGAGGATCAACATTTTATCAAGACACTAGCAGTGTAGTAAGGAGGTGAGCAGCTGCTCCCATGAGGGGTATAGTTTAACATTCCAGGTTTGCAATATGTGCCATACATAACTTTAAATGTAAAATGTTACATGCATGCATTCAGGAGTACAATCTGCCAATGCAAGGTCCTACAGATCAATTTTAAACATGTTTATCTGACCAGTCTATATTATATGAAACTTCTTCACACAGCTGTGATTTATGTGATATTGGTATACTTCACTAAGTATCATACAGATTTACCTCAGCGCTTGTATCTGCTTGCCAGGAAAGGGGAAATTGTGTGAAACAGGCAAGGGGGAATGTATGTGGTGGGGGTGTCGGGGCACCCTGTAGAAAAGGCACAGGAGACAAAAAGGCGGGAGCCCAATAGTGCAGTATGTCAATATCAAATGTGAAAAATAATAATAAGAAGAATGCTACTCACAAAGGAGGGTTGCAAGGAGCAACCAACCACAGGAAGCAGGTGGAGACCATAAACCCGACTCCACTCGGGGTGGTCCTGGGAGGACCCGGATGTGGTCGCTCTCTTGAAAAATCTGGAGACAGAAGTCCACCATGGTGGCAGCCACGGGTATACTGTCACCTACCCTTCGGACAGGTTATGTACGAACGTGTATTATGTGCAAATAGGGGGGAAGAGGCGCCCTGGTTTGTATAAAAACTTCTAAAAACAGTTTAAAAACAAAAAGAGTAACGAGGTGTCTTACCTCAATAACAAAATCTTTGTAACATACAAAAGATTTTCATTTAGCATAGGCAACGTGTTTCGCGGGTCTGAGCCCGCTTCCTCAGGCCAATAACAATGCCAAATGATTAACATCAGTCAGCGTAGGGAGGCCTACGCTGACTGATGTTAATCATTTGGCACTGTTATTGGCCTGAGGAAGCGGGCTCAGACCCGCGAAACACGTTGCCTATGCTAAATGAAAATCTTTTGTATGTTACAAAAATTTCATCATTGAGGTAAGACACCTCATTACCCTTTTCGTTTTTAAACTGTTTTTAGAAGTTTTTATATAAACCAGGGCGTCTCTTCCCCCCTATTTGTAGCTGAGAATGTACTTCTTGTATACAATAGCACACAATCAGACATAACAAGCAAGGTAGGGAGTGTGCTGCCTTGTGTTGACAGGAAAATTAGTTTATACATAAGCCTTTCCCTACAGTTTGTGCTACCAGGAAAATCACATCATACCTCTAAGCCTTCTCTACACAGTTTAAAATCTCATATTCGGACAGTATTCTGCCTTGCCCCATGCTTCCTAAAAGTAGTTTTGCTCTGTTCAGCCACTCTTGTATTTGGCTAATGATGGCTAATTGGACTAATGATCCAATCTTTTTCTTCCAATCTTACCAAATCTATGCAGTACAAGGGAACTGCCTAAATTATCCATTCAATATATTCACTCTATTTACAGTTATACAACATAGATTATTACATAATATTTGATGAAAAAGATTGGATCATTAGTGGCCACCTTAAGTCTTATTTATGTTTAATTTGCCTCCACTCCTTAGGATACAAAAATCTGGCATATTCTGTAAAACAAGAAAGAAAGGAATAATAGTGTTCAGTGGCATAACTATGGAGCTTGGGCCCCAGTGCAAGTTTTACGTGGGGCCCCAAGAACTCTATTGATATGGAGCATCAAAACTTACCAAGGATAGCAACAGTGTCGGAGAGGAGTAATCAGAGTAAGAAAACAGTGTAAGGATTGCTACTATTCAGTGTACTTATAGAGGTGCTTATTACCAGCATGGCACCAATGCAAAGCTAGTAAGATGCATGAAGGAGGGCCCCTGGTGCGGTTGCAACCTCTGCATCCCCCATTGCTACGCACCGGTAGTGATGTATATGCGGGCAAAATGTAGCTGCTCTTTGGCAGCAAAATGTGCAGGACACTGAATAAGCGTCTCTGCTTGGTTGAGTATACAGTGCACATTGATGGAACAAAGTAGAGAGTGGTGGGTAAAGATTGCCAGCTAATCCATGAGCTGAAATGATGATTGAAACAAATGTTCTAACCTGTCAAATTAATTGTTTTTCTCAAAAGTGATCAGTCAGCATCCTCTGCAGAATTTACAGTATAGACACCATTTTCACTGATTCTGATTGAAAATATCCAGACTTCAGCAGATCCCATCTTATGATCGTACGTCTATGGTTAGTTTTAAACCATAAGTGTTTAATTCACAGTAGATTTTTGATGAAGTGGAGAGTCCTTGTGAAGCGATATAGTTATTAAATGTACTGGTTGCCTTTCTAAACTAAAATGAAGTCTTATAAAAGAAAGAAACAACTGTACACAGCATATCCGCAAGAAATGAAATATCTTCAGGGTTCCTCTGGGGTTTGACAAGTTAATTTAAGCAATGTCTTCCAGCAACACTCAAAACCCGCCCACACTGCCTGTCCCAACGGCAGTACACATGTCCCTAGCTCTCAAAATATGTACACACTTCCAAATCCCACCAGAGATAACTGTATTAACTTCTTTCATTGTCTCAGCCTGGCATCCATTCAGAAGAGCCCTGAGCAAACCAATTTTATCTTAAGTTTACCAGTCCGCTCGAGTGTGTAATCAACAATTGTTTTTGCAGGTAATTAGGGTGGATTTCTCCTCTACCTGTCAGAGGCTTAAAGCAGAATCATAGCGACAGACTTGACATATCTGCGCTATTGAGTCAGATTTATCCAACTGGCAGTGCATTGGGTAGAAACCTGAAATTAATTGGTGAGGAAACCCTGCTGTGAAAAACGTCAACACCCCGCTCTGGGATTTAATAGGGGAACATGGAAATTTTGTCAAATTCATGTATGGAAATCTTACCAGATATTTCAATTAATCCTTGCAAGAATGGATAGGTGTTCACAGGGGAGAAAACTGCATTTGTGAAGAAATTGAGATTGCTCACTTCATACCTTTATTGAGAAATGAGAAAAAGCAAACAATTAACCCCACTGTTTGTAAGGAGAGAATCTGTGAAATATATATAGACGGACATGGCAGCGTCTAATATTTATGTGAAATTAATTCCTTGGGGCTGTCTGTATTCAGAAATGAGCTGGCTTATGACAGAGCACTGCTGAGCTCGCACTTGAGACGGCTTTTACGAGTGAACAATATTATTTGCTGCTTTTTGCAGTGACTTGCGAGCTTTGCATTTTTCAAATTAGAGGGGATAATATGTCTTATATGTCTTATTGTTCCTGGATATAAAAAAAATAGGCAAGGCTGTGTTTTCTTGCTAAATGTTTGACATTCATTGAACTAAATGAGTAAAACAATATAAAATAATAGAGATCTAATCTATGTTGCCCTAAACCGAAAAATCTTCATTGTACAGTACAATGTACAATGTGGCTAATTCCATTGCATTTTAGATAACGCAGATTTTTTCCATTTTAAGGGCTGCATAGTTATTTATACTGTAAGTGGCAACTCTTCCCAAACTAAATGTATCAAAAGAAACCAATTCTAGTAATGCTAAGGGCATATTCACAGTAGAAGTGCTGGAATAAGAGGACAGGCACTTTCCCAGTCATTCCTGAACATCGACATGTAGTTTTTTAGTATATTCTCACTGGGTTTGACTGACAGTTTTTGCAGGTACCTGCTGGTATTGAGGGGCACTTTTAGCAGGATTTGTTCAATGTTGGCAGGCGCAAATGGGCACTTTCTAGTTTGCTAGTATTTTTATGAGCACAAGCAGTTATTTGACATGAGTACCTATGAGGTCCTTATTACTACTAAGTACCTCTACAATCTATATAGCATGATTTTTTAAAGAGGTTCAGGGCAGCTCTGCACCGGTCTCAAGAACAATCCATTTCAAATTATCCTAGCAATTTGCCAATGTTGGAAAAATCACAAAAGTGTAGAGATCATTTGTAAGGTGCGTACACAAGTCCAACAAGTGCACAAAATGCACAGGACCAACCGCACGACCCGACGAACCGCAAGACCCAACTAGCCATTCGATCTGCATGTCCACACGTCTAGATGACTAAACAATCAACTCATTTACATACTGCGCACGCAAGCAGAATGACAGACTACGCATTCAAAACAAGTACAAGTCGTTCAAATGACTTGTGCATATGCATCAACTGAACCATATCAGACCAACAGTCGTGTGAGTAGATCAGACAGTTGGATCAGGCAAACTACTTATCAGTCTGAAGTCAGATGACAATCAGGCTAGAGGGTTGGTCTGTGTACTTGCCTGTAGTGTGAACAAGCCATAAAGAACAACTGAAGTGAAAGGGATTCGGATGCTGCCATATTTAGTTCCTTTTAAGCAGTACCAGTTGCCTGGCTGTCCTGCTTATCCTCTTCCTCTAATACTTTTAGCCATAGACCCTGAACAAGCATGCAGCAGATCAGATGTTTCTGACATTATTGTCACATCTGACAAGCTTAGCTGTATGCTTGTTTCTGGTGTGATTCTGATACTACTGCAGCCAAATACATCGCCAAATAGATCGGCAGGGCTGCCAGGCAACTGGCATTGTTGAAAAGGAAATAAGTATGGCAGCTTCCATATTCTTCTCACTGCAGTTTTCCTTTAAAACCAGTCATATCTAATCCATTGTATTCCAATAATACTTGGAACTTTTGAGAACTGGAAAGTGTTTCACTACTTCTTAAATGTTTCATACTCATTACATATATTAATTTATAATATAGGAAAAAAGATGACCATACCACCCCCCGGCTACATATCCGTGTAATGTAGGCGATGATCAACATTTCATGCTTCAAATCTTAAATCTCAAAATCCAGGGGACTTTCTTAATCAGATCTCTTAGACACTCAGGAAGAATCTGGAAAATGACAGCCAGCCATTATCTGCCAAGCATTTGAAATGGTTTCAGGGCAGCCTCTAGTATTTGAGTTAAAGTGTGCTAAATATGTTTTATCCATTTTCATTTATTTATTAAGGGATGATGGTAAGAAGATGGTATAAGTGAAAGCCTTCCTTCTGTGGATGAGAGCTTTCCATGTGTAGAAAAGTTGACAAAGGTTATTTTCTTTTTATAAATTCAGTATCGCTAAACTTGTAGACTGGCAGTGAACGCATCCTCAAACTTTGTTTTCCTAAACTGAAATATTGTTTTGTAAGGCTGCTTGTTGCTGCCTTTTTGCGGCATAGCTCATCACAGCCAACATCAATACTCAATCGGTGCACAGAAATAAAAAAAAGAAGACTTTTAGTTAATTGAACCGTTTGTCAGCATGGCATAGCCTTAACAAAAGTATCAAGATGTCACCATTTTATTACTAATTACTCTTAACAAAAAACAATACAAAAATGGAATGTTTTAAAATGCATATGCTTTTATGTACTTAGGGTCTTTTATGTAAACACTGCCAAAATATTTTTCGACCTCGTTTTTAAAATGATTTCTGTTATGTTGGGGTGCAGTCTGTTTAGCACATGTTTCAAGTTGGCGTGCTTTACTTTTGCATTTATCTGAACCTTTCCCTTCATCTGTATCATACACGTGATTATGCATTTTTTTTTCAAACTTATTAAAATTAATTTAAATTGTTTTTAAAAAAAAGTGTTGTTCTTATTTCCCTGTACTACTTAAGGTGCTCACACACTAACAGATTTTCCCCGGCAGATTTGATCTCTAAAAATAACAGTGATGCTGAAGCTATAAAAATCTTTATTTTTGCAGTTTTTAATCTGTGAAAATACTTGGAAGAGTGAAAATAGTTCAGAAAAGCAGCACTGGAAATTATGCATTTTCTCTTTACCAAGGTGATGAAACGGGAAGAACATAATTGTTTCATACTCAATACAACCTGTAGAAGCAAATGGAATAGAGAAGAACAATATGGTTTGAGATGCCCCCTTTTTCCCTCGGGATGTCCTTTTAGACTTTTCCGGTTATATTTACAGATCTAAAAGTTTTGCTGGGCGGAATAATCCCTGCTTCACCCTATAAAGAACAAAAATTAAAACCTTATTTTAGTTTGTCTTGTGATTCTCAGTAGAGAAATCACAGCAAAGCAGATTTTGCACCTCATTTGTCCAAGCTGCCTTGGAGTGAATCTTACAGTTTTTCTTTTGCTCTATTTATTACACATAAATGACAAGCCCTTGCACAGGAAGAAGTGTTTATAATATCATCAATTTAACAGTCTTATGAAAATGCGTCTGGTCTTTTCATGATTTACCATATTATTGAAAAAAACAACTTCTTGCGTGTTTCTTACACATATACAGGTCCCTGGTTAACGAACAAGACTGGGCTGTTGGTTTGTCTTTAAGTTGAATTTGCACAAAACTTAAAACACTCTGCACCCTATTTTTACTATCAATTACGTAGCAGTGATAAAAATTGTGAATGTTTTTGGTAACCAAAATTTACATTCATTTTTGCACAGCTCAAGTGTGCTCCCAGCTGCTGAGTAGAGGAGCACGTTCCACAGATTTCTTTAACCTTTTTTCTGATACATAAATAAACACTAATAAGGTACCAACAACCAGGCACATTAACACACTGCACAACTGAACAGATTATCAGCTGAGATGGCACCAAATGACTATGTCGGCTAAAGGTTGCTTTATTCTTCAGCAGCACTGCATTACTTATCACAATATCCAGAAAAAAAATTTTTTTCTTTTCCTCAGCATGGCATGTAGAGAAACAAACAATAAGACACACAACTAAAATGGCATCTTGTAGAAATAGTATGCACATGTCCAACTTTACAGTTTACTATAGAATCATGATGCACCATTTTAATCTTCTCCCAATAATCTGAGACTGTTCAGGAATGTCTTCTCACCATTTAGCATATATTTCCTCTATTGTAGAAGGGTTTGAAGTCATTAATATATTAAGGTAAATGCTTTACTCATGGGATTTCTGTAAAGGACCTTCGCAAGTGAAGAATAAGAGTATAATTGATAAAGAATTAAATTGGGAGAGATGAGAGATGATATGGAAATAGAGGTAAGGCAGTACTGAGGAATGAATGTAGTGAATGTAGAAAATTGACCTTTGGGAAATAAATCCAATAATATTTAATAAAGAAATTTGCTCAGAGTGCACAATATGGGATTGATGTTAGCTCATCTCATCTACAATATATTGGAGAATTTTGAAAAAAAAAAAGTTCATAGGAGAATATGTAAGGTAGCATTTTCCTGAGCTTGGCTGGCTTTGTGATGAAGTGGTGAATGCTTGGATGTAGGAAGTTTATGAAGCAGAGCATAGTTCTTGCCTATAAATTCTACCTCTAACATAAGTCAAAGCTAAAACGGCATCAGACAGTGGGAAGAAAACCGCACCACCACCGATTTATTCACTATGGCTATGTAGAATGCAGGGTACAATGGGATTGTCCTAAAAATTAAACTTGATTCCTAAAATGAAGCTTTTTCTGAATTTGTACTCAATAGTCCAAGAAGCTTGGCTGATACTGATCTTATTGATGGTTTATTCTTTGCCAAGGGCTCAAAGCAAGGTTGACACATTGGTTATGATAATCTACTAGTTTCACGAGAAAAAGTGAAGGAGGATATCTTGGTGGTTGTTCCTGGGAAATAACTGGGTGGGCCTATTATGTCACTTCGGTAAAAAGGGCTTGGACCCCCAAAATGACATTATCTGTTCTGCTAAGAAATTAGTCTGGCAGTTATGTACCCTATACCTTTTTCTTTAATTTGTTTAGAAAGTCTGTGAGAGCAATAATCTGTTTAAGGTGATTTTCAAGATCATCTATCTTAGATTAGTTAGGAGAAAGTTGCTGTTTCCCTTGTATCATCTTTCAAAAATTGATTTTCTTTTCAAATGGTTGCCATTGTATTCTCTTTGTAGGAACAGTGGTAGCTTCCCCCGCCCCCCCCCCCCCCCCCCCCAAAAAAAAAACAATGATGGAAATGCAAACTCAAACAATGATTTGGATATGCACTCACTGGCCTTATTATGCATTATTGGAGCAACTTCTTTGTAGTGTTTAGGAGAACATTTGAATGTACCATGTGTAGTAAGAAGGGCAACATTTTATGTAGCATGACTTTTTCCCTTTTTTTTTTTTTTTAACTGTGGGGACTGTTTGTTTACTTTTAGCCTTCTACACTGAAGTTTAAAATTTGAATTATTCTTGGTTAATTTCACTGCAAACATATTAATCACAATTTTGTTATATTTACTCATTTTAAAACAATAGGCATAGGCACATTTGCCTGAAGGTTCCTATTCTTAAGGCCCTTTTCTGGGCTAATCAACCCCCCCCCCCCGCCTTATTTCCCCCTATACCAAGCACTATTTTGTAACTAAAACTAGTATTTTAACCACTTCGCATCCAGACCTTGTTTTCCCCTTATTGACCAGAACAGTTTTGACACTTTAGCAGTGTCCCTTTTTAATCAGCAATAACTTCATCTGTACTCGTGCCACTTAAATTATCTATATATCGTTTTTTTCAGGATAAACTAGACTTTCATTGGGGGATATTTTGTCCCGAGAATTTTTTTTTCATTTTAGCGGGAAAAAAGAGCGAAAACTGTTAAAATTGCATTATTTCTCAGGTTTTCTTCAATTCTAGTAAAAAATACAAAGTGCTACAGTAGGTAAAAGACATGCCATCAGTATTAAGTCCCCCAAGGATAGATAGCCAGATGTGTGCCCAGTATCAGACCCCCAGTATAGCCAGATGTGCCCCCCAATATCAGCCTCCATTATAGCCAGCTATGTCCCTGCATTTGCGACCCCCCACATTTATATATACAGCTGCGTATCCCAATAAAGCCCCCCTCATTATAGCCAGATGTGTCCCCAGGATCAGTGCTCCCCATCATAGCCAGATGTTCCCCCAGGATTAGCGCCCCCGCCCCATTATTGCAAATGTGTCCCCAGCATTAAGTTATGTCCCTCAGGACCATCAGATGTGCCCCCATTATGAAATCCCCCACCCCATTACCCTGATGGTCCCCAATAATAATTTCAACCCCCCCCACTTCAGATTTGGAACCCCCACCCTCTTATGGGCAGCCAGATGTCCCCCCCCCTTACCACTATGCCCCCCCCCCCCGGCCAGATCATTAAAAAAAAGCCCCTGCAAGATGAATATCTCACCTGAACTGATTCCTGCAATCATCCTGCAGCTCCAGCCTCCATTCACCGCGCTTCAACTCAGCCCTGTGATACCGAACACCGGGTCCCGGCTTGATGACGTCATCAAGCCGGGACCCGGATATTCAGCGTCACAGTGCTGAGTGAAGAGCGGTGCATGGAGGCTGGAGCTGCAGGATGATCGCAGGAACCAGTTCAGGTAAGATATTCATCTTGCAGGGGCATTTTTTTAACATTCCGACCACGGAGGGGGAGAGATGAATGATCACGCTGTTTGCTACAGCGGTGATCATTCATCCGCGGGGGGGGGGTCACTAATTGGCTACAAGGGAACATGTTCCCTTTTGCCAATTAGTAAGGCAGTTGACAGTGCCAGGGGGTGCGCTCTGAAGTGCACCTGTTCCTGCACAAAAGCGCTGCAAGCAGGTCAGTATATCTACGTCGCTGTGGCTTGGAGGGTGCCACAGCTGACGTAGGTATACTGTAGTGGTGGGGAAAGCGGTTAAATAGCTGCTTTATATATTAAATGTGCTAAAACAGAGGTGGTATTGTAACTTTTTGCAGTGAAATGATGGACAGCAGACCATGGCAGCATCTGTAAAGCCTGGCATCTAAATTCTATCCTTTTCCCTCCTCCTTCTGTCTGCACCAAACTCTTCCATTGACCGTATGGGAGAGGGCTTGAGTGACAGCTTGACTATGCCTTCCCTTGCAAAATGTAATGTCGTTTGTTGGACATTGAAAGAAGTCATTCATTAAGCAGTGGCAGATTATTTAGCAAAATAACTTTTTTAGGAGCTTTATTTAAAAGTGTTATTTTTGTGTTGCAATGCTTGAATATTCCCTTTCACTAGGGATGCAAATAATTCAGAATTGATGCCGAATTAGGCACATTTTGTATGTAAATGTATGCATCTTTAAAATGGACTAATCGCATGCCAAGGTGGAATTAAGTTGGTGTATTTTCAAATTGTATACATTTGCATGCAGAGTTTGCATAATTCTGCATCAACTCAGAGAATTATTTGCATCTCATTGACCCTTCCCTACTTCCCACCTGTGTTCCATGGCACTTGAGAGTGGGTTCCACTACAGAAGATAGGGCCATGATTACAATCAAATAATCTTAAAGGACACCTGAAGTGAAAAGAATATGGGGGCTGCCATATTTTTTTCCTTTTTAACAATACCAGTTGCCTGGCATCCAGCTGATCTTTCAAGCATTAATAGTCTCTGAATAACACACCTGAAACCACCATTCAGCTAGTTGGTTCAGACTTGGGTCAGAGCACCTGATCTGTATGCTTGTTCATAGTCTAAGGCTTAAAGTATTAGGCATAAGGTGGCCACGTATGATCCAAACTTTTTCATCTAGTTTTGCCAAATCTATGTAGTAGAAGGGTAAATTGAGTGAATATATTGAATGGATAATTTAGGCAGTTTCCTTATATTACATAAAATGGTAAAATTGGATGAAAAAGATTGAATCATTAGTGGCCACCGTTAGTTCACAGTGCTCAGTTGCATTGCAGAATATTTCTGCATATTAACTCACTGCCCATACAATTCTATGGGGCTGTTTACAGTACTGCCTTGTAACATATCACGTAACATTAGTCTAACTCACTGCATGCAGGCTTTGCATTAACGCTATGACCAGTCTCCATTGCAGTTCACACACATTATAACATGTGGGTTATGCAACGGATCACTGTGAATACAGCCCAAGGAGGATCAGTCATCTTGTTCTCTGGGCCTCAGCACACTGCCTTGTTGCTGATTGACTTTCAGAAACAGAGCTCAACGTGCAATGAGCAGGGACATCAGACAGTACATAGACAGCACTGCCTGAAGTGCACACTGATGCACTGCTTAACATTGTGTTGTCACAACACACTGCTGCATACATTTTGAGTGCAATGGGGTTGCTGTTCCATTCAGCATAGATGAACGTGGCAGTGCTGCAACAGGGAGTAATGCAGGTACACATGGGTTTGTGTATAATGCATGGCCACTTGTATTGCTAAGTGAAGGGCAATGGGCTCAAACCCCAACACTAGTATAGCTAGTTCTAGCCACCCAGAATTATTTTCTCATGATAAAGAGAAAGTGTATGAAACAATGAATTTAAAATATTTGGGAAATAAGTCTTCAATACAGATTGTCTGCAAGTGAAAAAAGACCTCTGCACCTCTCTACTCTCACTGCTGCACACACAACTTTGAACATGCATGTTTTACACATTTATAAAACATTGACCTATTTTTACAGGATGCTTTAGAGCACATATAACTTATATCCATTAACTTTTGCCTCTCAGGTTCTTACAATTTAATGTGCCTGTCTCACTCAACTGGCCAAGCCGTATGTTTCTGGTTTGTGGGGGGAAACTGGTTGAAAACCACACAAACAAGTACAATACATACATACTCGGTGTAGTAGTGTCCATGGCAGTAATCAAATCCACCACTATAGCGTTGCAAGGCTAAGCAAATGCTAGGATGTGTGACCCCAGGTAATACTTTATGTTGCAGATTTCCTAGATCTGCTTTGGGATTGGGTTTTTAGCACGCTATAGTGCTAGAGCTCCTGAAGATGGCTTATTGTATTCAGTCTGATGTGTGAAATCAGGGAGGAAGAGGCTTCTGCAACTGATGCCCTCCATCCTTGTGGAGCTGGACGTTTGCGGGCTATTTGCTTCAGTAATGTTATTTATTGTTTGTTGTGTAGCTCTGCTCATCTCATTGGTAAGGTTAAGTTGTATACTGTAATAACATTTCTTGACCAAATATTCTTGTACAGGAAGATTGCTGTTGTACGGAAAGTGCTCTTGTGAACAGATTATCATGGTGGCGTTTACTGTAGCGTAATCTCAGTCTCTATGTAATATACACAGAATGTAATGGGACCTTTCTGTTAGGGTGTATCTATGTAAAGGAATATTATTTATTTCATGTTTCTGAAAAAGTGATTTTTTTTTTTGTCTCAATTTCAAATCTATGTACGTTTGATGGTGCCCTTGGCTAAAGGGAATGCTACCTTTGCTACAGGCTTAAAGGTACACTTAAGTCCAACAAAAAAAATGAGTTTTACTCACCTAGGGCTTCCAATAGCCCCCTGCAGCTGTCCGGTGCCCTCGCCGTCTCCCTCCGATCCTCCTGGCCCCGCAGGCAGCCACTTCCTGTTTCGGTGACAGGAGCTGACAGGCTGGGGACGCGAGTGATTCTTCGCATTCCCAGACACATCAGCACCCTCTATGCTGCTATATGGTACAGTATATGATATATGCTATAGCAGCATAGATGGCGCTATTGTGGCCAGGAACGCAAAGAATCACTCACGTCCCCAGCCTGTCAGCTCCTGTCACCGAAACAGGAAGTGGCTGCCGGCGGGGCCAGGAGGATCGGAGGGAGACGGCGAGGGCACCGGACAGCTGCAGGAGGCTATTGGAAGCCCCAGGTGAGTAAAACTCATTTTTTGTTTGACTTAAGTGTCCCTTTAAACAGCACTGGATGTCAAGATCTCTTGTTTTCTTGGAAGTGAAACTCCCAGGTTAAAGTTTGTCATTCTGTCCTGCGCTTGTCATTGTGTATGTTAAAGCTGACTGAAATACGACTATGATGTGGATTGATGTAATATGTTTTGACTCAGGATGATACTATTTATTGGCTAAATAAATAAGCTTTCTGCCTATGAGCCTTCTTCAGACTCTATTAAAAAAAAGCCTATTGGCTGAAAGTTATTCTTTTTCCTTTACGTTAGCCAATAAATGTTATTATCCTGATTCAAAAATTCCTGCTTTAATGGCCAGCACTGTACAATGCTCTACTGCTACTAGTAGAATGACCTACTGATTTGCATATCACAAATGGTTAGTACTTAATAATAGTTTAGAGACTTTTCTTTAACTGGGCAGTCACCTTCATCTGGTCAGTTATTCACAGGTGTTGGGTGTGGTGGTCAATCCATGTTGCTAGGAGACATTGCAATCTGTGAGCAGTGGGGATCATAAGGATCTAAGCTTCTTTTATTGGAAAATGTTCCTCTTCCGTTGGAGGTTTGAACTTTGGGCATTATTATGGGATGTGGGCAGTGTGGATGAGCACATTATTTAAGCCCAGCTCACTAAACGTTTGTAGGGGATTCTCTCAAGTAGAATTTATTTAAGTGGGACTTTTTACAGAGCTGTAAAACAGGAAAACAAGCAAACATAAGAAAATAAAAAAAAAATGAAAAATATGGCATATATTATACATGCTGGCTTCCCTTGTTATAAAACCCTAAACTACTTGGGTCTCAACACTAACAGGTGTTTGATTTTACAAAGGCAAATGTGACAGTATTATACCATGTTGCCCAGCTGGGATCAGGACATACCGGTAATCCACCAGGCGACATTGCAGGTTTGAGGCTGTACAGATGTGCCGTAGCCCATAGCCTCATTGAAATGGTGAGGATGGATGGCCATTGGACTGGGAAAAACAATGGTCTTGTCTATCACTCAGGGACAGCAGTTCACCAGGCTGATTTCTGGGCAAGGCATTTTTCTTTGGAGGTTGGGGGGCGGGGGGGGGGGGGGGGACTTTACACATGCGTTATCAGCTGCCTTGGCCAGGTTTCCTCTAGTATGTGTGTGAGGCGTCACTGTGCGATTCAGGGCTTGTTCCAGGGTGGAGCAGTTGTACTTAAGCAGGCTGGTAATTTTTGTGTTCTCAATCATCGAAGCAGCTACATTTCAACTAATTGCCTGATTAGTCAGCACACTCAAAATTACCAGAGGCTTAAAGGATACCTGAGTCATAAATAAAGTGTTCTTTTATTTGCCTGAGGTTTCTTCCATCCTATCTAGTCTTGTAGGTTCCCTGCTGTCCTCCCGTTTCTCCTCCTTGATCTACTGTGTGGCCTGTTAAAGTGTGCAACTTAGCGAAGTTATGCACTACTTATGCATGACCTGGCGGTGTGCCTCCTTGATCACGCTCCTGTGGGTGTAGAGAGTCCTCCGCATGCACAGTTTGTAACATTGGTAACCACGCATGCATAGAATGCTCCTGCCCATGGATCAGCGCGTTCGCAGTAGTGCGCGACTTAGCCACATCATGGACTTTACCGGGCCGCACAGCGGATCAAGGAAGAGGACTGAGAAGACAGCAAGGAGCCTACAAGACTACAGGGGCTGGAAGAAGACCCAGATAAGTAAAAGAACAATCTTTATTTACGACTCAGGTATCCTTTATGGCACACTGCTGAAACCTGGGAAACGTGTACTTCCCATCCTGCACAAAACTGGACTTTTTACTGATCTTCTGCCACACCCTGAGCTATGCACTATTATGCTCCTTCTAGATATGCTATAGACTCTGCCATTATCTGTGCACCATATGTTTATTCAATTTGTGTTTAACTAAGCAACTAATCTTCATTAAAATCCCATTCTCTCTTTTTCACTGGTGACATCACAGTGATCTCAGACTCCCAGATCTATATGCCTTTTGCGGATCAGTGACTAGCAGTTTCAGAAGGTCCGTAATGGCAGCTGCAGCACTTTTCTAATGACAGGTTTCCTTTAACTGGAATTCTCCATTCTGCAAATGTGGTAGTAGATATCACTGTATTCCGTTTTTGCTGTAACAAGACAATATTGCAACGGTATACATTTGCAAAGTTATTATACCATGTATATGATTAATCTAGTACTATTTTTACTCAGCGGTATCGCATCTTTTTGCACCTGACTTACACACAGACACATTTATCAAGCATATCTGAGAGTTGCTTATGAAATCAGCTTCAGCTAAAATGAGGAAACACTGACAACAAACTGTCTTAAAGCCAGTAGCAGCGAGTTATAGACCTTTCCTACATGTATTTGATATTGAAGAGCAGCTTCCACTGTTTGTGCATGTATGTTAGATAACATGACTGGGGGAAGGCTGTGCCTTTTCTCAGTGTTGATTTACTTATCGTAATTTGCCGTGTGCATTTCGCGTCAGCTGCAGATCTCATGAATAAACTTAACAACGTGCGATTTTATGACTTGATTACAATAGCTGCATGCCAAGCTGGCTGACCTGGCAAATTGCATATCAGATTTTTTTTTTTGCTATGTTACGCATTTCATGTATTTGGACTGATTTCCAGAAGTAGCATTTACATTTTAAAGGCTACTCCAATCCAAGTATTTTATAGAGGCATGGCCATTGCAATGTGACCCGAGAACAAATTTAGTGATTGAGATCTGTGGGGATACTCTAATCCCTTCTCACCACAGGGTAGACCTAGGCATGCAGATATCTATGTGTGGTTAAGGTGGCCATACACTGGTCGATGTGCCATTAGATCGACCAGCTGACAGATCCCTATCTGATCGAATCTGATCAGATAGGGATCGTATGGCTGCCTTTACTGCAAACAGATTGTGAATCGATTTCAGCCTGAAACCGATCACAATCTGTTCAGCTGCTCCTGCCGCCTGTCCCCCCCCCCCCGTATACATTACCTGAGGCTGGCTCCCGGGCATCTTCTCCGCACTGCACCGCACCGCTGTTCTTGCTCCATCCCGGCGCTTCCTGTGTTACTCCGTGACCAGGAAGTTCAAATAGAGCGCCCTCTATTTCAACTTCCTGGTCACCGGAGTGACACAGGAAGTATAAGCGTACACTGGGACATGCGGAAATGCGGTGCAGCGAGGAGAAGAGGACCCCGGAGCCAGCTTCAGGTAATGTATACATGCTCGGATCGGGCCCGAATCGTACGCCGCAAGCGACGCGCTCCTACCGCCGGGCGATCGAGGGTAATTTCCCGCACGGCGCGATCGACGGTCCGATCCGATTTCGGGAGGGAATCGGATCGGCGGGTGCGTTTAGCGCAAGCGATTGGCAGCAGATCCGATCCCAGGATCGGATCTGCTGTCGAAACGGCCGTGAATCGAGCCAGTGTATGGCCTGCTTTAGAGTAAGTAGGAAGTGTCCCTCACTGTCTGGAAATCTCCAAATCCTGCATGAGGCATTCTATCTCCAGCCTGTTATGGCTCGCACGCTTCCATAGGCTTTTACATTGAAAAATATTCTGATGCCAGTGGACAGACACTGGGGATGGCACAATTGCTAACATTTGAAAATATATCAAGGCTTTTGTCACATGGGTGAGAATATTGTAACCATTTGCTACTTTCAATGCAGCATTTAAATGTTGCAATATTTGTTATTTATTGTAATGTAGTGGATGAGTTGTTAAAGTGAACCTGAACTGGTTCTAAAACAGAAAAGCACATTAACCTCCTTGGCGGTATACGTTCGGGGTAAGCCGCGCAGGAGGTTTTCTCCGGCCCTGCCGGGCCGATTTGTTTAATTTTTTTTTTTGCTGCCCGCAGCTAGCACTTTGCTAGCTATGTCAGCACACCGATCGCCGCTGCCCTGCGAACGATCGACGCTATCCGTCGCGCCGTGCGCCCCCCCCCAGACCCCGTGTGCTGCCTGGCCAATCAGTGCCAGGCAGCGCTGAGGGGTGGTTCGGGACTCCCAATGACGTCCCGACGTCGGTGACTTCATCCTTTGAACGGGAGTTCCTGATCGAAGCGGGCGGGGGGATGCCGCTGAGCAGCGGCTATCATGTAGCGAGCCCTGGGCTCGCTACATGATATAATAATAAAAAAAAAAAAAACTGCTGCGCTGCCTCCTGGCGGATTTTTTTATACCGCCAGGGGGGTTAAGGGCCTTTTTACACTGCACAGCTGAATCACAAAATCGCAAATAACTAGTGATTTTTAAATCGCTAGGGTTGCTACTTTATCATAGAAATCATAAGAAGTATTTTCCACTATAGTATTTCGAGTTTCAAATCACAAAATTGCAAATCGCAATCGCTTTCTGGAGCTATTTTAAGAGGAATAATACAATGCAAATGAAAAATCGCAATCGCATAACAAAATTTATGAAAAATAGCAATCGCTGATGTATGTGATTGTGATTGCTAGTGTAAAAGGGCCCTAAGTTAGTTTAGTTACTGTTTCCACTTCAAGGTTGAGTGGGCATTTGCTTATTAGGCAAAGTGTCTGCCCAGCCCTGAAGGCAGTGTTGAATAAAGCTATACTTGCCGGTCCCCGATGTCTGTTCTGGGATGAGATCCTCATTGTAATTCTAGCCTGGGCATGTGGCTGCATATTATCTAGTTTTGATCTCTGCATTGTTGCAGCAGCCCAAGCATAACATCAGCTACTCAGATTTCAGGGGAATAATGGGGCACACTGAGGTTAGGAAGGGCATTGCCTTACAAAACCAACTTCAGGGACTTGTGAGTAATGCTGTGTATTTTGCATGGAATGCACAGCGTGTTTATTATATTACATAATTATATAATGTTACATTTTTATTAGGAGCTTATGGAATATTATGTATAATTTTACTTTCTTGATGCTCTACCTACTGAGGGAACTGGTAACTTTGGCAAATTTGTTACTTTATTATAATAGCCACAAACTCTCCATCTCACAGGAAAAAAACAGTTAACATTCCATTTTAATTGCTAAAATGTATGTTCTGATTTATCAGTAACCAATCGTGATCAGTGTTCTATGCCAATGAAACAGTCGTTGCCAACAGCAACAGCCAGGTAATTTCTAGAGACAGCAGCCGTTTGCAGTTACTGTATTTAGTTGCAAATTGTTTTTGTAAAAGATTTGGAGCTGTTATAAATTTGCAATACGTTACTCATGTGACATGAACCATACTAGTGGTGCTACACGTTAGCAATGTGACATTACAATACCAGTGGTGCTACACATTACCCATATGACATGAACCATGCTAGTGGTGCTACACATTACCCATGTGATATGAACCATGCCAGTGTTGCTACATATTACCAATGTGACATGAACCATGCCAGTGGTGTTACACTTTACCCATGTGACATGAACCATGTCTGTGATGCTGCATATTACCCATGTGATATGAACCATACCAGTGGTGCTACATATTACCCATGTGACATGAACTATACCAGTGGTGCTCCACACTACCCATGTGGCATGAACCATGCAAGTGTTGATACATATTACCCATGTACATATTACCCAATACTTTTGTGGTATTTGATTGGTCCATTTTCAAACTGCATACCTTTGCAACAACTCAGCACAAAAATTTGAATCAAGTTAGAATTATTGTCATCTTATTGGCCATCTCCATTTGAAAAATGATTACTTTTTCTTGGAAATTGCTGAAAAATATTTTAAGGAAAAAGAATAGCAATCAGAAGGTAGATGAAGGAGCACTCATCCAAAAGAGGAGCTTCTGTTTGCCCAACCCTAGGATCCCAGTACCAATGGGATCTATCAATAGTGTATACACAAAGGCTGGCACCACAGCCAGTGTTGGACTGGGAGGTGGAAAAACTGAGGAATTCCACCTGCTGGCCAATCAGCAGTAACCCTGTGTTATCACTACCAATAGAACCTGCAGCAACTATTCACTGTAAGCAGCAACACCTGATTGCTGCTGCTTGGCCAGCAAGTGGATTTCCTCAGCTTTTCCAGCTCCCAGTCCGACACAGCCATCTGGTGGCGGAGTGGCATGAAAAAGAGCTTTTCAGCTCGAAACAGCGGGCTGTCGCCGCCATAGCCTATCTTTTACATTGACTACTATGTCATTTTAATGGCATTTCAATAAAGAGCTGATTTTTTTACCGTTATGTTTGTGGTGCCAGCCTTTGTGTATACACTAAGGAAAAAGAATAGAAATTGCCCAGATACGATAATTCAAAATAAGATTAGTGGATCATTAGTGAACCCCAGACACAAATATGATCTGTAAAGAAAAAAATTATTGGTATCCTTTTTATACCTTAATTGAAAACTCATGTTCAGTAAATATGTGGGACTGCACAAGTAAGTGAAGCCAACCTCATATATCTTTATTCTTTAGAGCTTTGATGCGAAATGTGTCATTACACACAGTGGACTTCCAGCTACCAAAGAATCATCTCGCATCAGCAATATTAAAAATGACCTCTAGCTTAGGAGAGCTGATTTACAACTCTGTGTTTCTTTGGCTTATGCTAAAAAGACAAATTATGGACAGTATATACGCCTGATAGCTTTACCAGACTTTAGAGTTTTTCCTGCTGCCTTTTGTGAACAGCCTCCTTTCCCCTGCCAAGAACAGATGAATTATCCTTTTTACAATATTTGAAAATGAAATATTTAGCATTATTTGGAAGACTGTATGAATATTTTATGGTGGATATGACTACAGTAAAAGAGATTGTACAAAGAAGCATAATTGAAATATAATTTTTAAATCAGTTACAACAAATCGACTCTGGATCATATTATAATCTAATCAATGAGCTATTCATAGCAAGTGTTTATTTCCTCTGTTCCTATTCATTCAATTGTATACTTTTTGTTCTGAGATGCATATGTTTCCATGAGCAAAATGGAATGTATTACAGCAGAACATGCCTCCATGCAGCTGGTGTTTGCCTGCGCTTGGAAATCCTGCCTACACTGACATTTGTGCATCCAGAGAAACCAAACCTGAGTACCTGAAACTTCTTATTCTTTTCCATAGGTTCCATCATGGGGACTACACAGTGGATGTGAGCATCAATGATTACCTGGATATTTACTGCCCCCATTATGAGATTCCATTGCCAGCAGACAGGATGGAGCGTTACATTCTCTATATGGTCAACTATGATGGCCACGCCTCATGTGACCATCGGCAGAAGGGGTTCAAGCGATGGGAATGCAACCGTCCAGATTCACCTAATGGACCACTGAAGTTTTCAGAAAAATTCCAGCTGTTTACACCATTCTCTCTGGGGTTTGAGTTTCGTCCTGGACATGAATATTATTATATTTGTAAGTATCTCTTAAACTAAAAAGCATAGCTCCTTTCTATGTTACTTTGTCTTTATTATAAACAAATGTATCGTGTCCCTCCTGGTGGGTAGAGACACTGGTGACGAGAAAAATATTATATATTGTTAGATTTTCTGGGAGTGCATACAGTAATATTTTACATGGTGAATCACATTTTTATGCAAAAAAAAAATTCACACACTTCTTAGATGCATATTTTATATGCAGATCAATATTTGTAAAAGTTGTATGGCCTTTGTTCAGTTGCTTAAAGTAAGCATCTCCTTAGTTAATCATTAGTGTGGAGTGAATCCTCACAGGATTCGCTGTTCAACTATTTTGCTGAGTTCATTGGATCTGCTCATGATGGTCATATTTAAATATAACGGTGGCCCTTCTCCATGGGAACGAGTTTCTAGCTCTTAGTACACAAACTAATAAGGGTGCCTTAGTACAGTCAAAAATCAATGGCCCATGAAGTCCTTTAACTTTTCTGGCATTCAATTTCTGCTGGATTTCTCTGCAAAAAGTGGTTCAATTAATTTTCATGAAATTTTGGCTTGTAACTTATGAAAATGTGTCAAGCAAGGGTCTAGTATACACTTTTCATATAATAAAAGTTTTCAAAGTTCCAGAGCATGTGGAAATGTGCATATGAACGTGAATTTTAATGCAAAAAAACCCTGCTGTTTCACTGCTGGACGAGGCTGACTTGTCCATACCTTTCCCAGCAATTTTTCTCTGGACAAGTTGTGCTCGTCCAGTGAGTACAAGGTAGTTGCAGAGTTCACCCTCTGAACACCAACTCTGATAGCAGATCGTGATCAATACTGTAGAATATCTCCAAAAACCTCTGGATTTTTTTTATTTACTGTAAAGTCCTTTTAGCTGATAAGTTAAATTACTCTGCCTTTTTTTCATAGCGCAGGAGACATAAAATTGATATCAAAAGGGTTTGAAAAACAAGAGTGTATATAGTTCCACTACTATTTGCAGCTAGTGTGATATAAGATTTGCAAGTGCAAGCTGATATCCTTAGTAAAAGGCACCTAGTAAGTATTTGAGCCCCTTCTGTTGATCAAATTGATCAAATGACTTTCAGTATCATGTGGGCTTTTCTTAGAGTCTTGGAGGAATAGCCATAAGCCCTCACAAAGTGAATGGACACTGTGCTATTCAAAACCCTCAGAAAGGTGACACTGGCATTATTGAGGAAAGTAATTTGACCACCACTTCCCGTATGAATGTCTAAAGGGGTCCAGTGATGTAAGGATTTATCATTAATAAAACCAAACAGATTAAAAGTCCTTTAACTAAAAAAAAAGTCTCACCCCAATCTGAAAAGATTTAGTACAGACTGGTTCTTCATTTTTATTGTCAAGCTACTTACATCAGGGATTGCAGCATCTGAATTTGTATGGGTTTCCTCTTGATATTACTGTCAATATCTGGTGTAACACAAAGAATCCCATATAAATTCCATTATAGCAATCCCCAATATAATGGTTTTGCTGGAAGCTAGGCTAGGAGGACATTAGTCCTCACTGTAGCTCTTCTGAAATCTCTGACAGAGGAAGTTAATTGTGAAGAGAACATAAGGGTTACTCAAAGTCTTATGTTTTTTTAATACAAGAACTTTAGGTATCAGTTTTTTTCTTTGTACCCCTTGCACTGCTTACTCATTCACCTGGGGACCATTGTTCATCTGCTGGGCCCTCCAATTGTCTTGTGTTCCAGTGGTTGGGGAAGCTTGGCTAGATTTCATAAATGAGCATTTACTACCATATGTCAAATGTACAGGTGAAGTAACACTAGAACAAAAACTGACCCCACGGGTTTATTAAAAAAAATTGTAGGGTTTTTTGTTTTGTATTTTTAGAGACCTTGGGTCATCTTCACAGATGCGTAACTGAGCCTTGAAACTGTAGCACACCCAGTCTCATTTTGGGGTTCCTTTGCTAGTAATCTACACAAACACATCCTGCTTAAGAAAAAAACAACACATCTATGTGAACAATAAAAAAAGAAGACCTAGCTAAGTTCTACCCACAGGGCTCATGAGGAGGTGAAGTCATCATTGGTGGGGCTGAATCACCAACAAAATCTCCCAAACAAATGCATTCACAGATTTTCTCATCCAGGCACCACTGTTATTCCTACAGCTAAGTTAAAGCAGAACTGTAAAGTCCTGTAAAAAAACAGGTTAACTTACCTGGGGCTTCCCCAAGCCCCCCAGCCCCCCCCCCCCCGCATCCATCCTGACCCCCGCTGGTCCTGCACGAGCCTCCATTCTCCCACGCCAGCTACTTTCGTTACAGCCGACTTGCAAGTCGACGAAGCTCTCTTCGCGTTCCAGCAGGAACGCGATGAAAGCTTTGCATAGTCCAGGGCGCGCAGGCGCAGTTGACGGTGGTAACGAAAGTAGCTGGCACGGGAGAACAGAGGCTCTTGCAGTACCAGCGTGGGACAGGACAACTGCTGGGGGCTTGGGGAAGCCCCAGGTAAGTGAAACAGTTTTTTTACAGGAATTTACAGTTCCACTTTAAAAGCCGGGATCTTAGTTCACAAAAGAATGCGTTGTCTTGCTTAGTCACCTACACTGCGCAGAAGTACCCAGGTAATCATAGGTGTCCTAACTCCAGCCCTGTAACATGCATAGTGCATAGGGTTTTTATCCAGTGCACTCCCTCCTTTCCCTGTCTGTTTTTTTGTCAGCAGGCACACATGCTGGTGTATATGCATGGTGCGCATGGCTACATTAAGTTAGCTAATATCAACACATGAGGATGCACACCATACGGGGAGCTTAATAGTTACAATAGCTATACTAATATTGGGTGCTGTAATAAAAAGAACAATCAATAGAATATTAAAAAAAAAACACACACACCATGTTCAAATCGCAAAAAGTTTAGACTGACAATCAAAAACAGAGGAGTCCAGGACATTGCCGCTCTGCCGCCTCTCTTCATTTGCTCTTCTGCCTCTCGCAATGACAAAGGACATTTTCCGAAACGCTGCGTCTGGGTAATGCAGCGGTGTCTGTACCTCATTTTCACTCTGACTGTATGGTATCAGATTGTTGGCCATTTGCACGGACTTTGATGTCAGTATTAACCAGCACCTTTTTGTTAGTAGTTGCAGCAGTTTGCCATTTACTCTTTGCTTATTTATGTGCATTTATTGCACGTATACCAATGTTTACATGCTGCTCCTACAAGGATTGCTGGATTTTGATGTATATTTATGTATATATGTTTCACTGTATCTTATCACATGTTTTTGAGTGTACATTGTCAGTCTAAATGTTCTAATACAATTCCCTTTTTGCATTTTGAACATGGTGTGCGTGTTTTTATAATAGTCTACATTAAGTTAGCTCCCTTGTGCGATTGGTATGATGCGCTATCTGTCCCAGGAGAGGACGTCAGGATGTGTGCTCCTAATCTCCAGATAGGTTTGATGCAATGAATGTTTGCATGTCTGCACTATGCGTGTTACAGGGCTAGAGTTAGGACACCTACGATTACCTGGGTACTTCTGCGCAGTGTTGGTGACTAAGCAAGAGAATGCATTCTTTTGTGAACGAAAACCCCGGCTTTTAATTAAGCTGTAAGGATAACAGTGGTGCTGGATGAGTGAATCTGTAAATGCATTTGTTTGAGCATTTGCATGCGAGTGTGCAAAGGGTTAATTGTTTTTTTTTTTTGTCCACCGTGGGACACGTAGGGCATACCAGGGCTGAAATCTGTATTGCTACAGGTGGGGTAGGGGAATTAATAGGAATTTTCATTAAGACTGGGAATTCATAGCTTTACACATTTTTGGATTTACTTATGTTATTTATAAGCTTTTCACTGCACAGCAACCAAAGTACTCTAAAAATAAGTTGTCCAGCATAATCTAAAGATAAGGATTACACTTTCATTGTATTTTTAGCACTTTTCCTTAACAGTTGATGAAAAGATAAGATACAACTCATGATAATAGTTCAGCGCATCAGGGCTGTTTTACTTTTTTTGTTTTATCCAACCTTTGTCCCAAATGACAGACATACGCCTGTTTTTTTGGTACCATTGTATGAGAAAAGTAAAAAAAATAGAAGAAATGTTATACAAAAATTCACAGTAGAGCATAATCTAATAAATAAAAGAGTTAGCATAGATTCATGAAAGGTTATCTCTAACTAATACGATTAGTGCTTCAGAAGAAGCTTGCTTAAATCTGGATGTTAGAAATGCCTGTGTCATAGATATGGATTTTACAAAAGCAGTAAATGTTTTTCATCATAGCTTTCTGCAGACATTGATAAGTATGATAAATTAGCAGTCTTTCTTTCAGATAGCACCTGTCAGGTAAACTTATAATGCAACAAGTGTTAGTCTTTCAATCCTATTTTACAAAATTGTTCATTTCTTAAAAGGCATTTTACATCTTTTGTACTTATCTCCACCCTCTCCTCCCTTCCACCAAGTTGTTGATTGAAAGGTTTCTTCATGAAAAAAGGCTCAGAAAACTTTACTCAGAGCATCTGTTGTAAAGTGCTTTCTCTACTGTTCTGGCTCTAAAAGGGCATGGTTTGTCATTGCTGGAGTTATTATCTAAGCCCCGGATTAGCTTGTTGTGAGAGCAGAGGAAATTTTGTTAAATGAGTGCTTTAGTCATAATGTCCGGAGCTCCTTTCCTGACAGAAGCCCAGTGATCAACAAGGGTGTAGGAGAATATGTGTTAAGTGATTGGAATTGAATATTAAAAAGATATCTAAATATTCTAAAACTATAGCTGAAGACATTACTGCTTCCTCTTTTATTCTTCATAATTTCACTTGACAGTGAAAATATGGAAGCAAAATTACATATCTCTGCCAACAACTAGGAACAATCTGCCTGCGTGGAAAGACCTTGCTTATAAATACAACTCAAACAGCAGTCGTCGTTTTTAAAATTGGCCCAAAGAGTTAGTATAATTATACCTAAGCTTATTTAACCACTTAAGTACCAGCGGTCTCTGCCCCCTTAAGGACCAGAGACCCCTGGTACAATAACGACAGAATCCAGATGAATCGCCGCGCATACCCGCCGCAATCGTGGTCACCATCACACGCCGGGATCCTCCTGACATCAACTCTGCCATCTCTATGACGGCAGAGTCATGTGAGCTTGTCAGGAGCCGCTTTCATTGGCTCCTGACCGTGTCTATCAATGTAAGCCAATGGGAGCAGCTTACATTGATAGACACGGCCAGGAGCCAATAAAATCGGCTCCTGACCGACTCACATGGCTCTGCCGTATAAGAGACAGGCAGAGCCAGTGAGCTGCAGCGAGAGACGTTGGGTTTGAGTGGCGCAATTGGCGGGGAGCAACGGAAACAGCGAATGCGTGCTGTGGCGGTGATTTAAATCTACGCCCTGCGAGCCAGGAGCCCACCAAAACAGGACGTAGATTTCAATCACTGTGGTCCTAAAGTAGTTAAAATGTCTTCATATAAGAAAATGACCAATACTGGGATACACTTGCCATCCTGCTTTCAACCTTATTTTTAATTCTAGCATACATCCGGTATTTACTCTGTGCCTATTCTGATAGTAAACTAGCCACAATTTGTGCTGTTACATGTTTGATATTCTGGCCCATATGCAATTACCTTTTTGCCTGAGTGTTCTCCTAGGAGATAATTTTTCATCTTCTTTTTTTTTCTTGCAAAAAGGCTGGCACCACACACAAGTAAAAAAAATAAAAAGATTAGCCCTTTATTAATTTGCCATTAAAATGACAACATGGTCAAAAAATTAGGCTGTGGCGGCCGCCATAGCCTAATTTTTTTGACCATGTTGTCATTTTAATGGCAAATTAATAAAGGGCTAATCTTTTTATTTTTCTACTTCTGTGTGGTGCCAGGCTTTTTGCAAGAAAGATTTGTGGTGGATCCTATGGATACTGGGATCTGAGGCTTCGGCACACACTTACTCCTCCTTACAGATGAGTGCTCCTCCATTTTTTGAACTTCATCTTCTTTTTAAAATAACTTTTCAGCACTCTGCAGTTGAAAAAGTACCAAAAAGTAGGTGAAAAAGTACTAGCAAAATTAGCTAGTTTTCTTGCTTGCTGGTAGTTTAAAATGTTTACTATTAACAAGTCATGAAAATATAACCTAGAAGAAAACTCAGGAAAAAAAAAAGTTAATTGCATATGGGCCTCTGGCCTATATGCAATTCTCTTTTTTTTTCTCTAGAGTTTACCTTTTAGGAAATAATTTTTAATCTTGTATTTAGAAAACCTTTTCAACACCTTGCAAAAAAAGTAGATGTAAAAGTACTATCAAAGCTATTTTAAGTAAAAATAAAAGTAATTTTATTGACAAGTTTGAAAATATCACTTACAAGAAAACTCAGGAGAAAGTTAATTGCATATGGGCCTTTGTGTCTCTAAAATGGCTCATACATACGGCTGTCGCCGCAACCACGTGGCACGCGCGTGTTGCGGCGACAGGTCGCCCGTGTGTATGATGTGTGCGCCCCGAACTGTCGCTACTCTTGTTCAATCGCCGGCAACAGCTGTCGCCGCAACTGTCGCTAGTCCGACGTGGGGGAGGAACCTTCGGCGACAGCTTCCGCCGCGTCTCTGCCTTTGGGCAGAGACGTGTAGACAGCTGTCGCACGGGCGGAGCTGTCGCGCGCGTCCCCTATGCGCTAGCGACTAGCCACTTTTGTCCCCCATGTGTATGTAGCTTAACAGGGTGATAAAGTGAAAAAGTGGATAGGATATCACTCTCCCCTCCCAGTACTACATTCCTCGATTCACACCTATTTGTATTGTTCTCCGATTTCCTTTTACATCCCAAAAACATACAGATAAATTAACTGGCTAACCCTGAAAACTGGCATTAGTCTATGACAGAGACATAAGACTATTGGCCATATGCAATTCACTTTTTCACCTGAGTTTTCTCCTAGGAGATGATTTTTCATTTTCGATTTAAAATAACTTTTCAGCACTTTTCAACTAAAAAAGTACCAAAAAGTTAGTGAAAAAGAGCCATCTAAATTATTTTGAGTATTTTCTTGCTTTCTGGTGGCTTAAAAGGCATTTTATTGACAAGTTTAAAATTATCACCTAGGAGAAAACTCAGGTGAAAAAGTGAATTGCATATGGCCCTTTGTCTCCTATGTTTTCTCCTAGGAGATAATTTTTCATGTTATGTTTAAAATAACTTTTAGCACTCTGCAATTTCAAAATGCACTAAAAATAGGTGAAAAGGTACTGTCAAATGTATTATGAGTATTTTCTTGCTTGCCGGTGGCTTAAAGGGCATTTTATTGCTAAGGTGTGAAAATATCAACTAGGAGAAAACGTAGCAGAAAATGTGAATTGTATATGGCCCTATGAATGAGATAGGGGACAGCTTTTCTGAGGGACAGTTAGTGACATGACTATATATAGTCTTTAAAACACTGCAGAAGGTGGCACTACTATATAAATTTACAATAATAATAACATGGTTCTTTCTATTTAATTATTTCACAGTTTTCAACCATTATAGTTTAAAAATACCACATGCTACCGTAATTAAAATCCACAAATTTTTTTTGCCCATTTGTCCTGGTTATTTCAACGTTAAAATTATATCCCTAGTAGCATGTATGGTGACAATATTTTATTTAGAAATAAAGGTACTTTTTTCAGTTTTACATCCATCGCAAATTTTAATCTCTAAAGTCAGTAGGTGTAATTTAATATTTGGCCACAAGATGTCCCCGCTGAGCAGATCCTATGTAGCTTACAAGTACCCTACATAGGAAACAATGTGTGGCTACATTGTAACTAGGGAAGTGACACAGGCTTCAATGGAAGCCTGCATCACGGGTGGCCTGCGGGGAGATAAATGAGTCGGAACTTTGTTCCCATTCATAAATCTAATGATAGGCGGTGGAAAGTGACGGATGGAAGCACGGCGGCTCTATTTAAGAATAAACACTGTTTTTGAACAAAAACAGTGTTTATTCTTAGCGGACGTGTACGGATTGGCACAGCGAGTGTGGGCAGTTGCCTTTACTTTAGTGCCCTCAGAAGAGATGCACACCCAGAGGGGTGCCTGGCCTTTTGGTAGGCTGGGCATCCTGCACTGGTGGTGGACAGAGGTACAGGTAAAATATATCTTTTTTGCATAAGTTATTGAAGTGAGCTGGTGCCCATTGCTTTTTCCATGGAAGGCAGATACTAACTCTAAGGCCTGGTGCACACCAAAAACCGCTAGCAGATCCGCAAAACGCTAGCAGATTTTGAAACGCTGTTTTTATCTTTCTATGGCGTTTTGCTAGCGTTTTGCGGATTGCTGCTGCGGTTTTCAGTATAGTAGATTTCATATATTGTTACAGTAAAGCTGTTACTGAACAGCTTCTGTAACAAAAAACGCCTGCAAAACCGCTCTGAAGTGCCGTTTTTCAGAGCGGTTTGCGTTTTTCCTATACTTAACATTGAGGCAGAAACGCATTCGAAATCCAAAAAATGCCTCACCCCGGCATTTTTCGTTTCTGCAAAACGCCTCCCGCTCTGGTGTGCACCACCCCATTGAGATACATTGACCAAGCAGATCCGCAGCCGCAAGCGGATCTGAAAATGCCCAAAAAGCCGCTCGGTGTGCACCAGCCCTCAGTCTTTTTAGTAGGGATGGAATAGAAAATAATATATTTTTTTTAAAATACTTAAAATTATTTGTGAGTTATAAATAACACCAGTGTAACAAGGAGGATATTGGATTTTGGTTAAATATTACTGTGACAATCACCTTCTTAGTTCAGCCCTGCTCAGACTTTAGACTGCAATACTGAATGCTGTAAAGTCAGTACCAAGAGGCACAAAGTCTATGATAGTTGCTGTCATGTTGCTGAAAGAATGAGAAAAGTGATAAAGTAGTTTATTTTCTTATTTCTACCTCAAACCATGGGAGAATGCCATATGCCATCTATACTTCAGACCACAGAAAAGTGCCATCCGCTCAGTAGGTACTGGCAGTGTTAGGGAGTCTAGCCCAAGGACTCCTTACTGAATAGATGCTGGCTTGCTAAACAGGAAGAGCATAGATTCAAACCCTGGTCTCCTGTGTCAGGGGCAGAGCCCTTAACCATTACACTATCTAGCCTAAAAAAGCCTAAAAAAAAAAGGCTACATCTTTATCTTAGTAGTGGAAACCCTCTGAAAGGCGGTCCAGATCATCCTGCAGGCCACAGATCCAGTGTAGGGACCCTCTTTGCTTTATCAATTCAGCCCAAGTTAAAAAACTTTTTTTCTGGCCATGCCATGGCCAAGGGCAAACACATCCATACTGGGCATGCAAAAGTAAGGTGTACTTACAGTATCTGCTTGATATTTACAGGGGTATGAATAATTATGGGCAACACTGTAAATGTAAGTATATGCTGCTAGGCTGTGGTAGCACCATTATTCCTGACATTAAAAGGAATGCAGCTCAGGTAAAAGTGTTGTGAGGACTCAGTACCAAGCAGTAGCTACAAAAACCTTGAGAAGTATAATAATAGAAAAAAATATTGTTGTACATTTATAATAGTAAATTAATCAATCTTAAAGCACAACTTGATCACGAATTACAGTTTGTGTAAAGCACATTAACAAGGAAGTTGGAGATGTGGATACGTTTCAAAGGCAAGAAGATGAATTAATGAAAGTGTTGAGGTCTCACAAGGAAAACTGGTTTGTTTGGGGAACATAAACTCAAGTGGTTTAATTACTATAAACAAATCAAAAGATCCTGGACATGGCAGCATAAGACATATATGATATACAAGCTGTTAAGCTGTGCACTGCAATACTACAAAAGGTAATAATAGCCAAATCAACAATATGATTCATTTGTTTTTAAAATATTTCATTATTTTCTTTCATCTCTAAGGATTGACATAATAGTAAAAGTATACTGTGATAATATTTCTATGCAGGTAAACGGTCAGCTTGCCTTCACAGAGCCGTGCAGGGTTGTTTTTATCCTTTTTTTGTTTTGCCTTCCCGTAGAGTAAAAACTTTGGAGTAAGAGTGAAACCATTTATTGGCTAACACAATGTATGGAAAATGTAAGGCTTCTAGACCCTTTAGGTTTTTTTTTATCAAGCACGGAATGTGCTTTAACTTAGCTTTAGCTGGTGGCTAACTGGGTTGCCATATTCCTTCCTATGGAGTGAAATTGCGGTGTTTCTGACAGATTGGACTTGATAGATGTTTCTTTTATCAACCTAATTAATGTTGCTAGTATATATAATCACATGGTGGGTGTGCAGATTAATCATGTAGATGTAGGCAAATAATAGTTGAAGTGAGAAGGTACATGTACAAACTTATCATTATTCCCGGATAAACAGCATTTCCATTTTCAGCCAGCCCTCTGCTGAGCTATTCACATAGGATCTGAATAATACCACTTTAGATTAAAGTGACTCTTGGCCTTTGTCACACATAGGGCCTGATGCACTAAACTTTGAGCAGAAAATACAGTGGAACCTTGGTTTGTTCTGGAAACATGCTTGTACTCCAAAGCACTCTTATATCAAAGCGAATTTCCCCACAAGAATGAATGGAAACCCAGTTGATTTGTTCCACAATGGTATAAAGTGGTATAAAACAAAAATGGCTTGCCAAAACCTGTGTGTGTGTGTGTGTGTGTGTGTGTGTACTGCTTGTGTGTGCTGACTCTGTGTGTGTGTGTGTGTGTGTGTGTGTGTGTGTGTGTGTGTGTGTTTGTGTTTAGCAAGGAACGTATCCAATGACAGCTACTTTTGAGGGTTTCATGAAAATGTGACATTGTACAGTCCCTATATTGAGATTAAGTGCAATGCTGCAGCTCCCAAGGGAGAACTATCAGTTACGATGACATGACGTATGTATACTTTTTTTTCTTTTGCTTGTATATCAAGTCAAAATTTCACAAACATGTTTGCTTGTATTGTAAAGCACACTTAAACCAAGTTACTCTCAATCCAGGGTTTTACTGTTTAACATTGTGTGCATAACCTACTAAGAGTAGGTTATAACATTGCTATCCGTGGCTCCGGTGAACACACTAGGTCTGGAAACGTATCAGTGGCTCCGTTTTTAAAACCTGATGAAAACCGGAGCCACGGATAGCAATGTTAAAAATAGCAGCAGTCTTGACCCAAACAAAAAAGGGATCCGTATGTGTTTGCGAGAACCTGTTTTTAAAACCTGAACAGAAGGTCCGGATCTGCTGCATTTTCATGCAACCATCTGGATTTGGATACACAGAGGGGAATAGGAAAATGGATCCTCCTCTACACAGGCAGTTTTGGACACAGAAACGGATCCTTTTCTGTGTCACAGCCTGTGGATGGGGAGGGGGCCGCCATGCTGGAGGGGGTAGCAGCCAGGACGGGGGTGACAGCGGTCGGCGGGCTGGGGGGGGGGTCACCCCCCCTCCCTCACCTGGGACCCCTGTCCCCACTCTCCTCCAGCTATTTGTTCAAAATTGGTTAAAATGTAAAGTATGCGGCGAGCGGGGAGCTTACCTTCTTTCTACTTCCTCCACTCACCGCGTCACTGCCTGCAATGCCGCCCTCCGAAGTATAGAGGGCGGTATTGCAGGCAGTGACATGGCAAACCGAGGTAGTAGAGAGATGGTAAGCTCTCCGCTCGCCGCATACTTTACATTTTAATCAATTTTACACAGATAGCTGGAGGGGAGCAAGGACGGGGGACCCAGGTGAGGTGGGGTTGACGCCCTTCCCTGCCGACCGCTGCCACCCCCGTCCTGGCCTCTTCCCCCTCCAGCATGGTGGCTGCCTCTCCTCTCATGGCTGGGCATACGTTTCCAAGGACTGGTAACTTTTGCTGCAAAAAAGGCATTTTTAGGAAAAATGTGGAGGGGGAGTTTAGAAAAAAGGATCCGATTAAAACAGATCTGATCTGCAATGGACCAGTGTGGACCAGGCCTGATGCTGTTTTTGCGATGCCCGCAAAACCTTATGTGGGTTATCTGCCCCCAGTAAAGTGCTGATAAGCCAACCTTTTTCATAACCCCCAAAATAGGTAAAACATTTTCAGCTTATTTGTGTGTGCTGCTAGTATTCGGCTTATGTGCAGGCCCCCCCTGCAGGGCACATGTTGGAAGCATGCCCATAGCTATAGTTACCTCTCTCCGTACTGTAAGCAGTCCATGCATCTCCCTAGCAGCTTTGAACTACTTTCTAAGCTTGACTGTGGTCACATGACTGTGAGCTTGGAGCTCTAGCAGCAACCGAAAATGCTGCAGGGGAGACACAAGGACTGCTACTGGAGCTGGGAGAGGTAACTTAACCTATAGGCATACTTCCAATGCACACACTGCATGGGGGACTGTATCAAGAAATTGGGCTGTGGGCTTATTCATGGTCCACCTATTTTTGGCAGCTTTAAAAGGCAAAAGTGGGGGATGGGCTTATCCGCAGGACGGCTGGTATATATGGTGAATTCATTTTTGAAAACTCACAGCTTACAAAACAAGCTTACTCAGATATAACGGGTTAAAGTAGATGCCACATGCGTATCAGCTTGCTAATTATGTGGAGGAACGTTATTTCCTACTTTATCTTATCTCATTTGTTAAGGAAGGGCAAATTAGAGTATTTACAATAAATAAGTGTGAAGCAGTTTGTTTTTATGTACCATCTCCTAACACAGTTAATCAGCAAGTGTCCATATGTCATGAATGAAGCATTGATTTGAAGAGGAGTGCAGCCACATCGAGCTAACATTTCTAAACAACTAAATCTACTTTAGCCCACTATGGGCCTCATTTAGTTATCAATTCTTCTGAGTATTGTAATGAGTGATCATTTCTCAGCTTATCTTCCAATTACTTTTTCAGCACCTAGCAAGTGAAGAGTAACTGACTAAACATTACTGTTTTAAGAAAAGTAACATAAAACTTAGGTAGATTTGGAACAACCTAACTTTCTTTTTTTGTTCTTACCATTGGATAAAAAGGCATTTTATTAATAATAAGATGTGAAAACCTCTCCTGTTAAAAAACCTCAGTGCAAAATATAGTAGAAAAAGGTCCCATGTGTAACCAATGCTGGAAGTAAAATATTGGCTGACATATTAAAGGGGCACTATAGTGAAACAATTGAAAATTAACATCATGCTTATTTACACATGTGGAGCAGTGCTGTATTTAATGTATTTTTTTCTCATAGATGGGTATGATCTTTATATGAAAGTGACAAACCGTAAGCTAACCCATCTCCTCACAGGAGGATTCTCCTGCATAAAAAAAAAAAGTTGCCCAGTCACAAACCTTGAATAGAACACTGTGCCACACATGCATTTATATTGTATGGGTAAATATGCATGTTAATTTTCAATTTTTGTTTCACTATAGTGCCCTATTAAAACCATCATTTGACATTTTAAACTGTTGCAATCTTAGATGACACTTTACTTTTCTTTCAAATGTATGTACAGTATATCTTGCATTGGAAGATGTTTGAAGAATCCTGTCAGAAATCTTTGATTAATAATGCAGTACATTTGCATTTCTAATCAGGGACTTGTAAAGATGTGACATGGAACAGCAGCAGTGCAGTGTTTACAGTGAGCTGGGAGAGAAGTGATAACAAGTCTCCATACCACATGGTTCTAGTGCTGCTACTCCTACTACAGTACAACTACAATCATGTTTCCTCTCCATTCTACTAACACCAAAAAGAAAAAAAGAAAGTAGTAGTTTTATGGCTACAAATTATATATTATAGCTATGAACTCTAAGAATACAATCAAACATAATTTTATCAGTTTTAAAGTGGGATTGTCATCATAAAAATCAAATTTCAACAGCAAACTGGTCTGAGTGTATTAAGTGATATAGATGCTAATCCTGCATTAAAAACTTTCAAAACTGTTTTCTGTTGTTATGATTTGGAGTTATCACATACACAAGGAGCACTGGTCCTTTAGTAGTCAGTGCCAAACAGTTGCATGCTGGGGGTTCTTTTTATCTATAATATATTCCTCCTCCTTCCATTTAATTCCCTGCCTAGCTGTTTATCTGAAACATGATCCTCTGCTCACTTGCGTTTACAAGCAAGGCTGAGGTGACTCAGCGATTGGAGGAGAAAAGAAAAAAAAGTAAAGGGCAGAAATGACATCAGGATTTAGCCTAAACTATGGGCAAAAGACATGGTTCCCACCAGGTTCCAAACAGAATTCTCTTCATTTACTATATAACATTCACTGAAATCAAAACGTGGACAGTAAAATACATGTGTTATGTAAGTAGATCAAGTATTTATGTACTTATATGTGTGTTTTTTCCCCTGGCGTAATATGGCTAATCCTACTGCTTTAAAGCATTTAACTACTGTACACGGTAATGTGACATAATAAAATAAACATTAGGGAGGATCAATGAAATGCAAATCATTTCTCCCTGCATTCACATTATATGTACATGTTATACAGCTAGAACTTGGGCCAATAACAATTGACAGGAAGTTGTTCTGATTTTGAAATTCTGAAATTATTTGCATCTCATTGATCTGCCTAAATACATACAGTACTCTACTTGTCCTACTAAGAAATTATCTGAACTCCCTTTCTATTTTCCTGCACTCAAGTGTAAAACAACAAGTGCTGCTATCTATATGCAAATGAGGTTGTCCAACAGCAAGTCCAATACAACCTGATATATTGACAGCAAAACACTTCTGTATGGTTGTGAAAACATTGCTAGTTCAGAGGAACATTACTTTTGTTTCTGTTTTGCAGCTGAAGAAGCAAATTTTAAATCAGAATGTCATTGCTGCTTAGAATTCAGTTTTAAAAATATAAGACTCAGGACTATGTTACTAAAGTTCTATTTACTATTAGTATTACGCACAACAAATATCTCAGAAGTTGTAATTTCAGTTCCGGTTTGCCTTAAAGTGTACTTACAATTTGTTAAATCAATTTTATGTAGTGTCAGGGTTTTTGCAAACCGTCGGTGCTCTGTTGATCCTGTCACTGGTATCAAGCCCCAGGGCATGGGGTCTAAGTGAGCATGGGTCTTCACCAGCGCATCCCGCAAGGGATGATGGGCCGTCACCACTAGTGGGTAGCGGACTACTTTGCTGTCTGGTGCTTGCCAGGTCACTATCTCTAGGACTGCTGCACCACTGACGGGAAGAACAGAGGTTGCCTGATGGATATAGGGGATACTGATGGAGTGGACCGATGGGCAGGGACAGGCTAGTAGGACCGGACAGACTGGACAGGAAGCCCTAACCAATAGGGATCCCAGGACAAACAAATACAGAACACTTATATCGCGCTTTTCTCCTGGCGGACTCAAAGCGCCAGAGCAGCAGCAACTAGGGCGTGCTCTATAGGCAGTAGCAGTGTTAGGGAGACTGGCCCAAGGTCTCCTACTGAATAGGTGAATAGGCTTACTGAACAGGCAGAGCCAAGATTCGAACCCTGGTCTCCTGTGTCAGAGGCAGAGCCCTTAACCATTACACCTTCCAGCCACTACTTACACCATCCAGCCACTACTTACACCATCCTGCCACTACTTACACCATCCAGCCACTACAAGGAAGGAACAGACAGGCAGGAGAAATCCCAGGAAGGGAACTGGCTGTATGGTTCCCAGGAGGCAGCGGATAGACAGGGGGAATCTCGGGTAAGGAGCTGACAGCTAGAATCCCAGGAGGAGTACTGACTGACAGGGTTAAGTCCCGGAGATACTGGCAGTCAGAGGTAATCCCTGGGAAGTGAGCTGACAGGCTAGGAACCCAGGAGGGGACGGAGAGACTGAAGGAAACCCTGGGATACTGCGGATGACTGGAGAGTTCCTGGAGGGAACTTGTAGGCAGGGGAAAACCCAGGGAGGCTGCAGGTGATTGGGAGAGTTCCGGAGGGAACTGGCAGGCTGAGGGAAATCCAGGGAAGCTGCGGGTGGCTAGAGAGCTCCCGGAGGGAACTGGAAGGCTGGGAAAAACACAGGGAAGCTGCAGGTGGAGGGTTCCTGGAGGGAGCTAGCAGGCAAAGGGAATCCCCAGGGAAGCAGCGGTCAGGGTAGTGAGGCAGGGAGACTCGCATGGAACAGGGACAGGCATAGGGAGGCAGGCCGGGAAGTGCAGGCTGGAAAACAGGAATGGATGGATGGCAGACAGGAGTCTGACAGGGAGTGCAGGGATCCCTGCACACTATTTTGGCATTTGGACGGAGCAACTGCCATTCACTAAGTGCTTTCAAAAATAGAGAGAACCCCCCTATGAGAAGATGGACTAGTCCAAAATCTGTCGGTAATGTCAGATTTCTACGATTTACTGTAAGTGACAGCAACATAGGAGAAGAGTAATATATGGCTCATTTTACTCTGTAAGAAATGTACTACTTATTTGTATGTGTTTTAAATTTTAAGATTTTCGCGACAGTTCCTCTTTCAGGCATTTGTCTTTGTTAAGTATCGGAAAATTAAATACTTAAATAAGTCTCATATCTCCTGACCCAAAATGCAATTATAATGCATTGCAGTGCTTTCTGAACCATTATTATTTTTTAAAACGGGATTGTCAGCCATAAAATAAAATTTCATTTACCCACTGCTCTGTGTTTATTATGTAGTCTACATCTTGACCCTGCATTGCAAGTATTCCAGTATAAATGTGTCTGCTGTAATGAATCTTATCTTAGTCAGCCTGAATCTATTCTGGTACATTGCCAGGGAGAAGGAAGCTTGTTATCTCCCCTCCCACAGTCCTACTCCTCACTGATTGGCTTACTGGCAGATCAGTGTGACATGAGGCTGAGAAGGGAAACACACCTCACCACTCTGCAGAAGCTGCTGAGATATGATCTACGCTGTGCCCAATGCAAGCTAGATATGACCTGCAGTTTTAGTACAGAGCTCAGTGGGGAGGGGGGCTGGCAATGCATACACCATTTCAAGCAGGAGAAAAAAGTGTAAGGGAGGAAATTACATCAGGATTGGCTTCAGTGAGAGGCAGTTAAGATGAAAAATGCCTGGAACAATTTTCTTTTTATTTACTATATAAATTTCACTGAAATCAAAACCTGGACAGTACAATACACATGTTATGTATGTTATGTATGTAGAACAAGTATACTTGTATATACCGGTATGTGTTTTTTCCCTGAGATATTATTGCTGCCCCTACTGCTTTAAGTAAGTCACAATAAAATAAAGTTTAAAAATAAGTTATGTGTTGTTTAAAGATGTGAGGCTGATGATTTACTGATTTTTGGATTAAAACAAGTGCCCATGCATCTTGGACAAGCACCAGCACACATGGAAACAAGCCCCTAGGCTGGATTCACACTGTGTGTGTTACGTAAGGCACACATTATAATGAGTGTGAACTGCAATGGAGACTGGACATAGACTTTAATCTAGAGCCAGAGCGAGGTAGAATAACGCAATCAGTTACAACTCAGTACTACGAACAGGCCCATAAACTTCGATGTGTAGTGAGTTAATATGCAGACCTGATGCACTTTGAATGGGGCCTTATTCTTCCAGGCAGCCTGTGCGCTATGCACACTGTCACCAGCTCTGATATCTCTGCACACTGACAGTTTCCCCACGGTTCTTCCTGCAATGCCTATGCTGTATTCATTTCTATATTCCCAAAACATATATATCTATATAGAGAGAGAGTGTATAGTGGTGTTCAAGCATAGAGATGGCCCGAACAGTTCACTGGCGGACTGTTCCCTGGGAATTTCTGCTGTTCGCGTTCTCAGCGAACTGCGAACATATGGCATGTTCGACCCACCTCCTATACATCATCATGGAGCCAAACTTTGACCCCTTACTTCACAGTCAGCAGACACATAGCAGCCAATCAGCTAACACCCCCTCCTGGACCCCCCACCCCCTTATTAAAAAGCAGTTGCAGTGGCCATATTGGATTAATTCTCTGCTGGCTGCTGACTGTTACTGAGAGCAGGGTCAGACTTGCTGCACATAGGTAGGGAAAGCATTAGCTAGTTATGTGTTCTTGTTCCTCACTTGCTATGAAAGCACCCCAAACAGCCCTTTTGAGGGCTAGCACATTGGTCTCCTGTGTTTTTTTTTTTTGTGTGACACTCCACAGCCCTACACCCAGAGCTGTGTGCACACTACTACTGTTGCTACATTAAGTTGCATGTACAGTACCACTCCAGTGCATTATTGTTTCACTACTAGTAAAAAGGCCCGCCCGTTAAAAAAAAAGGCGCTAGGTCCCAGCCGCTACCCCCCGCAATGTGCGCACATACGAGTCCCGCTTTCTCGTTCTTCACCTCTGTCTGAAGTATATGCACACAGGGAGCTGCTTGCATGGCAGTTGGAAAAAGCTGTTATTTCCCACAATGCAATGAGAACCTCTGTGAACCACACCCAGCAAACTGTCAGATCCGGCCCTGTGTCCTAACTGCCCTGGCTGCGCACGTGCTCAGTACAAAAAAGCCAGGGACACACAACCATTCAGTTGATGATGCAGGGACACTTGCATTTTATTGTATAGGATATTCTGATATCCAACGCACTGACACCCAGAGCTGTGCATAATGTGATTTTTAGGGTATAAAACCCGACTTTGGGTCAACTCTGTAATTTTTGGTGAGACTTTTGGCATGGATCCCCCTCTGACATGACACAGTCCAGATATTAGACCCCTTGAAACAACTTTTCCATCACTTTTGTCGGCAGACTTTCTTTGTTGGTTTTAAAATTTGCCTGCCCATTGAAGTCTATGGCGGCTCGCATGTTCGCACACATTTGTGGAATGGAAAATTCTATGTTCACCACGTGCTGACGCTGACCCCAGATCCCTTCCTGTTCTCATGTGTGCACTAGATCAAGGAACAATCTGGGACTGATTTAATACACCCAGATTATTAGTACACATATTCTAAAATCACATCCTTTAGATCCAGTGCAGTTTGGAGGTATTGCAAGGACTGTTAATCATTAATGTTGATCATTAATCATTAATTAGTGCCCACTAAATGTAATAATACATTGATTTTCACCATCAACGAACCAATCTGTACTCCCTATCCATCACAACTGATTATAATAAAACGTTCTTCCAATTGACTAAATTGTATTGTTATAATCGTATTGTTCACAGTTGATTTGGGACATCAACGAGGTTTATTTTCTACCAGTCCTATTGCAATTATCTAATCGCTTGAGCAATTCTTCATTGAAAATCATATTGTTAATGGGCACCTTTAGAGTGGACAATGTGCCGGTATTTCTTGGAGAACCCACATCCATCTCTGAAATAACACGAAACTGATAGAAGTAATTTGTATCCATCACTGTTTATTCTGTAGTTTGAAAAAAATATCAGATTTTGTTTAAAAATGTTAATTCTACAAAATATTTCATACAGAACTAATACATGAGGTATGGACAAAAAAAGGTGGGACCCTTAAACTAATATTTTGTTTCACAATTTTTTGAGTCAAATGCTTCAATTGCTTTTAATTCAATCACTTTTCATGAGGCAAAAAGCAGAATTTCAATGAGCAGTATAGTACCTAAAAATTAGTCCTGAACTGTAAATGTGAATGCCCCAAGACATTTTCCCAATGGTGACTGGGAAAGCATCCAACCCATGGCAGTACATTGTTCTGTAAAATTCATCATGAACTCAACAGATTCTGACATGGTTAGAAGTACCACATTTATAAATATGACATTAAATAGTGTTTGTTCTGCCAACACCTAATAGTTAAACCTTCAGGATGCCTCCTATAGTAAATTGTATAGATCTGCTTGATCGCTTGCAAAGGTTGTAGTAACTAGGAGACTTCACTGAGTCTGTTACTTTCAGCATGGTGTCAATATAAAGAGGAAGTGGACAGTTTGCTAATCTCTGTATCTGGCAGACTTTACAGTTCATATAATTTTTAACACATGGCACAGAGAGAATAGTTTGTCTGGCAAGGGAAAAGGATGTCTTCTGGAAGCTGTACAGAAGATAAGTACTCTAGATTTGTATGCTTCAGACTAGGCTAATATTCCTGAATGGGATCAGTCTTACTACAAGTCATTTTTCTTCTATTCCATCTTGCATTGGACATAATCATTCCTATGTTATATTTTACTGTGTCAAAAATGTGCTTGTTAAGTTACATTTATATATAGATTTAATGAATGATAATAATTACCTGCCTGCGGTCTGTTTTCTTTTTTCTGGCTTGTTGATTTTCTAATTCACGTCTCAAATTTCTAATGGTGTTTTGGGCACAGGAAGTCGGACTCATGTGTTCGCTTCCTCTGTGTATGTGAGAATTGGTACCCCTGAAATATTTGTCAAGCTTCCAGCTGTCAGTTTACAGTGCTGGTTTGCAACTGAAACAAGAAAAACAACAGGTTGCTATGCGCAACAAGCACAAATGCCATTCATATACAAGGCCCCAGGTTAGAATTTTATATTAGACCTAGGAAAAGAGAAGATAAATGGTTTATTATATTTTTTCATGTTACGCAGTGCTGTGCAGAAAGTATGGAAGGATTTGGATAACAAGTTTTCATGTTGTAAATCAGAACATCTGAATGGAATAGCTAGGAAAAAAATGGTCAGAGAAGCTACCAAGAGGCCTATGACAACTGTATGTGCATGTAACAACATTATAATAAGTATTTCTGGTCATGTCTTGGAGAACTCATGGAGAAGCATGTGATTTGTTTGATTAGCTGATAGCTTTGCAAAGCTCTGATATGTTGTGATTTGTTGCAAATCCTGTATAAGCACATGATCATGACTAGCAAATCAGAGACTTACATATCTATCATCTGACCAAACTGATTAAATGCTTCTCCATGAGTTCTCTTAGACATGACCATCACTAATCACATGTGCTCCTCAAATGGGGCTTTAGCGGGAGGGTTGCAAGAAAAAAAAACACTTCTCAAGAAAGGCCACAATTAAGTCTCAAGTGAAACATTTTAAAGATTCTGAGGCGAAATTGAAAAAAAAAATGTTTTTGGTCAGATTGCACCAAAACCAGAGTATTTGACCTGAATATCAAATTGTTTATCCAGCAGAGAGCCAATACATATCACAATCCAAAGAACTATACCTACAGAAAAGCATAGAAGTGATAACATCCTATTGTGGGTGTGTTTCTCTGTAGCAATGCCAGTGACTTTAAGCCCACAACAAGATCGACCACACAGTGGCTGAAGGAGGGAAAGATATATGCCCTTGTGTGGTCTAATAAGAATCCACACTTAAACTCAATGCAAAATTTGTTGAATTACTTTAAGTTTGCAGAATTCCAACAAACTACTGACAAACTCCACAAAATACTGACACAGGTAATTATCCGTTATCTATCTCAATTCATTTCTTTCCTCCTGTACTGTTACTGTTAAATATTTTACCTGGATGTTATAAGTTGCGCTGAGTAAATACAGTTATGTCTTCATTTCAGACACAAGGCTACCAAATGTAAATTACCCCTGCTAGTTACCGGTAGAACTTACGTGACCCACTTCATTTGCCTAATTTTTGAAGCTACAAAAAGAACTTACTCATATGAAATCAGCCTGGTTCAAATCCAACAGATAAAACCAGTCACCCCTGTTGTAGATATTATATTAATACCCCATTCAGAACTGTACTCTGCCACCCCTTCAGAATTATTGTAGACACATCTAGTCTCCTTGTTTGCACAGAACATTTTGAGAAACATTTTGTAAGTACTAAACAGGTAATTTGATATTTCTACAACTTCCAGGTAATTGAGTCAACAGTGCCCCTTGGGGCTTCCAATCTCTTTATATATTATTTTCTGCCCTTTATATTTTATGTATTGTGTTACTGCTTTGAGATACTCTTTAGTTATCATTTTCACAGCTGTTCTGTTGGCTCTACTGTATAGAAATACTAAATAATAATAATAATTTACAACATGAAAAACTGTTCCTTAAAGGAGAGTGTAAGTAAAATGTTTAAAAAATAAATGGTTAAAGACATCAGTATAAAGTCATTGTATCTTGTCTGACGGGAGATTTGGCAGGACCATTAGGAAAGGGGGACGCTAAAACAATATTTAGAGTTATTTTTCTCAGCAATGAAGAGCCACATACCTGTGAATTATTGAATGATGGTACATCCCTAGCTCTTGTGGCTTGCAGTGAATTGCTGTTATCTGACGTTCTGGAGAAGAAGTCTTGTATGAGATCATTACAGAGAGGACCCCCCACAGACATGCAGGAGCTGGACAGAGAAGTGAGCATGTCTCATTGCTGTGGTAATGAGTCTCCTTCATTAGCTGTGTTTGTTTTTACAACAAGTACACAGATATGGATGCACGCTCACTTCTCATGTAAGAGCGGCTGTCCAGCTCTTGCCTGTTTCTGTCTGTGGGGTCCTCTCTGTAATGATCTCGCACATGACTTCTCCATGCGGCCACTACAGATAACAGCAATTAGCTGTGAGCCACAAGAGCCAGGGACACAACATTATTCAAAGGTATGAGGCTCTTAATTGCTAAGAAAAGTAAATCAAAAAGTTGTTGTAGTGTCCCCCTTTCCTAATGGTGCCACCAGATTTCCAATCAGACATCTGATAAGATACATTGACTTTATACGGATGGGTCTTTCTAACCATTTATTTTACTTACACTGATCTTAATACATTTTTATTGCTAGACATACAATCCACTTTCATTTTTAAAATATTATTGCAACTGAACCTCTGTCTTCTTTAAAGTGAACTGAGTACAATTATTTAAAATAAACACATGATGTTCTTGCAAATGAATATTACACACTAACTTCACGTCAGTTCCTCTCATAAGCTCATCATTTTCTTCATACAGCAATCCCTACCACTTCTGACAAGATTTTGTCAGAACTGAAATATAGCAGTTGCAGTCAGTTATAACTGAATAGACAACTGATGAGTAAGGTAATGTCCATATTTCCATATGGCTCAAGTATGCAATATTACAGTTTAAAAGTGTGCTGACCTGCTGACCAGAAGGCTGTTATGAGGTAATGGCCATTTTCAAAATAGAGGACGGAGAATTCCATTGATCACAGTGGACAAAACAGGATGTAGGAGAGGAGAAAAAGCTTGATAAGTAGACTACACGGGAGGTAAGTATCATGTGTATGTTTATTTTGACTTTTAATTTTCAGTTCAGATTGGTTTAAGGTTAGAATCACTGTTAATCTGTAATGATTGGGTTTTTATTAAACAGAACATATGGCAGTTATAATAGCAATCGCATGTGAAGGTTAATTGCGTCTTTGTTATCATGTTGTTTTACGCCTTCACAGTAAAAGAAAGCATATATGTGCAAAGGTGATACACTTGCAAACACCTGTGCAGATACTTTGTTCTACTGTTTAGAGGTTTTGCAAAAACTAGGCAGGAGAATATTGGTGGTCAACTAAGCAGGACAAATAGATAAGGTAACAGCAACTGAGATAAAAAAAAATACTGTATGTATATGCTCAAAGTGTTGTTCATAATATCCAAGGGTGACAGCATAATGATAGGAGATAAATTATCCTTGTGGCATTTATCCCTGTAATAAATTTTATATAATTCACAGGACTAGGCTATCTTGTAACTCCACATATAAGATTGCACTTACTCATGAAAAAAACAAATTTAATTAAATTAATAAAATGGGGTGTGTGAAAAAAGGTTCATAGCCAGCACATACAAACATATTCAAGTTTCTTAACACTTATTAGATGAAATAGTCATTATTTGGAGATGTGAGGAGATGACAACCTGTCCATATTCCCTAAAAGGGGGAAAGTGAGAAATTAAGTGGTTAAAAAAAGTATGATGGTAAAGACCGAAGGGGACTAGCACTCATATGTTGCCATGCATCCAGGTTTAATGCTTAAACTCCTCTCCAGGCAGTTGAGCAATTTGTACTGAAACATTCTCCTTCCCTTCCAAGATCAGAGGTTTCTTCTGAGTTGGCAGTTCTCATGTCTCTTATGCTATAGGCAGGTGTGTTGAAATGCAGTCCTATAGGGGTATCTGTCTGTCTGCACTACACCTAAAAAGGTGCATTTTTAGTGTTTTCCATAGTGTTTTCTTGGTCTTTCCAATATACAGAGCATAGTTTGGGCATCTTATGCACTTAACTATGTATACCACAATAGATGATGAATGTATGTATACATCTCAGATATAAGTTTTAGGTGTACCTGGTACTGGCGGCAGGGTATCTGTTCTTAGTATGTGATGGCAGGTTTTGCATTTTTCTGCCCACAGGAAAATGTGCACTTATAGTAGTAGGGTTCCTGATAAGAGGAAATCACAGGTTAGCTAATGTCCTGTAGGCTAAGAGTGGTGGTTCCATGATTTTTGGAATACAACTTGTTTTTTTGTTGTTCGTGACTACTAAGGTACTCTGTATTGCAGGATTTAATTAAATATCCAATTGTCCAGTTCAGTTTTAGCTCAGATGGTCACTGAACTGCTAAAGTTTACTTTCACCACAAAGTTTCTATAAATATTCGTCAGTGCTCTACACTTTTTTTTTATTTTAAATGGTTATAAAAATGACTTTGCCATTAAAATTTGAAGCCAGCTATGAATTTCCAAAAATGACTTTAAACACAAGTTTCAGTTCTTTTCGATCTTAGTATCTTTACTTTATTTGCAGAATAGACAACCAATGTATGTTCTCAGCTGTCATGAGAAATTCTCTTCACAGAGCAGAAACAACAGTTGCTTATTTTCCATATCTGCACTAAGTGAGTGAGTAGCAGCAGCTTTGGTTCTCACGGTATAAAATTGTTTGCCTGCATCATTGTGGAGAAACTGTGCATTTCTATACACAAACTACAAATTAAGGAAATTACAATAATGCTTGTAATTAATCCTAGCAATGTATGGAACTGAAATCATAGGATTGCTTATTTGTCAATAAAAAGTTTAGTTTTACTTTAAAAGGTTCTGTTAACAAAGCTTTTAACTGAAAATGTAACCATCCTTACATTAAATGTAAGCTAGTTCTTTCCTCAAGTGCCAACTTCTGCTTCTCACTGCTTCCCATCCCTTTTAAATTCAAGCAAATAATGACTAAACATTGCAAAAAAAAACAAAATAAAGATCTTATGTGAATCATTATAGGGAGCCCAAGAGCCCCTTGCCAGTTCCCTGTAATGTCCCCAAAATAGAGATGATGCAATTGTAGGGATGTTGTGCTGGTAGATTTACCACCTTTTAGTGCCAGTTACACTAGTTAGGACCAGCCAATGCAAAAGCCATCTAGTGTTAGAGATCTAGGGTTTGACGAGCAAAACATTTGAGGAAGCTATAAACAATAAGGCCCTAATTACAATATAAACAGCCATATGCAGGGTCGGACTGGGACACTAAGGGCCCACCAAGGAAGTTTCAGCCTGGGGCCCGCCCCCCTCTCCTCCTCCTCCTCCCCCCCCCCGATCCCCTCTCCTCCTCCCCCCCCCCATTTTGGGCTCACATACACATGTACTCTAATTTTGCATGATTGTATGGTAGGGAATAGATTGTGAGGTACACCTGAGGAAGGGGATTTCCCCGAAACATGTCGTGTTTTGCTACTGATTTGATAAACGCAAGTTTATACACCATTTGAGTGCCTCCTTCATTCAATATAGTATATATTTCCATTGTGAAGTGGTGACTCACAGAGGGATTGTGCACCGGCAAACCAGGTGTCATACCTGGTGTAGGAGCCCAGCTCAGCAACCCCCTTGCTGTCGTAGGGAATAGATTGTGAGCACTTCTGAGGACAATCTCCAATAGGGAAATGTCCACATGCAGCAAAAATAAATGAGTGTCACCACACACTGGAACATGGGCGTGGTCATGATGAGTCATGGCCAGACTTTAAAATAAAAATAAAATAAAAAAAACACAAAATAAGTAGCAGTGTTATTCACAGACATTAGGTCTGACCAGATACATTTTAGATAAAATAATCAAGTAGTTACATGCCTCATGATAATTCATAAAGTAGTCAAATGGCAGCAGATACCCCCACAAAATTCAATCAGATTGGTGGCAGATTTCCCCACAAAATACAATTAGATTGGTGGCAGATATCCCCACAAAATGCAATTAGATTGGCAGCAGATATCCCCACAAAATGCAAATAGATTGGCGGCAGATATCCCCACAAAATGCAATTAGATTGGCGGCAGATTTTCCCACAAAATACAATCAGATTGGTGGCAGATTTCCCCACAAAATACAATCAGATTGGCGGCAGATTTCCCCACAAAATACAATCAGATTGGCGGCAGATATCCCCACAAAATGCAAATAGATTGGCGGCAGATATCCCCACAAAATGCAATCAGATTGGCGGCAGATTTCCCAACAAAATACAATCAGATTGGCGGCAGATATCCCCACACAATGCAATTAGATTGGCAGCAGATATCCCCACAAAATACAATCAGATTGGCGGCAGATATCCCCACAAAGGCAGGTTCCCAGTTAGTGGGGGGCCCAGAGCTGAGAAGGAGGGGGCCACAGCGCAGGAAGGGGGGATATTGTGCACAGAGCATGGCCCCCCATCCATGCTCCCCCCCCCTCCAAAATTGTAGCCAGCCAGTGGCAGCAGCGGGGAACAGCTTACCGGGATGATCAGATCCATAGCTCTGCGTGCCGCTGGCTGGACTGGTCTCCTGCACTGCACTGACCAATCACGCTCTCACAGGAAGTACTGCGAGAGCGTGATTGGTCAGTGCAGTGCAGGAGACCAGACCAGCCAGCAGCACACAGAGCTATGGATCTCATGCTGGTAAGCTATTCCCCGCTGCTATGGCTAGCTGCAATTTTGGAAGGGGGGGGGGGGGCGCGGAAGGGGGGGCCCTAGGTGAGGGAGGCGGAAAGGCTTCCCCCCTCCCCGCTTCTCTGTGCACAATTTCCCCCCTTCCTGCGCTGTGCCCCCCTCCTTCTCAGCTCTGGGGCCCCCAGGAGGCGGGGTGGCCGGGGCCCACCGATGGAAAAATCAGTGGTTTGGTGGGTCAGTCCGAGCCTGGCCATATGTGACCTAACAAAATAGACATTTTTCACAGCAACTACTTCTTAGGGCTGGTGCACACCTAAAAGCGCCAGCATAATTGCAAACGCTATGCATTTTTAGAAGTGATTTTTTTAAGCGATTCTAGGCATGTGCCTAGAGAGTTTCTAGTTATAACTAGCGATTTTTGAAGCATTTTGGTGTAGCAATCCTTTTTTTGTACAGTAGAGCTGCAAGGTTACTGTACAGCCTTTTTAAACAAAAATGCTTGGAAAATCTCTCTTCTAGCGGGTTTTAGAGCGTTTTTCCACTTTCCTATAGTTAGCATTGAGGCTGAATGGCCTCAGAGATGCTGCAGGACCCGCGTTTGCGTTTGGGAAAAATCACAATGCTCTGGTGTGATCTATCCCATTCAAATACATTAGCCAAGTGCTTTTAAAAAACGTTTTAAAAAGTGCTGAGGAGTGCTTAAACAATGCATATAGCTTGGCTGTCCTGCTGATACTCTGCCTCTAATACTTTTAGTCATAGACCCTGATCAAGCATCCAGATCAGCAGCATCCTTTTAGGTGTGTGATTCAGACACTACTGCAGCCAAAGAAATTTTTCTTGCCGCTGGGGAAGTGTGCCTTCCCCAGCCTGGCAGGGTATGCAGTTGGGTGCTGGGAGCGGATATAGATACCACACTCCCAACATCCTCTTCTGACTTCTGATCACATGCTATTACATTTGATCAGGGCTCAAAGGATAGTGTCAGTGGTGCAGCGCCACCCGGTGGTGGAAGAGGGGTGATGGAAGAGTCAGAAGAGGATATCGGGAGTGTATTGCCACAGGTAGAGAAAGAGCAGAAGCTGGTCCAGTATCAGGAACAGGTAATGAACATTGCCATTTGTATTTTAAGGCACATCCATAGACCTGAGGAAGCGGCTGTAGCCGAGAAACGCATTATCATTTGTGCCCCAATAAGATTAATTAAGTATTTACTACTACCTTACGTGTGAGTTTCACTACTATAAGGTAGGAACAAGAGAACCTTCTTTCCTATTATCATATTACCTACTATTGATATATGTCTACGGGCACCTCCTACCTTCCCCCAATCTCTGCTACCCCTGTATAGGGGAGTGCACACTTGGAAGTTATCCAAGTGGCCAATTTTTTACCTGGAGTTGCGACCAAACTTATTATCAGAAGCAAGGCCGAGTGAGGACGGTACTTCCTCACATGCGAGAAGAGTGGTTGCTTTCTACAGCAGCCCAATTTTGTGAGTATATCTCTGTTTTACACACATATACTGGGTGTCACCCTGGACTCCGCACTCTCCTTCACTCCCCACATCCAAAACCTCACAAAGTCCTGCAACTTCCACCTTCGTAACATCTGTAAGATTCGCCCTTTCCTGACCCCTGCCACCACCAAACTCCTCATCCATTCCCTCATAATTTCCCGCCTCGACTACTGCAATGCCCTTCTGTCTGGACTCCCTAAGACCCGAATAGCCCCACTGCAGTCCATCATGAATGCGGCTGCCAGAATTATCCACTCCTCCCATCGCTCCACCAGGGCGGCTCCCCTCCGTGAATCCCTCCACTGGCTTCCTATCCAGTCCAGAATCAGATTCAAGATATTGTGTCTGACGTACAAATCCATCCACAAAACCTGTCCAACCTACATTTCTGATCTTACTCAGAGATACACACCAAGCCGCTCACTCCGCTCCTCCAATGAACTTCGCCTGACCGTCCCCCGCATCACCCAGTCCCATGCACGCCTCCAAGACTTCTCAAGAGCCGCTCCGACACTATGGAACTCCCTACCTCCACCCATTAGGGCAGCCCCCTCCTTCAACACCTTCAAGAAGGCCCTCAAAACTCACCTTTTCACTCTTGCCTACCACCCCTCACAATTGCTCTAAACCCACAGCCGAACTCTGGTCCCCTACCTCTCGTGTCCCTACCTCTCCCTCTAGATTGTAAGCCTTTGGGCAGGGTCCTCACTCCTTTTGTGTCCTACCTGATCATGCACATCTATTACTGTGCACCCATGCTATGCATTTGAGTGAACCTAACTTGCCTAACTCCATGCTCCCATCCAGTGACTGACTAAGCATTACCTTGTACTCATACTGTGCTGTGTGATCTGGTTTTCTTGTATTCCTGTATTGTCATATTGCTGTTTGTCACCCCTAAATATTGTCTGTAACCTAAATTAATGTCCAGCGCTGCGTAATATGTTGGCGCTTTATAAATACAACAAATAAATAAATAAATAAATAATACACCAGATCGGGCTCCCGGTCTCCTTGTGTCTTTTTTTTTTTTTTTTTTTTTTCACAAAAACCAGCTTAGTCACTGTTTGCCCATTGTAAAATCTTTCCTCTCCCTAATACATTCTGAGATTTATCACATGGTGACATTTTTACTGCTGGCAGGTGATGTCAGTGGAAGGAGGCGCTGCTTGCTTTTTTGGCAGTTGGAAACAGCTGTTATTTCCCACAATGCAACAAGGCTCCCAAAGTGTGACGTCAGAACCATGGTCCTGACATCACACTGTGGGAAGGGATTTACCACAATACCAGTCATACAGCGCCCCCTGATGATCCGTTTGTGAAAAGGAAAAGGTTTCTCATGGGAAAGGAGGTATCAGCTACTGATTGGGATCAAGTTAAATTCTTGGTTACGCTTTCTCTTTAATTGCATCAGTTTTGTTCAGCATAATAATCATGAAATAAATTAGCGCTGAAACACCTTCCATATATTCATTCATTGTAACACATTAGGTACTGTGGACCTAAATTGTAAAGTTTAGGTCACTTTTTATTCTGGCAAATTCCTGTAAGTATTAGAAACCTAGTATTGCGAAATAGAAACAAGCCTTCTACCTGTTGAAACCACTGCTGAATTCAAGCTCACTGAAATAAATCCAATTACTTTAGTGAAGGTCTCTACTGACCATTAACACATGGCTAACAAAGCTCACAGCCCGTATGACAGATAACTATCATCAGAATACTGTTAATGAGGATTTTTTTTCCCCTCAAATGAAACCAGCACAACTGTGGAAATTAATTCCTTTTATGGATAATTCAGATCACTGTAATGCTATATTCTTTATTTTCCAACTACTCAGTTGCATATCTTATGCAACACAGATGTAAGTATTTTGAAAATATGCTGTCTTTATCAAATACACACTTGTGGGAAAAGGTTCTTACACACTACATCCATTGCGGTGCAGCAGACAAAATAATTGCATCGTGATGCAATTATATTACAATAGTATGTTGACATCTGCGCATAAATGCGGTGTGGCAGATTCTGTCAGAATGACGTCATGTGCATGATTACAATTGCTGTGAAGCATTCTTATTTCTACTGTAAGCTTCACTGTAGGGGGTCACATCGTACATGTAACTTTTCAACAACATTGCCTTGAGATCCTGTTTTTTAAGATGCACAAAGCAATGTGCCTAGTGTCAAAGTACCAAAGTACCCTAAGGGCCCTTTTACACGTAATCAGTTGCACTCAGTTAAAACGGAAAGAAAACTGATTTTCAAAGTAAGTCCCATGTTTTCCTATGGCACCTTTCACACTTAACGCGTTTTAACTGAAATCTTTGTCACATTGCACTGCTATGGAAAAAACGCATACTGACGCGTACTAACGCACACCAACTGATTAAGTGTAAAAGGGCCCTAAGGCCACATTCTCAGTGGCTGTTGCATTCCCTGTGACAGCAGGAATGCAAAGCAACGGATCAGGAAGAGGCGCTACACGTTATGCTTACCCTGTGTCACTTATAGGGGGTGGGGGTTAGGCATTGGGTAGTGGGAGGGTTCAGTGTGAGAATAGGCTTAAGTTTAGCTGTAGTAAAATATCAGTATGTTATACCAATATTTTACTATCGTTTTATCCACTTTCATAGTAGGGATATCAGTAAATTTAACAATATTCTACTATCTGCTTTTCTGGGCACCCACATTTCCAACTTTTTTTGATGTACACAATACATAGTTGTATAGTACACCTTGTAGCCTCCATGAATCAGCCGTGGTTTTTCTGCTACATGCCACAACTGCCCAATTCAAGACAGGACAATCCAGGGCAGAAGAAAACTTGATACTTCTGAGCAGGCCACATTCTTCCATTTCTCAATAGTCCTGTGCTGATGCAATATTTTTTACACTCATGCTGCCTGGTGCATCTCTATTCCTGCTCCTACTAGACTGATGCAAGTATGATTACTATTCACCCATCAGCTTCTGCTATCTAGATACAGGATTATGTCTGTTTTCAGACCTGCTTACCCCCTAACTTATTGTGAATACTCCGAGCATCTGAGAGGATACTATAATGCCATGATTGTACGATACTATGATTTTATCTCCATCTTCATGGATCTGCTTCCAATCATATGCTTATGAAGAAGTGGCTGTATAGCTACGAAATGTGCTTTAGGCTGCATATTGTATTTTTACATTGGTATGATTATGGTATCCATTTTTTATTGATGTTCACACCTCTGACTTTTAGTAATTTATAATAAATGTTATATTTTATATTTACCTGTAAGACTCTCATTGAGCCAGTAACCCCTACTCTTCTTTCTTGTTTTTTCCTTATGCTCTGATGCCAATTTGCCAATTGTAGACTTTTCAGGAATGGACAGGGGTCAGCACAGACACTCTGACTGGTCTGCTATGAAGCCAGCCATATATGCAACAGGCTTCAACGCACTGTGTTGTCTGACACCTTTATTTTATGGTCCGCATGTTTCACTAACTTATGTGCCTGTTATATCCACACCCTTTCATAGAAGTAATATTAACGATTAGAGATAATTAATGAGATGCTTATGATGGTTTTTTTTTCTTGTTATGTCTAACTGCTGTCTAAAGGTGCCTGTTAATGTGACAATTGTGTAGGCATGATTTTATATTTCAAGCAGTTAATTCAGATTGACTTGTATACAAAAAGGATGAGCAGCAGCACTCGATGAGTGCTGCCGACAGATTATATAATTGATCATATATAGTTGGTATGTTGATCTGCATGGCAGATTTTTATGATCAGATCTGTTGGGATCAAATGAAAAATTGTATTGATGTAGAAAAATTAAAAGTTTTAAACAAATTCCTATTATTTGTTAACTAGGGAGTTGATTCACAAAGCGGTGCTAACAGTTAGCACGCTTGTGAAAATTTATCACGCCTAAAACCTCTTTGCGCGCGCTAATTAGCGCTCGCGTGCACCCCTGCGATGTTTAGGGCGCATCCAATGTGACCTTTAGGCGCATAGGGTGCGCCGTTTTCAGCGCATCTGATGCGACGTTTCGCGTGCACTGACCTTTGCGCGTGCAAAGTTTTGCACGGGACTTTGCACGCGATCTGATTCAGCTTGGTGTGTGATAACTACTTAGCACTCTAGTTAGCACGCCCAAAGCCTGAAGGTGTGCTAACTAGGTTAGCACCGAATAGTGAATCAGGCCCTATATGTTTCCAATATTATTTTGGGATCTAATTTATATGTAATGTTACTTATTTTTTTGCGTTTGAAACCTATGTTAAATCAATTGAGAATATGTTGTCAATATAGAATTGTCATTGTTAATAGTTGTTCACACTGGCCCTGATAAATATTAGTCTAAATATTTTTTTACAGCTCGTATGTAGGGCCAGTTCTAAACTCTTTGCTGCCTGAGGCAAACTTGTGTGGATGTGCCCCACCCCACCGATTTGGAATGATTGCCCAGCACAATTTGCACGGCATGTAATAATTGCGGTTTAACGCCCCCCCCCCCCAAAAAAAACACATAAAACATAGTAGGTAGATAGCCAGGTATAGACACCCCAGTATAGGTTAGCCAGGTGGGTGCCCCCAGTATAGGTTAGCCAGGTAGGTTCCCCAGTATATGTTAGGCAGGTAGGTAAGTTCGCCCAGTATAGGTTAGGCAGGTAGGTAGATAGATTCCCCCAGTATAGGTTAGGCAGGTAGGTAGGTTCCCCTAGTTGCAGCTGCAGCCCACTCTCTCCCCTGCTGCCTCTTGAAGCAGGGAATTCTTGCCGGGTCACCCTGCCCAAAAAAAACCTCAGATTAAGACCCACAGGCAGCACTGCAGTGAAGAGAGGACAGCGGCTCCTTCCTTCCTGCAGCGCTGCAGGTCACCGCCGCCCTGATCATGTGGGGAAGCCGGAAGCCACTAGGCAGGAGCTAGGGGGTGTCAGTCTGGAGCCCGGGTGCCCACCCAAGATGACCAGGCAGGCCAGGTGCACTCACTTCCTGTTTTTGCCTGGCGCCGTCACCACCTAATTCACCGCTCTGAGGAAGCTGCGTCACTGCACGTCATGGGCAGACCGGGGCTGCTTATGCGGTATGATCAAGTCTTCTGTATGTAACAGATACAATTATTTCTTTGTAGAACTCCCGTTGGTCACAGAGGATCATTTCAAATCAATTATCTCCAAATTAACAAATAAATTGTGTTTTAGAATAATTCATAAAAAAATTGTACCCTTAATGGGCACCTTTAGCTGCATTTCTGTGTGGATCTGACATCTTTCTCAACTTTTACTAGTTGTACTACAAGCTTAGTGTTTTGGTTTTTTTTAATGATATTAGTAAAGTGAGGCAGCTGCAAACTGAAATGAAAAGATATTTACTGACATCTTGCTACAAACATGAAGTGAAGTTGTCATTTAACTCATCTGAATATTTATTGTAGTATGCTGAGTGACTTCCTTAAGGCCTTAGTTGCTTATTAATTAAATGTAATGCTTTTATAGTTAATGAGAGGCATGGAAGGGCAGTTTCTCATTCCTGGTCATTGTGACATATTTAGTAGTTTGACAGACTAGAATAAAGCTTTTCGGATGAACGTAAAATGTAATTAGTTTATAGTTCAGGATTTTTCCCACAGTTATTACCAAGATATAAAGCGTTTCCCCTTTAATATAGTTCTTATATTTAGTTTGTTGTAATAGTTATTTTATTTGCCACAAATGTATTCTTCCCCTAATTTGTCTAACTCCACTTAGTTTTAGATTAGATTAAAATGTTTGATGATGCATTTTGATACTTGTCCTTGCTAAGTTTTGTGGCATTTTAGGCTTTTGGTTCTCTGAGATGCCAACAGAATAAGTCTTGGGTAAAAACATAATGTATTTCCCTAAGTATGACTGGTGCAGTTATATGTACAGTAAGCAATCTAATATCTTAAGATTACCCAGTGAGTGGATGGATCTGTAAGTAATGAAACATTTAAGGACCATCTAGCTTAACTAGATTTCACAATGATAGCCCTCAATGTGGTATACTGTAGATAAAATAAATTGTTGTCTGTCTGTGAGACCTGAAAGATGATGGATTCCAAAAGTAGTGACAGGACAGTATGATGTGCAGTGTGATCAATTCCAAAAAAAAAAGCTGTGTGCAGATGGATATAATAAATGAAGTCTTTTGTGGTTGGATGTATGTCCCTGCAGCAGTCTGACACATCAGCCTGCTCCTGTAGTGTACAACACTGCATAGATAGCATCACTCAGTGGGTAGGAAGTACTCAGAGGGTTTTTTTAGATTCGTTTAAATTGCTTAAATTTGGAATAATGCAATATGTCAGGCTGACTATTATGTTTGAAATATGTGCTGTTTAAAATAACAGCAGTCCTGCAGATACACTGAGCATCCTGGGGTGTGAGTAGATACAACATTGCACAAGGCATGAAGGGGTTTCTCCCTCCACATATGATATACAGTTTTTCTAGGCATTTACTGAGATTTGACATTCTACGGTGCTTTGCTGAGATTTTGAAAATCGCTGAGATTTACAAAGGTTTGATACCTAAATTGGGTAGGTTGTACGTGTTGTAGATTTACAAAAATCTCATCTGCAGTTTAGAGCTCTGTTGGCTGCACATTACAGAGCTTTACAATACAATCTGACCTACAATTTGACGTGTATTGGCAAACACAGGTCATTAAAGTTAAACTGAATGTATATTGTTTAAATTTCAGAATAGGGCACCAACCCTGGAAGGAACTCAGTATCTACAAAGAAAAACACACTCGATGTAAATATTTTCTTCTTGATTCCATCCCCTTATTTTCACTGTGCCACTTCCGTAGAAGAGCCTGGTCCTCTTTGCTGCTTGCCCTTGCATACACTCCACATACAATGTGCTCTCGGCTCACCTCTCCCCATGTGATTGTGTCCCCACCCGCTGGTGCAGAGGGCAGGGTTGAAGTGCTTGATAACCCAGGAGTCTGATGCTATCGACCTGAATGCCATGCATAAAAACTGTCTGGGGGGCTGTATACAGATATATAGGACAGTGAGACTGCTCAGGTACAGCCTTATAGGGTGGCATGCACACTATATACAATGTTGTCAGTTTTAATGCAATGCAACAATGCATTAGAACTGACATCCCGTGTTAAAAATGAGCTTGTTCACACTGAAAGTGACAGAACAAATTACAGGATGATGCCCTTTACTACATAAAAAACAAGAATGGTATGCATCGGGACCCACCCACATGAACACTTATTCACGACACAACACATAGTGATGTGATATTTTTAGAGGGTAAGATAATTCCACTTTAAGCAAATCCTCATAAATCACTTTTGTAATCTGTAAGCAAGATCACAATAGTGTGCATGGATCACACCTGTAATAATTTTAATAGGAATTGTATTTTTTCCATTTTGTAAAATTTTAAAAAATGTTTAAAATGCAACCCTGATATAATCGAGTGCTTAAAAGTAGATAAAAGAACACTAGGACACCGGGAGCCCCTTCTGGTGTAATAGTATAGTAGATTGTGATTGGGCACACCATGTAAAGTTGGGTGCTTGGTATTGTGGCATAGGCAAACCACTGCCAAAGTCTGTATTCGAATGCACACTCAAAAAATTCAAAAAAATCACGCTCTTTATTGAGCTGTCATATCCACAAGAAACCGACAATTGTTTCGGGGGCCTCGCAGGGTCCCCCTTTTCTCGCAGGGTCCCCCTTTTCTCAAGGCATGTGGTAACCACACGACTTGAGAAAGGGGGACCCTGCGAGGCCCCCAAAACAATTGTCGGTTTCTTGTGGATACGACAGCTCAATAAAGAGCATGATTTTTTTGAATTTTTTGAGCCTTCTGGTGTAATATCGTCTAGTAATTGGCAAACAGTATATAGTACTGGTTATACTCACAAGTGTAGATTGCTAAAAGAGGCAACCACTCGTCTTGGCATGTGGGGAAGTACCATCCCCACTCTGCCTTTTTCAGAAGATGTTATAGGTCGCTGCTCCTTAAAAAATTGTCTCTTCTACTAAAAATGTGTAGTGGGCACACCCCACTCGGTGGGGTTATACACGATTACAAACTGTTTAGTAGGCGCCCCGGGGTATAATTGGTGTCAGTATCACACAGAAAAGGTAAAAGTTTCTTGCCTACCTTGAGTAAGGAGACTTGCGTGGGTATATGGTTAAAGATGAGTTTATTAGGACTGTAAGCACTTCAGACAACGCGTTTCGCGGCTTAAACCGAGTACAATGTCAAGTCATGTACAATGCTTTCAAATACAAGTAGTGTTCCTAGGCACCCAGGAACATTACTTGTATTTGAAAGCATTGTACTTGACCTGAGGAAGCGGTTTAAGCCGCGAAACGTGTTGTCTGAAGTGCTTACACAAAGGTCTGTCACACCCATTTGGACATCGGTAAGTGATGCCACGTCGTGCGTTTGAGCAACAGCACACTGCTTGTGTCGCAGCATGCCAGTCAAAGAGGCGAGACAGAGCACTCTGCCAACTATCTGGGAGGAGGTACAGAGGCCACCAAATGTTGCTTAGAGATGTGCAAAGGTGCACCTAATGCTGCTGTGGGGGTGAAAAAAAGGGGGGTTGAGGGAAAATGGTGATAAACACTGCAATATTAGTTTTCTTTGTGTGTGTTTGGGGTGAACAGTTATTATTTAGGTTATTAGGTTATCACTGCCTGTAGTGGGTTAACGCTGCCAAATGATGTCCGTTTTGGAGGAAATGCTGCTAAATGATGTGTATTTTTGAAGGAAATGCTGCTAAATTATATGTATTTTCTGAGGACATACTGCTAAGTTATATATGTAGGGTAAAATGCTGCCAAATTATGTATTTTTTTTTCTGAGGATACAAGCAAATCCACTGTCATATCAGCCCCTTTGATTTGCATGTTTCCCACTACTATTGGTAGCACAAGAACTTAATTTATTGTGGCTGGTCCTCCACCATGTAGTCGGAAACGTTTTTGGCCCTCCATGCCCTTGAAGTTGGACAGTGCTGCCTTATATTATAATTATTTTGTGTTTTTTACTTTTATGAAATACATTTGTTTGGATGGAAGTTTTTTGATTTACTTGTGTCCATCAGTTGTAGCAGTGTGGGTGGCATTATCCAGATTGCCAGCACATGAAAATGTCCTTTCTGGATCAGGTTTTTTTTGTTTTTTTTTTTACTTTGCTCAGATTCTATTGACAAGGCTTGTAAGGACTAGCAGATCTCTTATCTTCCTTCAATCCCTGTGCCCCAATTTGACACCACACTCTCCACCTAAAGACAAGCTCCCGCATAAACGGGAGACAAGATGCGCCTACCCAACTACGGTTGACCCAGTACTTTAGCCTGTAAAGTATAGGAACTTAGGCTGGGAAGACTCGAGTACCACCAAAGGTCACTGAGCTGTGAAACAGGCAAAACTTAGTAGAAATCAGTCCAACGTCGTACACAGATATCAGGTGACAGTCAGGCAATCTCGTAGTCAGCAAGCCGAGGTCATACACCTAACCGATCGCGCGCAAAAGTCTGCGTTATCACGTGCAAATGTCCGCGGACGCACGATCGCAGGACTTTGCGGGCGCAAAAGTCTGAGAGCGGCACTTCACGTGCTAACTGTTTAGCACGCCTGTGCTAACAGTTAGCACAGCACGTGGTTGTGAATCAAGCCAAAAGAGTGATCCAAACTACCAGAAGGCAGAAGGCCAGTCCATGCAGCAAACAGAAGGATAGTTGGGTCACAGGCAAGAAAACAGGCAAGGTAACAGGCAAGAGATAGAAAGGTATGCCCAGCAGCTATCTCTGGAGACTTAACACTATCACAGGCAACTAACAAATTTGCCATCCAGGTTTACATACTGACAGCTGCCAATCAGGAAGCACCACGTAGTCAGCCAGCCAATGGAACGCAAAGCCTGTCTCTAGTGATTGACTCTGTGTTAGTCAATCGCTTCCTGGTGCATTGATGACACCAGGCATTTAACATGTCGCCTAGCAATGAGAAAGCCAATCTATGCAAGCTTTTGGAGACACCATCTGCATACAGGGAGGCGAGCGTCTGTGTACACAGATTCCTGGAGACCGCTGAAACACCGCTGATACCTGGCTGAGGTGAGATCATGACAAGGTTTCTTTAAAACTGTCCAACAATACTATATTACAGTTTTCTGGGTGACATTCTGTTGAGACATTGCAGTTTATTTTTTACATCATAGGCTACTTAGACAGGAGAAATAGGAGGACGAAACAGTATTCCTTTGTCATCTAATTAGACATATGCATTTTCCCAAGGCACATCTTACCCACAAGTGTCATACATACTGCTATGCAGTGGAAACTCTACATAAGCATGTCCTACCAGATTACTCCTGGAAATAGGTGGAAACTTTTCAAATCAAGCGTTGTAGAAAGTCTTTACCTATTATGATAGCTTATAAATTGTGACTCTTGGATGTTTCAGCTAATCTGTCAAGAATTTTCAGTTTTGGGAATACTCATATAGGCTAAAGAAGACCTCGCACCAGGAATTGATCTTCCCATTATTATTATTATTATTATTATTCATTGTTCTTATAAAGCGCCAACATATTACGCACGCTGGACAATAAATATATACAATGATACAAGGATGACAGACATAACAAGGTTATACAATATAGGACAAAGCTATACAAGGCAAACAGGGTACAAGATACATGCTCATGTGATTTTGGGCTGGTTAAGTAGGCCCAGCAATACAAATATGAGGCGATCACAGGAAAGGAGCACATGATCATGTAGAATACACTGCCAAAGACATATAATTTAAGGCTTACAATAGTCTTCCCCTGGGATCATTAGTGGTTAGAAGAATACTTGTTGTTATGTCATTTTACTTGCCTCGGTAGTACCTACCAAGCCCTACCTCTGCTTCTCTGTAGCTCTGCTACTAAAGAACCTGGCTATAGTTCATTAGGATTATGGGAGTAGTACATTTCTGAAAAGCGTTACAGTTTAAAGTGAAACATTAGCCAATTTTTTTTTGTAAACCGGATAACACTTTGGTAACAGGTGAACCAGTTCAGGATGTCTTCTTCTGACCTCCTTCACTGACAGGAAACACACCAAGAATCTAATCTAACCCCTGGGGTATCTGAAGGGGACCTGTCTCCAGTATGCAGCACATAAATATGCACTATATTGGCATGCACACATGGCAAGAATACAAAACTGGTATGTATTCTTGCCACTTGTGTATGCCAAAGTAGTGTCTGTTTGTGTGCTTTGTGCTGGAGACAGGTCCTCTTTAGATACCCTAGGGGCTAGATCATTGGTGTGTCTCCTGTCAGTGAAGGAGGTCAGCAGAAGACATCCTAAACCAGGGATGTCAAACCAGTCCTTCGAGGGCCGAGGTCCTCACACATTTTTGACAAAGCTCAAATGAATTGATGGATCTGAATCAGGAAAGGTGTGGTCCATCAGGTAGAACACATTCCTCTCTTCCTCAGTCCATCCTAAACACTGGCATGGATCTGGCCTTCCAGTCCTGGAGTTTGACACCTGTGTCCTAAACTGTTTTAGGGCTCGTTTCCACTGTTGCGACGCGATTTCGGCCGCATTCCGACGCTTGTAAAAACGCATGCGGATGCGTTTCCGCATGCGTTTTTACCCGCGATTTCGCGTGCGATTTCGCATGGCAGGGTGCCATGCGAAATTAACCATGACACTGCCAGGGCAAAATAACATTGAAAAGGTGCGAAATCGCCCGCGAATTCGCGGGTAAAAACGCATGTAAAAACGCATGCGTTTTTACTATTAAATACATTAGCGGCGATTCGCCCGCATTCCTGAGGCACGCGAATCTGCACGACCCTGTCGTGCAGATTTTCCCCGCACAGAAAAACGCCGCCGCCGCCGCACACGTGGAAACAACCCCATACAGTAACATTAAGTATGCGAATCCGCATGCAGTGCCCGCATGCGGATTCGCTACAGTGGAAACGAGCCCTTACTCAGCTGCATTACTGCCGTGAAACTGAAGGAGATGAGTGAACGTGAAAGCTCAAGCTCATTTATCTGCTCTTGGTCCAATTAACCGGACTGCACTTTGGCCATCTTGCATATAATAGGCTGAGGGAGATGGCACAGTATGCGGGCAGTAGTATCTGATGATTGCATTTGGGTGGGGTGGCAGCTCATAGAGGGATTAGAATGCTGAAAAAAAGCTGCTTGAATTACCAATACGTTTTGTGCAGAGGTTGCACATGAAACTGGCATAAGCTTCTTTAAAAACCCTTTGACCGCCTTGACAAGGTGGTTCTCGTCACTGATCATCAAAGACAGGTACAGACATAAAGAGTTTCCAACATACACAGCAGATAAGGATTAGCCACAGTTCCCAGCTGGCCTAATTACAGTGTGATTGGAAATTCAGAGTACATAACCTATGCTTTGTTCTGATAAACTTGAGTATTAATGATACATATAGAACTCGGATTAAAAAAAAAGGCTTTGACCTTGCTGCTAAATGATACGGGACATATGGGAGTACATTGCCACATACTTAGTCCGTTCCACCATGATAAAAATCTAAGGTATGTTCTACCATACTTGCACCTCAAAGCTGAGAACCATTTGACTCAAATGATAGATTTGGCTCATCAGATCTTTTAGGGAATGTTACTGAATACATGAATGAGAGTAACTCTCTTCCTTTCACTAGTGTGGAACATTTGTTCTGCTACGGACTTCTACAGCTTGATTTAGTAATTATAAGTAATGGCTGATTGCTAATGACAGTTTGTTCAGAATGTAAAATGGTGTCTTATTGTTTGCCAAGTTGGTGCCCCTTCAGTTGTTTTGAATTTATTGAAACATCAAATTTATATTTTTAAACATCAGAATGTAGGTCTGTGACTCAGTAACTGTAAAGCGATTATATTAGTCAAATATAGTCACTTAATTAAGTGTGTCAAATATAGAATTATAATTAAGTGTGGATATTTCATAGTGAAAGATGAGTTCAGATTGTGTTCTAGCTGGCAACTTCAACCATGTTTTACTTCTAGGAAACATATAGTTTGATAATTATGCCAAATAATGTATAATCTCGGTGCAGAAAAGAACAACATACATGTAAAGATAGCGTTTGGAAATTATGGTGCATAGTGCAAACCAAGTGTGGTTGTATCAGCAAAGTAGTAAGGTTGGTGAAAATGAAATTTAGACATATCGGCAATGTTGGGTGCCTGGGTTAGGCATAATTTAGTGTTGGGTATGTCGTGTTGCGGCTAGATCTTATATCTGTAATTTTGGTGCCTGTGTAAGTAGGGCACCCATGTCATTATAGTGTTTGTTAAATTATTGATGATAGTTAGAATATAAGTAACTGTACCAATATTCAACTATGGCCTCACCTAACCTATCTCTCACACTAACCCTCCATTACCTACGGTATGGCTCTACAGAAAGTATCTGCTAGTAGTCTATAAACAATAATGTGAATGTGGTGTTAATAAGTTACTATGTTGACTAATTCAAAAAAATCTGGTTGTGGTGAATTTAATGCATTATTGGGGCGATTATTATGGAAATGTACTGCTAATTCTCTATGAGGCACCAAAAATGCTATTGTGATCCATGAAACCACTATTTCCATGAGTAGCCACTAATTAAATCCATGCCAGCATTTGAAGCAGTTGGTTTTCTATTTGTTACTGTTCATTACAGAGTTGCAGCAACTTTTGTTGGAAAAGAAGAGTTGTAGCCGCTAACCGAAAGCGCTATTTGAAACTGCAATTTCTGTCCATGCACCATAATTACACAGCTGCCAACTGCAAATATGATAGTAATATTATTGTCTATGGGGCATCGAAGCTGCCAGCGGGCGCTATGTCGGGTATGAATTTGAACTATGTGCGTTATCTCTTGTACTCGACTTCTTCAAGTTCTGTCATGGTAGGTTATTATGTCATAGTGCCTTAGTGGTTGTAAATAAGATAAAATTATCTCATGGGCCTCAAGAACATGTTTATAATAGCTTAAATGTACTTTTAGGAAAGTGTTTCATCCTGGAATATGTTCATTTGCATTCTTCAAACACAACTAAACTCAAAACTGAACAAGACATGTTCTACATTTGAAACTACTTTTCAAACTAAAAAAAAAACTGTTCTGAATCTGTTTTTGGGTGCAGCTGTGCACCTACCTATACAGGCTTAAAGGACAACAGAAGCGAGAGGGTTATGGAAGCTGCCATATTTCCTTTTAAGTAATACGAGTCTGGCAGGCAACTGGTATTGCTTCAGCGGAAATAAATATGGCAGCACTTCTCCATCCTTTTTTCATGTTAGCAGAATTAAGGCTTGTAACTACTCACAACCCTTTTTTTGTGAACTATATAGCCCCACCTCCTTATGTAGACACACCTTCTATTGTAATGCAAGAATGCTGGGAAATGTAGTCTGGTATCTTTTGTTCTTCCAACTTGAAGTGGGGTCAAACCTGTCTTAATTAATTAACTGCTTGCCGACCGCATAACGCTGATGGGCGTGGCCGCGGCGGCAGCCCCAGGACCGCCTAACGCATAAAGTTCTGGAGCAGCAGTTTGCAGGAGATCGCTCACAGGCTGAGTGCGCATCTCCTGTTCGGGGGGAGGAGCTTCACCCCTCCTTCAGTCTCCGAGTGGCGATCGCCGCTCGGAAGACTGTTAGATGGCGAAACCGCTTTCTAATTACATAGTACAGCTCTGCGATCTGCAGCAGTGCTGCACTGGGGACAGCCGTGTGACACAGCTGTCCCCCTGGGGGACACAGAAGCGATCGGCGGTGATAGGCTGAAGCCTATCACCGCCGATCGCTGTGATAGGCTGGCGGGGGGAAGGGAGGGAGGGAAAAATATTAAAGAAATAGGGTTTTTTATTGAAAAAATAATAAAAATATTTGTTAAAAAAATAAATAAACATGGGGGGAGCGATCAGACCCCACCAACAGAGAGCTCTGTTGGTGGGGAGAAAAGGGGGGTTGAATCACTTGTGTGCTGAGTTGTGCGGCCCTGCAGCTTGGCCTTAAAGCTGCAGTGGCCCATTTTACATAAAATGGCCTGGTCACTAGGGGGGGTTTAACACTGCAGTCCTCAAGAGGTTAAGTAAGGAGACACCACAACTTAAACGTCAGTCCCAAGTACATTTTATATATAAACTATCCATCACTTTGAATTCTGTCCTCCACTTTACTTCTATACACTGTTTGTATTCTATTATTCCTATTGCAATTAGAATTTGCCTTGTTTAATTTTGGGTTTAGTTGGGCTTTTTAACATACTCAAAACCCAAGCTTAAAATCCAATGGAGTATTTTCTATGAAATCTTCATGGATATTTTAATTATGTGCCTGTGATGAGCTCTGGGGAATGTAGACACTGGTATTATGGAGAAAGTTTTGGTCTTGCTATTTTTGGAAGCCCCTGAGCCCTATTACCAGGATTGTGGGCCAAATTTGTAAAACGGTAGACTTTGTTTCTACTGCAAATACTCAAGGAATTCACCGTGAATTCACTGAGATTAGGACAGATTTAGAAAGCTACAGACTTGGCCTCATCTGACAATTTACAGTGAATTTCTAGCTTAAATGATAAGTGGGGTGAATGTGGTGGGGAATAGCAGGGTAATAGGAGGGAACAGCATGACAAGCCTGTCTCTTACAGTCTGAAAATTTTACTTTAGCAAAAAGTCACATTTTTCAAGGAGTAACTACAGGGGCTGGGGGGAATGAGGGGAAGAATGGACAATACACAGAGGTATGTGGATCCAACATGAACATACCTCTGTGCTTACCTTGGGTAGCTATGCCTTGGGCCAGGTGTTGTTTAATTTCCATTTACATTGTACTTTGGAGTTTGCTAAATGCCTTAAAGGAGATGTTAAGTGAAAAACCTTCCCAAGGCCTGGGTAACTTACCTACGGCTTCTTCTAGCACCCTGTAATTGTTCTTGTTCCTCGCCATCGTTCCGCTCTGATCCCTGCATACGCTGTGCTCCTCCAAAAGCTGCATGCCCAGCTCTGTGCTGCACGCCCCCTCGTTCCTGCCCCTGAAGCCGGGAGCAATCTTGGAGGTTGTAAAAATTGCAACTGCACATGCGTTGAATGCTCCTCGCAACGGGAGCACGGTCGAGGAGGCACGCAGCTGTGACCGCACATGCACAGTGGCCAAAGACTGGCTGAGTTGGTCAGCTTTCCAAGGTGTACAGTGGCTGTAGGTAGCAGCATGGAAAGATGGAAAGGGATCAGGAGGACTACAGGGGGCTTAGATGAAGTCCTAGGTAAGTTATACTAGGAACTTTTTTCACTTAACATACCCGTTAATAATATGTAGGTATAAAATGCCTTAATATACAAGCAAATATATTATAGGCTAAAAATGAATCTGCACAGGTATTAAGTTGTATAAATCTGTTCTAACCCCAATGTGGATTCCCGGCGACGTTCTGTGAATATGCGACAGGAATTGTGTCTTCTATCTCCCCTCTCACCTGCAGAACTGAATAGAATAGATATATCTATTAATCTGAAAATCTCAAAAATACATTGCCTGCATAAATATATTGTTATAGCTTCAAGATCTTATTCAAATTACATTAAAAAAATTACATAGATTTTGTCGGTTAAAAAAATAAATGCATTTCAAAGGCCTGAGCAAAAATGAGTCCTACTTGGCAGAACGCATTTAGCAGACACGAAATAGACTGAATAACACTTCAGTCACTGAATAAACCTCACAGGCATATGGAACCTTGCAGAAATTATAGGCCATGGCTGGCATTTCAGCATTCAGCTTCTGTATGATGAATAGCGAAATGTCTTTTACTTGAAATCCTCTATTCTAAAGCCTATTAAACAGCACAATAATGTAGTACGGTGACTCTATTTTCCACACCACAACAGCAGTCACTGATCATTTTAAAGGTCTTTTAAATGAAACAGCCTGTGCTTGTTAAGTGCACGGAGTAAATGCTCAGCTTTTCTCCACAGGATGGGACTCAGTAGGGCGTGCAAACTGTTAACGTCACACAAGGTCATTTCTTCATGTAGCTAATAGAGAAAATGACAAAACCATGACCTGATATAGTTTAGACATTCATGCACCACCCAGCAGTCCCACAGCGGTTCTTAGTGGCAAGTATAAAAGTATCTGCCATGTAAAATGTTGATCGTTTTATGTCACAATAAAAAAAAAATCTTCAAATATGATAAAACTTTACATCACTTTTGTGGCTGTATTACAATAAACCTGAGTAAATACATGATTTGCTGTATCTTAGAATGACAAGGAACATCAGAGGCTTAATTACTGGGGTAGCATCCCCTGCAGCTGCAGGGGTCACATGTCTGTGTTTCAACTGCTCACACTTCTTCCCTCCCTATCTCCCCCATTATCTGTGCCCCTGATAGCAGTTGTTGTTTCCACACTTGTTATGGGTGGAAGGAGTCACTGTTATAGGAGTGGATCATGCCTTTGTCACCCCCAGCAGATAGCCTCCCATGCTGTAAGGGGCACCATGATGGGAGTGTAAAGGGTTGTGAAGCAATGTTTTGCTTGAGGGGTCCCATGATAGGTAACACCTCTTGGCAGAATTCCTATGTAACTGTATTGGATTCATTTTTAAAGCAATAATCAATGTTATAACCCATAAAAACAGTTGATTATCATACTCTTAATTACGGTATACACTCGCATATAAGCTGACCCACACATAAGCCAAGGTACCCACTTTTCCATCAAATACCAGGAAAAAGTCATTGAGTCACATACAAGCCCCCTCCCTAGTATAGCCCACTCCACAGTAGCCAGATGTGGACCCAAGTACAACTCAGTCCCCCTCCCCATAGCCAGATGTGCTATGACAGAGCTGTGTCTCAAGATGCCACTACATGGCGTCATAGATATGAGACACCGCGATTGCCACACAGGAAGAATCCCCGTTCATTGCACCACTGACACATTGCTTGCATGCTTGAGCAGTGCACTCTGCACACCATGTTGCAGGGAATGAAGGCACGGACACAGCAGAGAGCCAGCTGGCAAGAGCAGGATCACTAGTGCACGATCCTTACGCTCCTCTGCCAGTAACAAAACCTGCTCCACCATCCGTTCTGCTCCACTGACTCGCATATAAGCCGATGGGGTAACTCTTCAGCACTTTTTTGTGTTGAAAAATTAGGCTTATACGCGACTTTATACAGTAGCTTGGTATCATTACAGATCAATTATGAGTACAAATCTTCCTAGAATGCAAATTTTCCATTGGCTCAGGTCATAAAATAAAGTCTATCTAATCCTCCAGCCATCAAGCAATTAGTCAGCAGCTGGTAAATTAACTAGGAGCTAGAGTCTTTGATTAGCTTAGTTTAACCCCTTAACATTCTGGGTTCATACAGGTAGGAGCTGCAGCAGGTCTCTGTCAGAACTGGCTCTTAAGGTTGGCACACACATCTAATTTGGATTGGCCAATTTTATCTCTTCCATGTAATATGAGCGCTTACCTACACAATCTGTTTGTAGTATTCAAAATCTGTTGGCCCTCATGTTTCATGAAGGTGGTAAAATTGGCCAATCAAATTGTATGTGTGTAATAGGGTTTAGGGTGGCCATACAACATGCAATTGTATACATCTCTTTAAAGAGAACCCGAGGTGGGTTTGAAGAATATTATCTGCATACAGAGGCTGGATCTGCCTATACAGCCCAGCCTCTGTTGCTATCCCAAACCCCCCTAAGCTCCCCCTGCACTCTGCAATCCCTCATAAATCACAGCCACGCTGCTGACAAACTGCTTGTCAGAGCTGGCTGTGTTTATCTCTATAGTGTCAGTCTGCTGCTCTCCCCGCCTCCTGCAGATCTCCGGTCCCCGCCTGCATCCCTTCCCTCCCTGCTGATTGGAGGGAAGGGACGAGGGCAGGGACTGGAGCTATGCAGGAGGCGGGGGAGCAGCTGAGACTGACACTACAGATGTAAACACAGCCTCACAGCACGGCTGTGATTTATGAGGGATTGCAGAGTGCAGGGGGACCTTAGTGGGGTTTGGGATAGCAACAGAGGCTGGGCTGTATAGGCAGATCCAGCCTCTGTATGCAGATAACATTCTTTAAACACACCTCGGGTTCTCTTTAATATAAGGGTCAACAGACTTAAAGAGACACTGAAGCGAAAAAAAAATATATGATATAATGAATTGGTTGTGTACTATAAATAATTACTAGAAGATTAGCAGCGAAGAAAATATTCTCATATTTTTATTTTCAGGTATATAGTGTTTTTCTAACATTGCATCATTCTCTAATATGTGCAGATTACACAACACTCAGCATTCAAAATGATTCTTTCAGAGCAGTCTGTGAACTAATGACCTTTCCTCTGCCAGAGAAAAAGACATTTGTTTACTTACAGTTGAGATAATAAAAGTCAGATAACAGCCCTCTCCACGACTTTGAAAGTCGTAGAGCTTAAAGGACTTACGAGGCCAATTTAAAAAAAAAAATAATAAAAAAAGTTAGCTACCTTGCTCAGCTTGTAAGGCACGGAGGACGCCGTCCGCGCCCTCCGTGCCGTTCCGCCTGGTCCCCGCCGCTGCACAGCCCCCCGAACGGTCCCCGACCGCGCGGCCCGGGTCGGGCTCCCCAGCCTGTACCAAGATGTCCGGCGGAGCTGGCCGCGGCTGCGCAGTCCGCATAGCCGCTAGTGCGGCTGCGCAGTTCTAAGGCCAACCCCCCGATCCACGCTACTGTTGCGTGGATCGGGGGGTTGGCCTTAGAGCTGCGCAGCCGCACTAGCGGCTATGCGGACTGCGCAGCCGCGTCCAGCTCCGCCGGACATCTTGGTACAGGCTGGGGAGCCCGACCCGGGCCGCGCGGTCGGGGACCGTTCGGGGGGCTGTGCAATGGCGGGGACCAGGCGGAACGGCACGGAGGGCGCGGACGGCGTCCTCCGTGCCTTACAAGCTGAGCAAGGTAGCTAACTTTTTTTATTATTTTTTTTTTAAATTGGCCTCGTAAGTCCTTTAATGGCTTTTTTGCATAGAGATAACAACTGGAGTTTCTTAACTCTTCCTGTACTGGAAACAATTAGACTGATGTATCTGATCTTAATGTTTTATTTCTTAGCTGTACTACACATACAAATCATAATATCATAAAAATAATTTTTGCTTCAGTGTCTCTTTAAAACACTTTGAAGAGATTGTTTATGTAACCTCTCCTTTTACATGAAAGTGGTGAGCTTGTACAATTTAGATTGTATGGTGTATGAGTAACTGTATTGCCTCAGCACTAATCTAACTGGATATCTGCAGAAACTCAGAGCACAGAACTACCAGTCAATTGGCTACTAGTTCAGGACACTAGCACACACTTCCCTTCCTTCTACTTTGAGCAGGGGTCCAACCTGATCCAAATGGTGCTGCCTCTTCTTTTCCCCCCCACTCCCCACCCAAGCATATGCAGAGTGGAACAGTTTGGATGCACGGGCACAGCTATCTTTGGCCAGATTGCTGATACCCTCCATTCCCCTTCTCATTTCTGTCCCCAATGCTTGTGTCTCACATACAAGTGCACATTATGGCAGCACTAGACAAATGTGTCTGCCTTTATATATTGGGGGTGAGAACATGATTTACATACATTGAGAGTGGAGCAATGTATAACGAAGAGTACAATAAAATCTTGAAACACTAGTCATGAGAATAATGAAAAACTCAAGATGGATGATGATAATAGTAGCAACATGACTGTTCCCTGAAAGACAATCAATCAATGGAAATTAAAAACTTGTCAAAAATAAACTGCTACCAATGCAAGGTGTGTAGAAACAGTCCTCTAGTAACTCACAAAAATTGTTGTTTAACCACTTCACCTCCAAGGGTTTTTCCCCTTAAAACCAGAGCAATTTTAACCAGTCAGCGCTCCTTCCATTCATTCGCCTATAACTTTAATACTACTTAAAACAACAAACCAATCTATATCTTGTTTTTTTCTGCCACCAATTAGGCTTTCTTTGGGGGTACTTTTTGATAAGAATTATTTTATTCTAACTGTGTTTTAACAGGAAAAATGAGAAAAAAATGGAAAACATTCATTGTTTCTCAGTTTTTGGCCATTATAGTTTTAAAATAATACATGTGTGGTGTATGTATAGTGTATGACCAACTGTATTGCCTCAGCACTAATCTAACTGGATATCTGCAAGAACTCAGAACACAGAACTACTAGCCAATCAAATAAGAATTATTTTATACTAACTGCGTTTTAACAGGAAAAATAAGAAAAAAGGGAAAAAATTCATTATTTCTCAGTTTTCGGCCCTTATGGTTTTAAAATAATACATGCTTAGGGAATTAAAACCCACACATTTTATTGCCCATTTGTCCCAGACCAACATTTAAAATATTTTCCTAGTACAATGTGTGGTGTACGTATGGTGTATGACCAACTGTATTGCCTCAGCACTAATCTAACTGGATATCTGCAAGAACTCAGAACACAGAACTACCAGCCAATCAAACGATAAGAATTATTTTATTATAACTGCGTTTTAACAGGAAAAATAAGAAAAAAAAGGGGAAAGATTCATTATTTCTCAGTTTCTTATGGTTTTAAAATAATACAAGCTTAGGGAATTAAAACCCACACATTTTATTGCCCATTTGTCCCAGAGCAACATTTAAAATATTATCCTAGTACAATGTATGTTGCCAATATTTTATTTTGAAATAAAGATGTATTTTTCATTTTTGCGGCCGTCACTATTTACAAGCCCATAGTTTCAAAGTGAACAGTAATATACCCTCTTGACATACATATTAAAAAAGTAAAAAAAAAAATCAGTCCCTAAGGAAACTATTTATGTATTTTTTTTTTTAATTGCACTTTTTTTTTTAATAAAAAAAAAATTGGACAATTATGGAATGGGGTGGGAGGTAATGTGTTAATTTAAAAAGTATTTGTAGGTCTTTTTTTAAATTAAATGTGTACAGGTGTAATTTTACTATTTGGCTATAAGATGTCCTCGCGCATTATTTCCTATTGCGTCTTCATAGTACGCTAAATAGAAAGTAATGCATGCATGTGCTCCATCGGAAGTAAACAAATGATCTCTTTGATGCCTCCATTTATACAGGGACAGAGATTAAAGAATGGGAACTGCGTTCCATTCATTCATCCCCCGTCTAACGATCGGTGGTGATAACGAGCGCGGGAGCATGTGGGCAAATAAGTGGGAGTGAGCGGCAGGAAGGGACGTAGCTACATCCCTGCAAGGGGAAGAGGGAATTTGCAGGGACGTAGTTACTCATCCCGGGGGAGGGGAAGTGGTTAAAGGAAACCTGAAGTGAGAAGGATATGGAGTCTTCCATATTTATTTCCTTTTAGTATTAAAACTGTTCATTGAGTTTCATTAATATAAATAATAGGCATACAAATGTACAAAGAAGAGTACAATAAATAGAAAACCGCAATCTTCTCCAACTGAATACATGAGATAACAATGCAATAGACAGTAGTACCAAAAATTGGCAAGGGATAGTCTTCATATATACTTAGGTACATCTGGAGGAGAGGGAATAATGACCAGCAATAGGAAAAGAATAATTATTATAATAATCAAGCACTCCTAGTTGAAATAAATCTGTTTGTACCTCCATTAGGATTTACCTTTTTTGATAACTCGGAGTTCCATATTACCTTGTCTAATGATACGTGTCAGCATGGCATATTTATTTCCTTTTAAAGGACTTCCGATGCGAACTTAAAAATCTATTTTGTACTCACCTGTTTCCTCTTCCAGCCCTGAGCAGCAGTCTCAATCCCTCACTGCAGCCCCGGTCTTCTTTGGTGTCCCCGCAGTCCGCAATGATGGAAACTCGCCGGCAGGGTCGGCTCATCCGCGCCTGTGCGGGCACTCGTGCCCGTGCGTCCATGTCATCTGGAACATTCTGCACCTGCACACAACTACTGCACAGGTGCAGTTGCGCCAGATAATGTGAACACAGGCGCAGAAGAGCTGACCCTGCTGACGGGTCACGATTCTTATGACTGTCCAGCGGCGACCCCGAGGAGGACCGGGCTGGAGCGAAAGATTGAGATGGCTGGGAGGGGCTGGAAGAAGCCCCAGGTGAGTAAAAATAGATTTTTAAGTTTGCCTTTAAAGTCCTTTAAACCATACCAGTTGTCTGGCTGTCATGCTGATCCTCTAATACTTTTAGCCATGAGCCCTGAACAAGCTTGCAGCATATCAGATATTTCTGATTAAAATCTGTCAAGATTAGCCACATGCCTATTTCAAGTGTGATTCAGACACTCCTGCAGCCAAATTGAGGACTACCAGGCAGCTGTAATTGTTTAAAAAGAAATAAATATGGCTGCCTCTATAGCACTTTCACCTCGGTTTCACTTTAAGTCTGTGGCATGGTATATGAACAACATTTGCCAAGACAACAGCTGCATAGTATAGACACAGCACAGTACCACTCAGGATTTTTTTCAGTTAGTTAATTTTCAGATCATAAAAATTCCTTAACTGCCTAACGACTGCTCAATGCCAATTGGCGCAAGCAGTGCTGTAGCCCCAGGACCACTCAGCGCTGACTGGCGTGAAGTGCATGGGACGGAGATTGCAGGGGATCGCGCTCAACGATTTGCGTGCATCCCCGCTTGAATGACGGAGCACCGGTCCATCATTAGCCTCCCAGTGGCGATCTAGGGACTGTTAGATGGTGAAACTGCTGTCTAATAACACTGTACAGTGCTGCGATCTAAGGCAGCGCTGTACTGGGGACAGCCATGGGACACGGTTGTCCACCTAGGAGGCAGAAAAGTGATCCCCTGTCATAGGTTGCCTGGTGGGGGAAGGGAGGGAGGTATACAAAATAAAAAAAAACATAATTTTATTTAAAAAAACACATAAACATCCAGGTAGAGATCATACCCCACCAACAGAAAGCTCTGTTGGTGGGTAGAAAAGGGTCGGATCACTTGTGTGCTGAATTGTATGGCCCTGCAGCTTTAAGCTGCAGTGGCCTAATTAGCAAAAAATGGCCTGGTCACTAGGGGGCTTTAAGACCGCGGTCCTCAAGAGGTTAAAACATAGAATAAACACTCATATACAGCATTTGGTACTATAATATTCCAGAGAAATTGAAAAATGCATTTTAGAAAAAGATGGGCATGATTCTCATTTCACATTTTGTTTTCTAATCAAAATGAAGAAAATACATTTTTCCTTATTTTTTATTACATCTTTTCTATTGTTTCTGGAAAAAAATGTTGATAGAAGCAAAAGAAAGCATCATCTCCCATAGTTTATAGGTTGGCTGGGTTGACTACAAAACCAGTACAGTTATCCATTATTATAGCTCACCTCCAAAAGCCTCAAAATGGTCTGGGTGTTCAGAGATTTTAAAGAGAACCTGAGCATGAAGCTAACGCCCCCTTTACTGTATCTGTTTTGAATGCAAGGTGTGTAACCTGCCCGTTAGTCGAGCTCTGCATACTTGTGCAGGTAGTCAATTCAGGTGCAGCGTCTGTTTGGAAGCGCTGCCATTTCCTTCTGCTGTACAAAAAAAAAAAAAAAAACTGCCACGGACTCACCATGCCCCTCTCTGAATACTTTGGGGTGTGTACTTTTCAAAATGGGGTCATTTGTGGGGTGTGCTTACTGTCCTGGTATTTTGGGGGGTGCTAAATTGTAAGCGCCCCTGTAAAGCCTAAAGGTGTTCATTGGACTTTGGGCCCCTTAGCGCACCTAGGCTGCAAAAAAGTGTCACACGTGGTATCACCGTACTCAGGAGAAATATTATAATGTGTTTGGGGTGTATTTTTATACATACCCATGCTGGGTGGGAGAAATATCTCTGTAAATGAGAATTTTTTGATTTTTTTTACACACAGTTGTCCATTTACAAAGATATTTCTCCCACCCAGCATGGGTATGTGTAAAAATACACCCCAAAACACATTATACTACTTCTCCTGAGTACGGCGATACCACATGTGTGACACTTTTTTTCAGCCTAGGTGCGCTAAGGAGCTCAAGGTCCTATGAGTACCTTTAGGATTTCACAGGTCATTTTGAGGCATTTGATTTCCAGACTACTCCTCACGGTTTAGGGCCCCTAAAATCCCAGGGCAGTATAGGAACCCCAAACACTGGTCCACATGACAGCCCAGGGGCCCCAGGTCTCTCTCACTCACTGGGGCCCCCAAACCACCATGCGACACCTAGAGGGAAGTGCGGGCAAGCCCTGGACCTCTCACCTCCAGGGAACTCACCCCACCACCTCTAAACTGAATGCCAACTGCAACAAACACAATTGCTAACTTCCAGTCAGAGCAATATCCTGCCTCTATCTGGCCAGCAGACGCTTGTCAGACAATCAGGTGCACTGTCATACACCCTTTGCCTGCTGTACCATACCTAGCAGGAATTACATAGATTAGCATTCAGGTGGAAGGCTTCGGTTGGACGCAATCGTGAATTGCGTCGTTTAACAGGGACGCCCCGTGTAGGCACATCTCCCACACGGTCCCCTCCCTAACCACTCACCTGTCAACCGCATCGTAGAGGCTGCAAAAAATAAAATTTAAAATCACAAACACTGGTCCACATGACAGCCCAGGGGCCCCAGGTCTCACTTACTGGGGCCCCCAAACCACCATGCGACACCTAGAGGGAAGTGCGGGCAAGCCCTGGACCTCTCACCTCCAGGGAACTCACCCCACCACCTCTAAACTGAATGCCAACTGCAACAAACACAATTGCTAACTTCCAGTCAGAGCAATATCCTGCCTCTATCTGGCCAGCAGACGCTTGTCAGCCAATCAGGTGCACTGTCATACACCCTTTGCCTGCTGTACCATACCTAGCAGGAATTACATAGATTAGCATTCAGGTGGGAGGCTTCGGTTGGACGCAATCGTGAATTGCGTCGTTTAACAGGGACGCCCCGTGTAGGCACATCTCCCACACGGTCCCTTCCCTAACCACTCACCTGTCAACCGCATCGTAGAAGCTGCAAAAAATAAAATTTAAAATCACAAACACTGGTCCACATGACAGCCCAGGGGCCCCAGGTCTCTCTCACTCACTGGGGCCCCCAAACCACCATGCGACACCTAGAGGGAAGTGCGGGCAAGCCCTGGACCTCTCACCTCCAGGGAACTCACCCCACCACCTCTAAACTGAATGCCAACTGCAACAAACACAATTGCTAACTTCCAGTCAGAGCAATATCCTGCCTCTATCTGGCCAGCAGACGCTTGTCAGCCAATCAGGTGCACTGTCATACACCCTTTGCCTGCTGTACCATACCTAGCAGGAATTACATAGATTAGCATTCAGGTGGGAGGCTGGAACCCCACAAGAGACCCCATTTTAGAAAGACGACACCCCAAGGTATTCCGTTAGGAGTATGGTGAGTTCATAGAAGATTTTATTTTTTGTCACAAGTTTGTGAAAAAAATACAATAAAAATCAATTTCCGCTAACTTGTGACAAAAAATAAAATCTTCTATGAACTCATCATACACCTAATGGAATACCTTGGGGTGTCTTCTTTCTAAAATGGGGTCACTTGTGTGGTTCCTATACTGCCCTGGCATTTTAGGGGCCCTAAACCGTGAGAAGTAGTCTGGAAACCAAATGCCTCAAAATAACTGTTCAGGGGTATAAGCATCTGCAAATTTTGATGACAGGTGGTCTATGAGGGGCCGAATTTTGTGGAACCGGTCATAAGCAGGGTGGCCTTTTAGATGACAGGTTGTATTGGCACTGAAGTACAGGAAGCTCAGGATGTTCTCAAATCGGGACCTGGACATGGCAGCAGAGAACATGGGCAAGTGATGTATTGGGTGCGTAGACCAATAAGACCGCAATACATTCTTTTTGAATAGACCTATGTTAAGGAGAGGGCCCAAAAAAAATGTTAAGTTTGGAAACTTGGAGTGGTTTCCACCGAAAAGGCTGGGCATGGTAGCTTCTTGGATTGGCGGTTGTGTATTGTGTGGCATAACAGTTGGTCTCAGCCACAATTAAGTCGTAGAGATCCACGGTGCAGACCAGATGAAAAAAGTCTAGGGCCAATCCTAGATTATCTGTCTCTACCTGGACTCCAGACTGGGCGGTGAAAGGGGGCAGTACGGGTGCTGCGGAACCAGGGGATTGCCAATTGGGATTTGCCAGCACCTCTGGGAGACTATGGGTAGTATGGGCCCGTTTTGCTGGTGGCTGCGACTCGGGTCTTAATGCACGTGCCACCGAAACCAGTTTCTACTACCATGCTGGTGCTCGCCACTTCACCAGGGTCTACGGTAGTACTGGTGCTAGGTCCAGGAGATACGCGGCTGGTGCATGCCTCACCAAGAAAACTCGGATCCACGCTAGCACCACTCTGCTGCTCTTGAGTCTGATGCTGCGGTCCAGTGACATGTGGTGTGGTACGCCTTGCTCTAGCCGGGACCTCAACCTCGTCATTGCTATCGGTCAGAGAACCACTGCTGTTCACCGGTTCATATTCTGGCCCGGATGATTCGTCGGGTGAGGCTTCCCAATCGCACTCACCCCACTGGGCCAGAATCTTGGCGGCCTCTTCAGCGGAATACCCCTTTTTTGCCATGGTGGACTGCTAAATATAGGGGGTATTCCTCTGAGACTACCCAGGAAAAAGAGCACCTACCTAACAAAAAGGAGTACTTGTGAAGTAGAAAGCTGTGGTCACTGAGTTTTGATTAAAAAAAAAAAAATCAAAACTGATCTTTACAGCGCCACAGTTATTGTACATGTTTTTTGCAGTGATCAGAAAAAAAAATTCTGTCACCGCGGTGGGGTGGGTGAGGGTTTGGCCGGGTGATCAGAAGCTCGCAGTAGGCAGATTAGGGCCTGATCTGATGGGTAGGAGTGCTAGGGGGTGACAGGAGGTGATTGATGGGTGTCTCGGGGTGATTAGAGGGGAGAATAGATGCAATCAATGCACTGTGGAGGTGATCGGAAGGGGTTCTTAGGGGGATCTGAGGGTTTGGCCGAGTTATCAGGAGCTCACACAGGGCAAATTAGGGCCTGATCAGATGGGTAGGTGTGCTAGGGGGTGACAGGTGGTGACAGGAGGTGATTCATGGGTGTCTCAGGGTGTGATTAGAGGGGGGAATAGATGCAATCAATGCACTGGGGAGGTGATTGGGGGGGTCTGAGAAATATCTGAAGGTGTGAGTGGGTGATTGGGTGCCCACAAGGGTCTGATCTGATGGGTATGATGGGTAGCAGTGACAGGGGGTGATTTATGGGTGATCAGTGGGTGATTAAAGGGGAGAACAGACGTAAATAATGCACTGGGGAGGTGATCAGGGGGGGGGGGGGTCTGAGGGCGATCAGAGGATGTGGGCGGGTGTTTGGGTGCCTGCAAGGGGCTGATTAGGGTCTGATCTGATGGGAAGCAGTGACAGGTGGTGATGGGGTGATTGATAGGTGACCAGGGTGTGATTAGAGGGGAGAATAGATGCAATCAATGCACTGGGGAGGTGATTAGGGGGGTCTGAGGGCGATCTGAGGGTGTGGGAGGGTGATTGGGTGCCCGCAAGGGGCAGATTAGGGATTGATCTGATGGGTAGCAGTGACAGGGGGTGATTGATGGGTGATCACTGGGTGATTAGAGGGGAGAACAGATGTAAACAATGCACTTGGGAGGTGATCTGAGGGTGTGGGCGGGTGATCAGGTGCCCGCAAGGGTCAGGTTAGGGTCTGATCTGATGGGTGGCAGTGACAGGGGGTGATTGATGGGTGATTGACAGGGGATCAGTGGGCGATTACAGGGGAGAATAGATGTATACAGTACATGGGGGGGACTTGGCGGGTGTGTCTGGGGAGGATCTGAGGGTATGGGGGGGGGTGATCAGGAGCCCCCAGGGGGCAGTTTAGGACCTAATCTAAAATATAGCATCGACAGATAGTGACAGAGGGTGATTGATGGGTGATTAGGGGGGTGATTGGGTGCAAACAGTGGTCTGAGGAGGTGATCAGGGGGGTCTGAGGGGTGCTGTGGGTGATCAGGGGGCAGGGGGACAGGATCAGTGTGTGTGTGCCATTACATACACAGCTGCCTCCTCCCCTGGTGGTCCCTCGATCACTGGGACCACCAGGGGAGGAGGCAGCCTGTATAATACACTTTGTATACATTACAAAGTGTATTACACACTTTTTCACGGAGAAATCGGGCTGTTTACAACCCGCTGGCGCTGCTAAATGGCCGGCGTGTTGACGGCACGGGTGGGTGGAGCCTAATGCCGGCAGGATGCGCGTGCATCTCTGCGCACGATCCCCGGCTAATTAGTCCCCCAGGTGCCACCGCCGATCGCCGTTACACGGTCCTGGGGGTGCCACTTTGCCGCCGCGTATTGGTAGTGGGTGGTCGGCAAGTGGATAAAGATATTATCAACAGCAAAGTCTGTTATTTTGACAAAAGTCCTGTTTCTGTAGGGAGCTACAAGGTGCTCATGTGTCAGGATCATTACAGGTGAGAACCATTCATGTAGTCTCAATTTAATCCTACTTTCTTAAACTGAAAGCGGTTCCCCTTTGTATTGTATGATGACAGTGAGGGTCCTTTCACACATTGTAATTTGCAGGCGGCATAAGTGCCTACTGCCACTGCCCACAAGGAAACTGGAGTGACCCCGTACCCAACAGGTATTACCCCTTAGTCGAGTGCACACTGCCAGACAGGAAATAAGTCACCCGAATAGGCTCATCTGCATATGGGCTCTGCACCGCTACCGCAGGAGACAATTCAAAATGTTTGCATTGCTGCTCACTTACCGTTCACTTCCTGTACCCAGTACACTGCACGGTAATACACTGCAACCTTTGCCTTAGCCAGACCACTTCTGGTGCATTGCAGGAACTGTCGCATGTTCCACTGACTTATATGGCCCCTGCGATGCACTACCGGGGGAGGGGGGGGGAGGGGGTTGTACCATGACACGACAAGTGTGAAATGGGCCTAAAGTCAACAGCTCTCCTCTTAGTTTTTCTATACAGGTCATTTGTATATTTTAATAAGGTGACTCTGTGCACTCTTCATCACGTCTTCTCAAGGGTGAATACATTTTGTTCAATTAGTCTTTCTTCATAACCAAAGTCCCCCTGGCCCTTTTTTAATTTAGTTGCCTTTCTCTGTGTTCCTTGCAGATACAGGACATCATTTTTATGAATCGCCCAAAACGGAACTGTATCTTTAAGATGAGACAGCTCTGTAATTTGTTTTCTGTCATGTGCACATGTTTTGTGGTAAGATTAATAAGTACAGTAAGCATGGAGACAGGACCTTACTAAAGCAAATCTGTCATGAAAACCTGAAAAGCTACCATTAAGGCTGCAGCTAAAGTAAAGGCTAATATGCACTAATTACCATGGCACATACATTTCAAATGAAAAGTCAGCTATGAAAGACTGCTCCTCCTCCTCACTGGCAAAAAAATGTAAGTCGCAGCTCAGCAATTGGTATCTGGGAAAAGGTCGCGGATCTCTAATGACATGGGGACTTTCTGAACCAATATGATTTCATTTTGCTGCTGTTCGTGTAGTGAGCATAAATTGTGCAGTAAGTTCATGGGCTCTCAGTATCTTTGAACACAGCAGTATATGCAGAAGGCGCGTTTTAAGATTTCTACCTCACACCGACATGTGAAGAGGTTTCATAACACCTCACAGCTGTGGCATATTGTATACTTTCTATAATATTGGTTAATGAATTTGCAATTATATAGTTTTGTGTAGGTAACACCTACAGCACAAAGTAGTGTTTGCTGATCTTAGATCTGATAGTTCTTTGCCTGCTAAATGAACATATGAAATGGAATTACACATGTATACATACTGTTGTCATACAGGCTCTTGTGGTAATAATGACCACTATAGTGGAAGCCCTGTCCACTTCCTGCTTCTTCTGGAGTCTAGTGTACATTTCTATTCAAGTATCACTTATTGAAGTGGCATATGATGACTTGCTGTTTTTGACAAGGTCCACACAGTTTTTTTTTTCAAAATGGCACAGCTCTGAATACCTACATATTATTATTATAATGGTTATAAAGGAAGACTTGAGTGCCATTCAAGAATGGGAAACTTGTAAACTCAGGATGATAGTTTTGTTTAAAACAAGACCTATTAGACCTCATATTGATTTGTGCTTTTGAATTTACTATCCGATACTTTGTTTGACCACTTTCACCCTTTCCCACCCTTTCCCACTCTTTCTAACCCATTCCTTTCCTCATAACTCCCTCAACTAACAAAATGTCACCCGGACAGTCGGCGCAAGCGAAAATATGTTTTATTATATTTTAATGCTGCAAGTGATCTAACACAGCTTTATTTATTTAACCACTATTACGGAAAAACAGATGTGGAGCGAAGTATAATTTACTGCAGATTCTGACATGCAAATAGGGTTTCTGGAAGATCAAAAGGCAGTTCTTTGTCTAGATGCTATTATTTTTGGACAATGCAGTTCAGGGCAGCATAGCTAGAAGTAAATTATTATGCAATAAATAACGCCATTGTCAAAATCTGAGCACATGGGTAGAGGGCCTGTTTCCACTACACTCAGATTGGATGCAGAATGGATGCAGAAAAACTCCAATGAATGTCTATGGGCCTGTTTCCACTAAACGCGATTTTTCTGATGCAGATTTTCCCATAGGCATTCATTGGAGTCCGTTTTTCTGCATCAATTCTGCATCAATTCTGCATCCAATCTGCATGTAGTGGAAACAGGCCCTTACTCTTAGAGACATTACATTTTATCTGCAGGGAACAGTTTTCTAAACTGTTTACTTGCAGCTGAGGCCGGACATTCTATGTGATGGAGCCAGCAAACCAGCTCTGGGGTTTTTCAAAAATGACTGTTAGGTAGAAAATGTTTTGTAATGTAATGTTATTAGAATGTATATTTCCATTTCAGTCTGAAGGTAAAACTGATTGTAAGCTCAAATGGCTCTTCTCTGAAGCCTTACCATGGCTACTCTATGTACTGTGTTAATTCAGTTACTATGAATCCATGCAGAAACTCGTTTCTTGCTGCAGGGATAATTACTGTACCTGCACAGGGCAAGAGGCTTTGTTGCTCAGTTTTAGTGCCTGTGGGTAATCCAGTGACTGGCAGTGAACACTGGCAATCCTACTAGCCAGTGTTAGAGACTCTGCAAAGATTGTGTTTTATATTCCGCTAAAAACAATGTGCACAGGCTGAAATAATGCTTGCCATGCATTAAGCCTTGAAATGTATAGAACAGAAATGATTAAAGGATACCCCAAGTGACATGCGACATGATGAGATAGACATGGGTATGTACAGTGCCTAGCACACAAATAACTATGCTGTGTTCCTTTTTTTATCTTTCTCTGTCTGAAAGAGTTAAATATCAGGTATGTAAGTGGCTGACTCAGTGCTGACTCAGACAGGAAGTGACTACAGAGTGACCCTAACTGATAAGAAATTCCAACTATAAAACACTTTCCTAGCAGAAAATGGCTTCTGAGACCAGAAAAGAGATACAAAGGGGAATTTCTTATCAGTGAAGGTCACACTGTAGTCACTTCCTGTCTGAGTCAGGACTGAGTCAGCCACTTACATACCTGATATTTAACTCTTTCAGGCAGATAAAGAAAAAAAGGAACACAACATAGTTATTTGTGTGCTAGGCACTGTACATACACACATCTATCTCATCCATGTCACATGTCACTTCGGGTATCCTTTAAACCAGGGGTCCCCAAATGTTTTGGGTCAAGGGCCGGGTAAACATACTTCAGACTGCTGGGGGCCGGAGAATACACATAGAAGTCTTTTCAGGCCAGACAGTGAAGCATACTAAGGTGACAACCTGCAGTCCAATTGGACAGCAGTGTCACCTGATGTGGAATGTGATTGTAAACCTGCGGATTACTGCTTTCTGGCTTCATTCTAGATGCGGACCACCAATACTTAAAGATGTAGCTGACCGCATCTATAATACATTTTGTGTGTGGGGGGCCGGTAAAAATGGCTCAGGGGGCCATATTCGGCCCGCGGGCCTTAGTTTGAGGACCACTGCTTTAAACAGTTGAATTTCCTCTTCAGTATTGTCTAGCTTTGGAGAACCTTTTGCAAATGAATTCTATAGTGTTGAAAGAGGTGTCTGATTTTATCCAGGCTTATCATGGACAGGGAATGGTCATAAAACTGTAACAACTGAAAATTGCCTGGAATAATGTATGAGTACCTATATGTATATATGAAAAAATCCTGAGTGACTCTGGATAGCAGTATCTCACCAACGTGTCTATTAGCTGATTTTCCCCATATCCATAGGAGCTAATGCTTATACAGCAACTGGCATACATGAGGGTGTTGTAGTATACATATATTTTTTCTCCTGGTTGGACTTGATGGACGGATGTCTCTTTTTTCAACAAAACTAACTTTGAAAGGTAAAAAATTTTGGTTCCCGTGCAAAGTCCTGTTGGCTGGATAGTGCACTGGTTAAGGGCTGTGCCTCTGACACAGGCAACCTGGGTTTGAATCTCAGCTGTTCAGTAAGCTAGCACCTATTCAGTAAGGTGTCCTTGGGCTAGACTCCCTAACACTGCTACTACCTATTGAGAGGGCCCTAGTGGCTGCAGCTCAAGGGCTTTGAATCCGCCAGTAGAAAAGCACAATTTAAATTTTATTTTTCTTGTCTTGTCTTGTTCAGTGGTACTAAATTGGACAGAAATGCAATTGCATCAAAATGCAGAATGCATTACATTTGCGATTTGCCAAGAATTACATTGCACCAGCAGGCACGAGTACTTGGACCTTGTATGATAAACTCCATGCAATAGTGAGTCTTTGATCATGGGTAAACATGGGTCAAAAGCAGATGAAATTAAAGAAACACTGAAGTGAAAAAAAATTATGATATAATGAATTGGTTGTGTAGTACAGTATGGATAATTACTAGAAGATTAGTAGCAAAGAAAATATTTTCATATTTTTAATTTCAGTTAGTGTTTTTTATAACATTGCATCATTCTCTAATGTTTGCAGTTTATACACTACTCAGCATTCTACATGTTTTACAGAGCAGTCTTGTAAACTATTGACCTGTCCTCTGGAGAGAAAGAAATTACAGTGACTGGCAGTTGAGATAACAAGCTTCAGAAGACAGAGCTCTCTGCGACTTTGAAAGTCGTGGAGCTCAATGGCTTTTTTGCATAATTAACAACTGGAGTGTCTTAACTCTTCCTGTACTGGAAACAATATTAGACTTATGTCTCTGCTCCTAATGTTTTATTTCTTAGCTGTACTACACATACACATCATTATATCATAATTTTTTTTTGCTTCAGTGTCTCTTTAAGTGCTGAGGGAATGGCCCCTTACACTAAGTGGGCTGTACTTATGCATGCGCCACCTAGTGTTAGTATATGGAAGCTTAGATTAGCTGGCAACCAGAGCAAAGCAACAGTCAGGGCTCTAAAGGTGTATACAGGTAGGCAATGGAAAATGGAGTAGGATGTACACATTTACCGTATATACTCGCAAGCAAGCCGAATTTTTGACCCCCAAAAAGTGGGTCAAAAGTTGGGGGGTCGGCTTGCTTGCGAGTCATGTGATAGAAATGAAGCCCCCCCACGGCTGCTATTACCTTAGCTTGGCGCCGCTTCTATTCCCCTGTCCTGCTCGTAATCCACAGCAGCGGGCCCCACGGTGGCTGCTGTAATGAGGGAGGGAGCCGTAGAGAGAGAGAGAGAGAGAGGTTCTCATAGTAACGGCGATACACATCGCCGTTACAGGAAGCGCTCTCTCTACAGCTCCCTCCCTCATTACAGCAGCCGCCGTGGAGCGCGCTGCTGTGGATTACGAGCAGGACAGGGGAATAGAAGCGGCGCCGAGCTAAGGTAATAGCAGCGGCGGTCGTGGGGGAGCGGGGGTGCACTATACTACCTACCCTGGGCACTATACTAGCTATACTGGGGCACTACCTACCCATACTGGGCACTATACTAGCTATACTGGGCACTATACTAGCTATACTAGGGCATTACCTACCCATACTGGGCACTTTACTAGCTATACTGGGCACGATACTAGCTATACTGGGCACTATGCTAGCTATACTGGGCACTTTACTAGCTATACTGGGCACTACCTACCTATACTGGGCACTTTACTAGCTATACTGGGCACGATACTAGCTATACTGGGCACTTTACTAGCTATACTGGGGCACTACCTACCCATACTGGGCACTATACTAGCTATACTGGGCACTTTACTAGCTATACTGAGGCACCACCTACCCATACTGGGCACTATACTAGCTATACCGAGACACACTGGGGGGATCACACGGACAGCATTTCCTACCCTTGGCTTATATGAGGGTCAATCATTTTTTCCTGGTTTTTCAGGTAAAAGTTGGGGGGTCGGCTTATATGCGGGTCGGCTTGCTTGCGAGTATATACGGGTATATTACAAAAAAATCACTATGCTCAGTGCAGTGCTCACTGCATTAGCCCTGCTTTCACTTTGTTTTGCCTTAAGATGGGGTTTAAGTAGATAAAAAGGAGCTGTAGTGAAAATAATGTAATGATGAATTACATTGCTTATTTTATTTCTATTTTTGTTTTGTTTTTACAATATTCATTTATAAATTATTTAGCCAGTGTTTGCCCATTAAATCTTTCCTCTCCCTGATTTACATTCTGAAATTTATCACAGGTGGCAACATTGTTAGACCTGTAAAATGCAGCGGCAGAATGTTTGTTTGTGCGGCTAGCCTAGGTAGTGTGATGGTTAAGGGCTCTGCCTCTGACACAGGAGACCAGGGTTCGAATCTCGGCTCTGCCTGTTCAGTAAGCCAGCTGCTATTCAGTAGGAGACCTTGGGCAAGTCTCCCTAACACTGCTACTGCCTATAGAGCGCGTCCTAGTGGCTGCAGCTCTGGCGCTTTGAGTCCGCCTGGAGAAAAGCACGATATAAATGTTCTGTGTTTGTTCTGTGTTTGTTTGTTTCTGAGAATTCTGAAGCCAGTAAAAATAATGCCTGGTCTCCCAGAATGGTTTGGGAGGAGAATCAAACAGCCTAGGCCAAGCATCACTGAGCACTGAGAGGGCAGGGTTACACACCAATATACCGCATTACAGTATATAGATAAAGAAAGTTTTCCTGATGCTCAAACCAGGAACATTACTGTAAAAGTGGGTATCCTGACTAATTTACTGCATCCTACCATTTATCAGTACAGTGCCTCTTTAACCTCTTGATGATTGAAATCTACGCCCTATTTACGTCCAATTGTTCCTGCCAGAGTGTAGATTTCAATCATCCCTGCGGTGCGATCTTGAGGCTGTCGCCATTCCCACCACCGTTTGCTTCGCTGCATCCGCGCGCTTTGCGGTCACGCTGACAGCAGAGCTTCTGCATATTTCATTGGCTCCTAACACTGACTGCTTTGAGCCTACCACAGCAATCACAGTGCTAAAAAGGGCACAGGCGGCTCTGGTCTTAAAGCGGCAAGAGCTGTCTGGAAGGGGTTAAACCACTGTTTTAATATCAAAGTAACAATGTCATATTTGGAAAATGCTCCACATTTCTGTGCAGCTGTCACTGAGTTATCTTAAAATGACCCATGGTTAAATTAGGATTAAAGTCAGAACCTCCTCTCTGTTCTAAAAGATTACCCTCAGCATGAAAACCTTCATGGGAAAAAAAAATCTTTATTTCAATTTATGGAAATCATGAAAAACCTGAAGTTTTACTTGGTTTTACTCTTGCAGAAATCACTGAAAGGGTTACACTTTAGTGTTTATTATAGGCAGAGCTCTCCTGCAGTAACTGAAAGGGTTACACTTTAGTGTTTACTATATGGAGAGCTGCCTGAGCAGAGCTCTCCTGCAATAACTGAAAGGGTTAAACTTGAGTGTTTACTAATTGGACAGCTGCCTGGGCAGAGCTCTCCTGCAATAACTGAAAGGGTTAAACTTCAGTGTTTACTATATGGAGAGCTGGCTAGGCAGAGCTCTCTTGCAGTCTATTGACAGCTGCTGATCAGAACTGATTAGACAGGTTGAGCTGCCTAAAGAAATACAGAACATAGAGAAGTGAATTTCTTCAGCAACTGTATGTGGTCTAAAGACTTTTTATTGTGCCACATGCAAGAGTTCTAGTCCGCTTCAAGTGGTTAACAACAAATAAATACCTCACCCATCATGTTCTTATAAAAATCAGTACTCAACCTTCAGTTCATACCTTCAGACTTTGATTGTTCAAACTGGGGGCCATATGCAATTCACCTTTTCACCTGAGTTTTCTCCTAGGAGATAATTTTTCATCTTCGATTTAAGATAACTTTTCAGCAATTTTCAACTAAAAAAGTACCAAAAAGCAGGTGAAAAAGTACTATCAAAATTATTTTGAGTATTTTCTTGCTTTTTGGTGGCTTAAAAAGCATTTTATCGACAAGTTTAAAATGATCACCTAGGAGAAAACGCAGGTGAAAAAGTGAATTGCATATGGGCCTGGGGCTTTAGTGAGCCTTGGCAGGATCCAAAACTTCTAAGACTTATAATGGAACAAGACAAAGCCCATGCAACATAGAGCCAGCACTGATGCTTGGTCACAGGCAGTGAGTTGATGTGTGAAGCATGCTCAACCTGGTCATATCGCTGAAATTCCGAAGACTATCTATGGCATTATAGCTCAGTAAAGCACCAGTCTGAAATCAGAAGCTGATGTAATGTTGCTCACACTCAAGTGACAATGTGACATAGCAATATTTAACCAGCTGTAACAATATAAATGTTAATGTAATAAATAGAATTCAATTGTTTAGCCATACTCTTATATTACATAGATGTAGTTATATTACTCATATAAATTATATAAATTGTTACAATCATATTGAAACATAAGACTAGTCTGCTGTTTATTACAATCCTAACATTTCGATTTTTATGAGCTTGACAGGTATTCTTTATGTTGTTTTTATGTATTTTTGTTTACCATGCAGCTTAATTAAACTAGTTTGTAATTTGCTGTTTTCTGTGTTTTGGGAGTGTTTACCTTTTGTATTTAATTAAAAAGGCCTACAAGCAAATCCTGACCCTGCTTTTAAGACCTGTAAAAAGATTTTCCAATCCCTCTCCAAGCTACACACATCCATAGGGGAAGCTTTTATAAAGAGCTAGACCCACTAGCTTATGCTTTACCATAATTGTCACTAATTACAAAGCAATGACAAGGTGAAATTTGTGTAAATTAGACACTTGAATACTAATTTGTTATTAGCACAGCAGCTACTTAAGTACTTTGATTCTTGCAAAACACTGGGGACAGACGAGCTTGCTAATTACACTGGCCTATATGGAACGCACATGAGTGAGAAATGTACCGAGCGGCAATATGTTGGGCCTCTAGCTGTATGAAAACAGAAATATCTCACATTACTGATTTTCTGCATTTATGCAATCGTGGTTACAAAACCAGTCTGTCTTGAACAGGATTCTGATTCAACAAGCTATGTATGTGATATTATGTCCAACACTTTTATATCAAATGTTATCTCATTTACTAATAGCATTGGAGCCATCATTTAAAACATATTGTATTTTTTTCCCTTTTAAAGAAAACCCAAAATGAAAGAAATATGGCAGAAGCCATTGCTGACTTCCTTTTACAAACCTGCCCAGCTTTGTGCTCATCTTCTGCCTCTGATACTTTCTGACCCACAACAGGTAGATACTTCACATGTCCTGGCTATACTCTGAGGAAGCAGGAAATTTGGGCGCATGAGGCAGGTGGACAAAAAGGGCACCGCCATTCACTCCCATAATAAATATCGTTTAATCTGCGCCCAACAGGAAAAAAGGGCGCCGGAGCAAAATAACGTTTTAAAAGTGGCGCCCGGAGACTTTTAATGTTTTAGAACTGTTTCTCATGATTACACATTATTTAATGATTTATAATTTTTAAAACATTATTTTTAAACGAAAAACAGTACAATATTTTTTAAAACATTACTTTAAACGAAAAACCGTACAATTTTTTTTTTTACATTTTTAAACGAAAAACCGCACCATATTTTTTTAAAACGTTATTAATGCTTATCACAGGGGGGTCTTAGGTTTAGGCACCACCAGGGGGGTCTTAGGTTTAGGCACCAACAGGGGGGTTTTAGGTTTAGGCACCAACAGGGGGGTCTTAGGTTTAGGCACCACCAGGGGGGTCTTAGGGTTAGGCACCACCAGGGGGGTCTTAGGGTTAGGCACCACCAGGGGGGTCTTAGGTTTAGGCACCAACAGGGGGGTCTTAGGTTTAGGCACCAACAGGGGGGGGTCTTAGGTTTAGGCACCAACAGGGGGGTCTTAGGGTTAGGCACCACCAGGGGGGTCTTAGGTTTAGGCACCAACAGGGGGGTCTTAGGGTTAGGCACCACCAGGGGGGTGTTAGGGTTAGGCACCAACAGGGGGGTCTAGGGGTTAGGGATAGGTACAGGGAGGGTTCTGTGTGAGAGTAGGGTTAGGTATAGCTTTAGTAAAATTCTTATTAATGTTTTATAAAATGTTATTATAAATTTCAATTTTTAAACAGGGAAGATTAACGTTTTTAAAATTGCCGATTTTATACACATTATTTAATGATTTATAACTTTATAAAACATTATTTTTAAACGAAATATAACACAAATTTTTTTTAAACGTTATTCATGATTATCTTTTAAAACCCTGCGCCCTTTTTCCCGGCGCCCTTTTTTAACGTACGCATACTCTGACCCCTGTCACTACATATTTTTTCGGAGGGTAGAGCTACTCTGGAGCCAAAGTACATGTGACATTCCAGCAGGAAGGGTGAGCGTGTGCACTCTAAGCCATAGTAGCGCTGGCTCCTATGTCTCTTGAGATTTTCAGCATTATTTTAATTATCATTTATTTATAAAGTTTCTATATTTTACACAGTACAGCACAATAACTTATTATCCAGATCAGGTTCTGGGGTTTTTACCCCGTAAGGTTCCTGGCAGTTTTGGCATTTCAGCTGGGACTCTATTGATACAGTAATACATTTCACAATACGTATGCTGTTGAAGTGATATATATATTTTTGAAGGATAACATAGGATTTCTTTGGGTAATATTCCTATCTAAGAATTATTTAATTTTTTTAGTCATACAACATGGCAAAAAATAGTCCCCAAGTGCTGAATAGTTGCATCACTAGGCAACAGTATAGCAATGCATCTGTACAGCACTGGGGTACCCAAACTGTCAACCTAGTAATCGCATACGATCCCCATATGTGCAGTTATTTCAGGTGTCAACAGATTTTAAAGCCATGATAGGTTAATTGGAGTTAATTGGCTTGGTAGGGATTAAAATTTAAATACAGGAAAAAATATATATTTTTAACACTTTGTTTTCTCTCAATTTTCATATGTTAAATGTGATCAAGAGCACCATAATAGGTTAAAGAATGTTGGTTACAAGTGAGAGACATGGAAGGCTTACAGCCTAAGAGGCCACAAAAAGGAGGATGTTCGTTTCTGGGGCTGTTGTGTTATTTGGTAGTTAATGGTGATAAGCATATTATTAGTAAGAAACAAAGGCGTCAATTCACCAGAGGTTACCAACCTATTTATCTCTTGGGAGGTAATTTACCTCCTGTGATATCTCCAAATAGCAATTCTCCAGAAGTATAGGGGAAAATATCGACAGAGAGAAATGCAAGAGATAAATGTGAGATAAGTATGAGATAAATAAGTGATAGTTAGTAGTTAGTTTTTCTCCAAATCACAATTCACCAGGGAAGAAAGGGGGTGTGGCCATTCGTTAGTTATCTCTTTATCCCCTGAATGAACCTGGAGATATCATGGTTTTCACACAGCAGCTGCTGCTGTGCAAGATGGAGCCTTTTGAGCTTACTCTGTTAGGCCTGGTGCACACCAAAAACCGCTAGCAGATCCGCAAAATGCTAGCAGATTTTGAAACGCTTTTTCTTATTTTTCTGTAGCATTTCAGCTAGCATTTTGCGATTTTGTGAAGCGTTTTTGGTGTAGTAGATTTCATGTATTGTTACAGTAAAGGTGTTACTGAACAGCTACTGTAACAAAAACCACCTGGCAAACCGCTCTGAAGTGCCGGTTTTCAGAGCGGTTTGCGTTTTTCCTAAACTTAACATTGAGGCAGAAACGCCTCCGCAATCCAAAATCTGCAGCAGCCCGGGAGTATGCATTTCTGCAAAACGCCTCCCGCTCTGGTGTGCACCAGCCCATTGAAATACATTACCCAAGCGTATCCGCAGCCGCAAGCGGATCGCAGAACGCAGCCGAACCGCTCTGGTGTGCACTAGGCCTTAGAGCTTGCTTCTATTATGAGGAGACGAAGGCGCAGGAGGAGGGTCTGTTTAATCGCCCCTCGTATTTTTCGTGAGAGAACAGTTCTTGATAATTTTACTGAGACAGAGGTGGTGAAGAAGTTCAGACTCACTCGTGATATGATTTATGATATGATCCGGCAGTAAAAGGCGGGAATACTCTGGTCAGGTACTGGTAAAACTCCGCCTTCTACCCACAATGCTTCACTTTCAAGCTTACAGAGAGGAAAAGTATCCCATGTAAATCATTAATACCGATTACCTAACTCTCTGCTTTCTCACACTTTCCTCATGCATATCTCTCCATTATCCCCTGCTATCCAACACTTTTCTCTCTGTCCTCTCACACTGGTGAATTGACTCCAGAGTGTTAAAATACCTCATGAGATAAACTACCTACCTTTTTTTCTCTTAGGGCTCTTTCACATTAGGGCAGATTTTCTGCGTTTCAACGCAAAGGATAAAGTTTGCGTTACCCAAGGTGAAATGAAAGTCCATAGACTTTCATTTTAGCTTTCACATATAACGCAGCCTTTTTGTGCGTTGCGTTCCACTGCACCCAGGCGCAGTTTTTTGGCCAACGCTAGCTTTATGCGTTACAATGTTAGTCAATGTAAAACGCACACTATGCGCGTTTTTAATCCGTTAACGCAGGCAATCAGTCCCAGAATGCAACAGAGGAACAATGTAGAAAGTTGACAACTAAAAGAAGAAAAAATTACCTGCGTTTTTCTATGTGCAGTAACGCATTGAAAACGGATTAAAAACGCACACTCACTGCAGTGCAACGCATATCAAAACGCAGTAAAAGGCATACAACAAAACGTATGCTTTGAGCGTTCTCCAACGCAAGCTCTGATGTGAAAGAGCCCTTAGTAAATCCTCTCTGGTGAATTGACGCCATTGTCATATAGTGTTGTAGCCATGTAGAGGTGGTGGCCAATGGAGATGAAGGAATTCGTAAATCATTCAGATTATAAGCCTATTTGGATGGGCCCTCCTCCCTGTGTGTTCTTCTCCCCCACCGTATGGACTCAGTGACTTGCTAAATTTATCCCTACATTTCAATTTTGTGAACCATTTTTTATTGTTACATCACTATTTTGTGTTCCATTGCTCAATGCCTTAATGTCCCTGTGTAACACTGAGACATGAGAGGAGGATGTATCAGTACTGCAAGCTAATGAGGGAATACACCAAAGACTTTCAGATATTCTAAGATGGGGGGAGGGGGTATTTTTGAGGTGTTGGGAAAATTGAAGTGGCAGCATGTGGAAATGTAGGTGCGGAATAATGGAGAAGTCCATGGGAACTCCAAGACAGCAAACGAGTGATATAGGTACAATGACAGTACCATTTAACTTGAGAAAGATTTCAGAAAATTAAATGGAGGGAGAAGAGAGATAAACCATGAACTTAGTTTTATCCAAGTTCAATTTTATGTGCCTCTCAAATATCCATAATGCTGAGAATACACGAGTCGATCCGGTGGCTCAATTAGCCGCCGGATCGACTCCCGTGCGTCCCCGTCGCCGCCCGGATCGATTCCCGCTCGTCCCCGCAGGCGCTTCCTTATCTTCCGCTTGATTCCCCGCTGTTGTCCGCCCGTGGGGATCGAGCGGGGAATCGATCCGGCGGGTCATCGGACCTGTCGGAAATTATCAATTGAGCCATCAGCGTCTTGATTGATAAGGGTGCATCGATCCGTGTATGCCCAGCATAAGAGGATTGCAGATAAGTAGTTAAGACTGATAGTAGATGAGGATTCAGATAAAGAGTATATGAGTATATTTGAGTGTTGTCAATGACTAAATGGTATTAGAGATTGTAAGAGGAAAAAAATTTGCCAGAGGAGGCAGTTTATGTAGAGCAGAAAGCAAAGATGGAAAAGTTGGCACTGCTAGCAGCCTTATGTGTTGTAAAGGGTGGGGAAAACTTGCAGGTTGAGATCTAACCTATCTAGGGCAAAAAGTAGCGGTTCAGGTGTTAACAAATGAATAGGGTTGTTGGGTGCCAGCCTTACCATAGCAATATGCACAATATCCCAGTAATGTCCGTGGCACTAATAGGGTAACGGATGGTGCTCCCCTGGAGTTAGGACCAGTAAAATTGTGTGCTGCTTGCTCACAGCAAGATAATCGGCCTTCCATGCATCAGACCCTAGGTTTCTTGAATAGAACTATGTTAGTTCTTGACACTGCAACTTGATTGACCATCCAGAGCTAATAAGGAACTTCTGTTGCATGCTGAGTGTAAGTATCTATACGTTGGTTGCTATTGGCAACAACACTACACCTTCAATCGGCACCATATCACAGGAAGTGTGATAACTTGACTCTCATCACAGCATACAGCATACGAGATAGGACTTCGTAGACGTTGTCAAAGTTCAAGAGTATATTTGTAAAGCAAATATACAGATATGTTCAGTAGCAATATCTAACCTCCGCAAAGCAAGTCGTCTGTAGAATCTTATGCGTTCCTTGCATACTTGAGCTATCCCTAATAGCTAGATCAGGCCTCTCTTAGTTACATCTATGCATCTATGCTAGGCATATATACAGCATACAGATCATGTAGAATGAAAGTAGGAATAGGAGTGAATAAAGTCCTCAGTCAGAAGTAGCCTCGGGAGCCCAGGTTTGCTCCTCTTATACTGACCTCTAAAGGGTTAAATGTGACATCATCTGAGCAGGGACGGATCAATAACTCATCGCCTGCTATTGGCTGATAGAGATGTGGCAAACGGTTCCCGAACCGTTCGCCGGCGAACATCTCTGAATCCATGGTGGTTTTACTACTTCCGGGTCGCTCTGACCCGGTGTAGTACGCCTGCGCTGCCCGGAAGAGCGCGTCCTAGATCGCGCTCCTGTTGCCGGGCACTTTCTGCGCATGTGCGTGACGTCATGAACGATGTCACGCTCATGCGCAGAGAGTGCCTGGCAACAGGAGCACGATCTAGGACGGGCTCCGCCGAAGTAGTAAAAACCCCAGAGATGTTCGCCACATCTCTATTGGCTGATAAGACCCCGTGATATCATGACAAGCACAGTCTTTACTGCGCATGCCCTGAAAAATTCCATGTTCCCGTGATCTGTCCTGTAATCTGAGAAGAACAGTTGTTTACCTTTAGGAAATATGAAAACACTCAATATTTACCAAAAAGACTGCCTCTATGTCTGCACACCAGAGGACAGATAAAACCTCTGGCCGTGTATAAGCAGAAACACACTGTCCTGCAGTGATTCTAGAAATCCTCCTTAAAGTGAGATTCTGCACATCAAGTCTTTTAACTAAACTCAGTTAAAGTAACTGAGGCCTACGAATTCAAGCCTATAATACTTAAATTCTAACACTGAGAAATTCACACTTGGAAGAAATGGTAACCTAGTTTCTGCAATAGATGAGCTGTTCACACCATTATAATTTTCAGCGATACACAGAGGCACTTTCATGTATTTAATATACTGTATATGTGTATCAATACTATAGAGCTTTAACAGACTGCACCATATTGCTAGCAAGACAATGCATGGCTTCCACCTGCCAGATTGTTGGATTTTTATAAGATCTGAACATCCTTATATTTATTTTACCTCCTCTGTTAATATGGTTTGTGAACATTCAAATATTTATCTGCTTATGTGATTATGTGTTATTAGTTTTGAATTTGTTAGAATGGATACATTATCCTATGGGGTTTACCAAGACTGAAGAACAAAAGTGAACATACAAACCTGGACTGGATTCTTTAAAAACTGTCTGCTGTTAGGTGGTGAAACCTCTCACCCTCTCCTGGGTCATATCAAATTATAACTAGAACTGCTGAAAGGTTAATACAGTATAAGAGCTGGCTCTATGGTATTCTCATGCATATACAGGCAGCTAAAATGTAATTTTAATAAATGTGGCACAGCCTTTATTTATTAACTATCACGCTACAGATGGCACACATAACTACAGTCTTGTATCCGCAAATTCTCAAAACATTAAAGGTTATCCGAGCTGAGAGGTAATGTTTAGAGATGGCCCGAACCTACGATTTTTGGTTCGCGAAGTTCCGCGAAAGTTCGGTTCACGCAAACTTTCGCGAACCGCAATAGACTTCAATAGGGAGGCGAACTTTGAAAACTAGAAACACTTATGCTGGCCACAAAAGTGATGGAAAAGATGTTTCAAGGGGTCTAACACCTGGACGGGGCCTGGCGGAGTGGGATACACGCCAAAAGTCTAGAGGAAAAATCTGGATTTGACGCAAAGCAGCGTTTTAAGGGCAGAAATCCCATTGAATGCTAAATTGCAGGCCTAAAGTGCTTTAAAACAACTTGCATGTGTATACATCAATCAGGTAGTGTAGTTAGTGTACTGCTTCACACTGACAGACCAAACTCACTGTGTAACGCACCGCAAACAGCTGTTTGTGTAGTGACGGCCGTGCTGGACTGATGTGCAACATGGCGAGAGTGCAAGGCCATGGCGGTTTTCAAGCCCATATGGTTGCCGGGCTGTGGTAGCTGAATGACAGAACAGTGACTGTCCAGCTGATCAAATTTGGTCTGTCCACAATGAAGCAACTACCTTATTATCGTGGGTGTGCCCCCCTCCCCCCAACATACTCATATAGCCGTCGGTCATTGCTTCATTGTGATATGCAAGCCCCTTCACCGCGGCAAGGTAATGATCATGAAGGGGAATTGGCACATGTACATGCCTTTTGTTTTGTTGTTGCAGCTGCAGTGCAGCCAGAAAAATTAGGCAGGCATGTACACGCACCAGAAAAATTATTATAGCGGCTAAAATTCAGGAATCTGCCTGGAGTCCTGGACCCTGCTGGTGGTGGAGGAGAAGGCAGTTAACCGGCCTGCAGGCAGAGATGCTGTGTGGGAACTGACTTAGTCTTCGTGCAGGCCTGAGCGTGCTATTGCAGACTAGGCATCCGTGGTCAGATGGACCCTTTACCCAACGCTGTGTGCCAGAGATGTCACCACTTGCCTTTCAACATCACGGTACAGTTTAGGTATCACCTTTTTTGAGAAGAAATTGCAGCCTGGTATCTTCCACTGCGGTGTGTGGCTTTGCTTTTGTGTGCTGCTTTTCCTCAGGTGGTCATCCCATTGCAGTTTGTGCTTTGTAGTCATGTGCCTTCGTAAGGTAGTTGTCCCTACGCGGGTCTTGGTCTTTCCACGGTTTAATTTTCAGTGGCAGAGAGTACAGATGGCATTGCTCTCATCTGAGGCAGACACACAAAACAATTTCCACACAGCTGAGCCCTGTGGTGATGGCACTTTGGTGGTGGCGGCCGACTGAGTGTTAAGTGGGGTGCCAGAATCAGAGCAGGAGGAGGAAGATATGTCACGCTTCCGTGCGGAAGCTGAGAAAGATGAGGTGTTTTGTGTTAAATAGTCAACTACGTCCTGATAATATTGGGTGTTGATGGCACGTGCCTTCTTCTGAACACTGTACTTTGGTCAAGGGCCGCATGAAGTCACAACAGTGCGACCTCAAACAGACCTGCCAGGTGGCCTGCCTCTGCCTTTTGTTTTGTCCATATTGGGGGATGAAGTGAAAGGTATGCACTGACTTGACTAATACAATGTTCAGTCACACAGGTGCAGTTAACAGGTGTGCACGGAGTGGTATATCACACTGCATGCACTCACGTAGGTAGGTGGGTGCACTGAACACAACAGGTAGGTATATGCAGTGATGGGTATTACAATGTGCACCTGTCACACACAGACAGGTACCGGACAGGCACAGTGGCACTGCGTGCTCTCACGTAGGTAGGTGGGTGCACTGTGAACAATAGGTAGGTAGGTATATGCAGTGATGGGTATTACAATGTGCACCTGTCACACACACAGGTAGTCACTGAATGTGCTGGGCCTGGCAGTGGCACACACAGTAGGAATTACCAAAGCTGTCTATGCAACACAAGTGTCAGTGGGACACACACAAAAAAAAAATAGATTACAAGAACAAGATTAGCTCTCAAAAGAGCTGTTGAGGGGTGTTATTTTAGCAATAAGAATCAGCAAGGAGCAAGCTAACAAACCTACAATAGCCTAACTAAGCTTTCCCTATGAGAGTCTGCAGCGGCTTTCCCTTCTCTAATTAATGCAGGCACATGAGTGAGTCCAAAGCCTGACACTGCCTGCCTTTTATAAGGGGGGGGGGGGGGGGAGTGGCTCCAGGAGGGAGTGTAGCCTGATTGGCTACAATGTGCTTGCTGACTGTGATGTAGAGGGTCAAAGTTGACCCTCATGATGCACTATGGGGGTGAACCGAACTTCCGGAAAAGTTTGTGTTCACTGGCGAACGCGAACCACCAAAGTTCGCCGGGAACTGTTGGCCGGCGACCGTTCGGGCCATCTCTAGTATAGTTAAGCTTTACTTACCTGGGGCTTCTCCCAGCCTCTAGCAGTCTATCTGGACCCTCGCTAGTGTTCCGCTGCCTATCAGTGCACGCTAGCCCCTCTGTAAGGTCCCCGACCACAGTTCTGTGCTTGCACAGTTTAATTTTTTGTGAACTGTGCAAGCACAAAATGCATACCTCCCAACTTTTTGAAGTAAGAAAGAGGGACACTTAAACCACACCTTGCCACGCTCCTGTTCACGCCCCGACACACCCCTAGTCACACATACCTTACAGCATTTCATAGGAATAATATGTTCTTTTATAATTCGAACCACACTGGTCCTTTCTATCATTAGTAGTTTTTCTTCATATTAACATTTGAAAATAAGAAATATATCAATTTAAAGGATGGAAATAAAGTTTATAGTCAATTAAACACATTTTCAGTAGAAAAATACATATATTTACATACATCTGTACATCAGTCCTGAAGGAGGGCCAGTTGGGAATTATGCTGAAATGGCTGAGGGTTGCAAACATTTAATCTCTAAAAGCAGACAATGTTAAAAATATCCAGGTTTGGGATACATACAGTATTCGGCTGATCCTCTGCCTCAAGTACTTTATGCTGCTGTTGCAAAATAAGTATGCAGATCAGGTGCTCTCACTGAAGTCTGACCACATTAGTCTCATGCTTGTTTTAGGTGTGATTCAAACACTACTGAAGCCAGAACAATCTGCAGGCCTGCCAGGCAGTCATTATTCTTTAAAAATAAATAAATATGGCATACTCCAAATCACTGTTGCTACAGTGTCACTTTAACCAGAATCAGGGCTTCCTTCACCATAGTAGATAAAAAGGGCTGCACTACAGAGATTATTCTCGCTATATAGAAGTACTTCTTATTTAATATCAGTGGCCCAAACCCATCTATTTGTAGATAAGTAATATGTCCATCATGTTATTTTTTGAAAATAACTAACCAATCACCTTCTACCTTCTGAGGTAAGGGTACTGCTTCTCAAGGGTCTCAAGGGTCTGCTCAGCTGATATGACTCTGCTTAAAGCTGCAGGAGTCAGCAAATTATCCATACAGCGCAGACTGCTTTAAAGCTTTGCCGGCATATATCAAAGCATACAGTATGTGAATATAGGTAATAACTCTTCATACTTTATTTATGATTATTAGCAGCAATGGTCAAAGTAATAAAAGTAGATGTTTTTCTTCTGTTACAAAAATGTTTCTGAATTACATGGTTACATGGTAAATCAGTGTTATTTATTCATTGTGGGCATGTTACGCATCAGAACGAATGAAACCTCGAATAATGAGATGAGAATGGATCTTGTTGTCAGGCCAGTTGAGATGGATGAGAAATGAAAATCTAACGCACCTACTGTAGAACTGCATAACAAAGCTGGCATAGGATTATTTATTAAGGCTGGCAACTAATTAGATATGCGTTAATGGGGGTCAAGTGTTAGAAACAAAGGAGAGTTCTGTGAACCTTCATTGAACTGGATAAAACATTTGTAATTTATACCTTTTACAAATGTTTTGTCTTTCAGCAATTATTGTTGGCAAAAGTTTTCTATTTTCTAGGCTGCCTGTCTTGTCAGCTCTTGATTCAGAAGAATTAAACTGATTTTAAGCTGATGCAATCAAATGCTATAGCAACAGTTTGAGACAACAAAGGCAACCAAACTGGATACAGAATGAGTTGGCTCCTCATGAGAAAATCGACTTAAGGGGCCCATACACTTACCGATTTTCCCGCCGATATACAGCCAATGCTGTGAAATCGTTGCGCAAAAGCTGACCGAACGATCGATTTCCATCTGAAATCTATTCGTCTATTCCCGCCGTTCCTGTCCATGCAGAAGATTTTGTTCGATCGCCAGCGGGTCGGGAGTGCGTTGATATGCCCGACGACCGATGCTAGCGGCAATACATTACCTGATCCGGCCGGCGCGAGTCCCCGCTGTCACCGCTGCTTCTTCTCCGCGCTGGGCTCCGAGTCCGGCAGGCTTCACTTCTTCCTGTCCCGGCAGGAAGTTTAAACAGTAGAGCGCCCTCTACTGTTTAAACTTCCCCGACAGGAAGTACAGTGAATGGTAATGGTAAAACAAGGATAACAGAGACGCCAACACAGGATAAAATAAGTTAAAATCAGTCTGAAAGGAAGGAAATGGGTGGATTCACCTCCCTCGGGTACATAAATGACCAGGCCAAAATAAGCGGTTTAAAGTACAACTATATTTATTTAAAAAACAATTCTCCAAATATGATGCAACGCGTTTCACGGGCCAACATCCCGCTTCATCAGGCGATTGAACATGGAGAACACAATTGTAGGTCAAAATATTTGCCAAAGCGTCTCTGACAAAGGCCCCTGACAGAGGCGCTTTGGCAAATCTTTTGACCTACAATTGTAGTACTTTAAACGGCTTATTTTGGCCTGGTCATTTATGTACCCAAGGGAGGTGAATCAACCCATTTCCTTCCTTTTAGACTGGTTTTAACTTATTTTATCCTGTGTTGGCGCCTCTGTTATCCTTGTTTTACCACTACTATATGCAGGGTTCACTTATGCAGTGTGCGGTGTCCTATAGGGAGAGACTGGTAAACCTATATGTACTACGTACCAGCCGCTATGTCTTCTCTATTCTTCCCATGTCATTCACATCCTCCTGCTGCATTCATTCAACTTCACTCTAGGTTACTCTGCCTGCTGCAGTCATTTAACCTCATTGTGGTTCATATGAATCGCTTCATCCAGCCGCTGCCTGCTCATGAACACTCCACGTTCCCCTGCTTATTTGGGGCTACTTGTCACCTTGTTAAAGGGGAACTGAAGAGAGAGGTATATGGAGGCTGCCATGTTTATTTCCTTTTAAGCAATACCAGTTGCCTGGCAGCCCTGCTGATCCTCTACCTCTAATACTATTAGCCATAGCCCCTGAACAAGCATGCAGCAGATCAGGTGTTTCAGACTTTAAAGTCAGATCTGACAAGATTAGCTGCATGCTTGTTTCTGGTATTATTCAGATACTACTGCAGAGAAATAGACCAGCAGGGCTGCCAGGCAACTGGTATTGATTAAAAGGAAATAAATATGGCAGCCTCCGTATACCTCTTACTTCAGTTTCCCTTTAACAAGGTAACAAGTAGCCGAAAATAAGCAGGGGAACATGGAGTGTACATGAGCAGCCAGTGGCTGGATGAAGCGATTCACCCTTACAGCACACTTCCTGTGCACACTGTGTATGTGTCGTACTATTAATCTGAATATAAACAGATCTCTAGTATACAATGTCATTTGGGTGCTAAAAAAACTGTTTACATTTAAGTATATACAATACTTAAAAATGAATAGCAAATATTAGTGATATTTTGAATTTACGCTTTATTAAGTAGTTTATTAAGTAGTTATTTATGTTTGATTAGTTGTCATGATTAAATCTGCATTTATTGTAGTGAAATGAGAAAAAATGATTTGTTGCTACAGGTTGTGTCAATTTGCATGTATTTATTGCAGTATTTTTGTGACTAATCTAGCAAGTGTGATACATTATAGGGAGCAGTGCTGCTTCCAGTGCTGCAAGGAATGCCTGAGAAAGTGTCACCAAGTTGTCTCCCACACTATCTATAGCAAACAAGGCAGGGAGTTTCTCTGTACACATCTAGCTGTTATAAAGTGACATTTATGTCCTATAACTATCCTTTTAAACCAACTACATGTCTAAATGACATTAATTGGATCTTTGAAGTTTGTCTTGCTGGCATAAACATGCGCCATATAACCTCAGAACAACAACATTCCCATTATGTAGTCTTAATGTGCACAACTAATCTCGTTAGTAAATGTTATATAGAGGTGGCAACAGTTCTACTTCCAAGTGAAAGTCTTTAAAGCGCTTACTTTCAAGTAAAGCCGAGTTCATATTGTTTGTAAACTGACAATGGTACTTTAACCAGATGTACACTGAAATGCCTTTAGATATCTTTTGTTATACTCTAAATGACTATTATTATTATGTATGACACATTTTCCACAGCCCTTTACAGAATACATTGATCAATTCATGTCACATAGGGCTGGGACCCCACAGGAGCTCTTTAAGGGCCAGTGCACACCAAAAACCTCTAGCAGATCCACAAAACGCTGGAGGTTTTTGAAGCAGATTTTCAGTGCTATTCTAGGCATGTTTAGAGAGATTTTCTAAACAGCCTAGCGGTTTTTGGAGCGTTTTTGTGTAGCAGATGTCATATAGTATTACAGTAAAGCTGTGACTGAACAGCTTTTGTAACAAAAACGCCTGGAAAACTGCTCTGATCTAGCGTTTTTCAGAGCAGTTTTCCACTTTCCTATACTTAACATTGAGGCAGAAACGCCTCAGAAATCTAAAAAATGCTGCAAGACAAGAGTTTGCGTTTGGGGGAAAAACGTACCGCTCTGGTGTGCACCATCCAATACACTTTCATTAGCCAAGCGGTTTTCCCCCTGCAAGCGTTTAAAAAAATGCTCCAGAATCGCTCTGGTATGCACCAGCCCTAAGTCTTGCTTTGGAATCACCAGCGATTCCAAAAGCACTAGGCTAATGAACATCGATGGAGGTGATTCTACAGGAGCAATTGCACTTTCCCCATATCACAGTTGTAGGTCCTACAGTATTTATGGAATGATTGCGTTTTTAATATAAAATACAGGATCGCTAAATTATCGCTTTTTTAGTAACTGTACAAAGCAATTTTGCAGTGATTTTACTATCCAGAACCACAAAACAAGAAGGAAATCGCAATTGCTATACAAATCGCTAGCATTAAAGAGACCCTGAGCAGTACCTACAATCAAAAATGTCACCTACCCGGGGCTTCCTCCAGCCCACCGTAGGCTGCTAAGTCCCCCAGCGGCCTCCTGGCTCCCCTCCATGTCCCGCCGGCTGCTCCGTTACTGGCGACACCCGGGCCAGGTGTCGATGGCCGGCGTGACAGTCCTGTGCATGTGTGTTTTTCTAACTCTAAACCGCCGTGATGACGCGTAGCGGCTGGCGTAATGACGTGTTATGATCCAGGAAGAGTCGGCCTGAAACCCAGCTCAGGTGTCGCAGGTAAAGGAGCCGCCGGCGAGACACGGACAGGAGTCAGGGCGACGCTGGAGGACCTTGCAGCCTACGGTGGGCTGGAGTAAGCCCCAGATAAGTGACATTTTTGATTGTAGGTACTGCTCAGGGTCCCTTTAACCACTTCCCTACTAAGGGGTTTTACCCCTTCTGTACCACAGCAATTTTTGCCTGTCAGCGCTCTTCCCTTTTGTTCACCAATAACTTCATAGCTACTTATCACAATGAAATAGCTTGTTTTTTTCCTCACTAACTAGACTTTCTTTGGCTGGTACATTTTGCTGAGAAATATTTTATTCTAAATGCATTTTAACAGGAATAATAAGAACAAAATGGCCAAAAAAATTCATTATTTCTCAGTTTTTGGCCATTATAGTTATTAAAATAAAACCTGTTACTGTGGAGGAAACCCACACATTTTATGTCCCGGTTATTGCAACGTTAAAAATATTTACCTAGTACAATGTATGGTGACTATATTTTATTTGGAAATAAAGGTGTATTTTTCTCTGTTTTGCATCCAACACTAATAACAAGCCCATAATTGCAAAAAATAACAGTAATATATCCTCAGGACGTACATATTAAAAAGTTCAGTCCCTAAGGTAACAATTTATGTATTTTTTAATTGTTTTTTTTTAATAAATGCAAATATTTTATTTGGGTAACTATGGGAGAGTGGGAGAGGTAAGAGGTTAGTGTTGGTATAAGTGTTATTCTTATTAAAAAAATGTATGTAGGTGTAATTTTACTATCTGGCCACACATATTCTACTGTACCATTAGTACACAAACAGGAAGTAATGCATGTATGTGTTACTGTATTTGTTACAATGACCTCAGGCATCTCATTGATGTCAGCGATCATTGATATGTGGACTTAGATCAATGAATGGGAACTGCGTTCACTGATCTCTCCACTAATGGGCGGCATCAGGAACGTGCAAGGGAGCGGGCACGGGTAGCACCATACGCCGTAATAGACGAATATCTACGCCCCTGTGCCAGAGATGAAGTATACAGGGGTGTAGATAAGCGTGCCAGCTTTAAAATCACCAGAAATCACTCTGGAAAATGATGCTAAAATTGGTATTGATTAGTGATTACCAATTAGTGATTTGTTTTGCACTTTTTAGTGGGCCCCTCAGGCCTGGGACCCACTATAGATCACAGTCCCAATCGCTGTGTTTTGGCTAGTGGTTTCCAAAACAATTTCAGCAGCAATTCCTGGTATTTTTGTAGCAATTTTATTTTAGTGTTAGCGATTGCAAAACCAAATGCTATGGTGGTTTCTGGGTAGTACAAAGCGGCAAAATTGCTATGTGTAGCGATTGAAAAGTGCAGCAATTCTATAACATTGAATTACAATTTCTAACAAAATGGTGCATACCCAGTGATTGACCAAATCACAATTACTCTAATGAGCTCACCTCCATCCATTTTCTTTGGCATAGCAATTTTTGGAATTGCCGGCAATTCTTAGAAAGCATAAATCACTGCTGAAAGCACTGCAGTGGGTCCTAGGTCAAGTGTAGCTCACTAATGTCCCTAGCAGTCTAGGGCCAGCTTTTTGGGAGAAGCCTTCTTAATATTATAATGTTGGTGATAGTCATGACCCTTACAGCTCACAGGAATTTGGAAGTTGGAATTCAAATCCCTGCTTTCTGAACAGGAAGCCAGCAAAGTGCATCTGTATGTATAGCTATACAGCAGTAGGCAAGCACAGCTAAATAAGATATTTTGCATTTGAAAATGCATTGCCAAAAATAATATTTGTAATTCAAACTAAACACCTGTACTATTAGAATTTAATTTATTCTGATTTTAGTTTAGTTGGGCCTTGAGTAAAGTGTTCTGACAATATTTGCAAATAGTGCCGCATGCAGGAAGCGTAATATAAAATGATATGTATGATGATGCAGGAGAGAACTCTCAAGCGTGTCATAGCATAGTCCTGCGATGTGTAATGTCACTAATATAATGAAAGGAAAAGGGAGAGGGTCATTTAGTATCTACTTTCAAGAGTTTTTTCTTTTCGCAGATGATTATGTGTAATATTACTGTCATAGCTGCAGTGACCAAATGACTGCATTATCACCAGACCATTCACAGGTACAGAGAACAGAATATCTGGGATACTGTGTACTGTAATCCAGGACAATTAATAGAACCAGGGTGTCCTATCGTTTATGCTACTGTACTTTGGGAGAAAGTCTAAGGATGGAATGTGAAATTCTGTTGATGTTAATTGGCCAATTAGCTTTTTCATTAAGTTCCATCTGCTTTTATGTGTACTGAGAATCCAGGCTATTAACCGTTCGGCCCCCCTTGTCTTGGTTGTTAAACCGTTTTGACTTTAAAGGTTTACTCTACTTTAGTACACAAATCTACATAACGTAGGTCATCACTAGAGAAGCCATGTTGTAACTTTTAAATATATTTTTAGATTTAGTTTGAACCAAAATACAATACCCAAAATTTTCCTCTGTTAGTCTCAGTGGTTCATAAGTCTGCACAAAGCAGGACGTAAAATGTATTGCATCCCTTTGGACTCTTTATGGTTCACTGGTTTACTGCAAGGATACATTCATTCACAGAAGGGAGTGGTTGTTACACATCCATAGGGATGCTGTAAACGCATGCTCATCTCACAAACAGGCAAGGTAGCTTTCCCAGTGAAACATATACAGCTTCAGAGCAGTGATAAATTAAACACCAGAATAATCAAATGTATGCTTTTAAATAAAGCTTGTTAAATTACTAGAAATATATGGAGCTGATTTGATTGAAAAAAAAAAATTCGCCAATAGAGTTAGTAAATAAATATTAACGTCAGGCATCTGTAAGGACCTGCTCACACTGTGTCCACTGCCTTCCATTGTAGCATAGTGTAGGACACATAATAGATACATGCAGTGGATCCTCACTTTTGTACCAACCCTTTCACATATATTAGTTACATTACAATGCAACCCTACACATTCTTCTGCACAATTAATATGTAATGGACACAATACACATATGGTGACATTTTGCATACACCTTACCTGTTCAATCTAATGGTTACATGCTGCCAGAAGTCATTTTTGTATTATGCAGTATATGGCTGTATCCATGAAAATGACTGGAAAAATGCATTGCAAATAATACAAAAATATACAAGAACACATTTGGCATTGTATCCATTAAATAAATTAAAAGAACCACTGTCACAAAAAATTGTACAATTTAACCCTTTTGGGACCAGCTGCCTAACCCCCTTAAGGACCAGGTGATTTTGCATGGGGGGGGGGGGGGGCATGTTTTGGGGAAGGGGGGGGGGGTCAGGCAGCTGGATCCCTGGTAGGGCTAAGCTTGGCATGGTGTCCCCAGTGTGGCCAGGTGTCCCCTGTATTGCAAGTAGCCTTTAATCACCTCCCAGGCTCCAGCAATGAGCAGCTGTGGACCCCTCCACTCTGGCCAGCATCCCCTCTCATACTGACGTTAAGTTCTGGGTCGCGGCTTGATGACGTCTTCAAGCCGGGACCCAACACTTACTTCAGAGCGAGCGAGGATGCCGGGCAGAACAGAGGGGAGTGAGTAAGGTGAGTGGATCCTCTTCTTTCCCTACTATCGCCGCAGCTCTAAGGCTCAACACACACCATATAATCGATTCAAGGAGTAAAAGGTTGCCGGCACTACAAAGTCTGTAACCGTATCACTGGGAGTAAGGAAGGAGAGATATTCTAAAGGCCACCTTGTTATTGTAATAAATACTGTGTGCTCATGACAGATGAATGGAATACACACATTGGATCAGCATCAATAGGAAAAACAGTTGAGTCAGGCACTGCAGTGATTGCTGTTTTAATGGTGTTTCAGGTTGAAGTAAATCACCATAGTTGTATCAAAAATTGTGACATTTAAAAGGTAGGTACAGAACATCATCATCAATGAAAGATTCGTCAAGTGCAAAATTCGTCAGGTGCAAACATCTTGTGCATTCAAACAGTTGCAAGAGGAGGATGTCCTACCATGTCAGAAGGTGGCGGTGGTGGGTGCAGGGCAAAAACGGTAGCCTAACAGCCGTTTCGCACGGCGGTGCTTCTTTCGAGGCTGATCCACGTGGATCAGCCTCGGAAGAAGCACCGCCGTGCGAAACGGCCGTTAGGCTACCGTTTTTGCCCTGCACCCACCACCGCCACCTTCTGACATGGTAGGACATCCTCCTCTTGCAACTGTTTGAATGCACAAGATGTTTGCACCTGACGAATTTTGCACTTGACGAATCTTTCATTGATGATGATGTTCTGTACCTACCTTTTAAATGTCACAATTTTTGATACAACTATGGTGATTTACTTCAACCTGAAACACCATTAAAACAGCAATCACTGCAGTGCCTGACTCAACTGTTTTTCCTATTGATGCTCACACACCATATAATCTTGGTTGTTCAATCTTACCACTTTCATGTAGTATAAGAGCGTATCCAATCAATTATTCAAGGTATTTTCAATCTGTTGGCCCTTATACTACATAGATTTGGTAAATCTGTACAACCAAGATTGTATGGTGTGTGTTGAGCTTAACAGTGATCACTATGATCTGCCGGCGATCATAGTGATCACGTGATCAGGAGCCACTCATGATGGCTTCTGATCACTGAGGGGAGAGGCTAGCTGTCAGCTGCAGACAATGTGTTAGTATAATGCAGTCTGTAACAATACAGAGCTTTGAACATGCCTATACATTAGCGTGCACTAAAGTGTTGTATTAATATTTTACAATGCGCATGATGTGAATAAGGCCTAACACAACAAAGATAAGTAAACTGGGAATTTAAATAACACAAACTTTAGCAAACTGTTTTAATTGCAGGGATGTTAAGAGGTGTGCAGCAGAATACTTTTGGTAGTTGGTGGTTCATAATTAGGGATGGTCGGAAATGCCGATCTCCTATTCCGCGGAAATTCTGATTTCCAATTTTCCGCTTTTTTAATTCTCTGATATCCAATAATTCTCTGATAACCAATATCTTTTTCCAATTTCCAAGGAGTATTTTGTTAGTCATTTTTTGCATCAGAGGATGCAAAAAATAAAAATAAAAACATTGGAAAAATGGAAATCTGCAAAACGAAAATCGAAAAAATGGAACGTGGAAAAAAATCTTGTGTTTGGTCTACAATTAATATTTTGCAGAAAAATTCTGCATTCTCTGATTGGTCCAATGCTTCTGAGTCCTATGATTGGCCTAAAATCACTGAGTTGTGGCAAATTGGATTTCCAAGTGATACCGATTTCCGTTTACCAATTTCTGTTTTCTGATTTCTGAATTCCAATCAGAAATGTGGATTTCGGATTGGATATGCAGAAATTTCAATTCTGCGGAATCCAAACGAGCATCCCTATTCAAAGTCAATTCCCATACCAATGACACTTCATGGAATCCTTCATTAAGTTACTTTTGTACTATGTCCAAAGAAAACCGTTCATCACTAAACAGGTTATTGAGTACCCTTCCTTTGGCTATACTATGTCCTGATAATGAAAACAAACAACGTCTTAACATTTGTACTGTTTATAATGAATAAATGTTGTTTCTATTTTGCAGCATCCACACCTCCAAACTTGGTGGATAAACCTTGCCTCAGGCTGAAAGTTTACGTACGTCCAACAAGTAGGTGGCTTCCTTTTCATTATAAGTATATGAGCGCCAGTCACTTTTACTTTAGAACAAGGGCTGAAAGATGAAAGCAACCTTCGGCGTCACTATAGTGTAACTAAACAAGATGAAAAGCAAGCAACTAAAATTATTAAAGTCCTGTAGTAAATTCTTCCTTTAAATGAAACTGGTGGCATGGCTGCATGTTTTGTTCTCTATTCCACTCCCTAACTGCCAACCATGCAGCACACCATGCAGGTTAATACAGGGGCGTAACTAAGATCCACCGGGCCCCCCTGCAGAAATTTTAAGCGGGCCCCCTACCCCCCCGGGACCCGATCAGGGCCATTTGGGGGGCTGGAGGGGTCGCAGCATGAGGGGAAAGCTATGGCCACACACTTGGCGGGGATGGGGGGACGGTCCCCTTCTCCCTCACCTCGGGCTCTCCCCTCCAGCTTCAATAACCATATGCGTGCAGCGGGGGCAGCGGCAGCTACATACCTTCTGTGTGCTCCAGCACGGACGCTTCTCTCTCTAGTGTCTGATGCAACTTCCTGTTTATCCAGGAAGTCACATCAGAGGCTAGAGAGAGAAGCGTCCACGCTGGAGCGCACAGAAGGTATGTAGCTGCCGCTGCACACATATGGTTATTGAAGCTGGAGGGGAGAGCCCGAGGTGAGGGAGGGGGGGGGGACCGTCCCCCCTCCCCGCCGAGTGTGGCCATAGCTTTCCCCTCATGCTGCAACCCCTCCAGCCCCCAACACGGCCCTGAGCGGGCCCCAGGGGCGCATGGGCTGCAGCCCCTATTGTTATGCCCATGGGTTAATATCCTTATTGGAGGAGGTCAGTACCCAGGTTTCTCCTTTTCCTGCTGATACCAGCCCACATCCTCTTCAGCGCTGGTGATTATTTGAAGGGTTCATCATAAAATTAGGAATAAGTTTTAAGGAACAGGCCGCAAGGTAGCGGCCAGAATTTTTTAGGGAGTTAGGAGCAGCTGTCCCGTTGGAAGCAATGGCTGTAAGGGCCTGTACACACTGCTACGCTTGTGCTGCATTTTTAAAAACGCATACATTTTTAAAATCTCAAGGTCTTTTGAAAGATAATGAAAATCGTGATGACCTGTACACACTAGTGCGGTGCGTTTTTAGAAAAACACAATTGCAGTGCCTGCTGCACTTTTTTAAGCGCAGCGCTTGAGAAACGCATGAAAAAACGCGATTCCATTGCGTTTTTCAGAAGTCCGTATACCAGAAGACTCTGCAATTTCCTGCTTCCTGTTGAAATGTAAACTAGAAAAAAAACAAAGAATTCTTTAGCCAATCAGCAATTACAAGAAAAACGCAAATGTATCAAAAATGCAGGGAAAAGCGCATGCATTTTAAAAAACGCACATAAAGTGTTTTTAAAACTACATGCACTTGCGATTTGAAAAATGCATGCGCTTGCGATTTTGCTTGCGTTTTTCAGTGTGTACAGGCCCTAAGGGTAAAAAGAGAAGGGTAAAGCACACAGTGAGCTGATAGGATAAGTAGAGAGTATGCTTGCCCTACCTGAAAAGGTTTCACCTGATGAGGTGGGTGAGGTGGGTGGAGGTGCCCATATGGGTGTCCATCATATAGGCTTTTGTGCCTGTGATCGAGCGTAAGACAATCCCTGATCACTGTGGTTGGCAGAGTAGGTCACTCTCTGGCGTCAGTTGTGCATAGGTAGTGGGGGAAGTAATGCTCCCAACCCCACCACACACATCGGGAGGTCTGAGGTACCTGCAGCGGTGGGCTCTGCCTTCAGAGTGTCAGCTGATCTGTGTTGTGGAGGCTAAACCGTGGTGCTTCAGTGAAGCTGCAGCAAGGATGACTGCTGTAGCCAATAAAAGTTCAAAGGGGTTTATTGAAGTTTAATCCAGGGGTATCTCAGCTGCTTCGTCAGGCTGAGCAATTTATGTTTTTGCTTTAGATGCCGGGCATTGGGATATCTGAAATTTGAGGGCTAAGTTCAGTTATTCTTTAAAAATGAAATAAGCAGAAGTGTATAGAAAGCCATTATAGCCAAGAAATGATTGAAAATAAACAGTGGTCTAGGCTTTACTTGTTTAGCTACGTAATTCCAATATTTCCGGACTTGACCAGTAAATGGCATAATAAAATAGACACATAGCTAAGCTTTGCAGCATACAGGGCAGGGCCGGGCCAAGGCATAGGCTGGAGAGGCTCCAGCCTCAGGGCGCAGTGTAGGAGGGGGCGCACAATTCATTCAGCTGTCATTCCTAATTGTGTATGAAGCAGAAAGAAATACGAAAAGGGGATACATGGCAGTGACTGCAAGCCAGATAACTAGATATTAAGGTGTTGGGGAGGGTGTGGGCCCTGTGGCCCTCTTAGTCTAACAGCAATCAGTGTGTGACAGCTGGGGTTGGAGGGATAGAGGGGCGCACTTCGGTGTCTCAGCCTTGGGTGCTGGAGGACCTTGTCCCTGCTCTGATACAGGGTACAGTAACTATTCAGTGCTATGCAGCCTATGACCTCAAAATGTCATAATGACCTATATACCTGTCAAAGTGATAGGCAGATATTGAAATTCAAATGTAATAAAATAGGAGACAGTTACATTACAAGGCAGCTGCTCGGGGAAATACATTCTCTGCTCCTGTCTTCTTACCCCTTTAAGATGAAAAAAACCCCTAATACTGTATATAAAACAGGACATCTGGGTCCTTTCCAGTCTTTTTTGGAATAACATATTTCTGGGTTAGTGACAGCCTTACTCTCTTTTTTGTTTAGTGAATTGAAGAATATTGTATATGGTTTTATCTGTGTGTAATAAGTTTGGTTTGCAATGTACAATATACTATGTACAAGGAGGGTGTTCACGTGGGTTTCATTTACTTTTGCTCTCCATTCTTTGCAATGTAATGCAAATGCTTATGTTTGCAATAATACTGTCTATGAAGGCGTTTCACAATGAACATTGATATATGACTTGTTTTCCTTCTGGGCATTCTGAATGTCTATTTCTATACTTTGTAAGCTTCTGGTCTCTGTTCAGTTCTGCTAATTCCGTTCTTTTTATTTGGTCACAATGTGACTGTATACCAAAAAAGACTGTAGTTATGAACCAATGAAAGACAGGAGCACTGATGCTTATATTTTCTTCCCCATTAGATGATTCTCTTTATGAATCTCCGGAGCCTATCTTCACCAGCAATAATTCGGGCCTAAGCCTCAGGGTCCCTCACTCCAGCCTTGGTTTTCTTCTCTTTTGGACTATTATTGTATTGTAGCTGTTTGATGGCAATAGGATTAAAATCAGCTTAAAGGAGAAGTTAAAAAAGGAACAGATGAAGAACTCTAAGATCAGGATATACAGAACTATTGAACAGCATGCAAAAGGAACATAAACCAGCTAGTGGAATTACCCTCATATAAACATTGTGAACTATCTATTTCTGAGGGTGAAAAGCTGATTCAATTGAAGTCCCCAAATGCGGGTTGGCTGGAGTTTGGAGCTTTCCAGTAACTTGCTTTTTACATTTTCAGACCAAATGTATAGTCTTTTTATTTTGTATTCTTAGTATGTTTCTTGCTTTTGCACCGGTAGAGCAACATAATTGTGGAGATTCTTTTCCAATATGCGTGTAATGGGATCCAGTTCACCCTGACTGTTTCCATTTGACATTTCTTTCCATTCTCCTGTCATAGTCCACCCCAATTTTCCTACAAATGTTTTGGATTGTTTTCATTTCATGTGAAATATTTTGTGGACATGTGAGGTGCATCTGTGGAGGAACCAAGATTGGTATTTATGCCCCTTTTGTTTCAAAGACTACACGAGGCAGCCAAAAGACCAATTGTTTTCCGTAATAGTTTTCCAGTGCTTCTTTTCATTCTGACAGAAAATCACACCTAAGATTCTTATAATGTCAGTTTCCTTTGTGGAAATTCAGATTTTCTATTATCCTGTTCTTCATGGTAACATCACCTGAACAGCCAGTGTTAAATGATTAACCTTCCACTGTGAATCACTCTATTAAGCTCTTAATTGATGGAATGTACCATGTGATGATTATTGATTCAGTCTTCAGAGTATTGCCTTTTCACCATAGAATACTTGTTCATAGGAACATAGATTCATTTGCAAGTATATTGATATCAGTATTGTAATTTAAAAAATGCATACTGCCTTCTGTTATCCTGTACCAAACCATGTTCACAGAGGGAGAGCAGTACCTCTCTTGAACTGCCCATTGTAGAGGGAGGGTGGGGGAGGCGGGCTGGGGGAGTCGTTCTGTATTTAATTCATTGATCATCCAATGTGAGAGAGAGAGAGAATAGATGAAGAAATAGTGCTGACTATCAAACACACAGCCATTACAAATATATTCTATATATTTTTAAGTAAAAAAAAAAAAATAGAGGAAGAAAAAAGTTTAACATATTCAGTTTGTATATGCATCAGAATTTCTAAGTAATTCTTTTACTTTAAAAAGAAAAATCTAGTGCCAATTTACAAAGATATTCATTAAAAACAAAATAACAGAGAACATTTAATATTGCTGCAAGAAATAAGTAATTTAAATAAAAAAATAAATAAAATAATTTAAAAAACAGAAATAAAGCTACGTTGACTGCCTCTGAGAGTAGTTTACAAAGGAAATCAGGTGTAAAAAGAAAGGAAAAAATAGAGCAGTTACAAAGAGTAAATTAATGGCTGTAATGTGTATGTATCCATGACATCTCCGCTTATGGCCCGTACTCACGGGCTGCAAATGTTGCCTGTCGCCAGCACACGTGAGCGTGTGGGCGACAGGCCGGCGACAGCTCCTCGCCAGGTCCCTCCGCGTACACACGCGGAAGAGGGACCAGCGGCGAGACGGAAGCTGTCGCCGACGTTCCTCCTCCCCCCGCCGGAAGCTCCATTTACCACAATGGAGGTTGCTGTCGCTAGTCCGCGTACTCACGCGGACTAGCGACAGTTGCGGGGGAGGTGCGGCGGCGACTGTCGCCATGCGATTGAAACTTTCAATCGCATGGCGACATGAGCGACGGGCGACAGTTCGGTGTGCGCGCGCGTGTGACGGCCCATACTCACGGGCGACCTGTCGCCGCAACACGCGCGCGCCGCGTGTTGCGGCGACAAAAGTCCCTCGTGAGTATGGGCCATTAAAGTAGCGGAATATTAACAAGAATTTCTAACTTGCACTTACGTTCTGTGTGATGATTTGTCTTCTCTAAACCCATCAACTTTTTATTACAGCAAGAAAAAAAAAATGAAAAAAGTGGTGTTATTTCTCAAGCTCCTACGCTCCAGTGGCAAGTGCAAACCTAAACTTTGTCTGTTTTACTCTCTATATGTGATTCTTCCATGTCATCGCTGATTATCCATCCGCTTGCTATAGGTGCAAGTCTCAGACATTCTTCATCCATGTGTGTAAATAGAGCCAGCAGGTATACTGTGATTTTCTATGTATTGCTGACAATGAATTTTATGGAAGTTGTATGATTTATAGACTAGGAAGCAAAAACTTGCAATAAAATACATTTTATCCACTCTTGTTTTTTTTCCTCCTGCCTCGGCTTACATATTTTAAAAAGGATCTATAAACTTGAAATAGAATATTTAATAATTCTCTTCCAGGTTTTCTCTTTTCTCACCTCTGGGAAACTCACCTTGACATTTATTATAACTCTGAAGTACTGTATTACAGAGCAGTAATATTATTTCAACACCATCAGCAGCATATTCTATATACCTTAAAGACCAACTAAACCCTGGCAACATAATCCCTGGGAGGGTGTCCAAACTATCAGGCTGGCTTTACTGAGATATTGCAAATATTACCTGCTCAGATTCCTCCATTCATTATCATTCAATTAAGTGCATGAATGGGACTCTATAGGGCCACAAGTTGGGCCAGAAACATGAGCTGTGTTAGATTTGAGGGAGGTGTTGCCTGCAAACTCTGCAATGCTGTTCCTTTAGAATGGAGAGACATTGCCAGTATATGGCTGCATATGCACCCCTCCTGCTGCTTTGTGTACCCTCACAGCCATTATGGTGCCAGCATCATTCTCATTCATTTGTGTAATTTCTAAAAGGGCTTTCAGAATTATACTACATGTTTACTTATTATCTCTTGTATGATTTATGTATAAAATGTACCATAGACAATAAGATGGTAGCTACATACAGGCATCATCCAACTGCCCTCAGCTTTACCTCTCTTCTGATTTCTATAGAATCATGATTAGAGAGCTCTCTTACTAGTTTTTGTTGCAGGTACAATTAGCAACTGGGAGTATTTTTAAGAGTGGACCGGTTGTTCCCTTTAGTTAAGTCAGGTAAAATTGATCTCACATCTTTGGCCAGTTTTTGCTGAGTGACAAATCTGTGAACAAAGGCTTTCTCTATTTTTGTATAGTTCTATGTGTTGTGTATATATAGGTCAGCTACCATGTAATCCATTGACATCTGCTGGGCAATACGGACCATATTTTGATGCCATTTTATTGGGTTACACAGGGTATCAGGGTACATAAAAAAAACCCAGATATCCTGATTTCCTGTGCTCCCACATGGGCTCCCCTGCTCCTGACACCACACCCCAGCTAGGCTAATCAAATCCGCTTTCCAACGGTCAGTGGCTAATCATAATTTTAACCCCTACCGGTCTGCTATCTCCTTTACAACTCTAACTTTAACATTATACATAATCTGAATACTACTCCCTACCTAACTTTATGGCAACCTTTCACCTTAGCTTAAGCCTTGAAATGATGCCCAATGCTAAACACTCTGAATCTATCATTAACCCTTTGCTCAGCTGATACTATTCCGTTAATGCAGCACGGTGGCGTAGTGGTTAGCGCTCTCGCCTTGCAGCTCTGGGTCCTTGGTTCAAATTCCAGCCAGGTCAACATCTGCAAGGAGTTTGTATGTTCTCCCTGTGTCTGTGTGGGTTTCCCCCGGCCACTCTGGTTTCCTCCTACATCCCAAAAACATACGGATAGGTTAATTGGCTCCCCCCTAAATTGGCCCTAGACTGCAATACATACACTACACAATACATACATAGACATAGGACTATGGTTGGGAATTAGATTGTGAGCTCCTCTGAGGGATAGTTAGTGACAAGACGATATACTTTGTACAGCACTGCGGAAGATGTTGGCGCTATATAAATACTAAATAATAATAATAATGCAACCTATAATCCTAGCTCGACTTCTGCATTGATTAGCATCTTGACATCAAACCTTACTTTGCCTAACTTACCTCACCTACCTTACCTAGGTTAGTAGCGATACCAGCAGCAACACAAATCCAGATTAGAGATGGCCCGAACCTCCGATTTTCGGTTCGCGAACTGGGTTCGCGAACTTCCGCAACAGTTCGGTTTGCGCAAACTTTCGCGACCGGCAATAGACTTCAATGGGGAGGCGAACTTGAAAAACTAGAAAAAATTATGCTGGCCAGAAAAGTGATCAAAAAGATGTTTCAAGGGGTCTAGCACCTGAAGGGGGACATGGCGGAGTGGAATACATGTCAAAAGTCCTGGGGAAAAGTCTGGATTTGATGCAAAGCAGCGTTTTAAGGGCAGAAATTACATTGAATGCTAAATTGCCAGCCTAAAGTGCTTTCACACATCTTGCATGTGTATACATCAATCAGGGAGTGTAATCCCCTCCTCCCTTCCCTCCTCCTCCTGTCTTGTCTTGTCTTCCAGGGATTTGTAGGATGTCAAAAGCAACCTCACATACATTGGCCAGGAATCGAACCCAGGTCAACCACTATACCACCAACGCTACATGCTGAAACTTCTTGGAGCAGACTTACTTCCTCCCTCCAAAAGACACACATACATCCCCATAAAATAATTAAACAGCAACTGCATGCACAGTCTCTGTGGCACAATCGGTTAGAGCATTCAGCTCTTAACCGAAAGGTTGGTGGTTCAAGCCCACCCAGGGACAGCCTTGCCTTTTGCATTCAACAGTTGTCCAAAGAGAACCCCAGATAGCCATGTAGAATCATCTCTTTCTCTCTCTGGGCTTGAACCACCAACCTTTCGGTTAACAGCCGAACACGCTAACTGATTGCACCACAGAGACGTAGGCAGGGCCGGCCTTAGGTTTCACAGCGCCCTGAGCGTAACCAGATTTTGGTGCCGCCCCCATTCATCCTCTTCACACACGCACACAATATAATATATACACTAAGGGGGGGATCTGCCTACATATACAAGACTAGTAGCCTAGACCCCCCCCACTCCTTAGTGTATATAGGCCACTAGTCTTGTAGGCAGATCCCCCCTTTAGTGTATATATAGGCAGACACTTAGTGTGTGTATATATATATATATATATTTATATATATATATATATATATATATATATATATATATATATATATATATATATATATATAGGCTTAGGCTACCAGATCCCCTTTTAGTTAGGCAGATTCCCGCCCGACTCCCCCTATCATGTATGTATCAAGCATAGATAGATAGAATAACAGTTACAAAAGCATATATTGGCAATATATGCTTTTGTAACTGTTATCTATGCTTGATACATATGTGATAGGGGGAGTCAGGCGGGAATCTGCCGCTCACTCCGCTCCTCCAATGAACTTCGCCTGACCGTCCCCCGCATCACCCAGTCCCATGCACGCCTCCAAGACTTCTCAAGAGCCGCTCCGACACTATGGAACTCCCTACCTCCACCCATTAGGGCAGCCCCCTCCTTCAACACCTTCAAGAAGGCCCTCAAAACTCACCTTTTCACTCTTGCCTACCACCCCTCACAATTGCTCTAAACCCACAGCCGAACTCTGGTCCCCTACCTCTCGTGTCCCTACCTCTCCCTCTAGATTGTAAGCCTTTGGGCAGGGTCCTCACTCCTTTTGTGTCCTACCTGATCATGCACCTCTATTACTGTGCACCCATGCTATGCATTTGAGTGAACCTAACTTGCCTAACTCCATGCTCCCATCCAGTGACTGACTAAGCATTACCTTGTACTCATACTGTGCTGTGTGATCTGGTTTTCTTGTATTCCTGTATTGTCATATTGCTGTTTGTCACCCCTAAATATTGTCTGTAACCTAAATTAATGTCCAGCGCTGCATAATATGTTGGCGCTTTATAAATACAACAAATAAAAAATAAATAAATAAATAACTAAAAGGGGATCTGGTAGCCTAAGACACACATACATACATACATACATACATACATATATATATATATATATATATATATATATATATATATATATATATATATATATATATAAGGCTTAGGCTACCAGATCCCCTTTTAGTTAGGCAGATGCCCCCCATCATGTATGTATCAAGCATAGATAGATAGAATAGCAGTTACAAAAGCATATGTTGGGGTACTGGGGATGGGGAGCGGAGCCTTACTTTTGCTGGTCACTTGGGTGGGGAGATGACCAGGTCTCGACTCGAGGACAGTCACAGGAGGCAGACAGCCAGGGCAGGGCAGGGCAGGGTGGCTGGTACACCACGTTCTGCGTGCTTCCATCCCCTATCACGCTGCCGGGTGCGGGGCGGAGTCTCACACCGCCTCCAAGAGACAGCACCGCAGCCGTTGCTGGTCTTCGCCCCCATCACCCCCAGCGGCACCAGGGGGCAGAGCCAGAGGGAGACTCGTCTCAGACCGCGCAACCAAGCTGGAGCCCGCAGCTGCCGCAGCAGTAAACATATACAATATGCGGCAGGAGCATGGCGCGGCGCCCCCCCTTGGAAGCCGGCAGCCCGGCGCCCTGAGCGATAGCTCCCGTCGCTCAGGTCAAAGGCCGGCCGTGGACGTAGGCAAAGAAGTGCCCATTCTTCCGTACGGCTAAGCGGTCTCACTCACTTTTTCCTACAGCAAAGCATCTGCTGTACAGCAGCAGAGTGGCGCAGCGGAAGCGTGCTGAGCCCATAACCCAGAGGTCGATGGATCGAAACCATCCTCTGCTAGGTGTACTTTGGTTTTTATACCTTGCTTTACCACATGGGCCAATCGGTGGCCATAGCCCCGTAAGAGAAAGTGTCATTAGGGCCTTGCTGTAACATAGATAGTAGTGTAACTATTTCAACTAATGTACCCTTCTTAAACTTGAAGGTTATATGCAAACGTAAGCAGAGTGGTGCAGCGGAAGTGTGCTGGGCCCATAACCCAGAGGTTGATGGCTTCAGCATGTAGCATTGGTGGCATAGTGCTGAGCATAGCTGCCTTCAAAGCAGTTGACCTGGGTTCGATTCCCGGCCAATGTATGTAAGCTGGCTTTTGACATCCTACAAATCCCTGGAAGACAAGACGGGAGGGAGGAGGAGGAGGAGGAGGGAGAAAGGTGCAGGGGAAAAAAAAAAGCACAAGAACAAGATTACCTCTCAAAAGAGCTGTTGTGGGGTGCTATTTTAGGAATAACAATCAGCCAGTAGCAAGCTAAGAAGCTTACAAGCTTACAACCTAACAAATCTTTCCCTATGAGAGTCTGCCAGCAGCTTTCCCTTCACTAATTACTACAGGGACACAAACGACTATAATGGCTGGCGCTGCCTGCCTTATATAAGGGGTGGGGTGGCTCCAGGAAATAGTGTAGCCTGATTGGCTACAACGGGCCTGCTGACTGTGATGTAGAGGGTCAAAGTTGACCCTAATGGTGCACTATGGGGGCGAACCGAACTTCCGGGAAAGTTCGCGTTCGCATGCGATCGCGAACCACCCAAAGTTCGCCTGGAACCATTGGCCGGCGAACTGTTTGGGCCATCTCTAATCCAGATGAAAATTTACAAGAATTATTCATCATGGGAGAAGGTGGGAAGTACAGTCACAATGGGGGTGGAGGTGGGAAGAGCAGGTCACTGCTTTTCAGACAAGCTACATTCCACCAGGCTGATGATCAGATTTGCTTGCATCAGGGGATACTATACTATACTAACATGGATCAGGTAACAGATGGGCTTGTAACCACATCCAGTGTCCTATGTGGGACTATATTTATATGTCCTGAATTTTCTCCTAGGATATACATTTTCATCTTACCTACAAAATAGCTTTTCAGCACCTAACAAATGAAACAATACTAAAAAGTGGGAAGAAAATTAATATCAAATGTATTCAAAATGTTTCCTTGCTTGCTGGTGGCTTAATATGTATTTTATTGACAAGGCATAAAAACATCTCCTGTGAGAAAAAGAAAAGTTAAGTGCATAGGTGCCATGGTCTGCTGACATGCAATGTGCAGCTGCACTACAAATAATTCATAGAAATATTCTGCAATTACATTATCTAGGTAAAGGTGGCACACAACCTCAGTACACTGGAATATTCTCTGTTTTAAAAGCAAGATGTTTTCTTTTCAAATGTTAAGCTACACGCACATATGCAATAACTGTCAGCTGAAATGGCCGATAATGACCTTTCAGTGGACAATCGAAATGTATGTACAGTGGCAGATGAACAATATTGCTCTGACATGAGGGGTTGTTAAGGATCTGTCCTGTTGGAACAACCCCGATGCCTAAACATTACCAATCACAATGCTATTTCCAACCCCTTCCGACTGATTGAAGCTGCTGCATCGTCTGCTGGTCATTGTCTCTTCGCCCTCCTTCATAACAACAGAAAACATCACTAGCGGAGGATGTCTGTACAGCATCATTCTCCGAATTTGTATCAACCTTAACAGGCAGATCCATTCATTCGGACACCTATATGAGATAGCGGGATGGAATTGATTAGGGGTACCCGCTCCCACTGATGCTTGGTTGTGATGCACAGCCGATTTATTTAACGCTTGCGGAGGAATGTTTTCATACGTTTATATGTGTCTAGTTGCTGGGCAACTGGTTATGCGCTACCAGTGGCCACGCCTCATTATCCATGACGGGTGACCCCGGGCGCGATCTCCTGTTGTGAACACCGCCTGGCATCATCAGCAACGATGCACACTGCCTTGCATTACCATACTCATTATACCACCTATATTTGCACACATACGGGGGGAGCGGATTTGCATATATACCTCCTTTCCTCACCTGTTTCACCTTAGTATAGTGGTGATCGCAGCATTAGCAACCACCAGCAGGTGAGATCCCTATGTAGGGCATTACTGCAATACAGACTTTCATGTTAGGCTATGTGTTGATACATTGTGCCACCCTTAGTGTTGATATAGGTATCCAGGGCAATCAGGCTATATTCAGGAAGTGATGTTAGACTGATCATGTGACCTGGTCTAGCTAAGCTGTATCCAGGAAGTGATGTCAAACCAGCAATGTGACCTAGTTTAGTATGCACACTTGCAAACGCCCTCACAGATTTACTCCATGCCTGTAGAGGGTGGCCCTGGTTTCCCTTACTATACACATATGGTTTCCTGCACCATGTATTGGACAACACAAGGGTGGAGTAGGACCACACCCAGTGGGAGGCATCTACCTGAAGTATCACAGATATTTAACCTAAAGCTTCATTTGGCAACTCAGCTCTGACTTTTGCTGTTGCTGCTGGGAATTTTTTGGTGGGGGCTCTTATGTCTCTATTGTATATTTTGTTGCACTGTACACTATTTTTTCCTGATAAAGCCTTTTAGGGTGAAACATGTTGAAGCTGGTGTCATTGTATATATTTCACCCTCTTATGTTATTACCACAGTTTATTGAGCAGTAGACTTTCTACAGGGCCTTGATTTTTTACCCATTGGTTACAATGGCCTACTGACCTACATCTGTCACTGCTCAGCCCTACATGTGTATGAGATAGTTACACCCCTCCCTACAAATCACATATTATTGAGGTGGGGGATCAGAGAAAACCTGAGCACACCTGTAGAGCATGTGAGCCTCCCACACGTACTCATGTGGAGAGGTCTCTTCACATGTCCTGTATATTATATGTTGTGTACCTTACAACTATTGACCTCTAGTACCTTATAGGGCCGTCCTTTGGACTTAAATTAGTAGTACATTTCCCCTGGTACTCTACTCGGAAACGTTTCCATTCTGTCAAGAATCCAGCATATATTTGGCAGCCCCCAACCCCTCTTCACCGCTCAGCCAGCTATCTTACCTGGTGTATTACTTTGGCCAAGTAAGGTCAAGAGCACTCTTCTCCCCACTTCCCAAGCTCACAACCAGGCTGCCCCATAAGTCCTATGCACCCCCCCCCCACACACACACATAGCAAAAGAACATGTAGCTATCCTACAGGCTAGCGACGTGTCTGTTAGCTTTGGCTCTGCAAGGTCGGCCGAGGGATCGGGCTCCCATCCCCACCAGGTGAGATTCCTTGAATGTGTGTATGGGCCTTTAGAGACAGTTGCTCCCAATGACAAAACACTTAGTCACAGAGCATCCTATGACAGATCCCCAGTTGTAGACCACCTATCTAACCCTGTGACATGGTGCTTCGTAACATACCTTTTAGTGATAGGTGTCAGACCCCTTGGTAACAGATCATTCTGTAGCAGATACCCCTTTGACAGACCCTTTGGACAGAATCTTTTGTGACAGATCATCCTGTGATAAATCCTTATTGACAGATTACTTAGTGACAATCCTCATACTGATGGATCACCCTGTGACAGACCACCTAACAACAGATAACCATGTGACAGACTCTTTAGTGACATACCTTTTAGTAAGTTACCCATATGACTGACCCCTTAATGACATATCATTATGTGACAAAGCTCCCATGACAAACCCTTTAGTGACAATTCCCATAGTAACAGAATCCCCTGTGACATGCCCCATATTGACAAATCATCTTGCAACAGATTACCTCAGTGGCAAAACTGTGTGATTATCCTTTTGTCAGAAAGAGATGGAGACAGCAGTCCATATGGCAGGATCCTAAGAGGTAGTGTGCATTCCCCCCAAGAGCAGCTGTAAGCTAAGTTTCTTTTCCACCAAAGTGCACAAGAATGATAAGGGGAAGGTGGTGCAGTCTGCTAAGAATCAGTATGTACTGGAACATATGTGGTAGGCATGGTGGCTAGGACATGTTTCACACATAACATTACTTTGATATGGCTGTCCCTGATAAGAGCTCATTTATACATCTTATTTACACTCTAATACTTGTGAGTCTTCCGCTAGTCGTATATAAATAGGTCCAACACACACAAGCAATAGAACACAGCAGTACATGCATCCAGCTACATTTGAAATTGGTCAGCAGGTGCTCGTCAGCCAATCAGGATGCACTGTCATACACCCTTTACCTGCCATACCACATCTAGCAGCCATTAGCATTCAGGTGGGAGGCTTCAGTTGGACACCATCGCAAGATTGCGTCGCTAGCAGGACCGCCCTGTGCAGGCATTCCTCCCACAGGGGTCCCTCCCTAACCGCTCACCTGTCCGCCATGTCCTAGAGCTGAAAGAAAACGTTTAAAAACACACGATTGGTTCACATGATGGCCAGGGGCCCCGGGCCCCTCTCACTGGCCGGGGCCCCAAGGCCAACACGCGATACCTGGAGGGGAGTGCAGGTGGGCCTGGACCTCTCACACCCAGGCTCTGGACCTCTCACATCCAGAAAACCCACCAACACTGCCTCCATACTGAATGCTAAATCCAACACACACAAGCAATAGAACACAGCAGTACATGCATCCAGCTACATTTGAAATTGGTCAGCAGGTGCTCGTCAGCCAATCAGGATGCACTGTCATACACCCTTTACCTGCCATACCACATCTAGCAGCCATTAGCATTCAGGTGGGAGGCTTCAGTTGGACGCCATCGCAAGATTGCGTCGCTAGCAGGACCGCCCCGTGCAGGCATTCCTCCCACAGGGGTCCCTCCCTAACCGCTCACCTGTCCGCCATGTCCTAGAGCTGAAAGAAAACGTTTAAAAACACACGATTGGTTCACATGATGGCCAGGGGCCCCGGGCCCCTCTCACTGGCCGGGGCCCCAAGGCCAACACGCGATACCTGGAGGGGAGTGCAGGTAGGCCTGGACCTCTCACACCCAGGCTCTGGACCTCTCACATCCAGAAAACCCACCAACACTGCCTCCATACTGAATGCTAAATCCAACACACTCCCTGTGGGAGGAATGCCTGCACGGGGCGGTCCTGCTAGCGACGCAATCTTGCGATGGCGTCCAACTGAAGCCTCCCACCTGAATGCTAATGGCTGCTAGATGTGGTATGGCAGGTAAAGGGTGTATGACAGTGCATCCTGATTGGCTGACGAGCACCTGCTGACCAATTTCAAATGTAGCTGGATGCATGTACTGCTGTGTTCTATTGCTTGTGTGTGTGTTGGATTTAGCATTCAGTATGGAGGCAGTGTTGGTGGGTTTTCTGGATGTGAGAGGTCCAGAGCCTGGGTGTGAGAGGTCCAGGCCCACCTGCACTCCCCTCCAGGTATCGCGTGTTGGCCTTGGGGCCCCGGCCAGTGAGAGGGGCCCGGGGCCCCTGGCCATCATGTGAACCAATCGTGTGTTTTTAAACGTTTTCTTTCAGCTCTAGGACATGGCGGACAGGTGAGCGGTTAGGGAGGGACCCCTGTGGGAGGAATGCCTGCACGGGGCGGTCCTGCTAGCGACGCAATCTTGCGATGGCGTCCAACTGAAGCCTCCCACCTGAATGCTAATGGCTGCTAGATGTGGTATGGCAGGTAAAGGGTGTATGACAGTGCATCCTGATTGGCTGACGAGCACCTGCTGACCAATTTCAAATGTAGCTGGATGCATGTACTGCTGTGTTCTATTGCTTGTGTGTGTTGGATTTAGCATTCAGTATGGAGGCAGTGTTGGTGGGTTTTCTGGATGTGAGAGGTCCAGAGCCTGGGTGTGAGAGGTCCAGGCCCACCTGCACTCCCCTCCAGGTATCGCGTGTTGGCCTTGGGGCCCCGGCCAGTGAGAGGGGCCCGGGGCCCCTGGCCATCATGTAAACCAATCGTGTGTTTTTAAACGTTTTCTTTCAGCTCTAGGACATGGCGGACAGGTGAGCGGTTAGGGAGGGACCCCTGTGGGAGGAATGCCTGCACGGGGCGGTCCTGCTAGCGACGCAATCTTGCGATGGCGTCCAACTGAAGCCTCCCACCTGAATGCTAATGGCTGCTAGATGTGGTATGGCAGGTAAAGGGTGTATGACAGTGCATCCTGATTGGCTGACGAGCACCTGCTGACCAATTTCAAATGTAGCTGGATGCATGTACTGCTGTGTTCTATTGCTTGTGTGTGTTGGATTTAGCATTCAGTATGGAGGCAGTGTTGGTGGGTTTTCTGGATGTGAGAGGTCCAGAGCCTGGGTGTGAGAGGTCCAGGCCCACCTGCACTCCCCTCCAGGTATCGCGTGTTGGCCTTGGGGCCCCGGCCAGTGAGAGGGGCCCGGGGCCCCTGGCCATCATGTGAACCAATCGTGTGTTTTTAAACGTTTTCTTTCAGCTCTAGGACATGGCGGACAGGTGAGCGGTTAGGGAGGGACCCCTGTGGGAGGAATGCCTGCACGGGGCGGTCCTGCTAGCGATGCAATCTTGCGATGGCGTCCAACTGAAGCCTCCCACCTGAATGCTAATGGCTGCTAGATGTGGTATGGCAGGTAAAGGGTGTATGACAGTGCATCCTTATTGGCTGACGAGCACCTGCTGACCAATTTCAAATGTAGCTGGATGCATGTACTGCTGTGTTCTATTGCTTGTGTGTGTTGGATTTAGCATTCAGTATGGAGGCAGTGTTGGTGGGTTTTCTGGATGTGAGAGGTCCAGAGCCTGGGTGTGAGAGGTCCAGGCCCACCTGCACTCCCCTCCAGGTATCGCATGTTGGCCTTGGGGCCCCGGCCAGTGAGAGGGGCCCGGGGCCCCTGGTCATCATGTGAACCAATCGTGTGTATATAAATAGGTACAAGATACTGTAAAGATAATACTTTTTAATAGCTTTCTTAAAACAATGTTTCATGTTGCAAACTTTCAGGGAGCTAGTCCCCTTCTTTAGGCATATTTGTTGATGGAAGCTTTCATCTGAAAATACACCTAAAATAGAGGTCTGGATCCCTGAAAGCTTGTACTGTGAAACATTTGTTCAGTTAACCATTGAAAAGTATCATGTTTATGAAATCTTGTTTTACTCCTGGCAAACATAATACAAACCCTCTCTTTCTTTTATTCCTGCTAAACCTGGCAAATATGTCCTTTTTGGCATATTATGAATACAGCCCCACTTGTTATTCACTGCACATAGTTCATATGTTATGTTTTCAGTAGGTGACAGGGTAGTAGAAAAACATTTATTCCCTAGTAATAAAGATACAATCATTTACTTACACAGATAAATGGTTCTTAGGCATTTTGTCACAGAGGGAATGTTAGTGACATCCCACTGTAAAAGCGAAATCTGTATTTTATAACATGCATTTCCTAGCAATATACCGTAAGTAAGGTGGTGGAAAATGGTAGCTTTGTACTAAAAAAGAACACCAGGCCAATGTCAAGCACTCAGCTGCCGCAGATATCCACAGGGGAACATTAGATATTTTCCTCTGCATTATTTCAGTATATATGCTCAAGAACAAATATACCTAAGAACTCTGTATCCCACAGACCACATTAGCATGCTGGTTACAAAAATACAGAGATGAGTATATAAATACACACACATTATATTTAGAGCCTTTCAAATTTTGGAATGTTGCAGTCTTCCATGCAAAGCACATTTAAATTTTTTCCCCCCCATCTATGTAGCTCACTACATTGTAATGTCAAGGTGAAAAGCTGGAATATCAGATTGACTCAGGTATCAGATTCTTTAACCACTTGAGGACCGCAGTGTTAAACCCCCCTAAAGACCAGGGCATGTTTCCTGAAATTGGCCACTGCAGCTTTAAGGCCAAGCTTCAGGGCCGCAACTCAGCACACAAGTGATTCCCCCCCCCTTTTCTCCCCACCAACAGAGCTTCTTTTTGGTGGGGTCTGACCCCCCCCCCCCCACACACACACACACACACACACACAGTGGTTTGTTTGTTTTTAAACAAATATTTACATTTTTTTTAATTAATGTATTTTGCTATTTCTCCTTTTTTCCCCCCTAAAACCCATCCCTCCCCCCAGCTGGCCAATCCTGGCGATCGACTGTCATAGGCTTCTGCGTATGAGAGCCGATCGCTCTCTTGTGCCTTAGGGGGGCAGCCGTGTCACACAGCTGTCCCCAGTATAGTGCTGCAGCAGATCACAGTGCTGTACTTAGTCAAAAGATGGCGGCTTAGCCGTCTAACAGTCTCCCGAGCGGCGATCGCCGCTCAGAGACTGAAGGCGGGGCAGAGCTCCACCCCCAAGCAGGAGATGCGCGCACAGCCTGCGTGCGATCTCCTGCAGTAGCCGGCCCCAGGACTTGACGCCAATTGGTCGCCCATTGGCGGGGCACGGTCGTTAGGTAGTTAAGAGAAACAGTCGCAAAATTTTCCCAGAGTAAAATGAGTCATAAATCACTTTTCTCCTATGTTGCTGTCACTCACAGTAAGTAGTAGAAATCTGACATGACAGATTTTGGACTAGCCCATCTTTTCAGGGTAGTTCTCTGGGTTTTTTTTTATTTTTGAAAGCTCTTAGTGAATGGCAGTTGCTCCATCCAACTGCCGAAATAGTGAGCAGAGAGGCTGGCTAACATCCTTGTATTAATCATTTTCAGGGAATGTCTTTATAAAGAATAAAGGCCATGCTGAGAATCCCCCATGAAGAGATGGACTAGCCCAAAACCTGTCGGTAATGTCAGATTTCTACTACCTACTGTAAGTGACAGCAACATAGGAGAAAAGTGATTTATGGCTCATTTTACTCTGGGAGAAATGCACTTCTTATTTGTATGTTTTATATTTTAAGATTTTCGCGGCAATTCCTCTTTACGATGCTACATGGAATTTTGCTCTGGTGCATCCCATTCTATTGATCATCTTTGACATCTTTCTACAAATGGGAAGCTACCTGTGCTAAATTTGATTGACTGGACATGATTAGGAAAAGCACACACCAATTTATATAAGGTACCCCTATTGATAGTGGGTATCAGATAAATAATTCATGAGATTAAAAAATTGATTGCAGAGCTAGGGTGCAATAACGTGTCTAGACAAAGATGTGGGGAGGGATACAAAAATAAAAATCCTACAGCATTGAAAAGCATTCAGCACAGTAGCCTCCATAATTTATAGATGGAAACATTTGGAACAACCACAACTTTTTTGACTGGCCTTCCAAATATTATGAGCAATGTGGTAACAGGGCCTTGGCTGAGAATGAAACACCACTGCAAAAATTATCTTCATGGCAAGAATAAAACATATCAGCAAAAGACTTTGGTTTTTCTACAGAAGCCAAACTTTAAAGTGTACCCAAACCAAACATTTTTTTTAATTCAAAATATTTAGTTGCACCACTCTGACACATACAAATATAAATAAACACTCCTTTTAGCCTATGAGCATTTCAGTGCATGCTTTGCACCCTTCTCTTTTCATAACTAGGGTTATACAGGTGGCAGCCATTACTTCTTAGCTTAGTAGGAGGTTTTAGATCATGGGTGTGTTTGTCATCAGCTACCCTCCCTCACAGGGGCATTGTCTATGTGAAATCTCACACAAGCTTAAATCACCTCCCCTGTGGCATCATCAGTAGCAGCCTGTGTTTTGAATATGAAAGGAAGGGAGGGGTTCCTCCAATAAATGTAAAATATTTTATATTTGTCATCATGCAGCTGAAAAAAGGCTGCTATTTATCATTATAATTTAGAAAATACATTTTATTTCTGAAATCTTGTATTTTTAATATGGGTCCACTTTAACTGTTTAGACTCAAAATGAGGCACTTTATCGATGGTTAAGCATCATGCTATGATCAGTGGTTGGTACTGGGAGATTAGTCAGGATTGAAGGAGAGGTGAGCAGAGCCAACTACAGAGTTATAGTTTTATTTTTTTTCTCAAAAAGTTTTTATTGGTTTTGAATATAAAAAGCGATACATCTGTGCAATATCAAAGTGCATTTTACAGATAACAACTTAGCGCAAGTTTAAATTCAGTTTAAGGCACAACAGAATCTGCAAAGGCAGGAAACATTACATATATAAACATTGTGGATATCAGCAGCACTAAGGCAACAATTGCTGATATCCCCAGTCAACAGTTAACTTAATGGGATAATATTAAAAATAGTAGACCACCGCACAGAAGCGGTGGCTCAATGATCTTGACAGTTTGTACCTGTCGAATTTTTGTGTAGATCAGGGGTCAAGAGGGTGTTAAAGTTAGCCTTATGAAATTGACCCATGGGCTACTCCAGAAGTATAAGAGGTGTTATATGGCTAACTTCATTATTTAGTGGATCATCCTGATGGGACAGAGACCATCAGGGGAGAGGTAGGAGAGAGAGAAGAGTAAACAGAGGGGGGAAAGGTGATAGGAGGGAAGGGGTAAGAAGAGAGTGGAGCCGAGCAGTGTCTATCCCACCGTGATGCTGTATTTCAGTGCATGGGTGGTGCCCAGGGAGGCTTTTATTAAATTATACAGCTGTGAAAGACGCAGGAAGCCAATGGGCATAGTGGGGCAGGCGCGGAGCTAGGGGGGGGGGTCGGGGTAGGACAAGTGCCCCGGGGCGCCTGGTCCCCGAGGGCGCCCTCAGCCTGGCTGAGCTGCGGGGTTTTTTTTTGCGGCGGAGGGGACTCAGGAGAGGGGAGCAGCGCAGAGAAGAGGGAGAGCTGTGCGGACGGTGGGGAAGGGGGGCCATATCCCCCCTCCTTCCCTCACCTTAGGTGCTCTCTCTCTCCCTCGCTGTCCCCTCCAATGTCCGGGTGGCTGGCCTGGCAGCGGCGGGCGGAACTCACCTCCGTCTCGCTCCAGCGCCGGCCGGAAGTTCGAGTGCGCAGCCGCTGCTCTGGTCTGGACCAGACCAGAGTAGTGGCAGATCCATCCGGCGCTGCGACGAGACGGAGGTAAGTTCCGCCCGCCGCTGCCAGCCTGAGCCACCCGGACATTGGAGGGGACAGCGAGGAAGGGAGAGCAGCTCTTCTCTGCGCTGCTCCCCTCCTGCTGGGGAGGGGGACACCTGACCTGGCTACCTACTCTGGGCACATATACCCCTGGCTACATATACTGGACATATATCCCTGGCTACCTACTCTGGGCACATATACCCCTGCCTACATATACTGGGCATATACCCCTGGCTACCTACTCTGGGCACATATACCCCTGGCTACCTACTCTGGGCACATATACCCCTGGCTACCTACTCTGGGCACATATACCCCTGGCTACCTACTCTGGGCATATATACCCCTGCCTACATATACTGGGCATATACCCCTGGCTACCTACTCTGGGCACATATACCCCTGGCTACCTACTCTGGTCACATATACCCCTGGCTACCTACTCTGGGCACATATACCCCTGGCTACCTACTCTGGGCACATATACCCCTGGCTACCTACTCTGGGCACATATACCCCTGGCTACCTACTCTTGGCACATATACCCCTGCCTACATATACTGGGCATATACCCCTGGCTACCTACTCTGGGCACATATACCCCTGGCTACCTACTCTGGGCACATATACCCCTGGCTACCTACTCTGGGCACATATACCCCTGGCTACCTACTCTGGGCACATATACCCCTGTCTACATATACTGGGCATATACCCCTGGCTACCTACTCTGGGCACATATACCCCTGGCTACCTACTCTGGGCACATATACCCCTGGCTACCTACTCTGGGCACATATACCCCTGGCTACCTACTCTGGGCACATATACCCCTGCCTACATATACTGGACATATACCCCTGGCTACCTACTCTGGGCACATATACCCCTGGCTACCTACTCTGGACACATATACCCCTGGCTACCTACTCTGGGCACATATACCCCTGGCTACCTACTCTGGGCACATATACCCCTGCCTACATATACTGGGCATATAGCCCTGGCTACCTACTCTGGGCACATATACCCCTGGCTACCTACTCTGGGCACATATACCCCTGGCTACCTACTCTGGGCACATATACCCCTGGCTACCTACTCTTGGCACATATACCCCTGCCTACATATACTGGGCATATACCCCTGGCTACCTACTCTGGGCACATATACCCCTGGCTACCTACTCTGGGCACATATACCCCTGGCTACCTACTCTGGGCACATATACCCCTGGCTACCTACTCTGGGCACATATACCCCTGCCTACATATACTGGGCATATACCCCTGGCTACCTACTCTGGGCACATATACCCCTGGCTACCTACTCTGGGCACATATACCCCTGGCTACCTACTCTGGGCACATATACCCCTGGCTACCTACTCTGGGCACATATACCCCTGCCTACATATACTGGGCACATATACCCCTAACTACATATACTGGGTACATATACCCCTGGCTACATATACTGGGCATTTATACCCCTGGCTACATATACTGGGGACACATACCCCTGCCTACATATACTGGGCACATATACCCCTGGCTACCTGTTCTGGGGACATCTATACTGCTGGCCACCTATTCTGGGGACACCTATAGACCTGGGGCTACCTATTTTTGGGCAAGCATTGCTGTCAGATTGAGTGTATTTTGGGGAACTGCTGCCAGGTGAGAGGTGTCTACCATATTAAGGGGACATTCTGCCTATTTATGTGAAATGCTGTCTATTTATGTGCCTCATGACTGCTGAATTTGTCTTGTTGGGGGCCTCATGGTTACTGAATTTGTCTTGTTGGGGGCCTCATGATTTGTTGGGGGCCTCAAGATTGCTGAATTTGTCTTGTTAGGGGCCTCATGATTGCTGAATTTGTCTTGTTAGGGGCCTCATGATTGCTGAATTTGTCTTGTTGGGGGCCTCAGGATTGCTAAATTTGTCTTGTTGGGGGCCTCATGTTTGCTCATGATTGCGGAATTTGTCTTGATGGGGGTGGGGGGCTTATGATTGCTGAATTTGTCTTGGAACATGCTGGAAGGTACATACTGAGGGAGGGTGGGTGAGCGTGAGCCTGCTAACCTCCATGTACATTTGAAGGAGCGTGACCAAATGTGGAGTACCCATAACCACGCCCACATTTGGTCACGACCCTTCACCTTAGGGGGCGCATTAATAGTCTTTGTCCCCGGGCGCTGAAAACCCTAGCTACGCCTCTGACAAAGTAAGGTTTCCAGACCTTTTCAAACTGTGGGAGAGTGTCATTTGTTATAGCTTTCATTCTGTCGAAACAGAGGGCGTGACTAAGGTTGCATTTAAAGGCGTGTAGAGGAAGAGCTGGGGATCTCCAAGAGCGGGCAATTACACGTTTGGCAGCGAGACAAATGTGCATTAGTAATTTATGTTGGTTTTTAGATATGTCTGGGGGTTTAATACCCAGTAAGGCCACTTCGGGGAGCTTGGGGATCTTTAGTCTAACTGAGGAATATATTACCTGATATACCCTACTCCATAATCTGCGTACTTTTGGGCATGACCACCATATATGTAGAAAAGTGCCTTTTTCCCCACATGCTCTAAAGCACAAGTCGTTGTGACCCGGGTTAAATTTTGCAATTCGGTCTGGAGTCAGATACCACCGAAGCAATACTTTGTATTGTGCCTCTACTAGGGCTGAACTGATGGAGACAGCTGGGGTACACTTCCACATATATTGCAGGTCCTCGATATCTAGAGTGATATTAAGGTCTTTCTCCCATCTAGAAATATATTGTGGTTTGGGAAGATTGTGGGGGGAGATTGCGTTTTTATAGAGTATGGAGATAAGTCCTGGGGCGCCTGGGTTTGAGGCACAGATATGTTCGAAACAGGTTCTAGTGAGTAAGGATTCATGAGGTCTAATATATTTCCTAATGAAATGTGATATTTGCAGGTATCGAAATAGCTCTGCGTCTGGGATTTGTTTGTGCTCCTGTAAGTAAGCAAAGGATTTGGGAGAATTGTCAGTCACTAAGCTATATATTGAGGTTAGTTTGTTTTGTTGCCACCACGCAAAGGCTGAGGGGTTATGGAGACCTGGAAGAAAGTCAGGATGGCCTAAAAATGACATGAGAGGTAGGTGTGGGGATTGTAGCTTTTCCTTATGTCTAACTTGACTCCAAACCTTTAGGGAATGTATCAAGAGTGGGTTTTTAATAGGTTTACGTTGCGCGGCAGTAAGCCATAAAAGGTTGCGGAGGGACATGGGGGAGCAGATCGAGTGTTCAATGTTACACCATATGGGTGGTCGGTCTTCCTCATGCCATAATGTGAGTTGCGCTATTTGTGCCGCTTTGTAATAAGCTGCCACATTAGGGACACCCAGGCCTCCGTCTGTAGTGAGACGGTATAGTGTGGTTCTTGAGATACGGGGTCCTGAATTCTTCCATATAAAGGAGTAGAAGAGAGATTGTATTTTCTTAAGATAGGGGGAAGGCACAGGAACTGGTAGCACCCTAAACGCATATAGGAACTTGGGCAAAATTGTTGTCTTGACCGCAGCTATCCGACCCAGCCATGAAATCACGTACCTCTTCCAACATTCCAACAATTTGGAGACCTCATTGAGTAGCGTTGGGAAATTGGCTTTAAATATTGAGTCATATGAGTTAGTTAAATAAATACCTAAGTATTTTAACTTGTGGGTCTCCCCCATTATAGTTTTAAAATAAAACCCACACATTTTATTTTCCCATTTGTTCCATTTATTAAACGTTTGAATTATTTCCCTAGTACAATGTTTGGCAACAATATTCTATTTGGAATTAAAGATGTAATTTTTCTAAGTTTGTGTTAGTTTATACCATATCACTAATTATAAGACCTTATTTGCAAAAATAACAATATAATTAACATACCCTCATGACATACATATTAAAAAAATCAGAATCCCTAAAGTAGCTATTTATGTATTTGTTTTAAATGCTGTCACTGTTGTTTTTTTTTCTTATGGCCCATACTCACGAGGGACTTTTCTCGCCTCAACACGCGGCGCGCGCGTGTTGCGGCGACAGGTCGCCCGTGAGTATGGGCCGCGCGCACCCCGAACTGTCGCCCGCAACGTGCGCGCACCCCGAACTGTCGCCCGTCGCTGATGTCGCCAGGCGATTGAAAAGTTCAATCGCCTGGCGACAGTCTCCGCCGCAACTCCGCCGCAGCTGTCGCTAGTCCGCGTGAGTACGCGGACTAGCGACAGCAACCTCCATTGAGGTATGAAGAGCTTCCGGCGGAGGGAGGAGGAACGTCGGCGACAGCTTCCGTCATGCCGCTGGTCCCTCTTCCGCGTGTGTACGCGGAGGGACCTGGCGAGGAGCTGTCGCCGGCCTGTCGCCCACACGCTCACGTGTGCTGGCGACAGGCAACATTTGATGCCCGTGAGTATGGGCCATTAATGTTTTATTTTGGTAACTATGGGGGAGGGAAAGTGGTAGAAGGGGTTAATAACTATATGAGATTTATTTTTTATGTATTTATGTGTAATTTTACTTTTTGTCCAAAAGATGTCACCACACTTTAATCCCGTGTACTGTGAACACAGGATTAATTTTTGTGAAGGACCGCTGATGCTGGTGATCATTCATTACTAGCACTTTGATCGGCTTTGGGAACACACGTTCCCATTCACCAATCAGTGTTCTAACAGGTGGTGACAGGTATGTGCATGGGATACAAGTGCACAAGTGCGCAACTGTTGTGGGCGATAGCGGCAGAATACTTATATCTACGCCCACAGAGCTAAGTCTGAAGGGGCGTAGATATACTGTACCTTGTTGAATAAGCGGCTGAGGGTGTTTCAACTAAGAAATGGTTTGAAGAGAAAGTAGAAAAAAAATCTTAAAATTTGGTTTTCACTTTGTCTTTGCAGAATGATGAATGTTGTTTGATGAGAGAATACATGAATAAAAATAAGTTTAGCATAATAGGTTCAACATACACATTCTGTTTGCATCTTGGTACTTACAGTAGACACAAATAGTTACGATACGTATTAAAATCATTATCAACCTCTTTTGTGCACATAGAATAATGGATTAATTTAAACATTTGAAATTCTATGTTTCTGTGACATAAAATATTGTGTTGAATATTGTGTTCTTCCATTATAAATGGACATGTGTAGAACTTCAGTTCTGACTTAGTATTTGGTTACCTCTCAAAGAGGAAGGCTTTACTTGCTTTATCTGCTCTTCAAGGTGCCCATACATTACTTAATTTGTGACTTGATCTGGCAGATTCAATCATGATAATCGATGCAGCAACATGGCCACCCAATCATAATTTATTATCTAGTTCTGTCCAAAATCTATTGTAATTATTGATCTGGCATGCAGGAAGGATGGCACTTGAAAGGGGTCGGGTGTGCAACGGTAGCAGCATTCCATTTCTGAGCAGCCAATGTACTTCCAGCCAGACTCCCCAATATGTAATGTGTACCCCGGGGGCCCGTGTTGAGTGTTGAAAGGTATGTAAGCTCACCTGTCCACTGGCATTCTCCTCCTGTGTCCTTTGTCTTTTTTACATTGATTGATTTTACAGATTTAGTCCGGGGGAATAGATTATGTACACATAGGGCTTGATTCACAAAGCGGTGCTAACTGTTAGCACGCCTGTGAAAACCCCCTTAGCACGTCTAAACAAGCTTTTCGCGCATAAAACTTTACGCGCGTACTACACAGCGCGCAGGGCGCTCCGCGCGAAGTGGCCATTAAAGCCTATGGGACATAAAACTTTGTGCGCGCAAAGTTAGCGCGCGATCTCATTGAGAAATCCGGTGCTAACCTACTTAGCACCCTGGTTAGCACGTCTAAAGACTTTAGACGTGCTAAGTAGGTTAGCACCGCTTTGTGAATCAAGCCCATAGTGTACAAAAGTCATTGGAAATGTCTGACAAACTACAGATTTTGCCAGTCGTGACGAGCAACTGATATCAGGCACTTTGCCTGATCCACCGGATGGATCTACTCAGACGACTGTTAAGCAGATATCCTGCATTTGGCCAGGTGTGTACAGTGTTGTTCAAACAACATTTTCCTTTAGCATGCACACATGAAATGTCACTACTGCTTGCATGCACAGTATTTAAAGTGATTCTGAAGCGAAAATAAACTTATGAGATAATGAATTGTATGTGTAGTATAGATAATAAATAGAACATCAGTAGCAACGAAAAGAGTTTCATATTTTTATTTTCAGTTATGTAGCTTATTTGTAACATTACATCATTGCAGTTTACATTGTACATCGCTGCGATCTACAGCAGCGCTGTACTGGGGACAGCCCTGTCACTCGGCTGTCCACTAGAGTGGCCCCCAAGCGATCGCTTTCATAGGCTGATGCCTATGAGGGACAATCATGGGGATTGGCTGCCGGGGGGAGGGAGGGAGGGGGGGAGGATGAAAAATAATAGTACATTTTTAATTTAAAAAAAGCCTGCAGCAGCAATCAGAGCCCACCAATAGAAATCTCTGTTAGTGGGCAGAAAAGGGGGGGATTCATTTGTGTGCTTAACTGTATGGCTCTGCAGTGAGCTATTAAAGCTGCGGAGCACTCATTTGTAAAAAGTAACCTGGTCACTACGGGGTTGTAAGCCTATGGGCCTTAAGTCTTTAGAAAACAGAAATGACTTCATCCAAGTTGGTCGACTAGCTCAGAGAAACTCTCTTGTACAGATAACAACTCAAGTTTTTAACTCTTACTATAATGGAAAACAGAAAGGGACCAGTGGTGGCTGGTTGGTGTAATGGTTAAGGGCTCTGCCTCTGACACAGGAGACCAGGGTTCGAATCTTGGCTCTGCCTGTTCAGTAAGCCAGCACCTATTCAGTAGGAGACCTTGGGCAAGTCTCCCTAACACTGCTACTGCCTATAGAGCGCGCCCTAGTGGCTGCTGCTCTGGCGCTTTGAGTCCGCCAGGAGAAAAGCACAATATAAATGTTATTTGTCTTGTCTTGTCTTGTCTTGACTTCACATAATATCTTGTTAGGGCTAATGTCATATGTGAATATGTTTATCTGATCATGTCACAATTTCACTTCAGATTCACTTTAAATGATGTAGTCATTTGGAATATCAGTGTGTGGACAATGTTGTTTGAAAGACTTGTTGTTTCTCTTTGTCGAGAGCAAAGTCATTTGCGCAACACTGGATATTTGTTTGTGGTGACTTTAATTTAGCACATGTACGAACCTTAGCAGAGAGTCCTGAACTCTCATACATACATATGTTCTAATTGATAAACAATGTCTGAGATGATAAAATTGATATACCTGGCTCATTGCTAAGGATTCCTTTACTCAGTCTATATAGGTATAATATCTGGTTGGTTATTGAAATTTTCTATGTAAAGGGAAGGCTGCGGAAGAGTATCAAATGAATGGTATTGGGGTTAAGCTGGTTGTTATATCTTTAGCCAATGTATTGTAATCTGTAGCGTACTAAGGATACTTTTGTTTGTTTGTTTGTTTGTTTTCTTTAGGCCAGAACCTGTTCCAACTATTCCATATTTTTTTTTTTACCACAATAAATAGTAAACCAAGAACCTACATACCAATATATAAAAACAGATGTAGAATTATTACACATGGTTGGCTGTATGATACAAAATAATTGAATATACAGTAATTATTAATATAAAGGATGTTCAGTGCTGTGAGTTAAAACAAACAAACACAAAAAAACTGTACACTTTGAAGATGTGTTGATTTTGTAAAGACAAAGTGATCTTTCTTCTGTTAAAGTGATGGAACATTTGGTTCAAAATGCTGTGACATATCAGTGCTAAACAAGTCATTTTGTAACTAAACATTATTTTTCCATTTTTAGCTTGCAGCCAGCTGTGCATGTCTAAAATGACCAAGTTCACTTTATTACCATTACATACCGTACGTATTTTGTCGCACAGAGTAAGGGCTGATTCATACTACAAGAGCTGTTTAATTGCTAGAGATTTGAAAGCTCTTGCTAATGCAATGCTATGGGGGATTTTTACAAAATCACATCGCTCCAGTAAGAACACACACATAGCATTGCATTAGCAAGAGCTTTTAAAATCACAAAGGCCTCAATTCTGGTAGGGTTTTCGAGCAAATTACCTATAGCATTTTTTTACATGCAGTAATGACATTTAGCAATTCTGGTAGATTTTAGTCATGTTTTACCGCATGCGGTAAATTTTAGTCGTGAATTACTGCATGCGGTAATTTGTGCAGTAATTTGCACTAACTTTACAGAAAATCGCTATTGTCATGGAAATTAGGGGGCATGTTAGCACATAATTTACTGATCAGTCCTGCCTGTACCTGACGGTAAAGTCAATTTGTATTTTTTTTTATAGGGGATGCCTATAAATATACTTTTCATAGGTTGCCTACATAATCAAATACATCCCTCTCCCCTCCAAAAAAAAATAAAAAATCTTCCAAAGACTATCTGTAACGATTGGTGTCAGCAACCAGAGAGAGAATCTGATTCTTGACGATCTGCAGTATCCCCAAGAATACAGATATACCTGATTATTGGGGATCTGCAGAATCAAATATGTCTAACCTCTAGACACCTGAGTGATGTGAGTGTTTGGTGTAACAGTACAACTCTGAGAATAGACCACCAGGGACCCCGGTGGCCTGAGTGACTTGAGGAATACTCCCCTGACTGTGGGGAATATTCCTGTAACCTGAGGACTCCCTAGAAGAAGGACCCAGACTGGGTTGCAGGGAGCCCTGCTGCTAATATGAACAGGCTTGCCCTAACTAGGTGTGAGGGCCTATTCTCTATGCCCTGGAACCGGGCTAAGGTATAACATAGAACTGACACAGTATCCTAGTCTTGAGTGGGAGGTCCGTAGTCACAACACCCTGGAACTGGTCTAAAGCATAACATAGAATAACAATACAAGTAATCTGGCTCAGTGTGAATTCCCAGGTCCTCCTGGTTCTAACACACTGTAGGATCTCTGCACAGAGAATTAAATGTGTGCATTAAACACCAAGTGAACACCTGACATAACTGGCTGAGCAAATTTGGCCTGATTGGCTATTCATGAGGCAATGCTCATGCAAATATGCATTTGCTTTCGCATGCCAACTAATGCAGGGTCCATTGAACCAATGCCGCAAAGCGGTTGCCCTGCGGGAATTTTTAAATATTGGGAGGTGAAAGGTGCGGATGGCTCTCCCCGGCGCTGGCCACGCTTGGGGGGGTCGCCTGCGCCGCCCGGCCTCCCCCTCCGGGGTGCTGCTGTGGTTCCCAGGCAGTGAGAGCGCCTGGGACCCCGCGGTCCCTCGGCTGTATGGGGGCATTGGGAAGGCTCCTCGTGGCGCTCCTGGATAGTGCTATTGAAGCATGAACTAATTCCCGCAGGGCAGCCGCTTTGCGGCATTGGTTCAATGGACCCTGCATTAGTTGGCATGCGAAAGCAAATGCATATTTGCATGAGCATTGCCTCGTGAATAGCCAATCAGGCCAAATTTGCTCAGCCAGTTATGTCAGGTGTTCACTTGGTGTTTAATGCACACATTTAATTCTCTGTGCAGTGATTTGTGAATGTCTTTCCCTTGGAGGCGGGTGGCGGATGGCTCATTCTAGGTAGTGTGAGCCCTGGAGTGGGCTGTCAGTGCCTGTCCTCCACCCCCCCTTGGAGTGCAGTGTGTGAGCCAGCCCTGAGCTCCAAAGCTCGGTGCGACCCATGCCTCATTCCTTTCCTTTTCAAATGTGTTGCACCCAAGCTATGCTCAGCAGCAGAACGCAATGGCGTTAAGGTAAGTGCCTGTTTTTAAATATTGGGAGGTGAAAGGTGCGGATGGCTCTCCCCGGCGCTGGCCACGCTTGGGGGGGTCGCCTGCGCCGCCCGGCCTCCCCCTCCAGGGTGCTGCTGTGGTTCCCAGGCAGTGAGAGCGCCTGGGACCCCGCGGTCCCTCAGCTGTATGGGGGCATTGGGAAGCCTCCTCGTGGCGCTCCTGGATAGTGCTATTGAAGCATGAACTAATTCCCGCAGGGCAACCGCTTTGCGGCATTGGTTCAATGGACCCTGCATTAGTTGGCATGCGAAAGCAAATGCATATTTGCATGAGCATTGCCTCATGAATAGCCAATCAGGCCAAATTTGCTCAGCCAGTTATGGCAGGTGTTCACTTGGTGTTTAATGCACACATTTAATTCTCTGTGCAGTGACACTGTAGGATCTGACTAAGGTCTGAGTGCTTCCACATAAGAGTTTGCAATGGCAGACAACCAGCAACTGACAAGCAAGCTATATATATAGTTGCAGGACTCTGCCGCCCCGCCCGAGCCACTCAGCCAATCAGGAGTCCAGCAGGAATCAGCTGATCATCCTGATCAGCTGATCCATCTCCTGCTGGCATAAAGGTCTGACTTCTGGCTCGCGCGCGTAGTTCTCCATCCAGGTGCACTAACAGACCCTGCCACACCAGACGCACGCTGCTGCATGCAAACTGCCGCATTGGACGCGGAAACAGCCGCCTTGCTGCCAGTACATGCGGCGGTCTTTCCACAATCTATCATATTATCAGATGCATGCTGCTGCGTACAAACCGCCGCGCTGGACGTGGAGCCAGCCGCCTTGCTATCAGTACATGCGGCGGCTTTTCCGCGTTTTCTCACACTATCCTAACATATGGAAGACAATTAAAGACTACTTTTATTTATTTACTGCATGCTTGCCGATGAATTGCCACACTTTTTACCGCACCTTATGCATTTTCGGCACGTTTTACTGCATGTTCAGAGATGTGGAAAAATCTTTTAGAATTGCCAAAAAAAAAATGGAAAATACTGCATGAAGTATTTTATGGCCAAAAAAATATTTCCCACACATAGCTACTAGAATTGAGGCAAAGTGCTTATAAAAGCTCTTGTAGTGTGGACCAGCCCTCAGACGCACACTGGAATAATCACCTACAGTAATCAGCTACACACCTGGTAGGCGCTGTGCTGTCAGCAAGGCTGTTGGTGTTTTCAGTCCTGATCATAAATCAAGGTAAGAAATCTGAATTGACCTTTGCCAAAACCCTTGCAATATACACATCTGAATTGAGGGGATTGCATATTTTTAGCAACCAAGTAGAATTTCACTATAAGGTAGAGTTCACGATAAAGGGGTCAAAAAAGATCTATTAGGGCCCGTTTCCACTTGTGCGGTGCGAATCGCCGCGGTAAAAATTCGCATGCGGATGCGAATCTCGCATGGATGACACTGTATGCGAATTTAACCATGGCAGTGCTGGTGTGCTTTTCCATTGATTTCCATGCGAATTTGCATGCGATTTCGCATGAAAATTCGCATGCCAAAGCCGCAGGCGATTTCCCTATTAAATACATTAGCGGTGATTCGCATGCATTCCACACGCAGGCGAATTCTGAGGGCTCTACCGTGCAGAAAAATCCTGCACAGAAAAACGCTCAGGAAAACTGACAAGTGGAAACAGACCCATCCACTTGTATTGGCTATGCGAATCTGCATGCAGGAAACGCTTGCAGATTCGCGATAGTGGAAACAGGCCCTTAAGCCTAGTACACACTAGCAATTTTGATGGATCAATCATTGGTCAATTTTACCACCTCCATGTAGTATGAGGGCCAAACAGATTTTCAACTCTATGCAGATTATATTGGTAAATGGTCATACTACATGGAGGTGGTAAAATTGACCAATGATTGATCCATCAAAATTGCTAGTGTGTACTAGGCATTATGGTTACTAGATTGCCTACTGTGACTCAAAAGTGGATATCTATAGAAGAAGAAAAATAGAACAGAGAACAGGTAAAGGGAAAGTAAAGCGAAGCAAGAGGTGTGCATGGCTATGGGAATTTGGACATTTGTATGCGGTACACACACAAAAAAAAATGCAGCGTCACTACAAGACCTAAGGAATGTAGATTGCAAACCTGAGAAAAACTCACAACACTGACTGGAGGGGAAAAGGACACTGACTCATTGACTTTACAATGCAAAAGGTGGAGACACACAGTATACAGTATACAAGGGAGGGGTCAGCATCTGGAGGGAGCAGGAGGTTCTGAGGAGCTGTTTAGGCATGTTACAGACAGGGGAGATCTTTGAGAAATGGAGTTCCACTAAATAAGAACCTGAGAGAAGTCATGCAGGTGCGCATATGGGCGGTGGTTATGAATTACAATGATACTGGTATTGGTATTTTTAGTATATTAGTATTATTAGGCAGCACAAGGAGCAGTTTGCAGTGTAAAGCATAGTTTAAATTTTATTTTCAACTTATCTGGAAGCCAGTGAAGGAATTCGTAGAGGAGCAGCAAATAAAGATGAAGATTTAAAGTATTATAAGACTTGGAAGTTCTGCTCCAAGCATCTGTTGATCATATTTGAAACGTTGTCCAGATGTGTAAAATGTTAGTCAGGGCAGTTTCTAGGCTAAACTGCACCCAGGGCGATGGTGTAAAAATTGTGCCCCCTTCCCCCCACTCCCGTGGACTCGGGAACCTTTACTCTTTAGGAACAGAAACAAAGCCACAGGTCACAAGTAGATCTTCCTACTTTCTAGTGACCAGCCACTCATCCAGGAGGAAGCAGGAAAACACCCAGGTGAGGAGAGCCCGGAAAGCCGACTCCTCCATGGGTGCCGCGCACTCACAGCCTGCAGTACCGCTACAAGACATCAGGTCAGGTGTCATCACGTGGTGGTGACATGATGATGACTTGAAGTCTGACGCAGGCAGCCTGGGAGGAGTCAAGGAAGGTGATCGTGCTGGTAATCTTCTTTCTTCTTCCATTTGGCTGCACTACATTTCACCAGCTCCCTAGCAGTTATGTCCTTCTGCCTGCGCCCCCCTTCTTCTACTTGCTGGTCTGCGCCCAGTGCAGTCGCCCTGCCCGCACTGCCCAAGAAACGGCCCTGATATTAGTATACCCTTAGGGCTCAGACACACTAAAAGCGCTTTTCTGAGCGTTTTTTGGCCATCAGAGCTTCGCAGAGTTTTTAAAAAAACGCTCCCATTGGCTTACATAAATGTGCAGAAGTACCGACTGGTGCAATAAAGCCAGATTACCAGGACTAATTGCAGCTGAATGGAGTCATCCGGGAGGACAGCGACTGATGCATCCGTGCTCATGGGGCTGGAGGAAGCCCTGGGTGAGTATAACATCTTTTTATCCCACAATCTCAGTTCTTAACCCACTACTATTCTACTATTAAGAAATGACTCACCACCTGTCCTTACTGATATGTGACATTGCATAGTTTGTGACAAGTCCTCTTCAGAGACAACAGGGGTCTGATTAGAGCCCTGGGCCCATATGCAATTAACTTTTTCCTGAGTTTTCTCCTAGGTAATATTTTTAACCACTTGAGGACCCACCCTTTACCCCCCCTTAAAGGGAACCAGAGACGAAGCACCCTTGTGTATTTTACCATGTATATCAGTAAGAACATTAGAGAAAACACTTGCTCTCTGTTTCCTCCTCACTGCTAAAAGTGTCTGTTAACAGCAGTCACAAGAATCCCAGACTGAGCAATTAAATCTGGCTTTGCTGGGAATGATTATAGCTGAGTCATTATAGCAAAGCCACAAGGGGGCAGGCTTGGACTTGAAATAACACCACAGAATACAGACTTAGCTATAATCTTTCTGTAGCAAAGCTTGACGGAGCAGCCTGACTTCTCAGTCGGGGATTCTTATCAGACGTGATAACAGTCAGATTACACAGAGAACAATGAAACAAAGGGCAGATTAGGTGTTTACTGTCATGTTCCCACTGATTTATAAGGTAAAATACAAGAGGGTGCTTCATCTCTGGTTCTCTTTAAGGACCAGCGCTGTTTGTTGGGATCTGTGCTGGGTGGGCTCTGCAGCCCCCAGCACAGATCAGGGTGCACGCAGAGCGATCAGATCGCCCCCCTTTTTTCCCCCCTATGGGGATGATGTGCAGGGGGGGTCTGATCGCGTCTGCGTGCAGGCATGTTGCGGGGGGGGGGCACCTCAAAGCCCCCCTCCGCGGCGACATTCTCCCCCTCCCTCTCCTACCTCCCTTCCCCGGAGATCCGGGCTGCACAGGACGCTATCCGTCCTGTGCAGCCAGTGACAGGACGTCCCCTGTCACATGGCGGCGATCCCCGGCCGCTGATTGGCCGGGGATCGCCGATCTGCCTTACGGCGCTGCTGCGCAGCAGCGCCGTACAATGTAAACAAAGCGGATTATTTCCGCTTGTGTTTACATTTAGCCTGCGAGCCGCCATCGGCGGCCCGCAGGCTATTCACGGAGCCCCCCGCCGTGAATTGACAGGAAGCAGCCGCTCGCGCGAGCGGCTGCTTCCTGATTAATCAACCTGCAGCTGGCGACGCAGTACTGCGTCGCTGGTCCTGCCGCTGCCACTTTGCCGACGCGCGGTATAAGCGTGCGGTCGGCAAGTGGTTAAAGTTATCAATAAAATGAATTTTAAGCCACCAGCAAGCAAGAAAATGCTCAAAATAGTTTTGATAGTACTTTTCACCTACTTTTTGGTACTTTTTCCATATCAACGTGCTGAAAAGTTATTTTATAAAGAAGCTGAGCTGAAAACTCAGGAGAAAAAGTGAATTGCATATGGGCCAGCATTTTAGCATTTTGAAACAAAGTAGAGGAACACCATAGTGGTCGGCACTACCTGGAGAATTAGCCCTTTAGATATGGCAGGATGGACTCAAAGTCAAACCCATGTTCTTAACTGCGTGCTCAGGATGACGTGGTGCAACAGCATTTCAATGTCAAAGGAAAAAAGTGAAAAACATCCGGCACTGCAGTAAATGGAAATTGTGTTTATTCCAGACTGTGCTCAAAAGTGGAATGCATACAGCAGACAGTTCAAAATATAGAACAATACAGTCCTACCATGGGTGTGTAGATGGCAGTGGGTGCAGGGTTTGATTCAGGCAGCCTAACGGCCGTTTCGCACGGTGGTGCTTCTTCTGAGCTCGACCACAGGTGGTCGAGCCTCAGAAGAAGCACCGCTGTGCGAAAACCCCTCCAGAATTAGAGGCCAGGGCCGTTTTGGTGGGCAGGAGAGGGTCGCAACATGAGAGGAAAGCATGGCCGCACATCGGCAGGCTGGGGGACAGTCCCCCCCCCCCTTACCTCGGGCTCTCCTCTCAGCGCTCCCCTCCTGCAATTATCAGTGGCAGCACGTGGGTGGTGGCAGGATCACATACCTCCCTTCCACCGCCGAAGCTTCCTCTAAGTGTCTGACGCTACTTCCTTTAAACAGGAAGTAGCATGAAGCACTTACTGATGGATCTCCGGGGTGGATGGAGGTATGTGTCCTGCCGCCATCCGCATGCTGCAACTGATTATTGTAGAAGTGAGTGGAGTGCGCTGAGGGGAGAGGTGAGGGGGACTATCCGCCCTCCCTGCCGATGTGTGGCCAAGCTTTCCTCTCATGTTGTGACCCCACAGGTGGTCGAGCCTCAGAAGAAGCACCACCGTTCGAAACGGCTGTTAGGCTGCCCGAATCAAACCCTGCACCCACTGCCATCTACACACCCATGGTAGGACTGTATGTTCTATATTTTGAACTGTCTGCTGTATGCATTCCACTTTTGAGCACAGTCTGGAATAAACACAATTTCCATTTACTGCAGTGCCGGATGTTTTTCAGAAGGTAGGTGAAAAAGTACTGTTAAATTGTTCAATGTTTGTTTGCTTGCTGGTGGTTTAAAAGACATTTTATTGGCAAGTTTGAAAATTTCACTTAGGAGAAAACTCAGGTGAAAAAATAATTGCATATGGGCCAGAAAGATCTTGACTCTTGACTTGACGTTCACCACAGGCTGCAGCAATGAGGACTCTGATGTGAAGCAGGTGTGACCTCTAAACAGTGAGCAGAGTCTGCATAATATTTATAGGTATAGTTGCCCCCAGTATAGGTAGCCACACATAGGCCCCCCAATAGGTAGCCAGGTATAGGTGCCTCAGTATAGGTAGCCAGGCATATGTGCCCCAGTAGCATAGGAGGCCCTAGTATAGGTAGCCAGTATAGGTAGCCTTGTATAGGTGCCCCAAATATAAGTAGCAAGGTATAGGTGCTCCCTGTATAGGGAGCTAGGTATAGGTGTGCCCAGTATAGGTAGCCAGGTATTGGTGCCCCCAGTATAGGTAGCCAGGTATAATTTCCCCAGTATAGGTGCCCCAGCATAGGTAGCCAGGTATAGTTTCCCCCTGTATAGATAGCCTGGAGGGGGAGAAGCAGGCACACACAGCCATGGGAAGGGGGACCAACTCACCCCTCGCTCACTTTGGGCCCTTCAGCACTCCCCCTCCAGAATTAGAGGCCAGGGCCGTTTGGGCGGGCAGGAGGGGTCGCAACATGAGAGGAAAGCATGGCCGCACATCGGCAGGCTGGGGGACAGTCCCCCCCCCCCCCTCACCTCGGGCTCTCCTCTCAGCGCTCCCCTCCTGCAATTATCAGTGGCAGCGCGTGGGCGGTGGCAGGATCACATACCTCCCTTCCACCGCCGAAGCTTCCTCTAAGTGTCTGACGCTACTTCCTTTAAACAGGAAGTAGCATGAAGCACTTACTGATGGATCTCCGGGGTGGATGGAGGTATGTGTCCTGCCGCCATCCGCATGCTGCAACTGATTATTGTAGGAGTGAGTGGAGTGCGCTGAGGGGAGAGGTGAGGGGGACTATCCGCCCTCCCTGCCGATGTGCGGCCAAGCTTTCCTCTCATGTTGTGACCCCTCCTGCCCCCTGAAACGGTCCTGAGCGGGGGGAGGGGGGGGCAGTGATTTTCTTTTGCAGGGGGGCCTGGGGACTTCTAGTTACACCCCTGGCTGCAATCTAACTAATTACATTGGATAAATGCTCTACTTTTGCAACCATTTTTTGCACATCTTGTTAGACAGGGATTTTTTTTTGTGTGCAGTGTTTTTAGCTCACCATATTAGTGCAGATATAGAAGTGTCCAAGTGGGATTTTGGGCTATATTCCTGTATGCTCTAGCCATCACCCACCATTACATATCATTTTCAGTGACCACATTACACTATGCTTATATTTATGTGTGCTTTGAGCCTTATCTTCTTTAGCATCATTTTATCAGAAATGTTAAATGTTACATTTTAATTTTCTGGTGCTTTACCTCAATATTTATGGAATGTATGCAGCTGAGAATTGAGCAAGTCAAAATCATCAGCTACTGTTTTTGTTGCTTCAATTCCAATGTGCATACATTCGCACAAAACAAGCAAAAAAAATGTATCCAAAATGATTAGCATCACATTGATCTTATCTTATCTCTATAAGTTACTCTCTATAGTGAGAGTCTAGATCACAAGAGAAAGCACTTTTGTATATGAGGGTCATAGTTGCCAATCAGCTTGGAGCAATGGACCGTTTTCATGCTTTGATAGCTGCTGCAAAGTTTGCAATGGGGCTTGAGTCACAAAATGGTGCTAACTGTTAGCACGCTGTGAAAAGTGCTTTGCGCAAAATTTCGCGTGATAACGGTTATCGCGCACAAAAATTTGCGTTCGCAAATTTTTTGCGTGTTAACGTTTGGGTGATAAATGAACGTTGACACGTGGAAAATTCGCGTTAACGCACAAACACAAATTCTTGCACGCGATTACCGGTTTTTGAGCGATAACCGATTTTACATGTGAAAACGCGCTAAAACACGTAAAAAGCCGTGCTAACAGCTAGCACCGTTTTGTGAATCAAGCCCATGGAATGTATTTTCTCTGCTTTGGTAGAACAAGCAAATTTATATAGCAGCATAAAATGATCTGTCTGTCCATCTATGTGTGGAATGAATGCACCAGAGATAGTAAATAGAATTTACAGAGTGTTCCTACACTGACCACTTAAAAATAATGTACTGCAACTGCAGTACACTTTGTACTATATCAGTAGAGCATCACTCTGTAGAAAAGCATGTCTCGGAGGAAAACATCAGTTCATCCCTTTTACCAGCAATCTCAGATATTTTATTGATATCTGGGCATTCCCTCGTAGTTTAGTACACCTCAAGAAAGATTATAGTTTATCCTAATTGGGGTGAAACCTGCCTTAAGGGTAAATTCACTCCAACACAGCACAGCTGGCATGTAACTGTGAATCATCTGTGTGGTAATGATTGACTTCATTCCCTCTTAAGATCCTACGCTTTCAGATTAGCTGGGAAATCAACCAAATGATGGTGTGTCTGTAATACACACTGTTTATATGAATACATGCTGTACATGCTCATTTTTACTTTCATCTAAATCATATGTTTCCTGCATTTAAAATACTAATTTAAAGCAGTTCTATGAGCAGAAATCTAAAAAAGTTATTTGATTTTCTATCTGCATCTATCCAGATGGCAGCTGAAATATGTAATAAGTTGTTCACATTTGCCAGAAAATCACCCCAATAACCCTCCTTCAATGAGGCACAACACACAGGGCCGGATTTAGGCCAAGGCCGCCTAGGCCATGGCCTAGGGCACTACAGGGACAAGGGCACCAAAGCAGCAGGCTAAACTGATGCAGCAGTTGCAAGCTTGTAAATGCTACAATGCAGGGAGATCAGGCGAGCACCTGACCGCGGTACTCTGCTGTTAGCTGCTAGTTTGCATTGTGGCCGTCGGCTATGGACTTTGGCAGCATTGGAGACAGAAAGAAAGAAGAAGCTTTTACACTGGAGACAAGGTGATGGCTGATGCAGTTTGAAGGTGAGCTGGCTACCTATACTGAAAGGGGGGGGGGGAGGGATTAAGGGAGTCATCTGGCTACCTATACTGGAGGGAAAGGGGGGAGGGGTCATCTGGCTACCTATACTGGGGGGAACGGGGGTTATCGGGCTACCTATATTAGAGGGAAGGGGGGAGGGGACTTCCAGCTACCTATACCAGAGGGAAGGGGGGGAGGGGTCGTCTCGCTACCTATACTAAATGGGGGGCAGCTGGTGACAGTGGCCTTGGGCAGTAAAGAGTACAAATCCGGCCCTGACAACACACACTGTTCTAGGGGAGTTTTTTTTCTGTTTGTATCTTCTGTTTCTCAGTTTCCACTGGCAATCATTCAGGGGAGGAGGGAAAGGGGGTGGAGTCTTGAGCAGGTACTGGGTGGTGTTTAGCTCACTCTGGAATGTTGTACTCTTTCCAGTGGCCAACTTAAAATAGTATTCAAAATCACATAATAGAGACATAGGGAAAGGGAACAGCATTTGCCAGACTTTTGTGAACACAATGCACCTAGTCAATGAAATTCCAGCTTGGCTGATTGCTGTACACCTAAATAATGCAAATGCAGAGGACAAAGCATTCTACTGGTGCATGGTCAGCATTACAGCATTACATTTCTGTACATCAGACGTTTGTCACCTGAAATGATCTTTCATTGTTATTTTAGGGTGCCTTATGTCTAATAACGATTTATTTATTTTAAGTATTTATATAGCGCCGACATATACGCAGGGGCTCATAATCTAGTCCCTACCATAGTCACATGTCTATATCATGTAGTGCAGGTATCATAGTCTAGGGCCAATTTAGGGGAAAGCCAATTAACTTATCTGTATGTTTTTTGGGATGTGGGAGGAAACTAGAGTGTCTGGAGGAAACACATGCAGACACGGGGAGAAGATACAAACTCCTTGCAGATGTTGACCTGGCTGGGATTCGAACCACTACGTTACCGTGTTATGAAGGATCATTTCAGGTGACATACGTCTGATGTCTGTACAGAAATGTAATGCTGACCATGCACCAGTAGAATATTCTGACATATTTTGATTAGATCAGTCTTACTTACAAACTTACAAGACATCTGTGTGACCACCATAAATTAACTACAGTCTAAATGGTTGTCCATCACGAAAAATACAAATATTTTTTTTTTCATTGATGTTTAACCTGGGGCTTTGAGCCTATATGTAACATTTGGCTACAAAATGTCGCAGTAGGTTCCTATTACAGGGTAGGTTAGGGCTGGTTTAGGAACAGTTGTGCGTTAGGACAGGGTTAAGTGTTAAAGTGAACCTAAAGTCAAATGAAAAAAACGAGATTTTCCCTCAGCCCCCTGCAGCCGATCTGTGCCCTCGCAGCTCCGCTCCGATGCCTCTGCACCCGCCGGCGAACACTTCCGGTTTGGCCGTCACCAGCCGACAGGCATGGGAACGCGAGTGATTCTTCGCGTTCCCAGCCTGTATATCTCTCCCTATGCTGCTATTGCGACCTCCTGGAGCATCTGAGCGGGGCTGCGAGGGCACCGATCGGCTGCAAGGGGCGGAGGGAAGCCCCAGGTGAGTAAATCTCATTTTTTTCATTTGACTTTAGGTTCACTTTAAGCTGTGACCATTTTAGGTTTTTCTTAAAACAGCCTCGTTCACATCTAGCTAGCGCAGATGGCCGTGCGATCCGAACGCAGCGGATACGATCGCACGCCATCTGTGCCGCTGCCTGCGGCACTGCTGATCCCATCCATTGACAGTGATGGGATCAGCTCTGCGCTTCCGGGCAACATGCTGGCAGCAGTACGCAAGCGCTTCCTAGCACATCGTACTGCTGCGCATCGCAGTAGATGTGAACGGTGGAAGGGCTGTCTATGCCCTTCTGCCGTTCCTGCGTTTCAGCACATCATATGCGCTTCCAAATGCGTACGGAAGCGCGTATGATGTGAACGAAGCCTAAAAATACCTGATTAAAGTCATGATGTTGATAGATGGTGAAATTGCTTAGGTTTCAGTTAAATTGTAGCTTATGTGAGGTCAGATGTAGGCAATTGGGAGGTAAGGGGCTAAGGGCAATGATACAGGTAGGGCTACTGAGTATAGTAGTATGGAAGAGATTTTGGTTAGTTTTGGCATTGGAGATCGGAGAGGTTAAGATAAGACAGAACAGAATACAGAACAGAAAACTAGGCTAGGGATAGGCTAGATAAAAAGGTAAGGAGAAGTAAAGATCAAATGGAGGCTTTACTTTTTTTTTGGACCACAGGGCTGGGTAAGAATGCCAATATCCTGCACTTAATAGAAAGGTAAAATAAACTCTGGTGCTGAAATTGTACAGATGGCGGATGAAACTATACATGATGCTACCAACATAAAGGCTTTTGCATATAAGACAAGACACAGAACATTTATATCAAGCCTTTCTCCTAGCAGACTTAAGCCACCACAGGGGCAGCCACTAGGGCATGATTAGTAGTTAGTAGGAGTGTTAGGGAGTCTTGCCCAAGGTCTCCTACTGAATAGGTGCTGGTTTACTGAACAGGAAGAGCCAAGATTTGAACCCAGGTCTCCTGTGTCAGAGGCAGTACACTATCCAGCCACTATCACATAAACATGCAAATGTAGCTTACACATTCATATTCATCCTTGTAGTAAAATGAATAGGACACTTCTGGAGTGATGGTGGTGAAAGGGAGACAAACAAGATTGTCCCCCCAAAAAAAATCCTCGTCTTAAACTTGCTTCATGTTTATAACACGTTGTTACGCATGCTGGACATGGTTTTACTTGCTGTATTTACTCAAATTGCTTGTAGGCGCTGTGTAGAGCAATGTTTTCAAGTCCTAGCACGGATAATATTATTTCATATACCCCTTGACATGTATACATTTATTGGCAGTACATCTCGGTACAGCTTTAATGCTTTTAAATAGGTAAAGTTACTTTGTTGTTATATGTATAGATGTGATTTATCATTTATAAAAGTCAAACCTTGTTATGATGAATTGTCTGTGATAAGCACAAGTACCCTCTGAACCCGTCAGAAGTACCCCCAGGGATATGCATACCACATGTTAAGAACTAGGGGTCCAGCGGATTAGATGTCTGCAGACTTGCTCTCTGTGTGATGTATGACTGCGGATTCTGTACTTTGCACTGACAAAAAGCATGCACTGGCCTCTTGGCTGCACCAGTAGCTCCAATTTGTGCTTTCCTGGTTTCTTTGATTCTGCAGACTGACATAGCTTTGATTAGTGTTATATCAGGGACTGCTAGCAGAATTTTCTTTTTTGTACTGGGATTTGCACTGCTTTCTCAGTACTGTCTGCCAACACTTTTCTCATGGGGAGTGCTTAGAGTTCCACTGTACATTATGTAAACGATGTTCGTATGGCTATTTTGCAATCTTCTGGAGTTTTTACAGGCACTTGGGGCAGTCAGATATAGCTCCATTTTCCATATAGTTGTCATTTTTCTCGAAATTTTTCAGAGTATTAAAGCAGTTGTAGATTTAAAATTATGCACGTCTATCCAGTGCATTTTGCTGTGCAAAAAGTACTGCACTACATTATTTTGGTTTTACTTATTCATTTTTTTCTTTTGCTTGCTGAGGTCAGGCTGCAGATAACTCCACTCTGACCCTGCTGGGCCCGATTTACCAAAGGTCATCAAAGATAAATTAGCATGCCAAACTAACATACACCCCTGCATGCAACAGTCCAAAGCTCATTGACTACCATCTGTGCAGCCTTCACTATTATCTGATATGATCTGGATGAGGGCTGCAAATCCTTGTCACCTAATACTAGGCAAAGTCAGAAAGTAAGCTCTCAAACTCATTTAGTACTTGTTGTTGTAATGTTTCATCTTTACTGAAGTAGTAGATCATTTGTTATTTTAAGGCCTCTTGCCTGCACGCATTTCCGATTCAGATTCCGCTTTTTAATCAGTTTTTACATCCGATTACGATTTTTAATCTTTACTGCATGCTGCGTTTTTGATCCGATCTTCTGTTGAATGTATTCAGGGAAAATCGGAAATTGAAAATCGGAATCAGAAACTGAAATGGAATCGGAATCAGAATCGGAAAACGGATTTGCGGTGTGCAGGGAGCCTCAGTGTTGAGGCAGTCCTAGAGCATGGCAGTACTTGGCTCAGAGTTGTTCTCCGAGCAGTCAATTAGAGGCTTTGTCTATCTCTCACTTTAAATATAAAGTGATGGAGGGAATCCTTAGAATCCTGAAATAGAAATGACACTTGCAGGTATGAAATAGCAGTATACATTATTTAGACACTTCATAAAAATGTACACATAACCTAAACATTTATTTTTAATGGTTGGTCAGAGCGCACTCAAGGGTAGTAGTGTTACTAGGGCTGTGGAGTCAGTACAAAAATCATCCGACTCAACTCTGACTCCTCAGTTTATGAACCACTGACTCAGACGACAAGTACTCCAGATTCTAATCCCTACTGTAGTCATATGTCCATCACAGTCTAGAGTCAATTAATGGGGAGGCCAATTAACTTATCTGTATGTTTTGGAGATGTGAGAGAAACCAGAGTGCCCAGAGGAGACCCACACAGACACGAAATGAACATACAAACTCCATGCAGATATTGCCCTGGCTGGGATTCAAACTGGGGACCCAGCTCTGCAAGGCGTGAGTGCTATCCACTATGCCACCATGCTGCCCAAGCTAATATGGCTTGTATCGTCCTCATATTCCCCCCCCCCCCCCGCCAACCGCCTAATGCCGATGGGCAGTCGGAGGGTGGTGCCGCCAGGACCGCCTAACGCCAATGCCGTCACGTCCTGAAGGTGGGGATCATCAGGGAATGTGTGCGCGTTCCCTGCTGTGATGTAAAGCTGCACACAGTAAACAGCCTATCAGCTGCGATCTGAGCTGGCAGGCTGTTAAAAAAAACAAAAAAACTGTTTTTTTTTTATTTGCACAGGACACAGCATTGTCACTAAGCTGTCCCCTGGAGTGGCTCACGATCTAATCATTCTCATAGGCTGTTGCCTATGAGAGGCAATTGCAGTGTAAGGATCTTGCCTTAGCCTTTTTTATTTAAAAAAAAATCATAGTAAAATTAATTTAATTTAAACATAATTCACATGGCAGCATCAATCAGATACCATCAACAGAAAGCTGTGTTGGTGGTAATACAATGAGGTAAGATTAATTTGGCTGCTAAGTTGTATGGCCAAGCAATAAACTGTTAAAGCTATCATATAAACTTACCCGACTATTTCCCACTGGACCCCACTGTATTTGGGGGTAGTAAACCTAGGCCGATCTCACACTAGCACGTTTTCCTTGCATCACGTTCATTGCGTTGCGTCCCTTCCGCAGGGTAGCGCTAAAGCAATGAAAGTCTATGGGACATTTCATACCAGGTGCAGTGCAATATGGTGCACTGGAAGCATCAGCGCATTCCGGGGCAACATGAGCAGCGATGTACAGTGACCGGAAGTCATGTAAGTCAATGGCACCGCAGATATTTTAAACTGTTTTGCATGTGCGTTGTGGTGTGCGCATGCACAGAGGAATATTTTATCAATACACTTCCTTATAGCTTGGATTTTCTAACACAGGAAGTTAGCGCTAGAGAACCTCACTTATAGTTTGGCCAACTGCCAAAAGTTATAGTACCGCGCATTACCACCGGTATCTTCAATGCCTGTTTTTAGTATTGCGGTGTGATCATCCAATCGCACCACATCCCAAAACACTGTTTGCTGGTGTGAAACCGACCCAACATGTACTGCTTGTCTTGTAGTGTGTCCACTATTGCTGCAGCCCTATATCATTAATAAGAAAGTGTTAGCACATACTAATAAAACAGCTAAAGGCAAATGAATAATATTATCTGGTGTTATATTCTGTGTTCTGTCAAAAGAAAAAAAAATATGTTCAGTTTCAAGAAACATATAAAAAGTTTGACTGTGTGGCTTCAGCTATTCTCTGAGGACACCTCACTCCAGAATGGTATTTGCATATCAGTCTGCTGGCAAGTGGAGAATACAGCACAGTAGGTGCAGCCATTTAAACAATTAAGGAGAAACAATTAAAGAGAATTTGCTATGAAAAAAGACAATTTTGCATAATTACACTAAGGAAAATACACCATCTTCCTCTATGCTGCTAGCGGTATTTTTTATTTCATCACTGAAAGGTTTCTCTAGAGAGCATCTCTAAAAATAAGTATACATTCTCCATACTCCAAAAGAAATTCTTTTTATTTATTATCACTTCTGGTAATTCTTAACCACAATTACTGTCCATGATTTCCGAGTAGCTAAGAGTTCATAAAAACTGCTTGCATGCCTTCTTGTTCATTAAAATAAGAAATCCTTTATGTGGAACTGTGGTTATATTTCTATAAAAGGAAGGAAAACAAGTGTAGCAGAAAGCAATGCCTACTGGGCCAGCAGCCATGCAGATTCCAGCCCTCACAATGGTTTCAATCATTTTCTTTTTTCTCACACTGCACAACTGTAATGACAATTACCATTCACAGCAACTCCAGCCCAAAAAGGATCCCACAATCTATAATGACCCTTTCAGAGTCATTATATACAGTATCGCACAGAAGTGAGTACATTTCGCACATTTTATTAAATATGACACTTTCATACAATGTAAAGTTAGTCAGTGTACAGCTTACATAAAGGTGGCCACTAACAATCCAATTTCTAGCGCAAAATTGCTCGATCAGATAATTTTGATAGGAAGTGAAATCGTTCACTGCACCATCAACAAACCAATCTTTGCTTCCTATCTATCACTACCAACAAGAAAATCCAAATTTTAGCTCAACAAAAAATCCAATTGGACGATGTTTTTATAATCGTTCGTAATCGATTGTGCTCATCAACGGAGATTATTTACAACCAATCCGATCAGAATTTCTGATCGCTCTAACGATTTACAGTGTAAATGTGCTGTCCCATCAAAATAACTCAACACACAGACATTAATGTCTAAACCACCGGCGACAAAAGTGAGTACACCCTTACGGGAAAAATGTAATTTTGCCATTCTGCCCAATTAGACATTTTCCCTCTCTGGGGTCATGTTACTGATGAGTGTTACAAGATCTCAGGTGTGAACAGAGAGCAGGTGTGTTAAAAAATGTTTTTTCACTCTCTCATAGCGATTGTAACCCACAGTAGGTAGCAAAAGACATATTTACATGTCAAACTCACAATTATGAAGACACTAGAGATAATCAATGAGATGCAAATAATTTTTACTTGATGCAAATTTTATACAAATGTATGCAGCCTGCAGCCTTAAATAAGACCAATCAAATGCAGCAGCTGTCATCCTAAAAAGGTAGTGGAAGTAATTTAATGGGGAGAATTATGGGGCCATCTTGTAACCTCTTTATAAAAGAGCAGTGACCCCCACCTCCATGTGAATAAGTAAAATGTGTAAATGTATGCCTGCTTACTAATTCCCAGGCATAATAAGCAAAACAATTATAATAATACTAATACAAAACAAAATAAAATAAAAACAAAAAATTGCACAGTGAAAACTTATTTTGATAAAAATACTTTTTTTTTTTTTTATTGAAATGCAGCATCATCATTATTGTCTATTTTCCAAAACTTCATCTTCTTTTCTTCATTTGTGTTCTTCTGCAATATTCCTTCTTGATTATCAGCCACTGTTCTTTTTGCACTGGAGCCCCCTGCCTCAATTTCCTACCGAAGCATCCCAGACTAGTACAGACCCGTGGGCGAGGGAAGATCTATGAATGCACATTCAAATAAACACCAAACACAAAATTAAATTTCCTGTTGGAGCATATTGGAAATTGCCACCGGGGATCTTCACTGGTCCTTTCCTAGGTGGAAAATTGAGGCCAGAGGAATTCAGATGAAGGCAGTGTGACTAATGTGGTAGTCCCCATATTATTAGACTGTCCTTGATGAACCCTGCGCATCACTACGACATCCAGTGTATGGTGGTTGCACAAACAAGCACATTGACCTGAAACAGGAAAGTGAAATATCACAATATTTCAGGAATTTGGTAAATCAAGTTTAATACATCTACCCTTGGTTTAGTTTCCAAGTGCTATTTCCCAAACTTAAATAAGGCTGAAATATTTACATTCATTGGTAAAATTATTTACCAGTTTTACTTGTGGACAATGGCCAAAGAGAACTTATTTAGACAATACGTTGTAACCATTTTTGTGGGAAACCTTCTTTATAACGTTCTGAAAGGTTCGTACAAAGGAGCAATTAATGTCTCCTGGGGGAATCAGTACCTGATCCCTCTGGCGACACAGCAGAGCCAACACTGTACAGATGATTCACTAGCTTGCAGGCTAGCAACATTCTCTGTTGCTATGGGGGAGGGGGGGGGACTGAAGTGCTGTTGTGACGTCATGTGGCGGGCGGGGTGAGAGGGTGAACAAAGCTCTCAGCCAATGTTCAGTCATTATTAGCTGCCTTGAATGAGTTTCATCTAGCATGTGTAGGAAGCTTTACTTGTCTCCACAAACAAGGCTCTTACTGCTTGGAGGAATGCTGATGTAGTCCCCATAAGTGTCACTGAAATTGTCAAGTTTTTATAACATTTTTTGTACCTGATATCACTTTTGATATATTGCTTTGGTTTCCTAAAACAATTCCAAGTATTTGCCAGGCTTCATTTAATGTAGAACACCCATCTTATTTTACCAAGCATTACTTATGTGTGCTGACAATATATTAATATTTTATCAGCTGAATTTATTGAATATTGTGATACGCTGATGCCTCATATTTTATTCTGGTATTTGTAAACACCTTGTCACTCATTGTAATGCATTTTGATTACATAATTTTTGTAAGCTTCTATTTTACAGGATTATATGGAATTTGTCATTCCTGGCCTCCTTTTTATTTCACTTTGAGATGCAGTAAACTGGGGTTGGATACTTCGTATTTAGGGAAGATTTTCAAACTAGTAGATTGGTACTCATTATGACTTCTTTATAAAGCTTCAGAACTTTCTGTTGTACAATCATAGAGTGTTCAGTTGAATTACTCTTTCAGAAATAAAATGTATTTACGCAGGAATTACTTTTTTGACAGGAATTGCAAGATTTAACATTTATATTGAGTTTTGATATTTTGTGGATATTACTTATCTTATCTTGTTTAAAGCTGGGTTCACATATGACATAGCATGAAAAAGTAGTGTTTTAGGATGGTGCGTTTGCGATTTTCTATGTCATTTTTACTGCGTTTTTGGTGCATTTTGCATTTGAGTTTTTTTACGCAGATGCATTTTTCAAGCGTTTTGCATGCATTTTAATGCGTTTGTGGTTCGCTAATGTAAAACGCATATGTGTTTTGTATGCTTTTTTATATAAATTTATGCAAATCGCTAGGAAGACAACAGGAAGCGGAAACACAGCAGAGATCTTTATTTTTTAATCAAAAACACATTAAAAACGCATGCAAAATGCTATGCTTATGCGTTACCATAGACTTTCATTATGTGTGGCATCCTGCATAATATGCAACACTACCAGCATTTGCGAAACGCATACTGTAAGAACGCATGTGCAACGCAGCTTCTTCTGCTTCCCATAGACTAACATTGCTGCATTAAACACAGCGTTTTACACTACGCTAGCGTTTCTGCTATGTGTGCACCCAGCCTGAATAACTTTTTAGATTTCTATAATCTGCTGTACATTTTACGGTTTCTCATCTTTTCTTTGCTATGATATCTGTATGATATTTGTGTAATACGACAATATGGTTAATTTCAACTGTTTTGTATTATGTTTACCATGCAATAATTTTTTGGGGGTAAACTAAAATTAACATGCAAAGCAAAGTGACTACCAGGCTTTATAAGGTGAAAGTAGGGGCTTCAGTGACATACTTCCACTTTAAACTGTTACACTGAGCTGCTATGTGGTACATTAATATTGGCTCAGTGTAGTGTCTCTGCTGAATCAGCATCCTACATTAACTTCACTGGAGTGTTTGTGCTGATTCAGCAGTGACCCCACACCAAGAAAAGAACAAACGTACCGTATATTGGCTCTGTGTGTGTATGAATTACTAACACATAAATAGTTTGGATAGTTTACTAGCTAGTACAAACATAATTATTCACCTTTAAAACTTAAAGGGGAACTGAAGAGAGAGATATATGGAGGCTGACATGTTTATTTCTTTTTAAGCAATACCAGTTGCCTGGCAGCCCTGCTGATCCTCTGCCTCTAATGCTATTAGCCATAGCCCCTGAACAAGCATGCAGCAGATCAGGTGTTTCAGACTTTAAAGTCAGATCTGATAGGACAACTCAGCTTATCTGCCTTAACTGCTGTGGCAATTAGAATGAAATCTTCTAATTGGATGTTATTCCTGCGCAAACGCAGGAACTGGCCAAAAGGAAGGGATTTTGTGACATGTTTAGGATGGTAGCTGTTACAGTGTAATATAGTGTTAGAGGCAGTGGGCTTACGATAGCCTCTGGTCATAATTCCTTCTTGTGTAATAACCAGTTCAAGGATGAGAAAGCAAATGCTTTCTTCTGACCAGTCCATGGTAAAGTGCATGTTGACATTATTCTGGTTGAGGTATTCCAGGAAGCTCTGAAGGAGTGGAACATCTCCCGACCAAAAGGCCAGGACGTCATCCACATACCTGGACCACATCCTCAGAGCCGAACGAAAAAGATTGTCAGCAGAATGTATATAAAGCTCTTCCCATGCTCTTCCCATCTAGTTGTTCCCTATCCCACCATTAGTTGGGGCCAATGGAGTTTTTTACCCAGGTTTAGTCATAGGTCTCTGAGCTAATAAGCTTGAATATGCGTGATTTTCTCCATATTCTACTTTGACCAGGGTATGTTTATATATGTGTGACTTTACATCATTTATTTTTTGACTATTTTCTCACACATTCTCTTAGGAGAGTCTCTACTTGCATGATGCGCCGACTTGTCCCACAGCCAGCATTTATTGTGGGCGGGGTCCAATCGGTTCGCCATAGCAACAACTCCTTCACTGCCTCCCATGCCCTATAATGCTGCAGTGCACTACTTGTGCGCAGCAGAACTGATAGAAGCACACCCATTGGCCACTGTGCGGCGACATCACGGATGACATGCGCACGTGACCCTTTGTTTATGGCTGTACGTTCCACCGACTATTTCTGGGTTCAGCAACTTCACGGACCATTCTCCTGATGGCGGCGGGCCATCCACAGTGGACCCGAAACGCGTCTCACACAAGTATTTAGTCCCATTATGCTCCTACACTTTGTGCACACACCTCGGAAGAAGCTTGGTGTATGCCACGTGAAACAGTCGTCAGGCCGTGCACCTGATTGGCACCCACACCTGCTGCCTCCCACTGACACCCAGGTATAGCATTTGGACACTTTTTGTATGACACAAATGGATTTTTGATGTTCATCAAACTTGTTACTCATATGCAACGCTATTTTTGTATAGCATCACATGCGTCACCTTGCTAAGAATAAACTATAGTGCCAGACTTTTTCTGCTCTCTTGATTTTTATGCATAGATTTTGCTCTTGTCTTGAGCGCATAGTCACACTGGGTGTACATCTCCACCAGCAATTCTCAGCATTGACCGAGTGCCTGCCAGCTCTCCCATACAAAACGAGTGGAATTAGACAGACTAGACTCTCTAAATACATACAGGGTGTGTTTCTCTATGTTTCCTTCTGTCCCGTGCAAGAGTTCAGGTCCACTTTAAAATTGCTTCACAATGAGATAAACAGTCTTTATACCACATGTGAGTATTGGTAGAGAGGAGGGGGGTATAAGGTACATAAGGAAACTATCTTATAGTATCAAGGGTACTTGTTAGCCTTTGAAACTATATACATAGTTCAGTAGTCAAGTTGTAACCCTCTAAAAGCGATTATTGTAATGTGGGAGTGTAATGTACATGTGTAATGGGAAATTAGCATGTTAAGTGAACTGTGCCTTTAAAAAGGGGTATTGTGAAGTAGGAATGTCATTTTGCTTTATTCTGTGAAATTGACATGCTGTGTGCACTGCGCCTTTAACAGCAGTATTGTGGAATCAAAACGACGCACAGAGAGAGACCAGGCGCTCAGATAGTCGCATAGACTGGGTTGCTAGGCAACCCAGTACACAGAGCGGGGAACCCTCTAGAAACGGAGAGGAGAGGACAGAGCAGAGGCAGAGGGGACGTGGCAGAGACTGAGGGAACTGGTTCATACCAGTTCTCCTCACAGATTTTCAGTCAGTCAGGAGGCGGCGGTGAGGGAGGAAGGAGGCCAGTGAGAACAGCCGTAGCAGCCACCCCATGAGGCAGAGCGGGGGCCCGGCGGCAGCATCCAGACCACCAGCAGAGCGGGAGCAGCAGTGACAGAGCCCAGGCAGTGACCGGAGGCAGTGTTGGAGATACAGCAGGCAAGATCCAGGTGGGCACAGGAGAAGAGAGATCCTGTCAGGCCAGATGAGTATAGGCCTTGCGCCAGCATCAAGCCACAGATTGTGATCAGAAGAGGGCCAGAGTTCAGTGGAGGTTTTCTGAGTATAGTGACAGTTAATACATGTTACTGAAGGGCATATTCTGATGGAAGTGGTGTGACTAAAATCTGCCTGTCTGATAAAGCCTTATGCTGGGCATACATGGTGCGTTTCTGCGGCTCGATTATGCTGCCGGATCGACTCCCGCGCGCACCTGGATCAATTCTCGCTTGTCCCCGCGGGCACTTCTCTTATCTTCTGCTTGTTTTTCCCATTGTCCCGCCCGCGGTATCGAGTGTGGAATCGATCCGGCGGGTGATCGGACACGTCGGAAATTATCAATCAAGCCATCTAATGGCTCCATTCAGCCGCAGAAATGCACCATGTATGCCCAGCATTAAGGTGACATTGTGATGATGATCAGTTTATTAATGCAAGATAGTGCTGCCCTGCCAAAGAAACAGAGGCTGCAACTAAGTATATGAAGTGTGAATGCTTTTTGTCATCAGAAAGTGAATAGCTTCTAATAGCCCCCTCAGAACTAATACAGCTCAGCTGCTAGCAGTGATCCTGATTCAGAGACATTTTTCCTGTCAGCCCGTTCAGTCATAAGTCATCAGTTCTTCAGTTGATGTGTTCATCAGTTATCTACTAAAAGCCTGATATGAAAAGTGAACCAAAGTGTTATTTATGTGTTACCTAAGTGCACGGCCTAAGAAAGAGAAAGAGAACAAAAGCTGTGGAGATAAAGAGAACCTGTCAGTGATAAATAACTAGATGATCTGTTAACTTGTCAGCAGCAAAGGAGAAGATTGGAGGAGTGTCCCTGCATCTTGTGTTACTAAGAGAATTACGGTGAACAGCAGAGTGACATCTGACAGAGCTAAAGAATTAACAAAGTTGGAGATCCAAGTTTTGCAATATGACAAAATTAGAGCTTATTCAGCATAACGGTCAAATAGTATAAGGGAAGAGTCAAATTGAAGGAGTGAGATATTGATGGTATAGCTGGGTGTATTGGTCAATTTTGTGATTTTATTTAATTTTTATTTCTCTAACCCCTTTTTAAACATTTAATTATTTCTTTATTTTGTTTATTATTTTGGGAGGTCCCTGTCAGAGAGGTGGTGCTTAAGAGATATAGTAATTTTAGAAGTACAGTGGATAGAGCAACAGTCTGAGAGATCTTCTGAGTAAAGTGAACATTCTTTTGGATGCCATATTACCAACCAACGAACTGTGGAAACTGTTTCAGTACCATATTGAAGAGAGTCATTAATCCCCTAAGGTTTTGCTGAGCAATATAGCTTGGACTTGGCTACAAGGGACTGAGACTGTATAGGAACTGAATTGCTCAGTAGACCTGTCCCTACCCAAGCCCCTATACCTCAGTGATTTTGTACTGTGTTCAAAGGTGTTGTACTGAAAAGTGGTTGATGACTGTAAAGGAAGACCTGTTGTAGCTCAATTTATGTATAAAAGTTTCTGTGTAACTTAACCTTTTTATCCCGCAGCTTTTACCGGTGCACCGGCTGTAAAGACGAGAAGATGTATTTTGACCTGTGATGTGCAAGGAAAGTGTATATTTGTGTTAGAGTCATACTGGTTGTGAGAAATTACCAGTTGACCACTGTTAGGTCACAAATAAAGCCTTGATATTAGCATCTGAGTCAGTGTCTGGTGGATTCCTCTCAGCCAGGGCCGATCGCTACGGGATAAATCGGGTTACACTGCTATAGGAACCTACCACATACTAACATCACAGTCCAATTCATCAGATTTTCAGTTCCTCTATGTGTGATGGCTGGGGTACTTGGCAGGATTTTTCTATAATAAAATATACCAATGCCCTCTAATAGTCTTATATACTAGTATAGAAGGGAATAGAGTCAAGTAGGTGCTTAAAAGTCGTATCAAACCTGTATTTAGTTTGGCTGAACAGGGGGATAATCCTGGTGCTATTTTCTTGAAGGAAGTGGGTCACTGGTGGTCAAGAGCCTGATTGCAAAGCATTGGAAAAAATCAATATTTCCATCCTTTTCAGAGTGGATATCTCGGATGGATGAGTTATGTGAATGGTCATTTACAGAAAGAGATGTGGAATTATACAAACAACTAGTAACTATAAGAGAAAACAGTAGTTTCCTCTGAGGTGTAAAAAGGGAAGTGAGAGGAAATATTTGAGCCCTAAGATAGCCTTTCCTTAGGTGTTTGAATGAATGGAAGAGTGAATGGGTAAGTGTAAGCCCACTCGTATGTTTCAGTGTATGTGTGAGTTACAAGTGTGTATGTGTGAAGAAAAAAAAAGTCATATCAAACCATCACTATGGGCTTTATCCAATTAACTTTTATTCAAACCTTAATAATAAAATACTTTTAAAGCTCCCAGCAAGCAATACATGACTCAAATAGGTTTGATATTACATTTTACCTACTTTTTAGTACTTTTTCAATTGCTAAGTGCTAAGCTATTATTTAGATCAGATGAAAATGTATCTCCTCGGAGAAAACTCAGGAGAAAAGCTAATGGCTATGGTTCCATGGGGTTATGTCACATAGCCCAGATAGCTCAGCCGTCACATATAAAAGAACTGAAAATCTGAGCTTTAGACTAGTACATATGCTAAACATGGCCTGCGAAGAAGACCTGGCTTGATAAACCTTTAAGGTATGTACACTGTAGTATTTGCAGTTGCAGATATGTCCACCACACTAAGTTGTTTTGTGACCCTAGAAATTGAAGAAACTTTGAAATGTATTCATTTCTTAAAGAGGCATAAAACCCTGACATAATATTCAATAAAAACATGTTTTCCTACGTTTTATATGCTATACGGTTATCATAGTTGCTTTTGTACATAAGTATTATTATTCATTTAGAAATTACAAGTTCCCAAAGTTCACTTTTATTGCTCTGTGAGCTGACTTTGCATTTTATTCATAACTGGTTTATTCAGCTTTTAATTTAAGCAGAACTACTTTCTGATTGTCTGTCTGTGTTCAGGAGGGTCTGCGGTGTCAGAGAATGTGTCACATTCCTCACTTGATACAATTAAGTAAACACAAGATAACATACTCTCCAGTTCAAAGGCATCCAGCTTTCCTGGCAAGGAACTTGTAAAGTCCTGTGTTTAACCCTTTGAATGCTGTTCTAGTAAAAAACATGGTGGTAGTATATAATATGCTGTAAATAATTCAATAATTTCATTTCGCTTTAGAGTCTGTGTAGTGACATATGGTAGAATGCAGTAAAGTATTCAGGATACCAATCTTTATGGTCATTGTCCTGGTTTCAGTATCAGAAACACTCCCTATATCTACAGAATATATTGCTGTATATTGGTATGTAACCCCGCTCTCTCCCAGTGATGTTTAGCCTAGGCTGTTAAGCTATACGGAATTACCTCCCCCCCCCCCTCCCAGCATTCTGGGAGACCAGGTATATTGTCTACTGACTATAGAACTCAGAATAAATGAATCATAAAGGTTTTGAGTTGCAAGACATCCATTGTATTTAAGATTACGTAGTGAACAGAAGGGCCAGAAGAATAAAAACAATCTTTAAAAGTGTTAAAAATGCTTGGAAGGCAGTGGTGGACTTACCTCCTATAAGCAGACACTAGAAACTGTCAATTATTTAAATATACAATTTATTGGCATACTCCATGATAAGTTAGCAAAAAAACAACAACTTTTTTTTGGTTGTGTCAACTTGTCTCACAACAAAAGTTGTTTGATAATTGTGCTGCGTAAAAGACCGCTGTTGAACGTGTGTATGGGGCTTAATATATACAATTTATTTGTTTTACAATCTTTCTAAGTGGGCCTTTAACTGTTTATAGCTACTCTCTACACATCTTATCGTTTTTTAATATTATAAAGATACAAAGTCAGACTTGCTTCTTATGCACTTTAAATCTTTTTAAAACTGTATGGAGCTGTACTGTTACATTGAATTCCCTTCAATGCAAGCCTGTGAGGGCTCAATTCCACTATCGCGAATCCGCATGCGTCCAACGCATGCAGATTCGCACATGTAAAGCAAGTGGATGTGCCTGTTTCCACTGTAGCGTTGTTGAGGTGCGTTTTTTTTCAGCTGTGAAAAATGCACAAAAGAGCCGCAGAATTCGCCTGCGAGTGGAATGCATGCGAATCGCCGCTAATGTATTTAATAGGGAATTCGCATGCTGTTTTGGTATGCGAATTTTCATGCGAATTCGCATGAAATCAATGGAAAAGCACACCGGCATTGCCATGGTTAAATTTGCATACATCGTCATCCATGCGAATTTTCATGCGATTTCGCACGAAAATTTGCATGCACACGCATGTGAAATTCGCATCCGCATGCGAATTTTGCCGTAGCGATTTCACAACGCAATAGTGGAAACGAGCCCTGATGCTTCTCTGGTCCTTCTTGAGCCCACCAACAAGCCCTTGCTGAAAAGGTTCAGAGTGACCCAGTGATGGACCGGTGAGCTCATGGGGGATGGGGGCAGCCTCTGGAATATCAGAGGTTACCCTCTACAGAGGTAAGTAACTTTTTATCAAAATTTGCCTTCATTTTGAAGGCCACTATGATGAAAATTTGTAACGATTATAACATACATATAAGTTGTTCATTTTTTGAAAAACCTAAAACTTAAAATGCACTTTAAATGAATTAATTTCTCGTACAGCTGTATTATTAATCTGGCACCACTGAACCTCTTAGGGCTGATTCACACTACAAGAGCTTTTTAAACGCCAGAGATTTTAAAAGCTCTTGCTAATGCAATGCTATGGTTTGTTTTTGTTTTTTTTACAAAATCACATCGCTCAGTGTGAACACACACATAGGACAACATTAGCAAGAGCTTTTAAAATCACAAAATGCTTGGAAGAGCTCTTGTAGTGTGAATGAGCCCTTAGGCCCAGTGCACACCAAAACCGCTAGCAGATCGTCAAAACGCTAGCGGTTTTGGGAGCAGAGAGCAGATATTTGGCCGGGTGCACACCAAGCGGATTTTGTATGCGATCCACCAGCCGCATCAGCCAGTGAAAACGCTTGGCTATTGTATTTCAATGTGTGGTGTGGTTTGAGGTTTTTTAGCAAACCGCAAACGCGCAGCAGGAGGCGCGTTTGCGGCTTGGCAAAAACCTCAAACCGCCGGTGTGCACCATCCCATTGCAATACATTAGCCAAGCGTTTTTATAGGGGGATGTGGCCGGCGGATCGCTCCAAAAACCGCTCGGTGTGCACTGGGCCTAACTGGTGATTATTTGACTAGTCCATTCTACTCAGGGTAGATTCTCAAGTTTTTTTTTAATTATTATTATTTTCTAAAGCGTTCCCTAAGCAGCATTGCTGCATGAAATCACTTATTTTCAACAACAGTATGTTTTTTTTAGAAATATAGTTTCTAAACCTACAAATTGAAAACCATCTAGATTCCCTGAAAGCATTTCTCAATGTAATCAATGGAGGAGAAGCTACACTCATACAAATAGATAATTTATGTTCTCAGATTCAATATCTCTAAAATCTATTTGTCTTCTCAACATAATAGAATCCACAGGGACATACCATGGCATGTACCATATATTTAGATTTACAGGTAATCAATTCTGTATCTTGATGTACAACTTCCCAGTTTCACTACTATATCAGTCATCATAAAGAAAGTTTAAATGCTCTGTAGGCAGTTTAGCAGTCAGGCACTCTACAAATGTGAAAAAGTGGATATAAACGCACTCACGCACACACGCACACACACAGGGCCGGATTTGTACTTTTTACCGCCCAAGGCCAACTATACCGTCTTTATGTTTGCTATCTCTGTGTGCCCCAATGAGAATTCTCCTTACTTTCCATCATTGGTGTCACAGACAATAGCTATTTTAGTAATACGTGTATAGATTATTAGTTATGTTTTCCTTAAGAACTTTTATGTTATGTTTGCATCTCATTAATGATGGACCCATTGTGTCACCATGAGAGTTAGACTGATGTGTACCTGCAGGATAGAGCTTACAGGTCTTGCAGGGACAGCACAAGTACAGGACAGAGAGTTCAAATGATAAAGCTGTCTTTGTAGATAGAGATGGCTGCATAAAACAGCTTTACTGCCCCTCACTGACCCGCCCCTAAATTTCTGGTGCCCTAGGCCATGGCCTATGTGGCCTTGCCAGAAATCCGGCCCTGCACACACACAAGTTTACATGCTGTTCTGTTTTCTACATTGAGTTTTCTTTTGCATTTTTGGGCATCACAATGCATTTTTATGTCTGCTGTGGCATTTGTTTTTCCAAAAAAAGGAAAAAAATAAAAACTTGTTTCCACTACAAATTCCGTGGGTAAACTGCAATGCATTATTTGTACTTTTTGTAGTGCATTTTGCAATTTGGAATGCATTTTGTCATGTATTTTCAAACCCACACAGTTACATCAGGGGGCACAAACGCACTATAAGGCAACATGCATTGAAAACAAGGAAACGTAAACTTCCCTCTTCTATAGGAAATTGCATGTCCTTGTGAATCACACAATGCATGTATATTTAGAAATAAAAGTGTGCAGTGGAAGCAGACCCAAACAATAGAGTGCTGTAAGCGCTTATGTGTCACCCATAGACTTTCATTGCCTTTTCCTGTGTGAAAAAAAAAGGCATACTGCTGTCTGATAAGCTATTGCACAGCAGTGCTTAACACGTGTTAATTGTGGAAGTGTATAGAGTGTGAATTGTGGAAGTGTATACACTTTAATGTGTCCTTACAAATCATACACCATGTGCAGGGTGAACAAGTCCTCAGTGCATCCGTTTTGTAATGCCCCAGCTTTTTCCTGATGTATGTTTCCTTGAGACACTGGGCTTGATTCATCAAGCAGCGCGGCTTAATGTTTTTTAATGAGCCATAGTGCGCCCTATGCACACTTATATAGCAGTGCCATGTAAGGAGTGTGTTTTCCTTAGTTACGCGCATTGCAATGCACGAAGCAATGCGCGTAACATTAACTGCGGGTGCACTTTCAACATCAGATCAGCGCTTCCCATAACTTCATTACTCCATTACACCTCCACCGACATCACCACAGATCCAAACTCACCAACAACAGAGGGCCTGGATTACATAGGCCTTAAGACGCTTTTGAGGTATTAGTAGGCTCCCCTCGCCCTCTAATCAACTACACATCAGCAATTCTTCAAGGATGGTATTGGGACACTGCTCCATACAATTTACCTCAATAAACAATAATAAAAGCTCATTGCGCAGCATGTTTAAAAACCAAAGTGCTTTATTATGCTATTGCACTCACGTTTTTGGAGAAGTAAGAAGGGCATGCGGAGTACATGAACGGGCTCCCCACCGTGTGACCTCCCGGTCTGGCCGCTGCTCTGTTGGTAATCGGGTCACGAGCCGGCTCGTCCGCCACTAGTCCTCCCTCTCCACGCGTGCCCTCACTTCCGCATTTGGCTCCTCCCAATCGATTTCATCACCAGTGTGACTCATTCAGGGGATTAAGCGCTGTGAATTTTTTTGTATATATTAACTGCGGGTGGCCCTGCTTCTGTGAAGTATCGCTGCCGCGATTAATACAGTAGCGTCCACGAGTTAAGTATCGCGGTAGAGATGCATTGCAATGCGCGTAACTAAGGAAGACACACTCCTTACATGGCAGCGTACACTGCTATGTAAGGTGTGCATAGGGCGCACAATGCCTCATTTAGCCGCCCTGCTTGATGTATCAAGCCCATTGTTTTTTGGTTACAAACTCATTGCAAGTTTCCCCATAGCTGATTGCAATTAATATTTAATACCTTTCCCCAATCTACTTTGAAAAATCTGTATGCCTTTAAAAAGACTATGTTGTAACTTTAAATAAAATGTAGGTCTCTTTCCTTCTCCCTCAGTCACTGGAAATCAGTCAGATAGTGATCAATTTCTTAATCACGCACAGCTTTCCTTACCAGTTGCCTGGTATCCTGCTGATCTTTCATGCATCAGTAGCAACTGAATCACACACCTGAAACAAGCATGTGACAAATGCAAAGTTAAATCAAACATCTGATCCGCATGCTTGTTGAGGGTCTATGACTGAGGCCCAGTGCACACCAAAAACCTGTAGCAGATCCGCAAAAAGCTAGAGGTTTTTTGAAGCAGATTTCAGAGTGATTCTAGGCAGGTTTAGAGAGGTTTTCTAAACATGCCTAGCCTTTTTTGGAGCGTTTTTGTGTAGCAGATGTCATAAAGGCCCAGTGCACACCGAGCGGTTTTAGCAGAGATCCGCCAACCGCATCCGCATGTGAAAACGCTTGGCTAATGTATTTTAACCTCCCTGGTGGTAAGCCCATGCTGAGCACGGGCTATGCCTCACAGGAGGATTTCTCAGGCCCTTCTGGGCCGATTTGCATAATTTTTTTTTGGAACACGCAGCTAGCACTTTGCTAGCTGCGTGTACTGCCCGATCGCAGCAGCTCCGTGCCGATTCGCCGCTACCCGCCGTGCCGCCCCCCCCAGACCCCATGCGCTGCCTGGCCAATCAGTGCCAGGCAGCGCTGAGGGGTTGATCGGGACTCCCTTTGACGTCACGACGTCCGCGACGTCATCCCGCCCGTCGCCATGGCGACGGGGGAGGCCCTAATGGAAATCCCGTTCAGAACGGGATTTCCGGACGAGCTTGATCGCCGGAGGCGATCGGAGAGGGTGGTGGGATGCCGCTGCACAGCGGCTGTCATGTAGCTAGCGCTAGGCTAGCTACATGATTTAATGCTGCGCTGCCCCCTGGCGGTGTTAATTGACCACCAGGGAGGTTAATGAGATGGTGCACACCAGCGGATTGAGGTTTTTAGCAAACCGCAAACGTGCCTCCTGCTGCACGTTTGCGGTTTGCAGAAGCGTTTCTGCCTCAATGTAAAGGAAAGACGCAAACCGCTCTGGAAAACGCTACATCACAGTGGTTTTCCAGGCGTTTTTGTTACAGAAGCTGTTCAGTAACAGCTTTTACTGTAATAATATTTGTAATCTGCTACACAAAAACGCTCCCAAAAACGCTAAGCATGTTTAGAAAACATCTCTAAACATTCCTAGAATCACTCTGAAATCTGCTCCAAAAACCGCTAGCGTTTTGAGGATCTGTTAGCGGTTTTGGTGTGCACTGGGCCGTGTTGTTACAGTAAAAGCTGTTACTGAACAGCTTCTGTAACAAAAACGCCTGGAAAACCGCTCTGATCTAGCGTTTTTCAGAGCGGTTTTCCACTTTCCTATACTTTAACATTGAGGCAGAAACGCCTCAGAAATCTAAAAAATGCTGCAGCCCCTGAGTTTGCGTTTGTGGAAAAAACGAACCGCTCTGGTGTGCACCATCCCATTCACTTTCACTCACTTTCATTAGCCAAGCAGTATCCCCCCTGCAAGCATTTTGAAAAATGCTTCAGAACCGCTCCGGTGTGCACCAGCCCTAAACGTATTAAAGGCAGAGGATCAGCAGGACCGGCAGACACTCTGCATTGTTTAAAAGGAAATAAATATGACAGCCTCCATATTTCTCTCAGGTCAGTTGTCCTTTAAAGGGGAAATGTCTACGCCAGTATACATGCGCATGTATGCACAAGGAACCCATCCAACATTTATGCAATTTATTTAACCATAGTTGCTGTTGCTGGACACTAGAGATGGCCCGAACGGTTTGCCGGCGAACTTCGGTGGTTCGCGTTAGCAGTGAACCAGGAACTTTTTTCAAAAAAAAGTTCAGTTCGCCCATAGAATTTAACCAGCCGGGCGGTATGGACGAGCTCAGCTCGTCCATCACCACCGGAGGCTGCCGCTCAGGCCCTGCTGGGCCGATTTTCATGAAATAAAAAGCAGCACACGCAGCCGGCACTTTGCCAGCCATGTGTGCTACCTGATCGCCGATCTGCCACGTGCAGCGGCGATCTGCGAAAGACCGTCCCCCCAGCCGCCCGAGCCCAGCGTAGCCGGAACAAACAGTTCCGGCCAGCGCGAAGGGTTGGATCGGAGGCGGCTGACGTCAGGACGTCGACTGACGTCCATGACGTCACTCCGCTCGTCGCCATGGCGACGAGGTAAGCAAAACAAGAAAGGCCGCTCATTGCGGTCTTCCTTGTTAATTCTGATCACCGGAGGCGATCAGAATGACGCGTCCGGAGCGCCCTCTAGTGGGCTTTCATGCAGCCAACTTTCAGTTTTTTTAATTAAAAAAAAAAAACCCTCCCGCAGCCGCCCTGGCGATCTTAATAGAACGCCAGGGTGGTTAATGCCCGCTGACTTTAGCGGTTAATAGCAAAGTCCCCTTACATAGTAAAAACACCAAATTTGCAGGGTATGCAGAGGAGGACAGCGACTACAAGAGGAAAAAAAAAATTCAAAAAGACCTTATACTTTTTGAGAAAATCGATTTTAAAGTCTCAAAGAAAAGAGTCGATTCATTAAAAAAAGAACCGATTCATTAAGAACCGGATGATTCATGAACCGTTAGTATAGCTTAGAATGCGTCCTGTGCTGCCGGCTCCCGCTGTCTCTCCCTACCTGCCTTCACCTGTCACCCTCACCTAGGCTGGCACCCGGTGCAACTATGGGTGCACCGGGTGCCAGCCTAGGTGAGGGTGACAGGTGAAGGAAGGTGGGGAGAGACAGCGGGAGCCGGCAGCTATGCGTCCCAAAGGACGCATTCTCTGCTATGTGGGGGGCGTCGGAGATCTTCAATCAACTTAATTGAAGATCGCAAGATAGGAGGATACCGTATTTTCTAATTTTTTTAAAAGTTACAGGTAAGTATTTATGGTTAATTTAGAATAATAAAATACTTTTCTCGTGGTTGTGTTTTTATTTCATTTAACCCTTTGTGGAAATGGGTAAGGGTACTTTGTACCCCTATACTCATTTCTCCTGGGAGGGGGGTGGACATCTGGGGTCCCCTTCTTAAAGGGGACTCCCAGATGTCACCATGAACCTCCCCAGGGAGTCGTCGCCCCACCTCCTCCTGGGGCACCGGAGGTGGGGAAGAGCTCCGTGTCCATGGATTGGACAAGGGCTCCGGGGAGGGGGGGGGAGGCTTGGCCGCCCCTCCCCCCCGGGGCTCCCCCATACCTTGGACCATGCAGGCTGGTATAGCTCAGGGTGTGAAGGCCCAGTCGGCCGGGGCTCCGCATTCTGGCTATCCCAGCCTGCATGGGGGACAAGGAGTTACAGAGGCTCGGGTGGGGGGACCCCACGCCATTTTTTTCCAGATTTCAGCGGGAGCGAGGACACGGCAATGCAGGCGCAGTGGTTTTCAGACTTTAAAGTCTAAACTTCCAGAAGTGAACTGGAGGCGGGGCCGGAGCATCGGTGAGTGGCTGCGGGGGACTATTACAAGCCCTGGGTAAGTTCAACTCATTTTCCCCCGATCATCTCAGAAGGGGCTGATCATCTCAGAAGGGGCTTTGTTTTTCAACACAGCAATGAGCAATACAAACACAGTATACTTAATAGTCACCTGAGGTCTACAGGCTGAGGCAGTCCAGGCAGAGTTCATGGAAGTCCTTTACACAAGCAGAGGTCGATCCAGGAAGCAGTCAGGGGAATCCAGGTACTAGCTGAGTTGGCAACAGGAAATTCAATAAAGAAGCGTGGTCAGGTACAGGCAGAGGTCAGCAATGATAAGGCAATCTGAAAGAAGCTTAACCAATAGGCGCGTGTCTGACACACAGTACACACACGTGGTCACTGTTGACATTGGCGGAGGGCGCACTGGGAACGCGTCCTCCACCTGTCCAATGAGAGCAGAGCAGCCTCCTGCGCTCCAGTGACATCAGAGGCCTGCTGAGACCTTATATGGCCAACTTAAATGATGAATAGGTATGTAACTTCTATTTTCTCTGGCACAATAATAATGTTACTTTGGGCCAAGAGGAGGATTGATTTGAAAAGTTCGGTATAGAGAAAGAATATAGAGTTTTGCATGCTATGGAAGTGATTAATACTTATTCAGCAGATATCGTTTTGCAAGGTTCGCCTAGTGGAATATTTGTCTATGTACAAATTAGAAGCTTTATAACAAAATTGAAAAAAATAGATGGACTTATTGAAATAAAACTCATGATATTTGAAAGCCATATTCTATACAAACCTACCGAAAAGGTTATTGTGACCCTATAGATCCTTACTAGAGCCAATAAAAACATCCCTAAGAGTCCCTAATTAAAATGGGAAATAGAATTACAGAATTTGATAAGTGGACTAATATGGAAAATGAAAATTTACTACATACATTATCGTCTATTGAAAACCCTATTTCTGAGCTTATGCAATTGAAACTGGTCTTACTATGGTATGCTGCTGTCCTTGCCTGTAGCTACTTCATGGGTTAACCTCTCCTACCTGTTGGAGATGTCTTGGGGGAAGGAAGCTTCATTCATATTTGGTGATCTTGTCCACCACGACAATCATACTGGACTAATATTGAGTCATATATTCAGAACATAATTAAAATTGATTTTATGTAAGTTAAGGCCACATCTCACAAGAAAATACATTAGTAGACTGTTTGAAATCTCTGCTACCTCCTCATGTATCTGAATGGCAAGGGAAAACCCTAGTTTTATGTTAGGCAGAGGCCATGGTTTCACTCTCTCAAGCAGATAATAACCTCTGGGATACATTGTTAATGTTGTGGGGAAAGGATTTACCAATCTAGGCTTTTTTTTAATGTTCTGTTTTTCTCTCTCTTTCTTTCTTATTTTATTTTCATTCTAATTTTTCCTTTCTTCTCTTAACATCACTCTTTCTTGTATATATCAATGTTATTTAAAAGCTAGAATGGAAAATATGATGTTATATACATCTATACATCCCCAACATGAAGAACAATGAAGCCTATCTATTTGTGTTGGGCATCATATAGCTACAACTGATTTTATCTTACTTATGCTTTGAGGATACTCTGCCTAATTAAGTTGTTTGAGGAGACACACAGACTTATTATGTTATTTGGGGGTAAACATGCTCTCTAATTATATTTGGGAATGGGACAAGGCCTTAGTATGTTATTTGTAGTACATGTTGCCTAATAATGCTGGGGGGGGGCTTTGGCAAACGGCCAATTTTGTTTGGGTGGACACTGCCCACTGGAGAGGGGCACCACATAGCCTATTTTGTTTAAGCGGACAATGCCCAATTATGTTGTTTAGAGCCCTGATCCCCAACCTTTTTGAGCCCGGGGCCCCCTATACCGACCAAACTTTTCTCTGGGGCCCGGGGAAGGGGGGCGGGGATTTGGGGGTCGTGGTTAGTGGCGGAGGCAGTCCCCCTCCTGCCTTTTTTCCCCCGATTGTGAGTGTAGTATATACACTCGGCCCCTTAGAAAAACTGCCCAGGGACCACCAAGGGGGCCGCGGCCCCCAGGTTGGGGACCCCTGGTTTAGAGGACATGATGCCTAACTATGTTGTTTGTGTGTTGTGGCTGCTTAATAATTATCTAAAACAGCACATACTCTGTCTACTTTTATTATGTCTCATATACCTGTTCTAATGGTAGCTAGGGCCTATTTTCTTTGAAGAGGCTCCATCCAAAGTTTTGCTGGGAAAGGGGGTGACACTGGTTTTTAGTTACATCTCTGCTGGGTTGGCCACATGCATCTGTCATAACCAAGCCTACTTCTTACCACAGTGCACTATGGGTGCTGCATAATTCTTCTTTTGTTGGCATCCAGAAGTACTCTAGGCCATCTAGCATCCTAGCAATAACCCTCACCTGGTCCCCCCACTGACCATCGTAATGACAATCTCCAAATAGGAAAAATCAGGCTGCACACTGGAGACTGTTGTACTTATGATATATACTGTAGCACATGACATTTTGCAGCTCCCTTCACTTGAGAAAGGTCAGAAGGGACCGAAACTTTTGTGCTATCTGCCATTAATACAGTTTGTCACTGCAACAGCCTTCGGTGTGCAGTCTTATTTTTCCTATTTCCCTGCAGAGGTGGTGGACACACACACACACACACCCCTTTAGAAGAGCTGTAAGGGCTCGTTTCCATATGCACGCTTTAGGCCGTGCTTATGGAAACCCGATCGCAGGGACATCAGAGAATGCATAGACTGCACAGTCTGATGTTTCCATACATGCGCTACGATTCACCACTGAATCGCAACGCATGGTTGCACGCATTTTGGGGTGATTGCGCCCCCGATCTCATTCATTATAATGAACGGCATTGCAAGCGCCTACTCGGGGAATCAGGTGAAGCAACCCAGAAGCACGCTGATGCACGGCCACCTGCGTTGCAATGGAAATGAGCCCTAAGGACTCACTTTACTGCATACTTGGATTTTAAGTTACACAGTTATGAACGTTACAATATTATTGTATTTGTAAATATATCCTCAGAGAAATGTTTACATACACATACATATACAAATACAAAACTTAGCATATTAGTACATTACAGTGCTGGGGAGGAGATCAGTGTGGGTGCTGTGAGAGGGAGAGGCCAGAGTGGGCACTGGAGTAAGGAGAGGTCCCTGTGCATGACGGGGAAAGGAGAGGTCACTGTGGGTGTTGGGGGAGGGAGAGGTCAATGTTGGTGCTGGTGGGGGAGGGAGAAGTCACAATGCATGGTGAGAGAGGTCAGTCACTGTGGGTGCTCGAGAAGGGAGGCCATCTGGGAGACACTGTCTTACTTGCTCCCATATGGCGTTAATTACTATTCCCCCTCCAGGCTGCCATGTTTTTGGTTTTTAATTCACCGTTTTGGAAAATGTGAATCAGAAAGGAAAACTTACAGGTCCCTTTCTGATACGTTAGAACTATCCAGAAACTGGAAAGTGGTAACTACTGAGTATTGGATGTCATAACTGAAGGAGGCCCTACAGTAAAGTTTGCATTACGGGTAAATTAATCCTCATTATAACTGAAAATGTAAACTGTAAAATCCATTCATCTGGAAACAGAACACACACACACACACACACACACACACACACGCACGCACGCACGCACGCACGCACACACACACACAATTCAAGTGCCAGCTTCCTGGGTGTGGTGCAAGTGAGTAACCTAGATAAGAATGACTCCCATAAAGAAATGTTCCATATGACTAAATATGTAACACATCTTTCAGCATGGAATACTTTTAATCCAAATTTGTGCAGATTAAGCTGCTCAATGCCATTGTGGAGGTATTATTTCCTATTATCTCTATTAGATTACTGATTTTTTTTCATTACTGTTTACAAGCCTGCTTAAATCAGCAAGGAATAGAACCAATCTTGGATTTGTTTTCAGCCAACTCTAGCAAAGTGTGTGCCGGTTTGAGTCGTGGTTTGCACCTATGCCAACATTTGTTATAGTGGTGATCAGTAGCACTTACACCAAGCACACTTCCAATCCTTGGCTGCCATTTAGGTCACGCAGACAAGTCTCCAGTTGAGGCATATGGTTGTTTCTTCTTCCTCAACCTGAATTTAGCCCAGGAGGTAATTTGGACCTCTGCATCAGCTTCAGAACGTGGCGCCAAGTATGGATTTACAGATAATGTCACTTAGCAACAAGACTTTTAGCTAACAAAACTGGAGTGGGAAAGGAAAAATATGATGCTGACTATTGAAGAGTAAGTGAGAAAGCTTAATGAAAAAATACAATGTGTGTGTGTATAATTTTTTTTTTTTTTACTTTACATATAAACGTATAGCTCTCAAAGAAACCAGTAATAAAAATGAGCAAAGACAATAGTACTATTTTACATATTATTCTGAGGGAGCGCGTAGCTTTGTACTTATGTACCTTTACATTCTTCTCCTGGCAAATCTGCATTGCAGCATACTAATATATACTAATATAGTAGAGCTTCGCCTCTAAAAGTTCACAGGACCAAATATAATAAACTTTATGCAGGCATATGCCATTCTTCTGACTATAACCCCACTTGGCTGGTCATTTCCTGTCACGGAGATTCACCACAAAAGGAAAATGATGGCAGATATGCATACTTATGGGACATAACTAGACAGGACAATAGGGTAGGAAGTGTAATCATCTTTTGATACATATTGTGGATGTCAAAAATGTGTTAACCCAAATCAGCTATAAATATATTGTCAGAGCTCTAAGAGGAGCCCCTGTAAGGATGAAGATACACGGAGCCATGGACTAATTGAGGAGCGGGCCAGCTGGGACAGGTGAATTATTACAATGCTGAAAACTTTACAGGGGCCCACAATAAGTTTAGGGGAGACATTGGGTCTCGACAGCTGGCTCAGAGGGCCTGAGGGAGGATTTAGCAGGGAGGAGCCCCTAAAGCCGCTTTGGGGTGAAGGGGGCAGGTCACTTTTGCTCAGGGGCCCCATTGTAGCTGAACCCAACTTTGAGTGCAGTTGAAGGATTTGGAGGGACAATATTGCTAATAATGATTTTTGGTACATATCTGCCTGATAATAATTTAGGGGCAAACTCTGCTTACTAATTATTTAGGGATAAACTCTACTTAATTATGATTTTAGTTGAATCCTTGCCTACATATGATTTTGGGGAACCTCTAATTACTTGGTTATGACCTTGAGCAGACTCTGTCTAGTTATGTTTTGTTGGGGATGCACTGCCTAATTGTGTTTTTGGGGAGGAAACATGCCTAATTATGTTGATTAGTACCCAGGCTGCTGGATGATATGTTTTTGGGGATCATGCAGCCTAATTGTTGTGTGGGAAACATCTATTTTGTCCATCGCGTATGGCTGTTTGCATGATGATTCAAGTCTTATTAGTTATTCAAGGAAAGGAAAGTTTTGCCCCAAAGTTTTGCTGGGCAGTCCCACTGACTTTACACTGCTGCTGCTTCATGTACTTTTCACTGACCCATCATGGCTATGCCCACTTTTTAACGCAATGCACTGTTTTTGTGCCTAAGTTTCCCCTGGATCTTAGCAATGCCCGATGGCACCCGTGGAAGAAATTTTAAAACTAGACATAAAAAATACTCTGTTATTAGAGAGTGAAATGTACGGTTCCGCACAACAGCTATGACACTGTGTTCTTTAAGGATATGGCTATGGCTATGAGGAAAGGGTTTTAAAAAAAGAGAGATTCCGAGTTAAGCACAAATTGAATTATTCAAATTGAGAGATGACGATATACTTGAGAATTACAGGAAGATCCAATTTAGAAGATTGAACTTTAATTCTTGGCCTGATATTCATTTACAGATTAATAAATGATTTAATCAAAGAATCTGAAGAAAACTGGTAGATAATTAAGGCACAAACTTTGAACTATTTGAACTTAAATGTAGCCCAGCACATATCCTGTTTTGTAGGAAGGCTAGGATATGCGAAACAGAAGATAGTAGAGGAATGACAGCAATTCAGAGAATTACACATACTTCTGTAGTGTGATAAGACAAAGGCTTTTAGCAAGGTGTGTAAGGCCTCTTGCACCCTGCAAATCGCAAATCCAATTTCTGATTCCAATTTGCAATTCCAATTTTCCCTGGATGATATCAACACAAAAAGAAAAATGCAGAAAAAAACGCGGCATGCAGGACCGATTCAAAATCGCAAAAGGGATTCGTATGTAAAATCGCATAAAAATCGCAAATCGGAATCCCATGTAGTGTGCAAGAGGCCTTATGCTTGTTTTAAGCACCATTTGTAACAAGATTTTGCATTGTGGGTGGCCTGGGCACCCAAATATCCGATTATTACCAATATTTGAATGGATGCCTATAGTGGCGTCCAAACCTCCCAAATTTCCTGTTTCCCTGGCAGATACTCAGTTGAAAGTAGTTTAGGTGCATCACACATAAATTTAAACAATTCTATCTCAAAAATTATGTTTTCTTTTGAGAATTTAGAATATGAGGCTAATAAAAGTCCTACTTACCATACCCATGCACCCTACCAAAGTCCTACTCCTCACCCATGTACTGCAGGTTGTACTGATTGTGCAATATCAGGGATGAGCAGAAACTATGCCAGTGCGAATTTACACATCGTAGTTCGCATCTACGCATTGTAGTTCGTAGGTGAAGTTTCAAAACTACGCTTACGAAAGTACCGCTACGCGTAGCTTACGCCCACTATGCGTAGTTAACGTGTATTGCGTAGTGCACTACGAATGCGTTACTCGTGGCTAATTTTCCATGTGCAATTGTATGCTTACAAATTTACGCATTGGAAAGGGGAATGTACGCATAGAAGAGTTCCCGCTATAGGCGTTTAAACAAAAATAATGCGTAAAATTTTAGGCATACGGGCATAAGCATCCACGTAATTGCGTATTTTAACGCGTAGTCTACAAAATGCATACGAAGCGGCGAATATTTTATTTCGAAGCCGTAGTTTGGCGAAGCGTAATTGCGTAAAACTAAGCGTAGTTCCAGCGTAGCGAAGTTGGCTGACTACGACCATCCCTGTGCAATATGCGGTACTCTGCTAAGTACCGGTAAATTTGCTGTGTTCTGCCTGTGCACTACAATATTACCAGCGTTTAGTGCATCAAGTCCATTATATTTTATACGTAGGCTTGATGCACAAGAAAATGTCTTTGCTGCCTTCTGATGTCCAAATTTATAGAAATTGTATGTTCTGAAGTTATGTTCATAGGATGTAAGAGTCTGAAGAACACAATACTCTATTGAAAGCTTACTGATGCTTTAAGGCTGCTTACACACCAAGACGTTACAGGCGCACGTTAGTGCGCCTGTAACGCTCCCCCAACGCACAGCAATGTAACACAAGTGGGCTGTTCACACAGCCCACGTTGCGTTACATGTAACGCTGCACGTTCTGTGCAAAGTGCAGCATGCTACGGCGTTGGAGCGGCTATAGCCGCGTTAGACTGTTTGCACATGCGCAGTGGGGGGCGGAGAGGAGGCGGGGAGAGCCAGCTACAGTAGCCGCGCACATGGCTACTTAATATTCACTGCACTGGCGGGCGCTGATTGGCCGGCGGGACCACGTGATGCAGAGTGTCTCGCTCCGCATCACGTGGTCCCGCTGGCCAATCAGCGCCACTCTGGGAGACATTATAGGACTCGAGCCGCCTAACGCGGCTCACTCTACCGTCGGCTCTTGCAGCACCATACGTTGTGTTAGGTGCACGTTATGCGACCTTAACGTGGCACCTAATGCAACGTCTTGGTGTGCAAGAAGCCTTAAAGATATTTAATAAATCAATAAATCTGATTTAAATATTTCTGCCACTGTTTAAATTCAAATTCGATTCTTGCTAAAAATTAGCTTTAGACATGCACATGTGATGGTTTTTCTTACAATTTAATGCAAAATATTACCTATCAATTTTAATTTGCAGACAGCTGTGAATTTCTTAAAATAATCCCAAATTGTATTCATTTTCTAGTCTGTAATCTGTACTCTGTGTTGCACTAGATTTCAGGACAGACAGCCCAGGGACTTTCACCTTCCTGCATTAATAAATAGCTGCACTACCTGCACAAAGCAGTAGCGACAGATGTTACTTATTTTCCATACTTGCAAATGCTGATTAACTGCCAAGACATTCTGACAATCAGCCTTTGCAGAGATTTATTTTTTATGTAATCAGTGTGTAGTAGTTGAGCTTTTGAATTCCATTATACAGGGTGAGCAACCTGAAATAATGTGTGCCATTAATCCTAACATTGTGTAAGCTCTAAGTGAAGGATTTTTTTTTCAACTAAGGTAGAATTTCACTTAAAGCTATAATCCTCTTTTGGAAGTAAAATAATGAATCATGGGTTTTGCAGATACCTTAATGTTGTCTAGAATGACAGATAATAAAATTTGCAGAGAGCTTTTAATAATCTACAGCTGATACTAGCTGGTGTATAGCCATATCTGCCAAAATGCAATCTTCAATACACAAGTCCATGCAGAGATAGTTTTAAGCAGGAAGGTCAGGGCCAATGTTGTGATTGAAGGAAAATTAAAAAAAGACAGATTTTCCCACAAGGAGAGTAACTTGTTTTTGCAGTTGAAGTGCTGAAGGTCTAAAACTGGAGGGCAATCCAAGAACTGATTATTTTCATTCTACAAAAGTATAGAACTTTGCTAAATGAATATGCAGTGAGAGCTTGTTCTCAGCATTCTTTAGTTCCTCCGGTCTTGATTATTTGATTTCTTTTATAAGAACGAAAAAAAGAAAATAATTTAAGTAGAAATGGCTCGAAAACCTCAGATTTTCGATTCGGGAACCTCGAACGCTAACCTCCGCAAAAAGTTTGGTTCGCGCGACCCGCGACCGCTATAGACTTCAATGGGGAGGCGAACTTCGAAAATTAGAAACATTTATGCTGGCCACAAAAGTGATGGAAAAGATGTTTCAAGGGGTCTAACATCTGAGTTATTGCATGAGGGAGTGGGATACACGCCAAAAGTCCCGGGGAAAATCTGGATTTGACGCAAAGCAGCATTTTAAGGGCAGAAATCACATTGCATGCTAAATTGGAGGCCTAAAGTGCTTTAAAACATCTTGCATGTGTATACATCAATCAGGGAGTGTAATTAGAGTACTGCTTCACACTGACAGACCAAACTCACCGTGTAACGCACCGCACACAGCTGTTTGTGTAGTGATGGCCGTGCTGGACACCATGGCCAGAGTACAGGCCATGGCGGTTTTTTAAGCCCATATGGTCGCCGGGCTGAGGTAGCTCAATAACAGAACAACAGTGACTGTACAGCTGATCGAATTTAGTCTGTCCACAATGAAGCAACGACCTTATTATCTTGGGTGTGCATGTACATGCCTTTTGTTTTGTTGTTGCATCTGCAGTGCAGCCAGAAAAATAAGCAGGCATGTCCAGAAAAATTATTTTAGCGGCCGCTGCTAACAGCGGCCTTAAAAATTCACGAATCCGCCTGGAGTCCTGGACCCTGTTGGTGGTGGCGGAGAAGTCAGTCAAGTGGCCTGCAGACAGAGATGCTGTGTGGGGACCAATTTAGTCATGGGGCAGGCAGTCACACGGCGTGCAGGCAGAGATGCTGTGTGCGGGGACTGACTTAGTCTTCGGGCGGGCAGTAGCCCTCCGGGATCCATGCCTCATTCATTTTGATAAAGGTGAGGTACTGAACACTTTTTTTGACCTAGGCGACTCTTCTCAGTGACAATGCCTCCAGCTGCGCTGAAGGTCCTTTCTGACAGGACGCTTGAGGCAGGGCAAGACAGAAGTTGGATGGCAAATTGTGACAGCTCTGGCCACAGGTCAAGCCTGCACACCCAGTAGTCCAAGGGTTCATCGCTGCTCACAGTGTCTACATCCACACTTAAAGTGGATCAGAGATGAACTTTTACTCATTGCATAATTGTGTTCCTTTCCTATAGTTTATAGGGCATTCCTCAAGCCAAATACTTTTTTGTTTTTGTTTTAATACTCGAATTCCCTATAAACTAAATAAGCCCCACCCACAGTTTTCAGAGAGCCTTGGCAGTAGCAAGGGCTCATGGGAGCTCAGTCTGGGCAGGAGGAGGGGAAGGTATTACTAGCCAGAGATTTCAGAGGCAGAGGTGAGGAGGGAGGAGGAAGGGGGATTAGGGTTTTTTCAGTCTGAGTGCTGATGGTGCAGATAAGCCTGCCTCTGTGTAATGTTTAAAAACAACATGGCTGCTGTCATTGTTTCACAGGAAGAAATAATCATATTCTATTAACCACCCTGGCATTCTATTAAGATCGCCAGGGCGGCTGCAGGAGGGTTTTTTTTTAAATAAAAAAAAAACTATTTCATGCAGCCAACTGAAAGTTGGCTGCATGAAAGCCCACTAGAGGGCGCTCCGGAGGCGTTCTTCTGATCGCCTCCGGCGGCCAAAAGTAACACGGAAGGCCGCAATGAGCGGCCTTCCGTGTTTTGCTTACTTCGTCGCCATGGCGACGAGCGGAGTGACGTCATGGACGTCAGCCGACATCCTGACGTCAGCCGCCTCCGATCCAGCCCTTAGCGCTGGCCGGGACTATTTGTTCCGGCTGCGCAGGGCTCAGGCGGCTGGGGGGACCCTCTTTCGCCGCTGCTCGCGGCGGATCGCCGCAGAGCGGCGGCGATCGGGCAGCACACGCAGCTGGCAAAGTGCCGGCTGCGTGTGCTGCTCCTTATTTCATCAAAATCGGCCCAGCAGGGCCTGAGCGGCACCCTCTGGCGGTACTGGACGAGCTGAGCTCGTCCATACCGCTAAGGTGGTTAAAGCAGTTTGTAGACAGATTTGCTGTTTAAACCATCTAAACTGTACATAAGATATATAGACAAGTTACTTGTTATAGTTAGTTTTTCATCTTGGATCCGCTTTAAGGCCAGGTAGTCAGCTACCTGCCGGTCCAGGCGTTGGTGGAGAGTGGATCTGGAAGGGCTAAGGCGAGACGTTGGACTAAAAAATGTCTGCATGTCCGACATCACCATGAAATTGCTAGAGTGTCCTATCCTTGCCTGCGTGGACATGGGAGGAGGAGGATTACTGGCAGTGGCACCTTTATTCCGTTGTGCTGTGACATCACTCTTAAACGCACTGTAAAGCATAGTTGCCAGCTTGTTCTGCAAGTGCTGCATCCTTTCTGCCTTCAGGTGATTTGGAAACATCTCTGCCACTTTGTGCCTATATCGAGGGTCTAGTAGCGTGGCCACCCAGTACAGCTCATTCCCCATGAGTTTTTTTATACGGGGGTCCCTCAACAGGCTGAACAGCATGAAAGTTGGATGCAGACGTACTATCCATCTCCTCTTGCTCTTCCTCAGTGATGTCAGCTAAGTTTTCCTCCTCCCCCAGCCACAAACAATACTACAGGAAAGTTGAGCAGCACAAGCTCCCTGCGACACCTGCTGTGGTTGTTCTTCCGCCACCTCCTCCTCCAAAAAAAAAAAAACAACAACTTTCTCATCATCTGACTCCTCTTCCCCACACAACTCTTTCTCCTCCTCCTCCTCCTTTTCCCCCCTCTGTGCTGCCGCAGGTGTTGAGGAATCATCTGCTTCTGCTGAGAATTGATCCCACAACTCTTCCTCCTGTTCCTGTTCATGCTCCTCTACAGCTTGATCCACCACTCTACGCACGGCATGCTCCAGGAAGAAAGCATACGGGATCAAGTCGCTGATGGCTCTTTCACTGCGACTCACCATGTTTGTCACCTCCTCAAACGGCTGCATGAGCCTGCAGGCATTTTGCATGAGTGTCCAGTACTTCGGCCAGAACATCCCCATCTCCTCAGAGCGTGTCCTTTGACTGTAGTTGCAGAGATACTGTTTGACGACTTTCTCCTGTTGTAGCAGGTGGTTGAACATCAGGAGGGTCGAATTCCAGCGAGTTGGGCTATCGCAACTCTAGCGTCTCACCAGCAATTTGTTTCTCTGCTGAATACCGGCAAAGCGTGCCATGGCCGTGTAAGACCGCCTGAAATGCCCATACACCTTCCTGGACTGCTTCAGGATGTCCTGTAAGCCTGGGTACTTAGACACAAATCTCTGAATTATGAGATTCAGCACATGTGCCATGCAGGGCACATGTGTAAACTTTCCCAAATTCAAACCCGAAATGAGATTGCTGCCGTTGTCACACACCAAGTTGCTGATCTCCAGTTGGTGCTGGGTCAGCCACTGATCCACCTGTTTGTTAAGAGCAGCCAGGAGAGCTGCTCCAGTGTGACTCTCCGCTTTGAGGCAAGACATGTCTAAGATGCGTGACACCGTCGTACCTGGCATGCAGCATAGGCCCTGGGGAGCTGGGGCTGTGTAGCTGGAGACGAGATTGCAGCACCAGTAGAGTAGCACTGCCACTCAGATGAGGAGGAGGAGGATGACAGCGAAGAGAATGTAGCAGGAGGAGAAGGAGAGGAGGTGGCATCATGCCTGCCTGCAAGCCGTGGAGGTGTCACAAGTTGGTCCGCTGCACAGCCACGCACTCCCTGCTTGCCAGCTGTCACCAGGTTGACCCAATGGGCTGTGTAAGTAATGTACCTGCCCTGACCGTGCTTGGCAGACCAGGCATCCGTGGTCAGATGGACCCTTGACCCAACACTGTGTGCCAGAGATGACACCACTTGCCTTTCAACTTCATGGTACAGTTTGGGTATCTCCTTTTTTGAGAAATAATTGCGGATTGGTATCTTCCACTGCGGTGTCCCAATGGCCACAAATTTTTGGAAGGCCTCAGAGTCCACCAGATGGTATGGTAACAGCTGGCGAGCTAACAGTTCCACCAAGCCAGCTGTCAGATGCCGGGCAAGGGGGTGACTGGCAGACATTTGCTTCTTCTGCTCAAAGATTTCCCTCACAGACACCAGGCTGCTGCTCTGTGCAGAGGAGCAGGAACCGCTCAAGGTGAGAGGCAGAGTGGAGGAGGGTGGCTGTGATTGTGAAAGTGATTGTAAAGGTGCAAAGAAGAAAGCGGCTGAAGTTGATGCACCTGAATGAGGAAGAGGATCAGGAGGGTGGCTTTTCTTTTGTGTCATGCTTTTCCTCTGGTGCTCTTCCCATTGCAGTTTGTGCTTTTTCTCCATGTGCCTTCGTAAGGCAGTTGTCCCTACATGGCTGTTGGCCTTTCCACGACTCAATTTTTGGTGGCAGAGAGAACAGATGGCATTGCTCTGATCTTTGGCAGACACACACACAAATTTCCAAACCGCTGAGCCCCCCTGGGGTGTGGGCACTATGGTGGCCTCAGCAGCTGACGTTGAAGGGCATGTTGGCTGGCTGTCCATAGGTGGCGATACATGGCGCCGGACACTGCCACCAGCTGTTTCTGACGATGAGCTCCCCTTGCTTCTTTCAGGAACTCATCTCCTCCTACTCCTCTCTGACTCCCCCCACTGAACTGTCCCCTTGGTCATCTTGTCTCTTAGGAACCCATGTGGCATCCGTATCATCATAATCATCCTCCCCAGCTTTGCTTGCCTCAGACACCTCATAAACTGCACCAACAGCAGGTACTTCATCATCATCCTCCTCACACATTACGTCCATAGTGTCGCCTAACTCAGACATATGAGGTGGTGTAACTTGCTTAGGGCTTTCATCTTGTTGTAACAATAATGTCTGTGAATCAGTTAATTCCCCACCAAATAACTCCTGCGAAGTGTCAAATGCAGTGGATGTGGTGCTTGTAGTAGCGCTGGTGGCAGCGGAAGATCAGGTGTTCTGTGTTAAATAGTCAACCACGTCCTGACAATCTTGGGAGTTGATGGGACATGCCTTCTTCTGAGCACTGTACTTTGGTCTAGGGCTGCACGAAATCACGTCAGCATAACCTTGAACAGACCTGCCAGGTGGCCTGCCTCTGGGTCTGGGTCTGCCTGTTGTTTGTGGGGGGGGGGGGGGGGGGGGTGAAGTGAAAGGTATGCACTGACTTGACTAATACAATGTATGCAGTGAAAGGTATGCAGTGACTGGTATTACAATACAATGTGCAGCTGTCACACAGGTGCAGTTAACAGGTATGCACGGAGTGGTATATTACACAGCGTGCGGTCACACAGGTACTGTGAACAATTATGCAATGACTAGTATTACAAATTTGCAGCTGTCACACACACTGGTAGCATGAACAGGTGCAGTGACTGGTATATAACACTGCTTGCGGACACGTAGGTAGGTAGGTGCACTGAACAGGTGGGTATGCAGTGATTGGTATTACAAATGTGCAGCTGTCACACACACACACAGGTACCGTCAACAGGTGCAGTAACACTGCGTGCGCTCACATAGGTAGGTAGGTGCACTGAACACAGGTGGGTATGCAGTGATTGGTATTACAATGTGCAGCTGTCACACACACAGGTACCGTCAAAAGGTGCAGTGACACTGCGTATATAACACCGCATGCGGTCACGTAGGTAGGTAGGTGCACTGAACACAGGTGGGTATGCAGTGATTGGTATTACAAATGTGCAGCTGTCACACACACACAGGTACTGTCAACAGGCGCAGTGACACTGCATGCGCTCATGTAGGTAGGTAGGTGTACTGAACACAGGTGGGTATGCAGTGATTGGTATTACAAATGTGCAGCTGTCACACACACACACACACACACACACACACACAGGTGCCGTCAACAGGTGCATTGACACTGCGTGCGCTCAAGATGGTAGGTAGGTGCACTGAACACAGGTGTGTAGTCAATGATTGGTATTACAAATGTGCAGCTGTCACACACACAGGTAGTCACTGAATGTGCTGGGCCTGGCAGTGGCACAGTAGGAATTACCAAGGGGCCAAGGTCCCACCAGCAGCTGCGACTGACTGACAGGGCTGTATATGCAACACAAGTGTCTGTGACACACACACACACACACACACACAAATAGCTCACAAGAACAACATTAGCTCTAAAAGAGCTGTTGAGGATGAGGAGTGCTTTTTAGCAATAAGATCAGCAAGAAAGAGCAACCTAACACGCTTAACACAAAAGCTGAACTAAGCTTTCCCCATGTCAGCAGCAAGGTTCTTTCCCTTCTCTTATTACTGCAGCCACCCAAGTGAGTGAAAAGGCTGACGCTCCCTGCCTTCTATAAGGAAGGGAGGGGGGGGGGGCTCCAGGAGTGAGTGTAGCCTGATTGGGTACCCTGTGTCTGCTGACTGTGATGTAAAGGGTCAAAGTTGACCCTAATGATGTAGTATAGGGGGCGGGTTGAACTCGCACATAGTTTGCGGTTCACCAAAGTTTGCGCAAATAAGTTTGCGGGCAAATTTAGAAGACTCCATACTTTCTCCACCTAGAATGGTAATGTACATGGAACTCTCCATTTTTAAGAGGGCTTCCTACTTCCACCAAAGGTCAGGACCCAGAAATTACCTTAACATGAATGAGTTTATAATTAAAGTAATTTTTATGGTGCCTTTTTTTGTTACTTTATCTATTTGCCAGAATGGATAAGGATTAATATCCCTAGCTTGATCAAAGGGGACAGAGTATATATCTTGGAACCTCTTCATTAAAATAAAGGGTTACAAATACCACAATAAATGACCCCTCAAAACTTACACCATCATGCATGTAGTGGTTACTTCCACCTTCGCTGGGGATTAGAGGGGGGATGAGACCCGTGTTCTTGATATTGGTCCAGGGTGCCTGTGAAAGGAAGGAGTGGGGTTATTTCAGTTTCCCCATATAAAGAGCTATGTAGTCTAATCTTTTCTCAATCCACTTAGTCCATGTAGTGCCAAGACTGTGGGCTCAGCCATCCTGGACAATACCAACGTGCATAGGGATAAAAAAACCTTTTTAAATGTATTAATAAATGTAAACTAAATAAATGTCTACTACATAAGCACTAATGCAAGTGCACACAAAACCGCATACAGAGTCAAAAGAAAAGCACACACAAACACATTGCATTAAATTAAAATTCATTAAAACGTGACAAAACCTAGCACATTTCCTGTGGCTTTTTTTCGGGGCACAAACCCTGAGCTGTGACCCCCTTTTTTTTTTTTTTTTTACCTTTCAAGCTTCGGTGGGGCTCCATCAGCTTACCGCAACTGGTTGAAATAGAATATTCATTGTCAATATTCACCTAACTGATTTTTTTTGGGTAGAAATGTTATTTTTAGAATGAAACATAATAACAAAATAGATTTCTTTTGATACAGAGATAAATAATAGCCACAGTGAATTGTTGGCTGACATTACCCATGCTTTTTTGTGTTGGGATAGCATCCTGTGTTGTTTCATATGTGGGAATACCATACCACAACAGAGCCCTTTTTATTATTTTATTATCATACTCTGCTTTCCCAACACAGATGGTCCTCATTAAAAAACAAAATTAGTCGTTCACCCTCTTGTGGAAAACTTCAGAGACTGGTAGCTGTGTACGAATGAATTAATTAGAGAGGATATTTCCTCTTCAGCTAATTATATTGAAACACATACAAAACAACTTAAATTAACATGGGTGGTTCACACACACGCATAATTGTGTATTATGCAGGAAAGTAGCAGTTAGGTTTTTAAGAGCACTTACTTTTGTATTTTTGCAGAAAGCACTCTGAGCAAGCAACATTGAAACATCCATTCTGTGTACTGGTGGTGATCGCAGTTGTATAGCATAAATACCATACTCATTTACAATGGGTTTTTAACATTCCAGTTAACTTGTCTGCCATTCCAAACTGAGCAATATACTGTTTTTAAAACTTTAATTGTAACATTTGTGACCAATAATATGCAAACAACCAAAACATGTGGATAAATGAACAACTCTATGCAGTGCATACTTTTTAATCCTCTTACCTATAGTATTTGCATCCTTATCCATTATTATCTGAGTAATGACTATTGATTGCCTATTGTGATGAAGTTTCTGTATGATCATTTATGTTCAATGCCATGTAGCTGTAAGTTGTAAAAAGAGTATTTATTACATTAATCTTTTAATCAAGCAACAAATTGAAGTTGTGTGAAATAATTTTACCTTGAGCGGCTGGATAGTATACTGGTTAAGGGCTCTGCCTTTGTCATGAGAGACCAGGGTTAGAATCCTGGCTAGGGTCAGTACCTATTCAGTAAGGAGTTCAAGGTAAGACTTCCCAGCACTGCAGGTCCCAGTGGCTGCAGCTCTTGAGCGCTTTGAGTCTGACAGGAGAAAAGCGCTATACAAATGTTCAGATTATTATTATTACTACTATTATTATTATTACCTTAAAGAGAATTTGTACTCTAAAATTCTTACAATAAAAAGCATACCATTCTATTCATTATGTTCTCCTGGGCCCCTCTGTGCTGTTTCTGCCACTCCCTGCTGCAATCCTGGCTTGTAATTGCCATTTTTAGGCAGTGTTTACAAACAAAAGACATGGCTTCTAACTAGAGTGTGATAAGCTTGAGAGTAGCTAAGTCTCTGACTCATACAGAGCTTGGTGAAGGTGTGTATAGCTTCTGCCAATGACAAGCAGTGCAGCACATTCCACACATTCCAGCCTCAGCGAACAGAGCCGACAGAAGAGAGAAGATTAGATCATATAACAGATATAACACAGCCACTGTTCAACTAGAAAAGGCTGCAGTAACACGGACCACATTAGAACAGGTATAGGAACTTATAGGATAGAAGAAATAAGGCTGAAATTTTTGTTACAGAGTCTCTTTAAATTGAAACCAAGATGAGAGTGATATGTAGGCTGCCATTATTATTTCCCTTTAAGCAATACCAGTTACTTGCTGATTCTCTGCCTATAATACTTTCAGCCATAGACCCTGAACACAAGCATATGCAGATCAGGTGTTTCTGGTAATATTGTCAGAACTGACAAGATTAGCTGCATGCCTGTTTCTGGTGTAATTCAGACACTACTGCAGCCAAATAGATCAGCAGGGCTGCCAGGCAACTAGTATTGTTTTAAAGGAAATACAAGAGCAGGGTTACATATAAATATACAACAATATATAGATATAAGTCTTTCTGGTGCTGAAACCAGGAACATTAACATAAAAATAGCTATTCTGAATATTTATTCTGTGTTATGCTATGAATTATTCTACAATCTCTTTATGGCCAATAATACTCCTAATTTAGCGGACAAACTTGGGTATCAGAAAAACATGTAACCTTTCTTTTATTTATGTAACCATAAAAATGATAGCAAAAGTTTTGAATTGTTTAGATGCATAAACATTATTTGGATGAATGTGTTTCAAATTCACAGACTGCTTCTTCCAGTCCATTTTTTCCAGCTCTTACAAACTGGCCTTATTTTCTTTAAGAAGTGGATTCCTGTGGGGTACTGGAATCCCCTTCTTAAAGAAAATAAGGTCAGTTTGTAATTAATACATTTAGATTGTAAACTCACAAGGGCAGGGCTCTCTCGCTCCATTGTGTCTTAGAATTTGTTATACATTTCATTCTTCATGTTAAACTTGTCATTGTAATGACCAATTCTGTATTTTGTATCAGTGTCTATATTTGGTGTATACCACTGTCTGTATTAATATATACCTGTAACGATTGGTGTCAGCAAAACAGATTTTCTGATTATTGGTGATCTGCAGTATCACCAATAATACAGATGCTATACCTGATTATGTGGTGATCTGCAGAATCACCAATAATGCTAGTATAGCCAGACACAGGACAACCAATGTGAGATAGTGTTTGGTGCAACAGTAATGAAGAAGAGGAGATCTCCTGAGGAGCGGGTGACTCAGACAGTACTGCAGCCAGTGGACACCTGAGGAGCAGGGACCACTGACTGTGCTGCAAGGATGATCACCTGAGGAGCAGGCGGTTAAGACTATACTGCAGCCAGTGGACACCTGAGGAGCAGGAACCACTGACTGTGTTGCAAAGGCTGATCACCTGAGGAGCAGGTGATTAAGACTATACTGCAGCCAGTGGACACCTGAGGAACAGGAACCACTGACTGTGCTGCAAAGACTGATCACCTGAGGAGCAGGTGATTTAAGACTATACTGCAGCCAGTGGACACCTGAGGAACAGGAACCACTGACTGTGCTGCAAAGGCTGATCACCTGAGGAGCAGGTGATTAAGACTACACTGCAGCCAAGGGACACCTGAGGAGCAGGTGTTACCGACAGTGCTGCAGTTGGGCTTCACCTGAGGAGCAGGTGAAATGCCACAGATCCCTCGCCAGTGGCTAGGCCCACTGGTGAGGCAAGAAAGGTCAGACAAGCAGAGTGGGCAACGTATGGACAGATAAGGTACAAAGACAGAAGACTGATTCAGTGTTAGGTTCAGGCAGGTTCGGCAACATGAATCAGATGAGCAGAGGTACAGAGTCAGTAAGCAGGAGAATAGTCAATGGAAGCAGAAGGTCATAACAGATAATACAATGAATTAGTACTTTAAGCTATCAACAGAATCTGGCTAAGTGTGGATCCCCAGCTCCGGCTGGTTCTAGCACACTTTGGGATCTGACTAGGTCTGAGCGCTCACACGTTAGCATTTGCAACAGCAGACACGGAGCAACTGACAGATTGCCACTATATATACATAGCATCTCCGCAGCGCCGCCCCAGTCACTCAGCCAATCCGAGATAGCGTTTGGAGTCAGCTGACCTGACAGATCAGCTGACTCCCCTTCTATTCGCATAAAGGTCCTGTCGCCTGGCCCTCAATCTATGTGCAATAGAAGGACCAGGCAGAGCACCAGCATGTAACTGCGCGGCCGAAGCCGCCGGCTGATACGCAGAGATAGCCGCCATGCCGCTTGTCTCCGCGGCGGCATCTCCGCTATCCATTACAATACCCCATGCTTGTTTCTTACTTCATATTTCTTACTTAGTACAACACCATGGAATATGTTGGTTCTTTATATAAACCACCAGCCTGCAAACTAACAGGATGTAAGCCCGACGAAGCCTGCAAGGCTGAAAGCTTGTTCATTCTTATTCATTTTTAGTTAGCCAATAAATGGTATCATCCTGATTTAAAACTTCTTGCTTATATAAATCAATAATAATAAATATATGTAAAGGGGGAAGCCTGCTGAGCGGTATACCATCATGATTATTTGATGAAGAAATATAGGGCATGTTGTCCTTCCAAATAATTAAAAAATATATATTATATTGGGGTATTTTAATGTGTCATGGATTGATGCAGAAATGTGTTCAGCAGACTGAGGGTTAAAATGGAAGACCCCTTAAGTGGTGTGGTGCAGATTGGGAAGAGATGTGTGGATGAAGTAGAGGCCAAGGGAATCCCCACTTAAAAACACAATGAGTGTCCTGAAGGTTGAGGGAATCCTGTGGTCTGTCTCTATGGCCACGCTCCACCTATCCAATTTTTGAAGATGAATGGTCCCATTCAGGGGATATTTACAAAGTTGAAGTTAAGAAAAAATTGTGAAAGAACTCGCAGTCAGTATGAATGGTGAAGCAGATAGATGGAAGAGAACCTGAACAAGCTGAGACATTATTTGTATAGAAGAGAAAAAAATAAAATTAAAGTGACTGTCACATCTGTATATCTATGTAATGGGGACATTTTGAAATACAGAGGATATTAAGTGGCGAGAACAGATTACCCTTGACAAATGGTATAATTCCATATGATGAATGATAACACGATACATTTAAAAAATTGTGTCTATACTCAAGTGGCAGAGTATAGAGTCCAATAAACAAAAGAAAAACAAAAAAAACAAACAAAAAAAAAAACAACAACAACACTAAAGTAAACAATTAAGGTTTGCAAACAGAACATATAGTAGCTACTTTTTTGTATTGGTTTATAATGCTGATTTCACTTATTATTATGTAAGTCTGATTTTACAGCTGATTCTCAGTCTATACAGTATAATGTATGAGTGCCAAAACTGCAATTCAACTCTGGTGAGCTTACATTTTCTAACATACTCCCTCCAACTTCTACAAAGAAACAATAAATCCTCCAGCATTTGTATGGCTTGCTGCCTGCTTTCCCTGTGTCTTGTGTTTCGAATGTCCACCACTTTCCCTGGGAGAGCCTGAAATATTGAGTCAGACTCTGTTGCAAAGCTGGCAGCTGGTGGAAACCGACGGGTGATCTTGGCAGATGCATTGCTATTATCAGTATGCATGCAGGAGGAGACTGGGCTATGGAATTCAGAAATATATTCTTGCTGATCTGAAAAAAGAAACAATAATGTTAAAATTCTTCGCATTATAATCATGGAGCCTGGTACAAAATTTCAATTATGATTGGCCAATCACTGACCAATTTTACCACCTCCATGTAGTATGAGGGTTTAAAGGGACTCCGAGCACCTCTCATGGGTATACCTTTAAGACTCTGACCAGTACTGCAAAGTACTTAAAGATGCCTACCTTTCTGTAGCTTGTGCTTTCCTTTTTCATTTGATGCCGTTCTACACCAAATAGTTTTTGTTCGATTTCAATTTAAAAATCACGGCTGCCATCTTGGCTATGTTATAACTTCCGGGTCACCCCTGTCTTCTCTGTTAGAGAAAAGCATCACTGAATGAAGCAGGAAGAGGAAGTGACACGTATGGCCATTGCAAGAGGCTCCTCCAGATGGGTCATAGCACAACTTTATTGGAAGCCATCTGGCTTAAAGGCATGCCCATGAGAGGTGCTCGGAGTCCCTTTAACCTACACAATCTGCTCATTGACTGTTGACCCTCATGCTACATGGAAGTGGTGAAACTGGTCAGTGATTGGCCAACATAATTGAAAGTGTGTACCAGGCTTTAGTGTCTGTGTACAAAGAGATCCTGGTCTATGCAGCTCATTACGCATGCTGCAAGATGGGGATTTACCGGCGATCTGTACTGTGGGCAATCTGTACTCTAAACACAACACAGTTGCCAGGGTGACAAGAAACTTTATACGTTTTGGTGCTTGATAGCTGGCTGTGATTTGAATCATTTTAACAGCATTAAAAAAGACATCTGCCACACCAGCCTATATAATCTTTCAGTGGAATTGCCCTCTTGTTGCAGATGATTTGAAATGTTACAGCTTGTATTATTAAGATATGATTTTATGATAGAGTTATAAAAAATGATGATTTAATAGGATAAATAAAGATATAAACAGACATACCTTTTGCAAAATTCAGTTTCTCCTGTGCAGGAAGATAAATCATACATTCAATTATTTTCTAGTTTACTATTTTACTTTAGTGTTCATATCTTGTATGTGCACCAATGTTTGTAATGAATCGCTGGCAAATCCACTGTTGGTTTGGAGGCATAACCAATAACATTATTCATGGAGACTGAAATGGATTTTGATTTAGCAGTGTCAATAGAAGATATACAATGTATGGATGCGTCTCCCAGCAAATTGACATAAGGAGTCTCCAGTTATTCTGGGAATCATGTTTCTTCTCAGACCTTTTGTTGGCCAAGTTATCTGTTCTTAAAAAGACAGCACTGCCAGTTGGCTGAAATCCATACACACATTAAAAATAACTTTACAAACATGAATTTGTTTTGACAGTAGAAACCGTTCTGCTTGCCAGCTTGGGACTTATATAAGCCAAAATTGGCAGCATGGTCAGTGTATTAAATGAAAAGGAAAAGTTTATTGTGTTTTTCAATTTGTGAGTGGTGTAATTTAATGTTATTGTGTGCATTTGTTTTTTTCAGATCGGCTCAAATTTTGTTCAGTGCTGCCAAATGCAAATTTCCTCAAATGCTGCCATACAATGAGTGGATCTTAAGGGGCAGAATTAAACCGGGAACTTACATTTTCATGAACGTAGCAGTAAAATCTGCTGTTTAATGTTTGCCTGATTTGCCACTGAAATATGAATATATTTTAATGTCTTTAAAGCAAGTCTCTAGGCACAAATCAAAGTGTAACATTAGCGTTTCAGCCAGAGTGTCCAAATGTTACTTTTTTTGTGTGAAAATATCCTTCTGCCGCAAAAATCTTGTTTTAAATAATTGTTCAGGTCACAGGAAGCAGCAGAGCTGAAGCAATTCACAGCAGTCTTTGTAAGGCATTTATTTTGTCCTGTGGGCCAGAGAATCTCTGCCAGCTTGGCTATAAATGGTGGCTTGTCATAAACCTAGAGTAGCCAGGAGCCACACATTACTTTAAAACTTCCTCTTTGTTCAATTCAAATGTAAAATGCTGACATGCAGATAAAGAACATGCAAAACACTCACTTAATTATGGCACAGATGGATATAAAGAGACATGGGAGGAATACTGGTCAATATTTCACCCCTCTATTGTGATGACTTTATATCTGAGTGATCACACACACCCCATGGCTGTTATATGGCTATTACCTCAGTTTATCACATTGGTCCACATCTGATATATCCTCAAGGGTGTGAAGAAAACGACTGTACCCATATAACATAATGGTGGCTCGTCTGCTGGGGGTGAAAGCTCATACTGTGGGGGGGCATTTAGCAGGAGGTTTCTATACAATGATGGTAGCAGTTCCCCATTTTTGATCGACCCCACAAAGCCTAAGAAAATCACAGAGCTCATTTCGCAATACATTCTTAAGTTAATTGGTGAAACATGTTAAATTGTGAGTAATTTTTTTTTAGGTTATTTTAGTGAATTTCTTAAAAATATTGTGGGTGGCAGTATCAGATAAATGGTTTCTGCTGTAATGTGCTGAAAATGCTTTTGTCCCTGATGCTAATATAAATGACCTGAACCTAAAATAGAATCATGAAAGTATTTTTAGTTTAATGGCTGAAATTAAAAGCTGCATTTTAAATAGCTACCACAGTCTGAGGTAAAATCAATCTACTTTAGCTGCAAAAACAAAATAAATTATATATAATTAACTTTAAAGCCCTTTCCAATATCAACGGTGTTTCCTCAGCCCAAAAAAGTGCTTTGGCTTCTGTTTACGTTTCAGGAGAGCCTGGGTTGAATTTGACTGCTGTTCAACTGCTTAATTTGCATAGATAAAAGTACTAGTTTTTTAACCCTTGCAATGCAAAAACAGACAGCAACTTTAGACAAGTTATTAGTAGGACTAGAACACCATAGCCCATATGCAATTGTTAAAGCATACCTGAACTGACATGTGATGTGATGAAATAGGGATACATAGGCCCATATGCAATTCACTTTTTCACCTGAGTTATCTCCTAGGAGATAATTTTTATCTTCTCTTTAAACTAATTTTTCAGCATTTTACAATTGAAAACGTACCCAAAAGTTGTTGAAAAAGTGCTACCAAATGTATTTTGAGTATTTTCTTGCTTGTCAGCAGCTTATCAAGCACTTTTTGACAAGTTGTGAAAATATCACCTTGGAGAAAAAGTGAATTGCATATGGGCCTATGTATCCCTATCCCATCACATCACAAGTCAGTTCAGGTATGCTTCAACAAGATCACTAACATCCAACCTCTATTGTTTTTCTGTTGTAGTCCTCACAGCAAGGTATCTCTCGCTCATGTCATTTTAAAGGGAACATGATGTGAGAGGGATATGGAGGCTGCCATATTTATTTCCTTGTAAACAATGCCGGTTGCCTGGCAGCCCTGTTGATCCTCTGGCATAAGTAATGTCTAAGTCAAAACCCTGGAACAAATATATGGCTAATCCAGTAAAACCTGAATCAGCTGAGTCAGAGTACCTGATCTGCTGCATGCTTGTTCAAGGTCTATGGCTAAAAGTATTAGAGACACAGGCTCAGGGGGACTGCCAGGCAATTGGCATTGTTTAAAAGGAAATAAATAGGGCACCTTCTATATTCCTCTCACCTTGGGTTTCCTTTAAAAAAAAGGGGGGGGGGGGGGGAGTAAAAACCTGTCTAGGAAAGATGCAAAACCTTTAAATTTAACAAAACGTCACATTAAACGGCTTTTCTTTTGTAGTATGAGCCACATTGTTGCCAGCTTAGTTAGAGGAAATAGTGATGGGTTGAAAGAGGAAGAAAGAGACCATTATACACTGTCCGAGGAAATACCAGGGAAATCAGTCATACACTTAGTCCTTAGGACCAGCCCTATGGGTACATATACAGCAAACAATAAGCTGAACGTAGAATTGATAATTCAAGGTGCTGGATAGATGTGATACTATCCATGCACAGGTTCCAGTATATGCATATATTACTACAGCCTCAAGGTAAAGGTCTGAACATGAGCATGAATGGAGGTCCTTGCTCATCCCCCACATCCAGTCAGGTGTGGTGTGGCTATTCCATTCAGTCAAGAGAACCTGTCAACAAGCTACTGGGTAGTGGTACTGGCTGCCCTGATTAGCTGGTCAGCATGTGCCCATCAAGGAGGCCCCAGAATTGTATACACACTAAACCCAGAGCAGCGGAGGAACCTATACAAGTGAGGGTGTCTATTTACAAAGTGCTTGTATATTGAGTCTCGACATGTTTCACCTAAACGGCTTTTTCACAGAGTGCTATACATATATACAATGAACAGTGCTACCCCCACCAACAAAGTGTCCCCCCGCAATAGCCCAAATCAGAGCTGAGGCACCTCGTCTGGTGCCTGTTTAAATACTAGAGACACTTAAGATACACACCCATTAGGTGTGTTAGTGCGTATGCTGCAAACCTGTATGCAGGGCCCCGTTTGTCCCGCACGCATCCGGGTATCAGGCGCGCATCTCTATATATCCGCAACGTTAGCGTCACAGCTGCCATGGCAACAGGCGCACACTACTGGCCGCCGCATCTCTGTTTAGAGCGGCGGGCGGGTTGCCATGGCAACGCGTAATGCGGAAGTTACATACACGTGATCCGGAAGTGTTCTGGCGGGTCACACGGCGATGTCATGCAGTGCATGAACATACGCTGGATACAGGGCAACAGCGCGCCTGATACCTGAATGCGTGCAGGACAAACGGGGCCCTGCATACAGGTTTGCAGCATACGCACTAACACACCTAATGGGTGTGTATCTTAAGTGTCTCTAGTATTTAAACAGGCACCAGACGAGGTGCCTCAGCTCTGATTTGGGCTATTGCGGGGGGACACTTTGTTGGTGGGGGTAGCACTGTTCATTGTATATATGTATAGCACTCTGTGAAAAAGCCGTTTAGGTGAAACATGTCGAGACTCAATATACAAGCACTTTGTAAATAGACACCCTCACTTGTATAGGTTCCTCCGCTGCTCTGGGTTTAGTGTGTATACAATTCTGGGGCCTCCTTGATGGGCACATGCTGACCAGCTAATCAGGGCAGCCAGTACCACTACCCAGTAGCTTGTTGACAGGTTCTCTTGACTGAATGGAATAGCCACACCACACCTGACTGGATGTGGGGGATGAGCAAGGACCTCCATTTATGCTCATGTTCAGACCTTTACCTTGAGGCTGTAGTAATATATGCATATACTGGAACCTGTGCATGGATAGTATCACATCTATCCAGCACCTTGAATTATCAATTCTACGTTCAGCTTATTGTTTGCTGTATATGTACCCATAGGGCTGGTCCTAAGGACTAAATATAAGAAAGAGACCATGCCAGGATATGACTCCCTCTAAGAATAATTAGGAATTAAGATAGAGGAGGAAGCTGCAACTCCAACAGTGTGAGGAGGAGCCAGCTGCTCTAGCTTCTGGGGTTCTAGGTTTCAAAACTTTATTGCATTGGTTCCCAATTGTGTACATAGCATCTAAAAATGGAGACCTTGCAAAATTAAAAGTGAAATGATACTAATAATTTACAGTTGTACAGGTGATATATATTTAGCTCTGCTGCATTGAGCTTCGGCTTTACCAGGACATGTCTTCTCACAGGCTGCTGCTTGCCCTATCTCAATAGGCTGTGTGAGGTGCTTTTTGACATTTTATCCATCTGCCCCAGTGGCGCCGTGTAGCTGCATATGATGCGATCATCATAGGGCCCTTATTCACCTCTTGCTGGAGTAGCAGGTAGAGTTTTGTACAGCTGACCGATAGCACAACCACAGTGCATGCAACCTGAAGCTCTGGGAGCAGTGGTGGAAGTGAGGGCAGTCTCAGTATAGTATGTCTGAGTGGGGTATACTTTCAGCTGTAGCCTTCACTTCCTTCACGTCAATGATAGCATACTGTATGGAGCATTGCACATTTAGTCAACAACCAAGAGTCCCCAGCAGGCTGACACTTGAAGTCGTATATCTCTATGCAGTAGCCTATGTATAAATCTAGTCATGAGTGTGTCTGCTTGTGTGTTTGTAATTTGCGTTAAATGAAGTTCCCAGCCATAGGATCTCCTTGTTATATAGATTACTACTTGATAGTGATGTAGGGGAGTTTCCTAGGTATAAGTGGGAGGAGGATTTGGGTGTTTCGATAGTGTCATGCAAAAAGCAAACATTTGTACACTTTCTCATGTTTCTTCAGTGAGTGCAAAATAAATTAATTTTAAAGTGTTATCTAGATGGTATACCGTATAGGACTCTGGTTAAGCTTGCTTCGATATTTCTTGACCTGGATGATTAGTGCTGGAGGGGGATGTAGTCATTTTTGGGAATGCTCTCGGTTAAAAACATTTTGGGAATATGTGCTTTTGTACATTAACAGGGTGGTTGTTCAACAGGTTGGGAATGACCTTTGGAAGTACTTTTGCATAATTCCCCTGTGTCTATTTCCAAGTATAAAAAAAATTGGTGTTACCTCAATTGCTAATTGCGGCAAAGAGTTTGATTCCTCTAAGGCCTCTTGCACACTGCAAGTGATTCCGATTCAGATTCCGCTTTTTAATCAGTTTTTACATCCGATTCAGATTCCGATTTTCAGTTTGCTCCCTGCACACTGCAAATCGGAATCTGAATTGGAAGCGCCCAGATCCTCCAACACTTTGCAATTTTGTAAAGAAAGTAATTGTAAGAAAGGATGCTGAGGAGCAGTTGGCTTTACAATTGGATAGATGGGAAGGTTTTTGCTGTTAGTGGTCGGGTTGGATTGAGTTTATGAATTCTGAGGAATGTAATGAAGTGTTATCATTAGGTCAAAGAGGTTCTTGTTGGGGAAGGGGGGGGGGTCTGTTTTGTTTTGGTTTATTTTGTGTTGGATTGGTTTACTTTGTGTATAGATATTTATTATACATTTGAAATTGATTGGAATTTTTTGAAATCTTCAATAATAAAAATTGAATTATAACAAATTTGAGGGGGAAAAAACTGTAGAATCCATAAATTAAAAGAGCTGTTACAAGCATGTGTCTGCAATGAGTAATCTTATGTTAGTGTCTGTTTGCCTGGAGGTACACTCAACAGAGGCAGCAGTTTTTGTGAACTGAGGGACATAAGGGAAGAGGAAAGGCTCAGGGAAACCTAATGTTTGCTTCTGGCATCTAGTACTATGGGGTTATATTTATACCTCTGCATCTCCAGAACAGGTAAAATATTTATGTACATTAATGATCACAATAAGCCAGTACTTGTAACCATATGCTCATAATAGTGCAAATGATACTGTCAGTAGTCAAAGATTAACTTCCCGTTTCTATATATTTAGGTTATTTGCTTTTACTCCCATGGCCTTCAACTATAATGAAAGTCTGTAATGAGATCCCTAGACAAAATAAGGTCATAGGAACGATGACACCTAGATACCACTTTAAGGGGAACGCAGAGTCCATAGGGACAATTGTTATAGACTTAAAATCTCTGACGAGGGATAGCTATTTACACTTAATCTTCTGATGTTCATCCTCTTGGCAAAACAAACAGACAGGAGATCACCCTAAAGATAAATGAGAAACTGTGGATATCCTGCAGCAGTGTAGTTCAAGGAGACCTCTACTGCAATTATGCTTTTGTATCTATGGCCATGTTTTGATTGCCAACTACACAGTAACAATTTTCAGAATAATTGTAGCCTCCTACTTAAACAATATCCCCTCTGAAATCAGAGATGCAATCTTTCTTAAGGGGGTTGCTTTAAGTAAATATCTAAAGGGGATAAAAGAGTTACAGTAATTGAGATTTAGATTTTCTCCCCTGTTTATGCCACTTCCAAGGATCATCTGGATTTATGATTGGCCAGTGTTGCTGCCTGATCACGTCAGTGTGATAGAAACACGGATTTTAGCTGCCATTTTTACTTTTGATATAGTTACTAATCAACACTAAGGTCTTTTCTTGTGGTGTAGTATATATATATATATATATATATATATATATATATATATATATACATACATACATACATACATACATACATACATACATACATACATACATACATACATATATATATATATATATATATATATATATATATATATAATAAAGGGTGGGAAATGAATCATTCAGCACTATATGTTTGCTGCAGGCGAACCGAAAAAAGTTGATGATTGCGACATCACTATTGATTGTAACATTTGTAAAATCTGAAAATCTGACCAATGTATCACACACATGTATTCAATTTCCCCAAGTATGAAAAATTGTTATTAGAAACTCTGAACATTTTTATTTTGTCTATATCTATAAAAAAACAACAACAAAAAAACAATCTATACTACACCATCCAAAGTTTTGATTTTTCTGTAGCACCAATCGCTTTTATTGAACTGCAGTAACATCTGACCTTTTTATTGTATCCTGTGAGGCCACTTCAAGTGGAATTTTGCTTTCTGTGAGCTCGGTGTAGTTTGGTCTCTTTCTACACAAGCTCCCTATCGCAGTAGCAGCCTTCAGGTTTACCGACAAGAGTTTGGTAGGACTGCAGTCTCCTGTGTTGTACAGCTAATGCACTTCCTACTGATCGGCATCTTGTACTTCAATCAACCAGCCAAGTTGCTGAATGTTTCCACCGCAGCTTATTAGCCTCTTTTATCATGGTAAAAATGAACACTGGTCCAGGAGCTGCTGTTGGCCTTATTTTCCTGTGCAACCACTTTCAGGTGGAATAAAGGAACAAAGATAAAAAAACACCCAGAGACTCCTCCCTAGTCCACGATGGAATATCTTGATTTTGTGACAATTTTAACCACTTGAGGACCGTAGGCTTTACCTCCCCTTAAGGACCAGACCCTTTTTTTCCGTTCAGACCACTGCAGCTTTCACGGTTTATTGCTCGCCCATACAACCTACCACCTAAATGAATTTTACCTCCTTTTCTTGTCACTAATACCGCTTTCTTTTGGTGCTATTTGATTGCTGCTGCGATTTTTACTTTTTATTATATTCATCAAAAAAGACATGCATTTTGTCAAAAAATTGATTTTTTTAACTTCCTGTGCTGACATTTTTCAAATAAAGTAAAATTTCTGTATACATGCAGCGCGAAAAATGTGGACAAACATGTTTTGGATTAAAAAAAAACCCCATTCAGTGTATATTTATTGGTTTGAGTAAAAGTTATAGCGTTTACAAACTATGGTGCAAAAAAGTGAATTTTCCCATTTTCAAGCATCTCTGATTTTTCTGACCACCTGTCATGTTTCATGAGGGGCTAGAATTCCAGGATAGTATAAATACCCCCCAAATGACCCCATTTTGGAAAGAAGACATCCCAAATTATTCACTCAGAGGCATAGTGAGTTCATAGAAGATATTATTTTTTGTCACAAGTTAGCGGAAAATGACAGTTTGTGACAAGAAAAAAAAAAAGTTTCCATTTCTGCTAACTTGTGACAAAAAAAAAAAATGAAATCTGCCACGGACTCACCATGCCCCTCTCTGAATACCTTGAAGTGTCTACTTTCCAAAATGGGGTCATTTGTGGGGTGTGTTTACTGTCCTCGCATTTTGGGGGGGTGCAAAATTGTAAGCACCCCTGTAAAGCCTAAAGGTGCTCATTGGACTTTGGGCCCCTTAGCGCAGTTAGACTGGAAAAAAGTGCCACACATGTGGTATTGCCGTACTCAGGAGAAGTAGTATAATGTGTTTTGGGGTGTATTTTTACACATACCTATGCTGGGTGGGAGAAATATCTCTGTAAATGACAATTGTTTGATTTTTTTTACACACAATTGTCCATTTACAGAGATATTTCTCCCACTCAGCATGGGTATGTGTAAAAATACACCCCAAAACACATTATACTACTTCTCCTGAGTACGGCAATACCACATGTGTGGCACTTTTTTGCACCCTAACTGCGCTAAGGGGCCCATAGTCCAATGAGTACCTTTAGGATTTCACAGGTCATTTTTGTATCAAGACTACTCCTCACGGTTTAGGGCCCCTAAAATGCCAGGGCAGTATAGGAACCCCACTAATGACCCCATTTTAGAAAGAAGACACCCCAAGGTATTCCGTTAGGAGTATGGTGAGTTCATAGAAGATTTTATTTTTTGTCACAAGTTAGCGGAAATTGATTTTAATTGTTTTTTTTTCACAAAGTGTCATTTTCCGCTAACTTGTGACAAAAAAATAAAATCTTCTATGAACTCATCATACTCCTAACGGAATACCTTTGGGTGTCTTCTTTCTAGAATGGGGTAATTTGTGTAGTTCCTATACTGCCCTGGCATCCTAAAGGTACTCATTGGACTTTGGGCCCTTTAGCGTACTTAGGGTGTAAAAAAAGTGCCACACATGTGGTACCGCCGTACTCAGGAGAAGTAGTATAATGTGTTTTGTGGTGTATTTTTACACATACCCATGCTGGGTGGGAGAAATACCTCTGTAAATGACAATTGTTTGATTTTTTACACACAATTGTCCATTTACAGAGATATTTCTCCCACCCAGCATGGGTATGTGTAAAAATACACCCCAAAACACATTATACTACTTCTCCTGAGTACAGCGATACCACATGTGTGACACTTTTTTGCAGCCTAGGTGCGCTAAGAGGCCCAACGACCTATTCACGGGTCATTTTGAGGCATTTGTTTTCTAGACTACTCCTCACGGTTTAGGGCCCCTAAAAGTATAGGAACCCCACAAGTGACCCCATTTTAGAAAGAAGACACCCCAAGGTATTCTGTTAGGTGTATGGCGAGTTCATAGAAGATTTTATTTTTTGTCACAAGTTAGTGAAAAATGACACTTTGTGAAAAAAAAACAATAAAAATCAATTTCCGCTAACTTTTGACAAAAAATAAAATCTTCTATGAACTCATCATACACCTAACAGAATACCTTGGGGTGTCTTTTTTCTAAAATGGGGTCACTTGTGGGGTTCCTATACCGCCCTGGCATTTTACGGGCCCAAAACCGTGAGTAGTCTGGAAACCAAATGTCTCAAAATGACTGTTCAGGGGTATAAGCATCTGCAAATTTTGATGACAGGTGGTCTATGAGGGGGCGAATTTTGTGGAACCAGTCATAAGCAGGGTGGCCTTTTAGATGACAGGTTGTATTGGGCCTGATCTGATGGATAGGAGTGCTAGGGGGGTGACAGGAGGTGATTGATGGGTGTCTCAGGGGGTGGTTAGAGGGGAAAATAGATGCAATCAATGCACTGGGGAGGTGATCGGAAGTGGGTCTGAGGGGGATCTGAGAGTTTGGCCGAGTGATCAGGAGCCCACACGGGGCAAATTAGGGCCTGTTCTGATGAGTAGGTGTGCTAGAGGGTGACAGGAGGTGATTGATGGGTGTCTCAAGGTGTGATTAGAGGGGGGAATAGATGCAAGCAATGCACTGGCGAGGTGATCAGGGCTGCGTTCTGAGGGTGTGGGTGGGTGATTGAGTGCCCTAGGGGCAGATAGGGTTCTAATCTGATGGGTAGCAGTGACAGGGGGTGATTGATGGGTAATTAGTGGGTGTTTAGGGTAGAGAACAGATGTAAACAATGCACTTGAGAGGTGATCTGACGTCGGATCTGCGGGCGATCTATTGATGTGGGTGGGTGATCAGATTGCCTACAAGGGGCAGGTTAGGGTCTGATTAATGGGTGGCAGTGACAGGGGGTGATTGATAGGTGATTGACAGGTGATTGACAGGTGATCAGTGGGTTATTACAGGGAAGAACAGATGTAAATAATGCACTAGCAAATTGATAAGGGGGGGGTCTGAGGGCAATCTGAGCGTGTAGGCGGGCGATTGGGTGCCCGCAAGGGGCAGATTAGGGTCTGATCTGATGGGTAACAGTGACAGGTGGTGATAGGGGGTGATTGATGGGTAATTAGTGGGTGTTTAGGGTAGAGAACAGATGTAAACACTGCACTTGGGAGGTGATCTGACGTCGGATCTGCAGGCGATCTATTGGTGTGGGTGGGTGATCAGATTGCCCGCAAGGGGCAGGTTAGGGGCTGATTGATGGGTGGCAGTGACAGGGGGTGATTGATGGGTGACAGTGACAGGGGGTGATTGATGGGTGATTGACAGGTGATTGACAGGTGATCAGTGAGTTATTACAGGGAAGAACAGATGTAAATATTGCACTGGCGAATTGATAAGGAGGGGGGGGGGGGTCTGAGGGCAATCTGAGCATGTAGGCAGGTGATTGGGTGCCCGCAAGGGGCAGATTAGGGTCTGATCTGATGGGTAACAGTGACAGGTGGTGATAGGGGTTGATTGATGGGTGATTGATGGGTAATTAGTGGGTGTTTAGGGTAGAGAACAGATGTAAACAATGCACTTGGGAGGTGATCTGACGTCGGATCTGCGGGCGATCTATTGGTGTGGGTGGGTGATCAGATTGCCCGCAAGGGGCAGGTTAGGGGCTGATTGATGGGTGGCAGCGACAGGGGGTGATTGATGGGTGATTGACAGGTGATTGACAGGTGATCAGTGGGTTATTACAGGGGGGATAGAGGCATACAGTACACAGGGGGGGGGTCTGGGGGGGGGGGGGGGTCTGGGGAGAATCTGAGGGGTGGGGGGTGATCAGGAGGGAGCAAGGGGCAGTTTAGGGAATAAAAAAAATAGTGTCGACAGATAGTGACAGGGAGTGATTGATAGGTGATTAGGGGGGTGATTGGGTGCAAACAGGGGTCTGGGGGGTGGGCAGGGGGGGGGGTCTGAGGGGTGCTGTGGGCGATCAGGGGGCAGGGGGGGGAATCAGTGTGCTTGGGTGCAGACTAGGGTGGCTGCAGCCTGCCCTGGTGGTCCCTCGGACACTGGGACCACCAGGGCAGGAGGCAGCCTGTATAATAGGCTTTGTATACATTACAAAGCCTATTATATACATGGATCGGCGGAGATTTGTTATTCCTCCTCCCGCCGGCGCTGCTAAGTGGCCGGCGAGCTGGAGGCTAAATCCCCGGCCATCGATCCCCGGCGGAGGAATGCGTCACAGATGACACGATCGCTCCGCCCATGCCCGTACAAGGACCGCCGCCAATTGTACATGCGGCGGTCCTTGCGGGATCCACTTTCCGGCCGCCCCTGTGCAGTGGGTGGTCGGTAAGTGGTTAAATCCCTATGAAATTGGATTATTGTGGAAATATTAGGTCAATCAGAAAACTTGTCAGGAAAAATGTACCTCAGGAACTTCCATCAGGGGACTTTGCACAGGCAAAATTTCAAGGTCTGTCACTCAGAAGCACTTTGGGATAAATGTATTATCTTTAAAATGTAAATTATGAATACGTCTTCACGGAACATAGGTCACTGCATGACACATATCTACAGTTTGAAGACGCTAGTCAAAAACCAGCAAAAGAAACCATTATGGCTGTCCTCAACATGGAGGAGTAACAAAAAATAAGCATGTTTTGTTTATTGAGGGGACTCACATAAACTAATTTTACATACGGCTTACTTTTTTATATAAATGCGATTTTCATGCTTTACCTTAGGATTTTTGTTTTACCTCTCTAGGGCAAAGGAGGAGAGGGATTCCCAAGAAACAGTGAGAGACAGCTTGAGATGAGGCTTTACTGCAGGAAATTTCAAAGGGTGATACTTCTGCTTTGTTTTACAGCTTAAAACAACTTGTGGATTTAAACCGCAACTGTGACATTATGATTCAATGCTATTAGTAAAGATATAATGTATAACAAAAAATAAACACATTAGTCTGTTTTCTTTGCTACTAATGTTCTATTTATTATCCTTACTACACATTCAATTCATTATAGCAAAGAGTATTTTAGCTTTAGATTTGCTTTAAAGAGATTCAGTAACAAAAATTGCATCCTGTTTTTTATCAATCTACAAGTTCCAAAAGCTATTCTAATGTGTTCTGGCTTACTGCAGCACTTTCTACTATAACAGTCTCTGTAATAAATCAATGTATCTTTCCCCTGTCAGACTTGTCGGCCTGTGTCTGGAAGGCTGCCAAGTTCTTCAGTGTTGTGGTTCTGCTTTAACTCCCCCTTCCAGGCCCCTCTATGCATACTGCCTGTGTATTATTTAGATTAGGGCAGCTTCTCTCTTCTCTCTTATCTTTTACAAGCTGGATAAATCGTCCTCTGAGCTGGCTGGGCTTTCACATACTGAGGAATTACAGACAAAGGCAAAGCTGTTTGCAGGAAGAAACGAGCAGCCTGAAACTTCAGTGCATGAGAACTGCAGGGGGAAAGAAACACATAAATGATCTCTTGAGATTCAAAAGGAAGGGTGTATACAGCCTGCTTGTGTATGGATGTATTTTCTATGTGTGGACATACTGTACATCAACCTACTTCCTGTTTTGGTGGCCATTTTGTTTGTTTATAAACAAACTTTTTAAAACTGTTTTAACCACTTTTAATGCGGCGGGGAGCGGCGAAATTGTGACAGAGGGTAATAGGAGATGTCCCCTAACGCACTGGTATGTTTACTTTTGTGCAATTTTAACAATACAGATTCTCTTTAAGTTTTTAAAAGTATGTGCTTTTTGTAGACCTTTGAAATGACACCATATTCTGTTTAATTCTATTTATCACATGGTTTCCAAATATGCATTTCAAGGTGAGTCTGATCAAGTTAGAGAGGGGAAAGTAGAGCAACAGATCCAAAAGCTGGACACAGTAGTCATCATGGCAAGGGGAATAAGTTGCATACTGATTGATCTCTTATCGTGTCTACCTCTTCCCTCTTCCTCTGCAGTCAGAAGGGATTCATGATGTGTATCTAGTAGCTTTGTCCAAGAAAATTACATTGTGTGGCTACGTTTATTGCATAATAAAATTCTTTGCACAAATTAGACTATTTTCAAGGAGAGAAAGAAGGTGTATAAACCCAGTGGCACTGATAAAACTTTACATTAAGGGCCCGTTTCCACTATTGCGGTGCGGAATCGCCGCATATCACCGCTGATGAAATCGCATGCGGATGCGATTCTGCATGCGGATTTTGCCGCGATTTCGCATGCGATTTCGCATATGCAGAGTATATGCGATTTTAACCATGTCACTGCCTGTGTCAATTTACATTACTTTCAATGCAAAATCGCACGCGAAATCGCGGGAAAAAACACATGCAAAAAACGCATGCGATTTCCCTATTAAATACATTGTCTGCGATTCGCCTGCATTCCACACGCAGGCGAATTCTGCAGGGTCTACCGTGCAGAAAAATCCTGCACACAAAAACGCAAATGAAAACTGACAAGTGGAAACAGTCCCATCCACTTGTATTGCCTATGCGAATCCGCATGCGTTGTCTGCATGCGGATTCGCGCTAGTGGAAACAGGCCGTTGTGCTGATCGAAATTCGAAACTGTATTTTAAAAAGTACAAACTCCTGAATACATTTTATTTTACTTTGCTAACAATAAAATTAAAAACAGTACTTTTACACTCTGTGAAGCGTTTATTTAATTTGTGATGTGCTCTGGAGGCTGTCCAAGTCGAGTGGTCAAAGCTGGAATTGTCAGAGAGGCTAAGGGCCCTTTTCCACTAGCGGCGATTGCAATGCTGAATCGCAAAACCGCAAACCGCTAGTGATTTTTAAATCGGTATGGTTTGCTTTTTAACATAGGAATCACGGTAGGTAATTTCTACTACCGCAATTTATTTTTTACTCAAACGCGTTCGTGCCTCGGAGCGATTTTTGCAGCGATTTTGCTATGCTTTGCATTGCATAGCAAAATCGCGATCACAAACGCTGGGAACGTTTGTTCACTTTGCTGAATCGCAATCGCTAGCGTTTAGCACGAATGCTCGCGATTGCTAGTGGAAGAGGGCCCTTAGGGTGGCCAGATACACCGCAGCCAGCAACATCTAGTGAGTCGGTTACTGGAGGGGGGAGAGCATGTGTATTGTATGTGTAGTACGGATAATTACTAGAATATTAGTAGCATAGAAAAGAGTCTAAATTTTATATTTAATTATATAGTTTTTTTTCTATAACATTGCATCATTTACTAATATTTGCAGTTTACAAACTACACTCTGTATTTTAAACTATCAAACAGAGCAGAGCTAATGACCCTTTGAACTTTCTGCAGTAAAACCTTAAACAGACAAGAAACAGTGAGAGACGGGTTGAGATAAGTGCTTCCGAAAACAGCACTGTAGCAGACCCAAGTTTGGTCAGAGAGCTCAGAGAAGCATCGATAACAACTGAAGTTTGTTAACTCTTCCTGTATTGGAAACAATATGGTTTCTTTGCTACTAATGTTCTATCTCTTAGCTGTACTAATCATTATATTATAAGCTTATTTTAACTTCAGATTCCCTTTAATGCTATTATTATTATTGCTGATTTAAGCCTCATCTACACGTGTAGATGAGGCGGCGATCCGTCAGCTCGATTAGCCGCCGGATCGCCTCTTCCGCGTCCCCGCTCGCCGCGTGTGCGCCGTATTCGATTCCCCGCTTGTCACCGCCGGCGCCGCTTATCTTCCGCTCAATTCCCTGCCATTGTCCCCTCGCGGGGAGCGAGCAGGGAATCGGCGGTGGGGAGATCCGTCCTGTCGGATCTTATCAATCGAGCCGCATCAGCGGCTCGATTGATAAGGAACATCGCGGCCGCATCTACGCGTGTAGATGCGGCTTTATATTGCACCATCATCTTCTTCTGTAGTCCTGTACACTAAGAGAAATAAACAGGAGTACAAAATATTTAGACATTGGTATACATGACAATACAGACATTGGTACATAATAGTGACGTGGTTAACAATAATATAGTAAGTAACGATTGGTGAGTAACAAAGCATACTGTGTTTTCAAGACATAAAAAGGGAGAAAGTGCTCTGCTTGCTAGCTTACGATCTATAGGAATAGGCAAGACAAAAGAAGTGGAAACATGCATATGGTTTACATTCAGTGAATCATATTGAGAAAGGTGACAAGCCTCTCTGTGGAACATTCTCACCTCTATAAGTTGCTGACTTGCCCGTATGGGCTGGTCAGTGTTAGCGCTTTTGTCCCTTTGTAGGCCAGGGACACAGGCTCTGGATACAGTGTTGGCTTTGCCTGCTGTCTCCTTGTATGTGTTTTGGAATTGAATTCCAGAGGAGGGCGGAGGCTTTTGAGAAGTCCTGAATGGGAGGAGGTGATTTTCTGGGAGGATAGCAGAAGTTCATGTGTGATTGGGATGGTACTTTGAACATATGAGAGAGATAGTACAGAAGAGATGTATGGGAGATAAATATTGTGGAGAGCTTTGTAAGCTAGAGTTAAAAGTTTCAAGTTAATTCTCTGGTTAATAGGCAGCCAGTGAAGAGCTTGGCAAGGAGGATCAGCAGATGAAGTGCAAGAAGAGAGGTGAATGATACAAGGCGTACGTTAAAAAGGGGCGATGGGAAAAAAGGGCGCCGGGTTTTTAACGATAAACATGGATTACGTTTAAAAATGTATTTCGTTTAAAAGTAATGTTTTGAAACGTTATAAATCATTAAATAATGTGTATTAAATCGGCAATTGTAAAACGTTAATCTTTCGTTTAAATAATGAAACGCATAATAACGTTTAAAATTTTTTTTACTAAGTAACCCTCCCTGTACCTATCCCTAACCCCTAGACCCCCCTGTTGATGCCTAAACCTAAGACCCCCCCTGTTGGTGCCTAAGTAACCCTCCCTGTACCTACCCCTAACCCCTAGACCCCCCTGTTAGTGCCTAAACCTAAGACCCCCCTGTTGGTGCCTAAACCTAAGACCCCCCTGTTAGTGCCTAAACCTAAGACCCCCCTGTTGGTGCCTAAACCTAAGACCCCCCTGTTGGTGCCTAAACCTAAGACCCCCTGTTGGTGCCTAAACCTAAGACCCCCCTGTTAGTGCCTAAACCTAAGACCCCCCTGTTGGTGCCTAAACCTAAGACCCCCTGTTGGTGCCTAAACCTAAGACCCCCCTGTTGGTGCCTAAACCTAAGACCCCCCTGTTGGTGCCTAAACCTAAGACCCCCCTGTAATTTTTTTTGTTTAAAAATAATGTAAAAAAAAAAAAAAAAGTAATGTTTTTCGTTTAAAAATAATGTTTGGGGAAAAATATTGTACTGGTTTTCGTTTAAAAATAATATTTAAACATGTATAAATCATTAAATAATGTGTAATCATGAGAAACAGTAATAAAACATTAAGTCTCCGGGCGCCGCTTTTAAAACGTTAGTTTTCTCCGGCGCCCTTTTTTCCTACCGGGCGCCCATTAAACGATATTTATTATAGAAGTGAATGGCGGCGCCCGATTTGTCCACTAGCCTCAGGCGCCCGAATTTACTGTTTCCTGATACAAGTGGCTGAGTTCAGATTATTACAGTAATCAAGGCAAGATATTATTAGAGCATGTATTTGAATTTTAGTAGAGTTTTGACCTCTGGCGTCTATTAATGTGTATTAATGTCTTCTCTTAGGATGATTAATTAGTACAAGAGCCATAAGACCCATGTCTGGGCCGCAGCTAAAATATTTACTCTATATGGTAGAAGTAAATATACACATTAGTTTTAAATATGATCAATGCTCAATCTTATCAATGCTCACCTCCTCATAGCAAAACAATAGAAGCAGTGCATTGCCTCATCGAGAACAGATTTAGGGCTCATTCACATCATTAGGCACAGTTAGCTGTGCGATCGGACGCCATCTTCGTCACTATGCGATGCTGATCCCATTCACTACAGTGTATGGGTCAGCGCTGTGCTTCCAGAGAAAATGCATGCAGGAGTACGATAGCGTATTGCACTGCTGCGCAGCACATACTGTATGATGGCAACCACAGAAGAGCTCTCTATGCACGTCTGCTGTTCTTGGGTGTCGCACATCATACGTGCTGCCGAAATGCACACGGCAGCACGTATTTTATGAATGGGGCCTAAATTGTGCAGATGATTCATCTCAATAGAATAAATGAGATGTTGCTTTTTGCCCAAAATGTATTTGAAGTGTATCTGCACAGATGGTGTGGATTGACTTTTGTGACTTACATGCGGTCCACTTATTTGTGTCTTAAACTCCCCTCTTGTTGGGAGTATCTATGGATGTTATACAGCTAAATGTTTGCACCAAATACAACTTAGGATAGATCTGCATGCTTAGGATGGGGTACACTTTATTAAGGGGTACTGTGGAGTATCTGCCTTGTCCTCCCATATTAATGTTTGTATGGTTTATTATGTTTTGTTTTGTTTTTCAAAATAATTTCTTCTTTCTACCTGTGTTAGGGTACCTGTATGTGTCAACGTGGTGGCCTAATTTAGGGCTCCAAAGTTACTCTGGACAGTGATATATAGTGTGGATATTGGGAAAGGGGGAGACTGTGAACCTCATAACCCAGTGTAGTTATAACACCTGAGGCATTTGTTTCCCCTCACCTATCCATTTCCTGTTTTGCCACTTCCCAATATTATGTCAAGTATTTTTGATGTTTCACATTGACATACGTCGCCATAGACTTACATGACTTCTGGTCCACTGCACATCAGCTCAGATTAACGCAGAACCGCGCAGTAACGTAGATTTGTCCGAGTGTTGGGATGCGGTGAAAACGTCACTTCCGTCGCATTGCATTATACCGTGTCAGTATGAAAGTCTCCATAGACTTTCATTGTCCTGTGGTGGGGTAAAATTACCGCAAGTCACCGCCCCATTGTGAAAGGGCCCAGACAAGGAGAGTCAAAACTGCTACTACTGTTACTTTACAATGCTACTACTTTACATTGCTACTACTGCTACTTTACATTGCTACTACTTTACATTGCTACTACTGCTACTTTACATTGCTACTACTTTACATTGCTACTACTGCTACTTTACATTGCTACTACTTTACATGTGGATTTTCACTTTCAGAATAATGTTTAGGGATACTTTTTTTTTTTTTTTTTTAATTTTCTGTTTTGAAAAATGTGAATCAGAAAAGAAAAATTACAGATCCCTTTCTGATAAATGAGAACTATCCAGAATCTGGAAAGTGGCAACTACTCAGTATTGGATGCCATAACTGAAAGAGGCCCTACGGTGAAGTTTGCATTGCAGTTAAATTAATCCTCATTATAACTGAAAAAGAATCGGCAAAGAAACTTGTAAAGAACTCACCCATTCATCTGGAAACAGACATTATCCTGAAAATGCACTCACACACACACAGCAATGCAGCAAAGCACCATGTTTTTGCCCAAAGCCTCACTGGAGCTCTATGGTCACTCCTACCTTTGTAGCCGAGGCCCTGCCCCCAGTTCGGCCCCAGCTGCTGAGCTGGGGGCTTTACCTAGGTGATAAGACAATTACTCTTCTCAGAATGGTGGTGGTGGTGAGGGGGGGAGTTGGTAATATTACATTTTTTGTTACTATTTTAATAAGTATAAAACAACAGACATATGCAATAGAGTCCTGGTTATCCAGAACTCAACTAACCAGCAGTCTCAACCAACCAGGTCAAATTGCAGGCGGTACTCACAGTGGTGAAGGCCAACTCTTTACGCTATTTGTAGGCTAGGTTTTGTGGCTCCCCCAAGATTAATATACTTTCAGTTACTGTATTTTAACATTTAATACAGATCTCTTAGTATGCATATAGAATGGGTGTATAGTACTGTATTAGCTAGGTGTATTTTTAATATTGAGTCTCAACCTGCTCCCCTTCAGTGGCGGATAGCTGAGACTCTACTGTACCCCCCCCCCTCCCCCCTCCTGGCTTTAGATCAGCTGTAACACCAGCAAATGTAAACAAGGATTTTATAGTACACATAGTTTTCAAGTTTGTGATATCATTTCACAATAATAATCATTTATCATGCAGGAAAATGTTGAGATATAAATACTGGCAGATGCACAACACATTTTCCCCCATTTCATACTTAAATAAATGATTTGTGTATGTTGTAGATCCAGCACCGTACTTGCAGCATTTCTGTTGGCATTTCCTAATACTGTAATGCAGCATGAGTAAAGCTATACCTGTAGCTTTGTGTTAATGCTGGTAAAGTCTAAAATGAAGAAAATCTAGTTAGACATGTCTACCCTCATGTGTGAAATGTGATTGAAATACCTGTCTATGATGTCCATAGTCACCAAACAAATTCTAGCTGACATCTGTAGAAAAAAAGAGAGTACAGAAGGGGTAAAGGGCAATACAGACAATTCTTTATTCTAAGTGAAAGACATGTTTAACCACTTGCCTACCGCGCGTCGGCAAAGTGGCAGCTGCAGGACCAGCGACGCAGATCTGCGTCGCCAGCTGCAGGCTAATTAATCAGGAGACAGCCGCTCGCGCGAGCCTGTCATTTCACGGCGGGGGGCTCCGTGAATAGCCTGCGGGCCGCCGATCGCGGCTCGCAGGCTAAATGTAAACACAAGCGGAAATAATACGCTTTGATTACATTTTTACAACGCTGCTACAGTAGCAGCATTGTGTAGATCAGCGATCCCCGGCCAATCAGCGGCCGGGGATCGCTGTCACATGACAGCGGGGAGCCTGTTAGAGGCTGCCCAGGACAGATCCGTTCCTGTGCAGCCTCCAATCTCTCGGGGAAGGGAGGGAGGAGAGGGAGAGGGGGAATCCTGTGGTGGAGGGGGCTTTGAGGTGCCCCCCCCCCGCCACCCACAGCATGCAGGAGCGATCAGACCCCCCCAGCACATCATCCCCCTAGTGGGGAAAAAAGGGGGGCGGTCTGGTCGCTCCGCCTGTCATTTGATCTGTGCTGGGGGCTGTAGAGCCCACCCAGCACAGATCTGAAAAAACAGCGCTGGTCCTTAAGGGGGGGGGGGGGGTAAAGGCTAGGTCCTCAAGTGGTTAAAAAAAGTACATTACTGAGCAAGAGCAGTTTTAAATAATACTATGCTACTAACACAATTATGCAAAAGAGTAAATACAAACCCATAGTTTTGTGTTACATAAACTTTTTTACACATTGATAGGACAGTATGTATCATTGTCCTGGGGCCACAATGCATCCCCTGAGACACTTTTATGTGACTCTCATTGTCTTTTACACATTTTGTTCTCTAATTGTGGAAAAGGAAGAGATCACTGTCTTTCAGTATTTGTAACTATTCTAGTGCCAAAGGGGTGTAGGGGATGGGCAATGGCAAATCCACTGAGTGATGGTGGAAGGCAAAGACCCCTCAGTTTATAGTTGAGTCAATCATTTTACCAGTTCTCCTAGGTAAACATAGGGGGTTCAGTTTATACTTGAATTGGTTTATATCCATTAAACCATAATCAATGTGATTGGCTAGCAGCTGTCACATGATCATGTCTGACTTGTCTGCTTGTTGTTTAAGCCTACACAATAAGCAAAAGCAAACCATGTAGTCATGACCAGCATGTCATAGATTTTAACCTTCTGGGGGATAATCCTGAGCTGAGCTCGGGGTAAGCCGCCACAGAGGATTTCTCAGGCCCTGGTGGGCCGATTTGCATAATTTTTTTTTTGTTGCACGCAGCTAGCACTTTGCTAGCTGCGTGTATATACCGATCGCCGCCGCTCCGCGCTGATTCGCCGCTACCCGCCGTGCCGCGCCGCTCCCCCCCCAAGAGCCCGTGCGCAGCCTGGCCAATAAGTGCCAGGCAGCGCTGAGGGGTGGATCGGGACTCCCTCTGACGTCACGACGTCGATGACATCATCCCGATCGTCGCCGTGACGACGGGGGAAGCCAAACAGGAAATCCCGTTCTGAACGGGATTTCCTGTTTGCTTTGATTGCCAGAGGCGATTGGAGGGGGTGGGGGATGCCGCTGCACAGCGGCTATCATGTAGCTAGCGCTAGGCTAGCTACATGATTAAAAAATAATAATAATTTAAAAAAAATGTGCTGCGCCGCCCCCTGGCGATATTATTGTATCGCTCAGGAGGTTAAGAACAATCACCTGATCAAATTGATCACATGGATCTTCTTGAATTCTTCTTTAATTCAAGGAGATCCATTACACTTTCAGAATAATGTTTAGGAAACGTTTTTTGTTTTTGTTTTTTAATTCGCCGTTTTGGAAAATGTGAATCAGAAAGGAAAACTTACAGGTCCCTTTCTGATACGTTAGAACTATCCAGAAACTGGAAAGTGGTAACTACTGAGTATTGGATGTCATAACTGAAAGAGGCCCTACAGTAAAGTTTGCATTACGGGTAAATTAATCCTCATTATAACTGAAAATATAAACGGCAATTAAACTGTAAAATCCATTCATCTGGAAACAGATCACACACGCACGCACACACACACACACACACGCACGCACGCACGCACGCACGCACGCACGCACACACACACACACACACACACACACACACACACACTCTTCTTGAGGTGAATGTCTGACATTTTATATATGTAAGCGAGGATTTTTTTTCACCTCCGCTTAGATCTCCAGTTATCCTGTATACCAATGCTGTAGAAGAGCTGTAAGGGCTCGTTTCCATATGCACTCTTTAAGCCATGCTTATGGAAACCCGATCGCAGGGACATCAGAGAGTGCATAGACTGCACAGTCTGATGTTTCCATACATGCGCTACGATTCACCACTGAATCGCAACGCATGGTTGCACGCATTTTGGGGTGATTGCGCCCCCGACCTCATTCATTATAATGAACGGGATTGCAAGCGCCTACTCAGGAAATCAGGTGATGCAACCCAGAAGCACGCTGATGCACGGCCACCTGCGTTGCAATGGAAATGAGCCCTAAGGACTCACTTTACTGCATACCTGGATTTTAAGTTACACAGTTATGAACGTTACAATATTATTGTATTTGTAAATATATCCTCAGAGAAATGTTTACATACACATACATATACAAATACAAAACTTAGCATATGAGTACATTACAGTGCTGGGGAGGAGGTCAGTGTGGGTGCTGTGAGAGGGAGAGGCCAGAGTGGGCACTGGAGTAAGGAGAGGTCCCTGTGCATGATGGGGAAAGGAGAGGTCACTGTGGGTGTTGGGGGAGGGAGAGGTCAATGTGGGTGCTGGTTGTTATAAACTGTTCTTATCACCTTGCTTCGACACCATCGTCTCACAGACTGTGAGATCACTTGACTCTCCACACAGCAAACAGGAAATAGACTTTCTCAGGCTTCTCCAATGTTTCCGTTATTTATTCAAGTCACAGAAAGACAGATAGATACAGTCATCATATCCTAGCTATGCAAATCTTCATGTTGCATTATAAGCTCATGATTAGACTCCCTACCGAAGTCTATCAGGTACCTTCTTGCTAACCTACGTTCCACTAAACTACCTATGTACAGCAAACATTATATCAGATTACATAAAGGAAGAACATGCTTAGAGAAATAATTGGGTTCCAGTCAGTATTGCGAGCTAGTGCGGAAGGAAGAAGCAGAAGTGAGTTCCCCATCGCTCGCTCCAGATTTAATACCGACTAGGAAAGAGTTAAATATGACATAATCTTTGCCACCCCCTATATCAGTCTATTGGTGGACCCACTCGTGGTGTCATCATACCCGCCTACTCGATTAATAATCAATGAGGCACTTGACCCAGATGCAGGCATGTGGATGTTTAGTAAATATGGCCAATGTTTACTGTTCCTGTCCTGTAAGTGGAGGTCAGAGTAAACCGATGGCCTTCTCTTAGGAACATGTTCTCAGTATCTGCGTGTATTTTCTGCTACACGCAGACCCTGAGATGCCTCTGCCTGCATCACCAAACCTCTATCTATTTTAAAGGCATACACTGCGGACAAGCCTTTTACATAAAACTCAGGCCAAGTAACTGAAGCCTACTTAAATTATAACAATCCCCCCTAAAACGGCTTGACCCGCAGATCTCAGCGTCTGAACCTCCCAGTACCTGGTTTCTTTCTTGTATGTTTCACTTTTCGATGTTCGTGCTCACACAACTTCTCTGCTCTAGGCGGTTACCCCTGGAAGAGAGAGAGCAAGACCTCTTGGTCTTCCTGTAACCAGGCTCTCTGGGGAGGCCCTACTTCTAAGTCCCTCAATACCACATGCTCAGCATTTGCATCACTTGCGTATCACTCACAAACTTGCATGACCACAGAAAAGTGAAACTCGTTTGTTTGTTACAAAACGGAGCAGTGCCAGGTGCCTTCTAAAAGAGCGCCTTTATACAATCAGCCCCATCATAGGTACTACTAAACCTATACCCGTAACCCTGTATATCCCTTAATTTAAACTATTGGTTCAGGAGATTGTTTATGAGGCACCAATCTCTGGACCAGGTTAATTTATTTTACGTAATTTTAACCCGCAACCTCACCTGGATAATGATGCCTAAAGTTGTCATCCCCATCCAGACGACCAGTGGGTGTAGAAAGAACTTTGGAACTGCAGATGCCCCGTCCGAGTGTCCCTGGAACATCACCGGAACCTTTGTCCACCAGGGCAGACTGGAACTCACCTGCTCATTTTTGTGTTCTACCTCGTTAAGATCACCTGTATCATGGTGAAATCTTACCTTTAACTTAGTGTACTGTTTGTTTAACCTTTGTAACAAAATGTGGTCGTCTTGGATCAAACCCTGTTCCCCTTCGTCCCATGTCGTGTTCTCTTTCAGGACGGGAACTACCCGTGAAACTTTGACCTTTAGAGTTCTCTTAACAATTTGAGAAACAACATCATCCAGCCTGGATGACAGGATCCATATGGGATCTCCACTCACACAATATGTTCCCCTTGGAAAATCCCCCTTATCGGAACAATTATGAGAATATACCTTGAATGTATCATTAGACCTTATGTTAAAAAACCAAACCCTTCCTTCAGCCACCGGAACTATTGGTTTGGCTTCAGGGTGGATCTTTTGAATGGTAGCCTCGCATTCTGCGTTATTGAGCCTGCAGGCTTCTTCACTAAATTTGGCTTGCCCCGGCCAACGCAGATACTTCTGCAAGAATTGCCCGCATGAGGACAACTCTACTTGCTTCACCTCCCCGTCTAGCACCAAAAAAGGTTGACCTCTCAGGTCCTGGTGTAAGACACGGGTTGAGGTGGGAACTAAGGAAGTAGCGGTGCCTAAAGGAATGTTGCACCGTTTCCATTTGTTCACCCAAACATCTCAAAGCTGCCATGCAAAAGATCCTTCTCCAGAAAAATTAATATACCTCCCCTTGTCCAATCTCTCGCTGACAAAATATGTCCCCAGCTGTCCTGATTGGACCTCTTCCCCCCTTACATCCTGAGGCACAATATGTACCTGAGGTCGGGAAGACTGTACTCTCTGCAATCTTTCGATTAAGAGTACCTCTTCACTTACCCAACTATCCTGAGGATAAGCTGCTGCATATGGACTGTGTAATATCGTCCCCGGTTGTGACCCGTGTGGTGTGAATGGGGTTCCCTGTGTGGGCTTTCCCTCCCCTGGGACCGCTCTCCCCATCCTCTTTGTCACCTGGAAATGTGGCTTGATCTCGATTTTTACTTCTTGTTTCGAGAACCACCCACCCTTGGCTTTCCAGCCTTTACGTGTGTATAGTTGTTTCAGAGGCACTCTCTGTTGGTAGCTCCAGAGTGTGATGTGGTCCCCTGCGTCTCTCTGGTAAGAGAATTGACACCTCCTGCTCGTTCCTCTCCAATCTGGACCCATCTCACTCTGCATAACCAAGACAAGGTACCCCTGAATCACACACTCCACCTTTTGCATGTACCCATTGTACTGCAATGTACCTTTTAACAAACCTTTGGATCGGTGCATCGATTCTGGGAGTGTGGCATTCAATAGCAGATTTACACTGCCATTAAATTCCCACTGCCCGCACACTTGACCCTTCAGACCTTTCACCCACCTTGTGCCATGAAATTTGCTTTCATCTGGCACAAGTGCTCTTTTCCTCCGTCCCTGCATGGTCCGTCTGTGCCAAGCGGAGGGAGGTGTGAAAGGATTAGTACCTTTGTCACCAAACATTAACATGCTTGGGCCTTGCATTCTCATTAACCCCTTATTATACATGAGAATGTCCTCTCTTCGTTCTCCTAGGACGAAATGGCAACCTAGGATCACCATCAGCACGGTACTCCTCATTATAAAAGCACCACCTTGGGAAAGAAAAACATTAGCAATTTGCACTATGCTTTGCTCAGACAGTTCTTTTAGACGTTTTCCGATCTCAGGAACCTCGGTTTATAGTCTCTTTCCCATTTCAGGAATCTCGTGTTTTAGTCTCTTTCCACTCTCAGGAATCTCGTGTTTTAGTCTCTTTCCAATCTCAGGAATCTCGCTGTTCTCCAAGCTTAGATTGGCATCTGGAACCTTTCGCGTATCCGACTGACATCTCCAGCTTTGCTGCCAGCACGGCATCTGTCTCAAATCCATATTGCCAAACACCTGAAATCGAAATACAAACAAATCAATTCTTATTAATGATTTGGGATTCGCCCTGCGGCTTGTAATCTTTACACTTTAAATTGATCAATATATATCGTAATTGATCTCGTTGCTTTATGGTTCTCATGAACTCTGTTTACTCTTATTGGTAGATTGGAGTTAAACTTCACCCCCCTACCTCAGTACTATCCTCAGTACTTACCTGTTTAAAATATGCTCCCGCGGACTTCACCTTTGGAAGCTCGCTTCACCTTTGGAAGCTCTCATCACATTGCAGCTCACTCCACATCCCCCCCTATCTGTCCATGCGCGGCCGTCGCATGCACAGATTACGGATGCCACACCTGTTGCTGCTTTGCAGGTGAGCCTGCAATGCTCTTACTCATTATCGCATTTACTTATCTAGAACTTCATCGCGATACCAGCTCTGCTAGAAGTTCTGTGTGTTGTACCCTCTGATCAATGTTTGCCGTGCCACCACCTAAACTACCAAAAAATTGCTGCCTCCCTGTCGGAAGGAGCACTTTGCACTTAAACTACACAGGGTGCAGGGCTAAGCATACCAGCGTCACATGCCTGTATGCAGATCCCTGAATGCCCACTTGGTAGGTAGTCACATGGCAAACACCGTACTGATACACTGTCACTCTGTAAACGGCAATTCTATCATCTGCATAATTGCCCCATGAACTGCTGTCAGTCCTTGTTCTTTGTGCTACAATTGATGGGAGCTGGAAAAAACATATTTGACCAATCAGTGGACGGAAAAAAATGCACACAAAAAACAGCCCCAGCCCAGCATAGACCTCTCAGTCAAGCTCTGGCCCTGTCCACGAAAAAAACCGGAAAAAAACGTTACCGCTCTGCAGCAGCGGCGACGGAAACCCGTAATCGGTCAACTCCCTTTTTTCCACCTCCGGCACCCCCCTGATGCACTGTCCCCCTTTTCCTATTGGGAACTTATGCTGCACCACCCATTAAGGTGCCTCACTTACAGGAATAATCCCATAAGCAACACAGTACAGACCCATTTCCGATCTGTACTGCTCCGTGTGTCCCTGCACCGAGCTGGGAAACACTTCCTATTCTGGCATTCCTTTCCATGGACCCAGGGAAAATCTCTGGGGAAATACTTTGAGAACCGAGACACACAGGAGAATGTCTCTGTATTTCTACCCCCTCCCTTTCAGCTGCTCTGCCCGGAGCCGCGAGCACAGCCTGACGTGACGTGGATCCCCCAGCCCCTCCTCCCCCCTGCCATGACATGTGGGGGCCATGACTCACGGGGGCGGGCTCTCTCCACTGCCGCCATTTTGAGTCCTGGACTGCCAGCCAAGATGGCTGCTCCCATAGCAGCCTCTCGTTCCTATAGACCTAGGAGAGAGAACAAAACTCACACAGAACATACATTTGTTATGCATAGTTACACACAGCATCTATACATTTTACCGAGAGTCAGCCTTCCGCTACCTATACTCTCTGGGATGCTTGCCAAAAGTGAGACAAACTGCGTCACAGCTGCAATGCTAAATATTTTACATCGTAGCATCACCCAGGGACGTTGAAACCTCTCTCCCCTCACAAATCATCTGCAGCATAACACAGAACTATTCAAGCGTGCAGCGTAACTCTAAACCATATTAACAGCTAGTACTTCTGAGACGCACATTTATCAGTCTGACATGACTACAACATTAAACCTATATAACTTTTAGCGGCGCTGACTGGAACTAGATAAGCTTGCACCTCTCACTACACTCCTCTCTATCACCTCTCCCTCCCATCCAGTACTAACAGAAGCACCGCTGGCTTATCTCCTGCTGCGGGGGACCCCCCCCCTTTTTTCCCAGCCTCTGTAGAGACGGGGAGAGAAGAAAAGAGAAAAAAAAAAACCCAATCGACTTCTTTCCAGCAAAAACATGCCTGAGACAAATGCAGAGATAACCACTACGTAAATATACAACACAGGAAGCTTGAATCCGAAGAAAAAAAAAAACCAAGCACCTAAACTCTGAACGCAGCCTCCCCCCTCCCACCACGCGCGAGAGAGAAGAAAAGCCCGCAGCCACCATGCTGCAATTAACACAGAATGTACACATTAACACATTATACTCTCCTTGTTATAACACCAAATACAGATAACGCCATACAACAACGTAAACAAACTTGCCTGAGCAGCAGATTCTTGGCACTTCATCAGCATTCCCGCAACTACACCTGTGAAACTTCCATGGACTCCGGAACCTTCTGAGCGTTTAAACACCGTCATCTCCGTCCCCACACTGGACTGGCTCAGTGGATCTACATCTCCCACAGCGAGTTGCAAGCTGGCCTCGGAGTGTCCCGTCTGACCCATATTTCGGCTAGTGGCTACAGTGCACAATGCAGTCACAGTCTAACGTCCAAGAGTTTCGCCGCTGATTCTCGAATTGCCGCCGTGTGCTTGGCTCCCGCACACTCCCACTTATCAGTATCAGCTTGATAAGCTTTACCATCTGCGTCCGTCTATTCCGCTTGTTTTGCTGTGGAATATCTTGAAAACTACTTCGGCCCCCGGCCCCGTCTGCCTGTTTTGCTAGGCAGGGAAGGATTTCAGGCACCAATTGTTATAAACTGTTCTTATCACCTTGCTTCGACACCATCGTCTCACAGACTGTGAGATCACTTGACTCTCCACACAGCAAACAGGAAATAGACTTTCTCAGGCTTCTCCAATGTTTCCGTTATTTATTCAAGTCACAGAAAGACAGATAGATACAGTCATCATATCCTAGCTATGCAAATCTTCATGTTGCATTATAAGCTCATGATTAGACTCCCTGCTGAAGTCTATCAGGTACCTTCTTCCTACCTACGTTCCACTAAACTACCTATGTACAGCAAACATTATATCAGATTACATAAAGGAAGAACATGCTTAGAGAAATAATTGGGTTCCAGTCAGTATTGCGAGCTAGTGCGGAAGGAAGAAGCAGAAGTGAGTTCCCCATCGCTCGCTCCAGATTTAATACCGACTAGGAAAGAGTTAAATATGACATCATCTTTGCCACCCCCTATATCAGTCTATTGGTGGACCCACTCGTGGTGTCATCATACCCGCCTACTCGATTAATAATCAATGAGGCACTTGACCCAGATGCAGGCATGTGGATGTTTAGTAAATATGGCCAATGTTTACTGTTCCTGTCCTGTAAGTGGAGGTCAGAGTAAACCGATGGCCTTCTCTTAGGAACATGTTCTCAGTATCTGCGTGTATTTTCTGCTACACGCAGACCCTGAGATGCCTCTGCCTGCATCACCAAACCTCTATCTATTTTAAAGGCATACACTGCGGACAAGCCTTTTACATAAAACTCAGGCCAAGTAACTGAGGCCTACTTAAATTATAACACTGGTGAGGGAGGGAGATGTCACAGTGCATGGTGAGAGAGGTCACTGTGGGTGCTCGAGAAGGGAGGCCATCTGGGAGACACTGTCTTACTTGCTCCCACATGGCGTTAATTACTATTCCCCCTCCAGGCTGCCATGAACTCAGGGGTAAGATGCAGTTTGGCTGCCAGCTATTGCTGGCAGATAAATTGCACTGTTTTTTGTTTTTTTTGTAATTTGGGCTCCGTCTTTTGCTGGTGCTCAAATTACCCTCTGAGAGCTACTATAGCCATAATTCACATTACACTCTATGGCGACGCCCAAATGTCTGGCGCTCTTTTTGCTTGTCTCGTCTTCTGTTACCCAAGACACAGTGTTTATTCCACTTCTTTCCCAGAATACATGATCTTGAAAATGTTCTAAATGGGGTTATTCTTCAAAGGCATGTCATCAGCTATTTAATTAACGTACCCTTGTTTGGTTTGTTTTGGTCACCTACCATACCGAGTGTGCCAGCCTATGCAGATGTAGTCATTTGATATGGATTTGAAGCAAAGTCCAAAACAGGTAGCATTAAGGCCTCTTTCACAGTGGGACATTGCGTTTGATGCGACGTTAAGGTCGCATAACGTGCCCCAAATGCAACGCATTGAAAGACTATAACTTGGACGTTATATACATTCTTTAGCCCTGCGTTTGATGCGCCGTTTTCATCGCACAGTGATGGAACGCAAACGGTGCATGCATTACATTTAAAAAAAAAACAAACCTTACTGAGCATGTGCAACACACATAACGCAGCAAATGTATTGCTAAACGCACAGCATGCAGAACTTTCTAAATATTGCTACACGTTACACACAACGCAACTTGTGCACTGTGAATGCCGCACAGACTTTGTATTGCTGTGCGTTAGTCTGCGTAGTAAAATTTTTTAACGTCGCATTGGGAAAGAGGCCTAAGTCTAGAGCTAACTAGTACTCTTGGATTCATGAGGTCTTAGGTGAGAGGGCATCTCCTAGCCATGATTTTAGATATTTTGAGAAAATTGATTTTCTCAAAACTATAAGGTCTTTTTGAAAAAATGTTCCCTTAATTCCCACTGCTCTACTTAACATATCCGGCAAATTTGGTGTTTATATCATATAAAGGGGCTTTGTTATTAACCGCTAAATTCGGCGGGTTTTTCAGATTATAATCACGGGCGTGATCACAGCTAAATTCGTGATCGCGAACCGGATTTGGACCATGATCACAAGTGCATTCGGAACTTAACCTGTGATCAAGAGGCGATCACGAATTCGGAATCCATCCTCGTGATCAGGAAAAACAGCTCGTGATCACGGGATACCTGTGGTCACGAGGCCGTGGAGAGCAGCACTGCAATTGTATATTATTCTTTAGGCCTATATAACACAAGGTAAATGAGCCAAATGAAAGAGATAAGCTTTGTAATTTTAACTTAACTACTCATTACTACAGACAACGTATTATGGTATCAGTGTGGTATTTTTGATTATATTTCATTTATTCTCTTCAGCAGTAAGAGTTGCTGCTTGTGTGGTTTTCTACACCATTTTAAATAAAAGGTTCCTCTGGTAAAGCCCCAAACGCACACACTATATGAAACCAATAATGACCGCCTCTGGAAAGAATTCATTGTATATACAGCAGCTCCCATCCCCCCTCACCAGCACGGCTGGCAATCCGTCTAGCTCACATGTGTCGAACTCCAGACCTGGAGGGCCAGATCCATGCCAGTGTTTAGGATGGACTGAGAAAGAGGAATGTGTTCTACCTGATGGACCACACCTAACCTAATTCAGACCCATCAATTCATTTGAGCTGTATCAAAAATGTGTGAGGATCTCGGCCCTCGTAGGACCGGTTTGACATACCTGGTCTAGCTGATTACGTCAGTTAAGCGACGGCAAAGAGCATTGTTCTCCTACCTGACGCTACACCCGCGACAATCTGTTGGCCCTCCACCCATGTGCATAGCAACAGAACACACCACCAGCCTGTAGGCTAGTGGTGCATCTGTAAAGCATTGGCCCGGGATTGTTGCCCAAAGGATCGGATCCCGAGCAACATGCCACTCGTAGGTGTGTATGAGGCTTAAGTGACATCAAAGGTCAATGCAATAGGAAAGTATGCTACAAGCAGGCAGCACTATTTACTGCTGAACACTTAGCATTCTCCAAATAGGTATAGCAGGCTGGTACTTACTGATACTCTAAAACCTTTCCTTCCTGGCTGACTTTATAAACTCTCTACACCTGAGCTGACACTCTTATTGCATTTTGTCTTGGTTGAAACCCTCTCTGTCTTACCTGGCACAGAAACTTACATTCCACCTTTGTTAAACGTTAAAAAAATGACCATGATGAGTCAGTAGAACACAAATTGTTCTGCAATTTGATGTTATAGCCTGTTTACCAAGCATAAAAACAATACATTTTACTGCTCTTTACAAAGTACTGACTGACCAGTAATGCCCCCAGTAATTACCTGTACATCTGAACTGCACAAACACCTATTATAGTTTGAAGCATAGGTATTCTAATGAGCTACAATCCACTTTAATTCAAACAACTCCCAGGTGTAGCCACCCTGGCAGTATGATTCGTTCCTGATTTTATGGTCTAAAAGCAGCACATAAAAGCACATGAAAATCTGCAGCAGCCGTCCACTTTACTCACCTCCCCAGGATCCAGCTCTGCAATTCTTCCTCCTGTACTCTGGGTGGTGCTCTACCACTCCAGTGACAAATGGCGATCTCACCCGAGGGATTGAGAGCCTCCGAGGACTAGAAGAAGATGAGCTGTGAGCATCCGGATCCATGGGAGGTTAGTTACAACCGCTGCTGTGCGCACGCTGCTTCCTTATCCCTCCCAACAGCTACCCTGAGCCAGGTTTGGGATTACCGCTCCCAGCATCTTTTTTTTCAGCCCGAGCCTGGCTTGAGGTTACTGCCAAAGGTTAACAATGCATCTGGGGCAGCCCAGTGGCGTAGTAGTTAGCGCTACTGCCTTGCAGCGATCGGTCCCTGGTTTGAATCCCAGCCAGGTCACCATCTGCACTAAGTTTTTATGTTCTCCCCGTGCCTGCATGGGATTCCCCTGGGTACTCCGGTTTCCTCCCACATCCCAAAAACATAAAGATAAGATAATTGGCTTTCCTCTAAATTGGCTCTAGACTACGATACATACACTACACGATACATACATAGACATATGGCTATGGTAGGGACTAGATTGTGAGCTCATCTGAGGGACAGTCAGTGAGAAGACAATATACTCTGTACAGCGCTGATAGAGATGTCAGTGCTATAGAAATACTAAAATAATAATAGTAATAATCTTCCCGCTAAAATTTTAATTCTCTCACATAAACTGCAATTAAAAAAATAAAAAATTAAGGGTCTAAAGCAAGTTTGATGACAGTAGCATATTTGGGAGCTTTGCAATTAAGTCATAAAGTCTATGCCATAGACCTCAATACAAAAAAAGCAAGCATTCCAATCCATTTGCAAGTTCTGGTTTTCGCAATCCAAATCCCGACACCCATCTCTAGCAGCTGGCACATACAATTATATTTGCTTTGTCAGTGTGGGCAGTCTGACAAATGATCTTTTGAAAGCATTGCTACTTCTGTACTTGTATAGAAAGTGGAGATGTTACTGTGTTTCTTGTCGCACAGTCGCAAGGCAAAGAGTAATTTGTGCAGAAGAGCCAAATGCAATCTACAATCACATTCCTACAGCATGATGAATGATCTTCTGCTTTATTGTTATCTTCTTCTCATCACGCAGCAAAATTCCTAGTATTTCATAGTGAGAAATAAACTTGGAAATTGATTTAAAAAAAAATAAAATAGTACAATACTACAGTAGTTTTCTGATAAACAAAGTTTTCCATGTTGTAATTACAAAATGAGAGCTCTCTAACCTGTCAATGCAATACAAAGTGGTCAGTATGGCTGCCTGCACCATGGCAAAGTTTCCCTGTAGTTTTAAAGGTGCTCCTCCATGCAGTCTGCACAGTTTCCATGTGTGAGTTTCCTGACTGGCTGTATCCCTCCCACAGAGCAAGAACATTCTAGCAGGCTAAAGTTGGTTGTCATGCCTGAAGCATTCCTGACTGTTAATGTAGTGACTAAAAATATACAGGATTATTTTCAGAGGCATGTAATAATACATAGATTATTTATATTGTGTAACCTCTGCATGCGGCACATTTCAGAAATACAACCAAAGGCAAAGTATAAGCACAAAACAACCAATGCGACATACATTGGATATATGTGCTGCTCCCTATAGTTTGTAGAAACTGTAAAGCATTGTGTAGTATCCAGGGGTATTTGTTAGAGGGTGTCTAACAAATACCCCTGGCCAAATTTAATGTTGCATACTATATCTGTAATATTTACCCATATATGTCCATGAAAGAAAAAACCATTGAAAGTTAAATAAGGCAGCCAAGGGATGGTGCACCTGCTCAGCCATGCAGTCAGTGTAGGTCTGTTTACATCCTATTACATGATCCAGATGTTTGACACAGACAGATGTTACTTTCACCCATCATATCTGAAACAGCAGAGGACCTGTGTTCTAATGAGAAGGACAGAAGGTGATCAAAATATTAGAAACCTCATTTCAAAAAGGAATTCAAACTCTTTCCCGTGTCTTTCCCCTTATTCTGCCCTTTCTCTGCCCCTCCGCGTCCCCTCCATGCTCGTTCTTGCAGCTCACCATGGATGCAGCTCTAGGTTCCCAGAGTGAGCCTGGACACAAGCAGGAGCCTGACAGTGTGAGCTGGGACACGCAAAAAGGGACACTTTCATGACGGCGAGGCAGTCAAGACAGAGTAGCCAATTTCGTGCACAGTTTCAGACGAAATTGCACATGTGCTGGTTATGCATCAATGCCCCGGGAAGTAGTTCTGGGCCGCGGCCATCTTGATAGGAGGGCGGATGCATAGAAAAGTTCAAAAATTCGCTGATCATGGCCGGCGAAATTCTTATTAGTGTCATAAGGGAGATATGCTGATGCCGGTAATATGTTTTTTATTCATTTCATTTACCATATTTCAGTTTTGCTTTAAGTTTTGGCTACAATAGGAAAATATTAGAGCTCCGCCAAGTTGTCTAAGTTGCCTGTGTCCTCTTTGGAGTCACTTTCTGTCCTGGTAACCCTTAGTGCTCTAAAGCTTGATGTGAGCACCACTCTGCAACAAATAAATTGTCTTTCTGTATACAAGAGATTGATACCACTTCCTGTCAAGAAACCAAAACTAAAATAACTTGAAAAGGCCATTACCCTGTTTCAGTCTACTCAAAACATAAATATTTTTTTTGTTTGACATATGAGTAAAAAATGACATTTCTAAGAATACTTTTACATTTTTTTTTTTTTTTTTTTAAGCAACTCAAGGAAATTAACAGTGGGCAGTATTAATGCCAATGTCCAAACTATACATCTATAAGATTATTTATAAAAATCTATTTACCCGGTATTTCATGTATATAGGGAAATAATCCTTTGAGAGCATATTCTGATAAATTTCAAGTCCCAACTTAAGATCTATCTATCTATCTATCTATCTATCTATCTATCTATCTATCTATCTATCTATCTATCTATCTATCTATCTATATACATACAACATTTTTGTGTTATGCTGGGCATACACGGCTCGATGCTACCTTATCAATCGAGCCGCTGATGGCTCGATTGATAATATCCGACGTGTCCGATCACGGCGGGGATCGATTCCGTGCTCGATACCCGCGGGTGGACAATGGGGCGAATCAAGCGGAAGATAAGAAGCACTGGCGGGAACGAGCGGGAATCGATTTGGGTGCACGCGCGGAGGAGTGGGGACGCGGCAGGAGTTGATCCGGTGGCTAATCGGCCGCCGGATCGACCCGTGTATGCCCAGCATTAGACAGTCAATTCTACAAACCCATCAAACTGAAAATCTCAGTTAAAGTGAACTGAGTCTTTAGTATTTAACTGAAATAAAACAATAGAGGTGGTCACACAAGTTACAATTTTTCTGTTCGATTTTACCCCAATTCGAATAAAACTATAAATTGTGTGAAAAAAATGGAGATAATTTTTGTCTGATTGAAAAATTTGATCTAAATTGTCTTTTTTTCAATTCAAATCAATCAGAAAAATCAGATACATTTTGGCAGAAATTGAATGGTATGTAGTGGGTTGTATTAACCTCCTTGCCGGTTATCCCGAGCTCAGCTCGGGGTAACCTGCGCAGGAGGATTTCTCAGGCCCCGCTGGGCCGATTTGCATAATTTTTTTTTGTTACAAGCAGCTAGCACTTTGCTAGCTGCTTGTATCACCCGCTCGCCGCCGCTCGCCGCCGATCCGCCGCTATCCGCAACGTCGCGCTGCCCCCCCCTCCATACCCCTTGCGCAGCCTGGCCAATCAGGGCCAGGCAGTGCTGAGGGGTGACCCAGGATTCCCTGTGACGTCCCGACGTCCATGACGTCGGTGACGTCATCCCGCCCCATCGCCATGGTGACCGGGGAAGCCCTGTAGGAAATCCCGTTCTCAACGGGATTTCCTGCATACTCTGATCGCCGAGGGCGATCGGAGTGGGTGGGGGGATGCCGCCGCGCATGGCTATCATGTAGCGAGCCCTGGGCTCGCTACATGATTTAAAAAAAAAAAATTTAAAAAAAGTTCCACGCTGCCTCCTTGCCGGATTTTTTAGACCGGCAAGGAGGTTAAAGTCATTTGATCTAATACATTTAAGTTAACATTCAAGAATAAAGAAACTTTATTTGTCAATGTGACACATTAGATGGAACGTTTTCTTCAATAAATGTAGTGTTTAGACTTGCTAATGTACGGTACATTTTCTAAGGTTGTTTGTGCTGTGTGCCTTTATACATAGCAGTGATAGCACAGAGTGTCCCATAAATGTTTATACATTAAAATTTATGTAATATTATATCTAATTTATATCTTTTATTCAATTGTTTTTGTCGTGATTGTGTCAAATTTGAACATACGTGTGTGGTACATTGGTTACAAAAGTCTACATTTCAATTCTAAAAACCAAACAAAATTGTTAAATCGAAGAAAAAAAATTGTCATGTGTGTGGCCACCATAGGGCTTCAACAGATTAAGTGAACTTTCAAACAAATCTTATTTAGGAAAAGTAGTCATTTTTACTGATCACTAAGTAGTGGGGGATCAGTGGCCATATAGCTTTGTACTGCATCATTTGGTACAGAGCTAGTAGTGGTGATGTTTCAATCCACTTTTAAAAGGTTTTCAGTTGATATTGAATCACATTTGACTGGAGCAGTGTGATTGAGCAATCATTTTTTCCCAGTTGATTTTCACTTAGCGAGACTTCAATTGCTGAATCGGGTGTTGGTCCCATAGTGTGTGGCCAGCAGTTATAACACAGTTTGATTAGTGTATAGTTGTTAAATGTCACACAATTATGCCTCAAAATTACTTGCAATTATTGAACCCAGTAAAACAGGTACATGAAACATGTACATGAAATTCACATAGTTCAAATTCATAGCAACATGTCTATTATAAGATGTTTTTCATTTGCAGGCTTTGTTTAACCACTTCCTACTGTGCCCATGCTTTAGTCTGGATTTTGACACATTAATATTGTTATTATTTATTTATTTAATTATTTATATAGTGCTGAAATCTTTCACAATGTTTTACAAAGTACATAGCCATGTCACTGACTGTCCTCATAGAAGACCACAATCTAATCCCTAACATAGTTATAATCTAAAGATGATTTTAGGGTAGCCAATTAACGTTTTCAAACTCCATACTGAACAATTTCTGTGAAGATCTTTGGTTAGGTGAAAGCTCTGTATACAGTATATAGGTAGTAAACCAATAGTTAGGTAGTAGTTCCTATCGATCAGTTTCTTGTAAAGTTTAGTAGTGAATTTAATTATCCTTTGAGTACTGTTAACCATAACAACCTGGAGGTGCACTTGGCTTTAGTTGTATTCAATAGTGAACTAACGCTAGACAATAATCCAATTTAGTCTAAAAAGACAATACTGTAGATCAGGGGTCTCAAACTGGCGGCCCGCGGGCCATTTGCGGCCCTCGATACAATAGTTTGTGGCCCTCGCCGGCAAAAGCTTCCTTATAGTTCTCTTCAGTGCTCCCAAGTAATCCGCCGCATTCCTGCCACTGAACGAGGGCTGCAGCCCCCAAATTACCCAGGGGGCAATCCACCGGCATTTCCTGGAAGGGGCAGAGCTTTCAGCTTCAGCTCTGCCCCTCCTGACTTCAATCGCCGCCTCTCCCCGCCCGTCTCTGTGAAGGAAGAGTGAGAGGGGCGGGCAGAGGTGGCGATGCACCGCAATTGTGAAATTCCTTATGCGGTCCAGCCTCATCCTGACTTTGCTTCCTGCGGCCCCCAGGTAAATTGAGTTTGAGACCCCTGCTGTAGTTCCTCTTTTGCTACCATTCCAAATGAATGTACTGGCTATTTACTGAAACCATTCTGCAGGAAATCCAGTTGTGGATAAGTAAATTGTTCTTTGAAAGCATTCTTGAATACATTTGCATAGTCCAGAACTAAACTAGAACCCATTTCTGTTCCACTCTGCTGCAAACAAAAATGCTGGACAAACTGCAAATATCTTAGGCTGGTTTCACACTGCAAATCAGGCCTTCAGGGAACACCGCGTAAGTACATGGCTTTCCCTGTGTGGCCCCCAGCCAAGTAGAAAGTGACGCGCGGTTGTGGTCACTTCTTGCTTCGGGTATGCGGACGCGTATTGTAAAAATACACTTCTGTGCATGCGCGTCATAATGACACAATGCCGTCATGTTAAAAAAAATCCTGCCTTGCAATAGAGTAACATGAAGTACGGGCCGACGCAGATCGCTCGCAGGCCCCACACGGTAACATAGTTCTGCGCTAGCGTTATATTTGTGACTTCCGGCATAGCGTACCACAATGTGGGAAGTATGAACTTTCCCATAGGGATCCATTGGGCTGCGGCAGCAGTGCTGCAATGTGCCGCACTGCACCAGTGTTAAAGGGCCTTTATACTTGTATTGCTGAATGTCGTGATTATACAGAGTTTTGAACTTCTCATGTATCTATGCTCTCCACTATTTTCTGTGTACTATGTACAGTGCTACAGAAGACGTTGGTGCTATATAAGTAAAAATTAATAATAATTAAAAAGAAAAAAAAAACTTTTTTAGTGCTCTCTCAAGCAGTCTGAGCAAGATTATAGAGTAAATCTATTATCTATAAACACTGGACTCAAATCATGATGAACTTCTTTAGAACTTTTATTGGCTGTCTATTGGCAGTTTACAACCTTTAAGATAGATACCTGTTCATGCCTCACTCCATACCAATCAATAAACAAAATACAAAGGTACACAAAGGATAAGTTTAATGCAAACCACAGAGGTTATGTGTCCATGTGGGTATTGAAGACATTTCACATGTGTTGCTATAATGCAGGGCCGACATTACCATAGAGGCAAAGGGGGAAATTGCCCCAGAGCCTGTAGGGTCCCCCCAAGGTGTCTCCAACTTAACTGTTGCTCCCCGTGGACCCCTACAGAGTCTTTGGCAGCACAGCGTCTCACCTGTCGCACGGGCGCACGCCTCAATCAAGTCTGTAGCTATATGCACTTCCATCTTCATCCCCTGCTGGCTGCATCTTCTCTGTAACCTGTGGCATGATATTACGTAATAACATGTGTCAGGTCATGGAGGAGATGCACCCCTGTAAGGATGAAGTTGTGAAGTGCATGGAGTCATGGACTGACAGAGGTGCATGCCTGCCAAAACACGTGAGACACTGCTCTGCCAAAGACTCTGCAGAGGCCCCAGAGAGCACAGTTAAGTTGGGTGGTTGTTGGAGGGGTGTGGGGATGGGGGGAAAGCAGCCGGCATAGTGGACCTGGGGGTAAATTCGGCTACAAGACTCGGTTACTCATGCCATTTTTTGTTGTTTCAAGGTGTCTGTCAGGATTTATTTTGCCTCGAGGCCCCCGGATTTACTTTGCCTCGAGGCCCCATTGTTACTAGAACTAGCCCAAATTGGTAAACAACATTTATCCACCATATTCCCCAGTGAGACTGATGTAATTGGTACAGCATAGTTTTTTGGCTGGTTTCTAGGTGCGGAACCTCTTGGCCATGGGGACCCACTATCGGGTCTTACCTTTAACTATTCCTTGGTTTCAACATCATGGATGTGCACCCAGGTTTCATCTTCAGCCACTAACTTATCTTGAAACAAGATATCCAGGCTTTGAGAGTGCCGTAAGCCATAGGAAGGACACTCCCCCCCCCCCCCCCCCAGTCTTTGTGACAGTTCAGTGTGATTGTCCTTTACTGTCTTTCCCTGAACAAATAAAAACTTCATGATGGCACGGAACTCCAGGGACATGAAGCGTGCTTGTGCCTCTGCCATCACACCTTCTCGCTAACAGAAAAAACTGTTTTAAGAATCACAAAGACCTGATATTTTCACATTTACATGCTAAAATGTTACGCTTTTATATGCCTCCACCCCACATTTGTTTTTCTATGTGATCTGGAAGGAGGCATATCCAGGAATTATCAGCACCCCCTTGTATAAATATACATTTAAATACTACTTTTTTTGTTAGCTTTCTATTTTTCTTTTTCAACTTTCAACAATTTTCTTGTATTTGCATTGTAGACATCTCTACAGTATATGAACGATGCCTTTTGAACACATCCTTTATGCTTGTTGTAGAGTCAACCATATAGTGAGCTGGTATGTCTGTATACACAGTATTTATAAGCTTTATGTACTACTCATTGGTACTTTGATATTGGCCACACTTCTGTTGCAGTATTTTTGCACCATTAATATCTACAAAGCAGCAAAATTAAAAATTAACCATTATGGCTGTACAACTGTTATTTTGTCTGATCTTTATGTGCATGGTTTCCTAGATGTAAACTACACTTATCCATAACCATTCAAGCACAGTAATTTTTGTCTTCAGAAATTAGGATGATTCTCTAGCTTGTCATGGTAGTATGTTTTTTTCACCCTTCTCTACTTCCCCTAACCTGTCCCCCCCCCCCCCCACACACACACACACACACACACTCACTTTTTTATTCCTCCCCACCTTTCAACTCTATCCTCCCCTTTTTGTCCCCTTACCCTTCACAACCCTTTTTTATTTTCCTTTCTACATCTATTCTTCCCACTTCTGCCTGTGTCTTTCCTCCCTTCTCCAGTTTGCCCTCACATACCACCCCCCTTTTCCCCCCTAATCTCTCTTCCGCACCACTTCCTGCTTACCTTGATGACACTTACCCCTCCCCTCCCTTCTCTCTCAACTCTACCCCCTCCCTTTCCTCATACCTCATTTTATCAGTGTTTCCCTTTCACTTCCCCTAGCCCTACTATGCACACTTACAGTACTCCCCCCATCATCATGCCTACTAAACCATTTTCACATTTACCAAAATCCTCTTCTTTCCCACCCCAATCCTGTCTTCCTGCATTTCTTGGATGTTCTCAACTTTCCACCCCTTAAACCACAACTTTCTCTTCCCTTCCTTCCCATTCCCTTCACCTTCACCATTCTCCCCATCCCCGTTTCTCCTATTCCAAGTTAATACCTTCCTTCATCTTTTTTCCCTTAATCTGAAGCTCAGTTTGCCCCATCTCCTCCACGTGTTCCATTCTCCCAATTACCCTTTTTCTCTACCTTCACCTCTCCTCACTGTCCTCTCCATTCTTCTTTATCTTTCCCTCCTTACGTTACCCTTCTTTTGCCTTCTGCTTTTGACAATTTGTCCGCATCCTCATCCTATTTCTCCTCCGCATCCTATTCTTCCTCCTTCCATCCACCATTTCTTCTATCGTAGACCTCCCCCCTCCTATGCCTAACTATATTAATATGACTATATGTTATTAAGATACATTATATGTTTATGATGTTAAGATTCTGAAACAACTTTACTCCTAATGAATTCGTTGATTTAAAAATTGCAAAAAGAATAGTGTGTTTTGCTTGATTTTTTTCTAATATGTAAATGTAACATTTTTAAAGAGCTATCTACCACCAGTTGCCTTGAATTTAAGTGCAAACAATCCTTGGGGGAAAGAAAAATATCCAATTGTATTTAGTTCTTAAATTAGGCATACAATTACTGACTATACAACTATGATAATAATTATGTATTATTTGTTGTTTTTAAGCGACTGTTTCTTTCCTCCAGAGTCTGGACCACTTTATCCAATGTGTCCCTGTTGTGTCCTCCTCTATGCCCCTTTATGTCCCCCTGTGTCCTCCGTTTGTCCCCCTGTGTCCTCTTCTGCATGGGCACAGTACAGGAAGTCCCCGACATTGTGGCAGGTTGTTGGTTCGTATTGGCAGGCATTCACAAGTCAGGAACTCCCTGCATTTGGACTATAAGACGCTGTGACTTTTATCCCCCACTTTTGGGGGAGAAAAAGTGAGTCTTATAGTCCAAATACTACAGTATATATTAAGTTATGAATGCAAATTATACTTGCAGGCTCAAAATGTAAGTGATTTTTTAAGCCCCATACACACACTAGTCAATCCACAGCTTAGACAATAGTTAAGTCTAACCTCAGTATTGTTTAAAAAGTAATAAATGTCAGCCTCCATATTCGTCTCACTTCAGTGCGCTTTAGGGTGGTGATGGTTACTGAATATGTATATGGAGTCTTATCACATGTTTATCTAATCCATCTGTCTAAATGCCTGCCAAACAATGAAGCAAAGGAATGTTTTCCTCTATATGCATGTGTGCTATTTGTTTCTATGTTGTATTTAGTTTTGTGTTTATGAATTATCTCTACTACATCCCCAGATTTTTGCAGCGTGTTCTATTGTTGTAAACTCATCACCATTATGTCCTGATATTCTAACAACAAATGCTTTGATTGAAAGAAAACAAAAAGGTGGAGAGAAGAGGCCAGACATCATCTGACATAACAGTATTTTAATGCTCTCTAGAAACAGCTGACAGTATTAATATTTGCTGGCTGTAGGAGGATGAAGTAGGTCCAGGCCAGGGGAGGGTTAGGTAGGAGCCAACTTTGTATCTCTCTTTGTAATGACTTCCATAAGACAGGGTTATCTCCTTGCAAGGACATGCCAAGAAAAAAAAAACAATTAATCTTTGGACCTGTCTCTTTCCATTACTGTTATTTTCTGCTGGGATGGATGAAAAGAGCAATTAAACTTTGAAGTTGTGATTAAATGCTGCAGGGAAAATGAAGCATCAGAACTTTCCCTGTGTTTATTTTTCTTTCTTCTTTAGGGAAATAAAAAAATATTTTTCCATCATTTTTTGTGTGCATGTGTGTGCCGGTAACTATTACACCTGGATATAAAAATGTGTTTTTTTTCTCAATTTCATAGGTGAAGTATATGAGAAAGAATGGCGTTACAGGCTTCATCAATGCCTTCACAAAGAGCTGTAAATGGACTGTCCTTTCTTAGAGGTGTAAAATCTGTCACATGGCCATACACCTGGAAACATGCTTTAAGACAGAATCATGACAAAGAGAACAACAACACAAGTGGAATAAGGTTGTTCATTTGATGCACCCTACAAGGCGGGGTTAATGTTGTCTTAAAGAGAATCTGTATTGTTAAAATCACACAAAAGTAAACATACCAGTGCGTTAGGCAACATCTCCTATTCCCCTCTGTCACAATTTCGCCGCTCCTCGCCACATTAAAAGTGGTTAAAAACAGTTTTAAAAAGTTTGTTTATAAACAAACAAAATGGCCACCAAAACAGGAAGTAGGTTGATGTACAGTATGTCCACACATTGAAAATACATCCATACACAAGCAGGCTGTATACAGCCTTCCTTTTGAATCTCAAGAGATCATTTGTGTGTTTCTTTCCCTCTGCAGCTATCATCCACTGAAGTGTCAGGCTGTTTCTTCCTGCAGAGTGCAGACAGCTCTGCCTGTATGTAATTCTTCAGTATGTGAAAGCCCAGCCAGCTCAGGGAAGGATTTATCCAGCTTGTAAAAGATAAGAGAGCAGAGAGAAGCTGTCCTAATCTAAATAATACACAGGCAGTGTGCAGAGAGGGGCCTGGAGGGGGGAGATGCATCACAGAACCACAACACTGAAGAACTTGGCAGCCTTCCAGACACAGGCTGACAAGTCTGACAAGAGAGAGATAAATTGATTTATTACAGAGATGGTGATAGTAGAACGTGCTGCAGTAAGCCATAACACATTAGAATAGCTTTTGGAACTTGTAGGATGATAAAAAACAGGATGCAATTTTTGTTACGGAGTCTCTTTAACGATCATAGAATTGATACAGATTTGTGCAAATATATATATAAACTGTTTGTAGTAACTTTCTAAAAAAAAAAAAATTATATATTTACTATGAATTTAAATGGCAGGCAAACCTTATTGGATTTTGTAGATATGCAGAGTTATGTTTCTGTAGCAGACCACTGTTTAATAAATTCAACTGCTCCGTATTTTCATTTCTGTGTAATTCTCTTGCTTTCTGTGTACAGTGGCTTGTAAAAGTATTCGGCCCCCTTGAGGTTTTCCACATTTTGTCACATTACTACCACAAACATGAATCAATTTTATTGGAATTCCACATGAAAGACCAATACAAAGTGATGTACGCGTGAGAAGTGGAACGAAAATCATACATGATTCCAAACATTTTTTACAAATAAATAACTGCAAAGTGGGGTGTACCTAAATATTCAGCCCCCTGAGTCAATACTTTGTAGAACTACCTTTTGCTGCAATTACAGCTGCCAGTTTTTTAGGGTATGTCTCTACCAGCTTTGCACATCTAGAGACTGAAATCCTTGCCCGTTCTTCTTTGCAAAACAGCTCCAGCTCAGTCAGATTAGATGGACAGCGTTTGTGAACAGCAGTTTTCAGATCTTGCCACAGATTCTCGATTGGATTTAGATCTGGACTTTGACTGGGCCATACTAACACATGGATATGTTTTGTTTTACAGAGAAACTCCAACCTAGAATTGAACTTTATCCCAATCAGTAGCTGATACCCCCTTTTACATGAGAAATATAATGCTTTTCACAAACAGACCATCAGGGGGTGCTGTATAACTGATTTTGTGCTGAAACCCCTCCCACAAGAAGCTCTGAGTACCGCGGTACTCTGGGCAAACTGCCACAATGTAACAATGTTCATAGACAGGAATTAGCTGTTTACAGCTGTCTCTAACAGCCAAAACAGCTAGGAGCAGCTACATAACCTGCCCACAGTAAAAATGTCACCATGTGGTAAATGTCAGAATGTAAATCGGGGAGAGCAAAGATTTTACAATGAGCAAACACTGACTGAATCATTTATACATAATTATGGTAAAAAATGAAGCACTTTTTTTACTACATTATTTTCACTGGAGTTCCTCTTTAAACCATTCCATTGTTGCCCTGGCTTTATGTTTAGGGTCGTTGTCCTGCTGGAAGGTGAACCTCCACCCCTGTCTCAAGTCTTTTGCAGACTCCAAGAGTTTTTCTTCCAAGATTGCCCTGTATTTGGCTCCATCCATCTTCCCATCAATTCTGACCAGCTTCCCTGTCCCTGCTGAAGAGAAGCACCCCCAGAGCATGATGCTGCCACCACCATATTTGACAGTGGGGATGGTGTGTTCAGGGTGCAGTGTTAGTTTTCCGCCACACATAGCGTTTTGCATTTTGGCCAAAAAGTTCCATTTTGGTCTCATCTGACCAGAGCACCTCCTTCCACATGTTTGCTGTGTCCCCCACATGGCTTGTGGCAAACTGCAAACGTGACTTCTTATGCTTTTCTGTTAATAATGGCTTCCTTCTTGCCACTCTTCCATAAAGGTCAACTTTGTGCAGTGCACAACTAATAGTTGTCCTATGGACAGATTCCCCCACCTGAGCTGTGGATCTCTGCAGCGCGTCCAGAGTCACCATTGGCCTCTTGACTGCATTTCTGATCAGCCCTCTCCTTGTTCGGCCTGTGAGTTTAGGTGGACGGCCTTGTCTTGGTAGGTTTACAGTTGTGCCATACTCCTTCCATTTCTGAATGATCGCTTGAACAGTGCTCCGTGAGATGTTCAAGGCTTTGGCAATCTTTTTGTAGCCTTTAAATTTCTCAATAACTTTATCCCTGACCTGTCTGGTGTGTTCTTTGGACTTCATGGTGTTGTTGCTCCCAATATTCTCTTAGACAACCTCTGAGGCCGTCACAGAGCAGCTGTATTTGTACTGACATTAGATTACACATAGGTGCACTCTATTTAGTCATTAGCACTCATCAGGCAATGTCTATGGGCAACTGACTGCACTCAGACCAAAGGGGGCTGAATAATTACGCACAACCCACTTTGCAGTTATTTATTTGTAAAAAATGTTTGGAATCATGTATGATTTTCCTTTCATTTCTCACGTGTACACCACTTGGTATTGGTCTTTCATGCGGAATTCCAACAAAATTGATTCATGTTTGTGGCAGTATTATGACAAAATGTGAAAAACTTTAAGGGGGCCGAATACTTTTGCAAGCCACTGTATTTCTCTTGCTCCAAGGTGACTGTTTCCTGGAAAGTAAGACCGGTACTGTTCCTCCATGCAAGTATACTACCCCTGCCTTTCCAACAGATACAACCAGACCTGAAGGGGGCACACTACTGGCATGAAACTCTGTTCAGTTTGTTGCACATGTAGCACACTACACGTTATGGGACAAGCGTGTATCAAAAAAGGGCGCCTGGAAAAAAGGGCGCGGGGTATAGCCGAAATTGTAAGTTTTAATGCAAAACCACATTTTTAGTTTAAGAGGTTGTAAACGAATATTTAGTGCTAAATAGGTTAAATAAACGGAAATGAAATGGCAAAATACCGTCTATAACAACAAACGAATTCTGAAAAAAACATCAAATTGCGTCTATAACAAAAACGATATTTACACTTGTATTAAGCATAGCAATGCAATGGTAGGTTTTACAGATATTTTACTGCAATTATACCTAACTGTAGGCTCACACAGATCTCTCCCTATCCCTAACCCCTAGACCCCCTCTTTGTTTAAATATACATAATTTAATAAATTGTATATATTACATATATTATGCTTTAACTATACTTAACCTTACTCTCACACAGAGCCCTCCCTGTACCTATCCCTAACCCCTAGACCCCCCCTGGTGGTGCCTAACCCTAAGACCCCCCTGGTGGTGCCTAACCCTAAGACCCCCTGGTGGTGCCTAACCCTAAGACCCCCCCTGGTGGTGCCTAACCCTAAGACCCCCCTGGTGGTGCCTAACCCTAAGACCCCCCTGGTGGTGCCTAATCCTAAGACCCCCCTGGTGGTGCCTAACCCTAAGACCCCCCTAGTGGTGCCTAACCCTAACCACCCCCTGGTGGTGCCTAACCCTAAGACCCCCCCTGGTGGTGCCTAACCCTAAGACCCCCCTAGTGGTGCCTAACCCTAACCACCCCCTGGTTGCGTATATTATACTGTAACTATACCTAACCCTCCCTGTACCTATCCCTAACCCTTAGACCCCCCTGGTAATGCCTAAACCTAACCATCCCCACCGCACAAACACTCTAAACACATAAACAATAATATATTTAATCCTTAAAATACTTCTCTACAAATAACTTGAATACAATTATTTATATATTTGTAATAGAATAAATAGCCTTAAAATAGCTTTAAAATCACATAAACATTAATATTATAAATAGAGAAAAATATATATAAATATATACAATACAATAGATAGCCTTACAATCACGTACGCATTAGAAAACTTAAAATAACAGTAATATTAAAAGCGATATTTTAGTAACTATAATCAACGCATTATAAGTGTAAAAACAAAGTTAATACCAAAAGTGATGTATTTCTAATACAATAAGGTTGAAAACGGTATTTAACCACTTGCCGACCACACACTCATACCGTGCGGCGGCAAAGTGGTAGCTGGAGGACCAGCGACGCAGATCTGCGTCGCCAGGTGCCTCCCTAATTAATCAGGAAAGGCCGCTCGCGCGAGCGGCTGTTTCCTGTCAGATCACGGAGCGGGTCTCCGTGAATAGCCTGCGAGCCGCTGATCGCGGCTCGCAGACTAAATGTAAACGTAGGAGACATATGTCTCCTTTGTTTACATTGTACGGCGCTGCTGCGCAGCAGCGCCGTAAGGCAGATCGGCGATCCCCGGCCAATCAGCGGCCGGGGATCGCCGGCGCCGCCATGTGACAGGGGACGTCCTGTCACTGGCTGCACAGGACGGATAGCGTCCGGATCACCGGGGATGACAGGTAGGGATGACAGGTAGGCATTGCAGTCTATGGCGGCGCCCTTTTTGTCCACTCTCCCTGTGCGCCCTTTTTTACTAGCCCGGGCACAAGTCCTTCATCAGGTGCGTCACCCACTTTCCGTCACCTTTAGGACATATAAAAATGGGACACTGAGAGCCCAATATAGTGCAGTAAGTACTGTAAATGTTGAAATAAGAGTAGAGTAACTAAGTAATACTCATAAAGCAGGGTCACCTTAAAGGCAACCACTGTAAATGCAAGTGGAGAGATTAGACCTGTCCCTACTCAGGATTAAGAAATCACTCTCTGTAGATAAGGAAAAAGGGGGTAACACCCCTCCACCAAGGGTGGACTCAACTATAGTATTAAGCAAAAAGAGGGGCCAAAATAATAAAATAGACTAAAAAGCTTAACATTGATATATAGAGGAGGTAGTGGTGGACTTACCTCCTCCAAGTAGACACAAGGAACTGTTAATTTTGACAGTCGATAAAATTTAAGAGTTAACTGTTAAGTCCATATTATATCCACCTACTAAGAGGGGGGTTAATTCTTACTATTCAAGTAAAGTATAGAAAACCATTATTTAATTAAAATATCTAGATAAAGAAAAAACAGGAAAACTTACACTTATTTGTAGACTACACAATGGGAATGCTTGTGTACACTTTGCAAATGACAACGCTTAAGTTATTCTGTTATTAAATATACCCACACTTATTTGCCATTTATAAGCCATGGCTCTTTGTTTATTGAGAGGACATTCTAGTCATGAGCCAGAATATAATTAACCAATACTAACCAAACATAGAGATAAAATACAACAGGGATGGCGCTGGTGGATCTATTCAAAAAGCTGTGTGTTCAATCAAGGCCCCTTTCGATCTTGTAGTGCAATAAACATTTTCAATAATCCAGAGTAACACACGCTACCATAAAAAAATCAATTCTTTATAATTACAAACAGAGAATCATAAAAATCACATATAAATAACCCAGGCTGGCATATTCCAATCGCACCACTTTCACTTCTTGGCGTGTGTGGAAGTGGTGCGATTGGAATATGCAGGCTTATGTTATATAGGATTTTCATGATTCTCTAGTTGTGATAATAATATCACAGCCAGGTCAACATCTGCAAGGAGTTTGTATGCTCTCCCCGTGTCTGCGTGGGTTTCCTCCGGGCACTCCAGATTCCTCCCACATCCCAAAAAACATACAGATAAGTTCATTGGCTCCCCCCTAAAATTGTCCCTAGTCTATGGACATAGGACTACGGTAGGGATTAGATTTAGAGTTGGGCCGAACCTCCGATTTTAGGTTCGCGAACCTGGTTCGCGAACTTCCGCGGAAGGTTCGGTTCGCGTTAAAGTTCGCGAACCGCAATAGACTTCAATGGGGATGCGAACTTTGAAAAAAAAAATAATTATGCTGGCCACAAAAGTGATGGAAAAGATGTTTCAAGGGGTCTAACACCTGGAGGGGGGCATGGCGGAGTGGGATACATGCCAAAAGTCCCCGGGAAAAATCTGGATTTGACGCAAAGCAGCGTTTTAAGGGCAGAAATCACATTGAATGCTAAATGACAGGCCTAAAGTGCTTTCAAACATCTTGCATGTGTATACATCAATCAGGTAGTGTAATTAAGGTACTGCTTCACACTGACACACCAAACTCACCGTGTAACGCACCGCAAACAGCTGTTTGTGTAGTGACGGCCGTGCTGGACTGGTGCGCACCATGGCGAGAGTGCAGGTTTTGGTGGCTTTACAGCCCATATGGTCGCCTGGCTGATGTAGCTGAATGACAGAACAGTGACAGAACAGGCGGGTTCACAGAACAGGTATGCAGTGGCAGGTTCACTGAACACAACAGGTATGCAGTGGCGGGTTCACTGAACAGGTATACAGTGGCGGGTCCACTGAACACAACAGGTATGCAGTGGCGGGTTCACTGAACAGGTATACAGTGGCGGGTCCACTGAACAGAACAGGTATGCAGTGGCAGGTTCACTGAACAGGTATGCAGTGGTGGGTTCACAACACGTATGCAGTGGTGGGTTCACTGAACAGGTATGCAGTGGTGGGTTCACAGCACAGGTATGCAGTGGTGGGTTCACAGCACAGGTATGCAGTGGTGGGTTCACAGCACAGGTATGCAGTGGTGGGTTCACAGCACAGGTATGCAGTGGTGGGTTCACAGAACAGGTATGCAGCCCTCCATGTGCATTATGGGGCGAACCGAACTTCCGCAAAGGTTCGCCTGCGGGACGTGAACGCGAACCACTGAAGTTCGCATGGAACCGTTCGCAGGCGAACCGTTCGGCCCAACTCTAATTAGATTGTGAGCTCCTCCGAGGGACAGTTAGTGACAACATTATATATACTCTATATAGCATTAAGGAAGATGTGGGTGCTATATAAATACTAAATATATAATAATAAAATAATATATATATATATATATACACACAGTGCTGCCCATAATTATTCATACCCCTGCCAAATTTTGACTGAAAGTTACTTTTATTCACTCAAGCAAGTCATTTTTTGATGAGAAATGACATAGGTGTCTTTCAAAAGACGATGTACAAGAGGCATTATTGTGGGGAAAAAAATTCTCATCTTTTTATTTACATTTAAGCAAAAAGTGTCCAGTCCAAAATTATTAATTCCCTTCACAAACTGTCACAGTCTATGGGAAAATGCAAAGTACTATACCATTCCAAGTAGTCCAAGCTGTTCTAAACAATCCTAATTACCCTGATTAATTAAACAGCTGTTTTAATCAACGTATGAGGTGAAAAACAGCAGCTCTATGCAGTTGGTTTGTGGACTGTCATGGCTAAGACAAAGGAGCTCAGTAAGGATCTGTGGCTGCAATATATATATATATATATATATATATATATATATATATATATATATATATATATATATATACACATATATACATATATATATATATATATATATATATATATTGTAGGGGACATCCGGGATGGGTGCTGGACAGGAGGTATATTTACCCGGTATTTGGGCTGTGGTCTTGATAAAAACTAGATGTGTGCCTGGGAAGGAATCCGGGAATGCAGCTTGCTGCCTTTGTTGTTGTTTTTTTTTTTTAGGGCTGGACTCCTGGAATGGGGGGGAAAGAAGGGTGGCCTTCCCATTCCATCGAGGTACACACCTGTTTTTCTTTGAAGCAGGAGATAGCTCTGTGTGAGAAATGGCATACAAGAGGCAGCACGGATGCAGTCTGAGAGGAGTTGATGTGCATGGACCATGTGTGCTGCTGACCTCCTAACAAGTGTGTTTGGAGACATTGCTGGGAGCCAAACTATTGTGTGGACTGCTGATTTGTATGGTGTTGGCCTAAGGAAATGAACTTAATTGATTAAGATGGACTTTACTACTGCTAAGGACTGCAAAGGTGAAGTAAGCTTTTCATTTATTTTTCAAGTTATGCAGGAGAAAAACCCCAAGTAGAGGGCAAGAAATTGGGCATAAGACTATTTGTGCCATTGTAGATTTACCTCAACCATAAACATGGGGAGCAATATCCTTTAACCACCCTGGCGGTATTGACGAGCTCAGCTCGTCCAGGAAAAACTTGCTGAAAGCGGTATTGACGAGCTGAGCTCGTCAATACCGCCAGGGAGATTTCTTGCTTCTCTTCCCCGCCGGCTGCACTTTTCCCTCATCAGAGGGATTCCCCAGGATGGCTGGATGCCTGTCAGCACGCTGTGGGTAGCGATCTGTGCTACCCACAGCATACAGAACTAGCATCCAGCCACCCTGGGAATCCCTGTGCAGCCGGCGGGGCAGAGAATGTGTGGGGCTGTGTAGGGATTCCCCTTCTTTGCCGGCGGGTGGCTGGTGCGGGATCCCCGTACTGTGCATGCGGTGACCCTTTTGTGTGTGCAGGGGGGCGGGTATCCCCTTCTATGGGGCTGGTCTTGGCCGGTCGGGGACACCCCCTTCTGTGCGGGGGGGGGGTGTCCCCTTCTATGCGGGCTGTGGGTGGCCTCTCCCTCCTCTTCCCCCATCCCTCCCTCTGTGTCCCCTGTGTCCCCCCCCATCCCGTGTCTCCCCCGTCAGAAGCCCTGCTTTACTCACCTGAGGGCTTTCTCCTGCGCCGGCCGCGATGGACACCCTCCTCCTCCATCGCCGAAGTCCCGGTCTGTGTAATTACAGTACGCGGCTTGGTGACGTCACCAAGCCGCGTACTGTAATTACAGAGAACGCGAGACTTCGCGATGGAGGAGGAGGCGCGCCGCTTCCGCCGCAGGAGAAAGCCCTCAGGTGAGTAGATCAGGGCTTCTGACAGGGGGGAGACACGAGATGGGGGGGGGGGGGCACGGGGGACCGAGAGGGAGGGATGGGGGAAGAGGAGGGAGAGGCCACCCACAGCCCGCATAGATGGGGACACCCACCTTCCTCCCACCACAGAAGGGGGTGTCCCCTACCGACCACGGCTAGCCCTCATAGAAGGGGATACCCCCCCCCCGCACACACAGAAGGGCCACCCGCATGCACAGTATGGGGATTCCCCCCCTCCCACAGAGGGGATCCCCGCCGGCCACTACCAGCCAGCACAGAAGGGGAGCCCCCCCCCCCACAGAAGGAACACCCGGCCACAGCATTGGGGGCAATGGGGGGGGGGGCAGAGGCACCCGCAAACCTGTCTCCCTATACATATGACTCCCTAGACCTGGCTGCACATCTGTCTCCTATACACCTGGCAAACATCTTGCTCCCTATACACCTGGCCAAACATCTGGCTAACTATTCCTGGCTAATACATCTGACTAACTATACCTGGCTGCACATCTGGCTAACTACACCTGGCTGCACATCTGGCTAACTACACCTGGCTGCACATCTGGCTAACTATACCTGGCTGCACATCTGGCTAACTATACCTGGCTGCACATCTGGCTAATACATCTGAGTCTTATACTCACCATTGGAATGCTGATCCCTCGTCGCGTACCACTGATAGCTTCCCCAGTGCCTTCTTTCATGTCCCTTGGCGGATTTTGCTTCTCCCTTGGCGATCACATGTCTCCCGTCGATCGGCGTTAATGGCACCAGTGTCACACAGCATCATCAAAATCTCACAGCAAACACTTTTTTTTAAATTGAATTCAATACAATAACCTGTATTGAATTCAATATAAAAAAAAATGATTGCAAAAAAAAATTGGTTGAAAATTATTGGAAATTAATTGAACCACTTTTTGCACGGAAATCCTGGGGAAATAGAACGCCAGGGTGGTTAAACTCGAGAATAATCATAGAAATTAAGTAGCACAGATAGAAAATTGTTGAAATGGAAAATTAAAAGGCAGGCAAACAAACTTAACCAGCTTCCTTATATTTCATTACATTTATTTATTTTAAGCTTGAATATTACTATTTTAATATGGTAATATTCTAAGACTTGGTAAAGAATTAGGTTTACCATAGTCAAAGGCAAGAAGCTTATTTTATACCATACTTCCATCAATAAAGCCTCTTCTCATGAAGATATAAAATAACACATACCTTACCTGAAAAAGTTTCCAGATACTTACCATGCCTAGGCCACTGCCATGTAATGAACGACTAGGGCCTAGTTTTTTTTTTGCTTACCTGAGGAAAATGTATGCGTGCTCTAACACCAAGTTTTAACCCTAGCAAGTCTGGCTCTGCAAATCTGGCTCAATTGGCTATTCATGAGGCAATGCTCATGCAAATATGCATTTGCTTTCGCACGCCAAATTATGCAGGGTCAAAAAAAACGAATACCGTAGAGCGATCGCCCTGCGGGAATTAGTTCATGCCACATTAGCACTATCCAGGAGCGCCACGGGGAGGCTTCCCAATGCCCCCATGCAACCGGGGGACTGCGGGGTCCCAGGCACTCTCACTGCCTGGGAACCACAGCAGCACCCTGGAGGGGGAGGCTGGGTGGAGCAGGCGACCCCCCCAAGCGTGACCAGCGCCGGGGGGGAGCCGTCCGCTCCAACCTCCCAATATTAAAAACAGGCACTTACCTTAACTTCCATTACGTTCTGCTACATGCGCATTAACTTGGGGGCACCCCATGAGAAAGGAGTGAAGCATGGGTCACCCCAAGCTTTAGAGCTCAGGGCTGGCTCACACACAACACTCCAGAGGGGGGGGGGGGACAGGTGCAAACAACTCACTCCAGGGCTCACACCATCAGAGCAAGCCATCTTCCACCTGCCTCCAAAGGATACAACTGCAAAAAATGCTTACCTGAGGAAAATGTATGCGTGCTCTAACACCAAGTTTTAACCCTAGCAAGTCTGGCTCTGCAAATCTGGCTCAATTGGCTATTCATGAGGCAATGCTCATGCAAATATGCATTTGCTTTCGCACGCCAAACTATGCAGGGTCAAAAAACGAATACTGCAGAGCGGTCGCCCTGCGGGAATTAGTTCATGCCACATTAGCACTATCCAGGAGCGCCACGGGGAGGCTTCCCAATGCCCCCATACAACCGGGGGACTGCGGGGTCCCAGGCACTCTCACTGCCTGGGAACCACAGCAGCACCCCGGAGGGGGAGGCTGGGTGGCGCAGGCGACCCCCCCAAGCGTGGGCAGCGCTCGGGGGGAGCCGTCCTCTCCAACCTCCCAATATTAAAAACAGACACTTACCTTAACGTCCATTGCGTTCTGCTACATGCGCATTAACTTGGGGGAACCACATGAGAATTTTCTTTCGCACGCCAAACTATGTAGGGTCAAAAAACGAATACCGCAGAGCGGTCGCCCTGCGGGAATTAGTTCATGCCACATTAGCCCTTTTTTTTTTTCACCTAGTCACTAGGTGAAACTTATGCATCAAATATAAAAAAAAAGAACTGTGGAAAATTATCCAATGCTAGGTGATCTTAAAGCATACCTGAACTAGAGTTGGGCCGAACCTCCGATTTTAGGTTCGCGAACCGGGTTCGCGAACTTCCGCGGAAGGTTCGGTTCGCGTTAAAGTTCGCGAACCGCAATAGACTTCAATGGGGATGCGAACTTTGAAAAAAAAAAAATTTATGCTGGCCACAAAAGTGATGGAAAAGATGTTTCAAGGGGTCTAACACCTGGAGGGGGGCATGGCGGAGTGGGATACACGCCAAAAGTCCCCGGGAAAAATCTGGATTTGACGCAAAGCAGCGTTTTAAGGGCAGAAATCACATTGAATGCTAAATGACAGGCCTAAAGTGCTTTAAAACATCTTGCATGTGTATACATCAATCAGGTAGTGTAATTAAGGTACTGCTTCACACTGACACACCAAACTGTTCACTGAACAGAACAGGTATGCAGTGGCGGGTTCACTGAACAGAACAGGTATACAGTGGCGGGTTCACTGAACAGAACAGGTATGTAGTGGCGGGTTCACTGAACAGAACAGGTATGCAGTGGTGGGTTCACTGAACAGAACAGGTATGCAGTGGCGGGTTCACTGAACAGAACAGGTATGCAGTGGCGGGTTTACTGAAAAGAACAGGTATACAGTGGCGGGTTCACTGAACAGAACAGGTATGCAGTGGCGGGTTCACTGAACAGAACAGGTATACAGTGGCGGGTTCACTGAACAGAACAGGTATGCAGTGGCGGGTTCACTGAACAGAACAGGTATACAGTGGCGGGTTCACTGAACAGTACAGGTATGCAGTGGCAGGTTCACTGAACAGGTATGCAGTGGTGGGTTCACAGTACAGGTATGCAGTGGTGGGTTCACAGAGCAGGTATGCAGTGGTAGGTTCACAGTACAGGTATGCAGTGGTGGGTTCACAGAACAGGTATGCAGTGGTGGGTTCACAGTACAGGTATGCAGTGGTGGGTTCACAGTACAGGTATGCAGTGGTGGGTTCACAGAACAGGTATGCAGTGGTGGGTTCACAGAACAGGTATGCAGTGGTGGGTTCACAGAACAGGTATGCAGTGGTGGGTTCACAGAACAGGTATGCAGTGGCGGGTTCACAGAACAGGTATGCAGTGGTGGGTTCACAGTCAGGTATGCAGTGGTGGGTTCACTGAACAGGTATGCAGTGGTGGGTTCACAGTACAGGTATGCAGTGGTGGGTTCACAGAACAGGTATGCAGTGGTGGGTTCACAGAACAGGTATGCAGCCAGGGACAAGCTAAGCCTAACTAATCTTTCCCTATGAGAGAGTCTGCAGCAGCTCGCCCTACTCTCACTAATGCAGGCACACGAGTGACCGTAATGGCCGCCGCTGCCTGCCTTATATAAGGGGGGTGGGGCTCCAGGGGCTAGTGTAGCCTAATTGGCTACACTGGGCCTGCTGACTGTGATGTAGAGGGTCAAAGTTGACCCTCCATGGTGCATTATGGGGCGAACCGAACTTCCGCAAAGGTTCGCCTGCGGGACGCGAACGCCAACCACGGAAGTTCGCATGGAACCGTTCGCAGGCGAACCGTTCGGCCCAACTCTAACCTGAACTAACAATTAACGTAATGAGATATACATGGGTACATAAAGATTCAATCCAAGTAAGAACTTGTCTGAGTTTCTTTTTTTACTTTTATTTGAAGCGTTAATAAACCTGTGCTTTATACAGTGTACCAGGGCCGGGCCGAGGCATAGGCTGGAGAGGCTCTAGCCTCAGGGCACAGTGTAGGAGGGGGTGCACAATTCATTCAGCTGTCATTCCTAATTGTGTTTGAAGCAGAAAGAAATAAGAAAAGGGGATACATAGCAGTGACTGCAAGCCAGATCACTAGATATTAAGGTGCTAGGGAGGTTGTGGGCCCTGTGGCACCACTTAGTCTAATAGCAATCAGTGTGTGACGGCTGGGGTGGGAGGGATGGAGGGGCGCACTTTGGTGTCTCAGCCTTGGGTGCTGGAGGACCTTGTCCCGCCTCTGCAGTGTACAATAACGAAAACAAATGCGTTTTAGAGTATAACACACAGGGAATTTATTTATACACGCCACAATATCACAACACGGGACCCCACTTCTTCAGGCAATTCAAAATAGGAGTATATAGCAATAATCGTCCGGGTCTCTGCTAAGCTCCTCTGTAAATGAGGCTGCTTTATATATTTAAATTAACTGTAGGGGCTGGGAAATAAATTAAAGCCAGAACTCTTGAATCTAGCTGAACAAACACTGCTGATGACAGGACAGTGCTAAAAAGTTCAAAAAGGTCATTATATTTTCTTTGTCAGAGCTGTATGAACCAGAATTTATGTCACACTGACATGGCTGCTGGGTACACTCCAGACTCAAAAGTAAACCCTTAAATGAAAATAGAAATATAATACCTTAGTTAAGATCAGTTATCATTACTTCTACAACCTAATTAATTGTCTTAGAGGTTTATTTTCAGTTTGGGTTTGTCCAAGAACCAAATCAGAAATTACCTCACTGGAGCTCTTTAAAATCAAACACAAATTAAGAAACAATAAATAAAAAATTTCATCCAAATTACATACCTAAAGTAAATAAATGCCAACATAACATGCAGTTTTATTCAGAAAATTCTAAAAAAAAACGCTGCAATATATAAATTATTTTCCCTTTTTCCACCTATATAAATTAATATTCTTACTCTCTAACAACAACCCAAATAAGCCGCATCAGTTGATGACCCAGTTCTAACAATATGAGAAAATGTATATATCCTCCAAGTTTTGCCCGTTCCGGATCTTCGTATCGTGCATATACAGTATATACCCCTGAGAACATCACCTAGGGACCAGGGGCATATATATATATATATATATATATATATATATATATATATATATATATATATATATATATATATATATATACATACATACATACATACATACATACAGTATATACATATATATATATATATATATATACTGTATATATCCTCAGCTGAACTGTTTTCCCAATTTCTAATTGAGAATCACTTCCAATTCAGCCATGGCAGCTACCATACCTATTTAAGCGCTGGAGCTTGGTCACTCGTGGCCTAGGTCACTTGTGCCATTTAATTCCTAAGTGCCATTTATTACAAAGTGCTTTACAACTTACCAAGAATTTACCAAGAATTCACCCAGGAATTCAAACAGGATTCAACAGCCACAGGACTCTGCTGGAAACAACTACTCTGCATCCACAACTGCCTCCAATGCTACTGCTAAAAATGCCACTGCTGGACATTTGTTGCACAGCCAAGTAGACTCTGCTTCTTTATTTACACAGGTTTGCTTGCACTAACAGCATACTCATATAAACTGTTTAGTGGTTGGAAATTTCCTGGTTATAATCAGAGACCATTACCATGTTTACTGCACTTTTTCTTATGTTCTGCCTGTCTGCAAACATCTACAAGTTGCATTGCAATATGCATCCTCCCAGTGTACCACACTCCATATTCATTTCACCCGCTCTGCTTTCCTCACCTTACTCAGCTTCTCATGAGCTGTTAGCTCTCCTGAAATCTCTCTCTCCGTCCAGCAGCTCAAAAACCTCACAAACATTTAAATCCCATTCACATTTGCTTACTCTCTCCCTCCTACTCTTACTTGCAGCTGGTGATATATCATCCAATCCTGGGCCACAGCCTGCTGCCAGACAAGCATCCCCTGCTGACCTGCTTCATACACTTCCCAGCCCTCTGCCCACAAATAACCTCAACACCCATCCTCGCTCCAACCTTATTTCCATCCATCCATCCCACCCACAAACACATACTCCCCCTACCCTGCGGTCTCTGGAATGCCAGATCCGTCCGCAACAAACTTACAGCAGTCCACGACCTCTTCCTCTCCAAATCCCTCACCATCCTCGCTCTCACTGAGACATGGCTCACCCCCTCTGACTCTGCCGCAGAGGCTGCCCTCTCCTACAGGGGGCTTCACCTCAGTCACACCCCCAGACCAGACAACAGGACCGGGGGAGGGGTGGGTCTGCTCCTCTCCCCATCCTGCACCTTCCGTATCCTCACCCCACCTACCTCTCTACAATTCACATCATTTGAGGCCAACACCATCCGCCTCTACCACCCCCTCCCTGCCATTGTTGTGGTCTTATACCGCCCTCCGGGCTCCACCCCACAATTTCTCGATGACCTTGCCTCCTGGCTCCCTCACATCCTCTCCTCTGACCTCCCCACCATCATCCTTGGGGATTTCAATATTCCCATCGATGAAGCCCAGAGCTCCGCTGTGACCCGGCTACTCACCATTGCCAACTCACTTGGACTAGTACAACACGCCAACATCCCCACTCACACTGTAGGTCACACTCTCGACCTTGTATTCACTAAATCCACCACCATTGCAGACCTTGACATCGCACCCTTTCCACCCTCAGACCATCACCTTCTCACCTTCAACCTCCTCACGGAAGGCACCTCCAAATTAGCCACCCACCCACCTGGTCGATGGCAGCGAGACCTACGCAAGCTCAACCCTAGCGTCCTTGCTGACCCCCTCCATGCCCTCTCCTCCACTCTCCCCACCCTAACCTGTCCAAATCTTGCTGCAGCTCAGTATCACCAAACTCTCTCATCAGTCTTAGAGAAAGCTGCTCCACCAATATTTCGCCGCAACCGACCCCCTAACCCCCAGCCCTGGCGCACTACCCATACTCGCAACATCCAGAGGAAAACACGCACCACTGAACGGAAATGGAGAAAAACTAGACTTAACCAGGATTTCCTACAGTACAAGACCAACCTGCTGCAGTTCCACACTGCCCTTGCTCATGCGAAGCAGGAATACTTTACCAAGCTCATCGGAGCACAAGCTTCCAACCCCCGGCGTCTTTTTGCCACCTTCAACTCCCTGCTTAAACCCACCACCCCACCCTCCGTTTCCTCCCTCTCTGCCACAGATTTAGCCACCCACTTCACCAACAAAATTGTCTCCGTCCGCCAGGAAATATCCAATCTCCAATCTTCACCTCCCACCCCCTCCCAACCAGCTCCTCCTCCACCCTATCCTCCCCTCACATCCTTCACTCCTACTACCACCGAGGGAGTCAACCACCTACTGCAAACTTCCCATACCACTACTTCCCCCCTTGACCCCATCCCTTCTGATTTACTCCAGCCTCACTTCACGGAATTGGCCCCAGTCCTCACTACCCTGTTCAACCTCTCCCTATCCACAGGCACCTTCCCCTCAGACTTCAAGCAGGCCACTGTACTACCCCTGCTCAAGAAACCCTCACTCGACCCCTCACTACCCTCCAACTACCGTCCTATCTCCCTCCTCCCCTTTGCCTCAAAAGTCCTTGAGCGTCTGGTTCACAAACGCCTGACCCAGTTCCTCAATGCCAACTCACTGCTAGACCCACTCCAATCTGGATTTCGGCCTGCCCACTCAACCGAAACTGCTCTCACCAAAGTGGTCAACGACCTTGCCTTAGCTAAAGCTGAAGGTAAATACTCCATTCTCCTCCTCCTTGACCTGTCAGCAGCTTTTGACACAGTAGATCATCCCCTACTCCTCCAGTCCCTCCAGTCCTTGGGCATTCACGATCTCGCCCTGTCCTGGCTTTCATCCTACCTCTCCAACCGCTCCTTCACGACCGCCTTCAATGAGTCCTCGTCCACCCCCAACCACCTCTCGGTGGGAGTCCCCCAAGGTTCGGTCCTTGGCCCCCTACTGTTCACCCTATACACATCCTCCATTGGCAAGGTTATCTCCTCCATGGGTTTTAACTATCATCTGTATGCAGATGACACCCAGATCTACCTCCACACCCCTGACCTATCCACCACGACCATGGACAAGGTCTCCTCCTGCCTATCAGCCATCTCCTCCTGGATGTCCGCTAGGTTCCTGAAACTAAATCTAGACAAAATGGAATTTATGATCTTCCCACCCTGACCATCCACGAACCTCCCAGATGTGCATGTCACTGTTAACCACACTACCATTCGCCCTACCTCTCAAGCCCGCTGTCTGGGTGTCACCCTGGACTCCGCACTCTCCTTCACTTCCCACATCCAAAACCTCACAAAGTCCTGCAACTTCCACCTTTCGTAACATCTGTAAGATTCGCCCTTTCCTGACCTCTGCCACCACCAAACTCCTTATCCATGCCCTCATAATTTCCCGCCTTGACTACTGCAATGCCCTGCTGTCTGGTCTCCCTATGACCCGAACAGCCCCACTGCAGTCCATCATGAATGCGGCAGTCAGAATTATCCACTGCTCCCATCGCTCCACCACGGCAGGTCCCCTCCTAGAATCTCTCCACTGGCTTCCTATCCAGTCCAGAATCAGATTCAAGATACTGTGTCTGACCTACAAATTTGTCCACAAAACCTGTCCAACCTACATTTCCGATCTTACTCAGAGGTACACACCTAGCCGCTCACTCCGCTCTTCCAATGAACTTCGCCTAACCACCCCCCGCATCACCCAGTCCCATGCACGCCTCCAGGACTTCTTAAGAGCTGCTCCAACACTATGGAACTCCCTACCTCCACCCATTAGGGCAGCCCCCTCCTTCAACATCTTTAAGAAAGCCCTCAAAACTTACCTTTTCACTCTTGCCTACTACCCCTCACAAGTGCTCTAAACCTACAGCTGAACTCTGGTCCCCTACCATTCTTGTCCTTACCTCTCCCTCTAGATTGTAAGCCTTTGGGCAGGGTCCTCCTCCTTTTGTGTCCTACCTGATCTTGCACCTCCATTACTGTGAACCCATGCTATACATCTGAGTGAACCTAACTTGCCTAATCTCCATGCTCCATCCAGTGACTGACTAAGCATTACCTGGTACTCATACTATGGTGTGTGATCTGGTTTTCTTGTATTCCTGTATTGTCATATTGCTGTATGTCACCCCTAAATATTGTCTGTAACCTAAATTAATGTTCAGCGCTGCGTAATATGTTGGCGCTTTATAAATACAATAAATAAATAAATATATATTGTGATATGCTGGGGTTTTTAACTCATTGGTAGAGTAGGTCAGCGGCATCAAAAGGGTCACAACACACCAGCCAGTGAGTCTTTTTGGGTAAGATAAAACAATTCAGCTTTATTGTCAGTCAAACAGTGTCCATAAACAGCAACAAAATAAACCACTCTGGGTATGCCATAATCACACTGTCGGCACAGCACAAAAATATACAGCCTTCCGCAGCCACACTGGCTTTTCAGTGACACCCTGCCACGGGCCTAATGGCAGTCCTGGTGCCACTCACCTTTTTCCAGGCTTCTCCTGGTTTACCAGTACTGGAGTCCAACTCCCCTCCAGCACTTCCTCATCAGCAGCTTCCCTGCAGCTACAGGCCTGGCAGCCCTCTTGGCTACACAGCCTTTCTGGAGCCTGCTTGCTCCACATACAGCCCAATGCATCCTGCCTGATGCAGGTACTTATGCAAATCCACACAGGTGAATCCATTAACCCTCCGCCTGCCAGACTCAGGCCTGGACTTGGAGGAGTGGCGTGTAAGGCCCACCCTTCTCCCAATACACGCCAGCCCTGGATCCCAAACTAATCTACCAGATAATGTTGTTGCTAAATTGCAACAACAGTCATTATCCAGGACCTTTTCCTTCACATCCAGACCTGAAACGAGCAGACATCTGCTCTGACCATCACAATATATATATATATATATATATATATATATATATATATATATATATATACATATATATATATATATATATATATATATATATATATATATATATATAACATACATGCACGGTTTTCGATGCCATGCATGATCACTAGTGAGAGTGTGCGCAACCTCTGCACACTCTTTCCCCTCTGCTAAGCGCCTCTGTAAATGAGGCTGCTTTATATATTTAAATTAACTGTAGGGGTTGGGAAGTAAATTAAAGCCAGAACTCTCGGATCTGGCTGAACAAACGCTGCTGATGACAGGACAGTGCTGAAAAGTTCAAAAAGGTCATTATATTTTCTTTGTCAGAGCTGAATGAACCAGAATTTATGTCGCACTGACATGGCTGCTGGGTACACTCCAGACTCAAAAGTAAACCCTTAAATGAAAATAGAAATATAATACTTTAGTTAAGATCAGTTATCATCAGTTATCATTACTTCTACATCCTAATTAATCAGAGGTTTATTTTCAGATTGGGTTTGTCCAAGAACCAAATCAGAAATTACCTCACTGGAGCTCTTTAACCACTTGCCGACCGCGCACTCATACCGCGCGTCGGCAAAGTGGCAGCTGCAGGACCAGCGACGCAGTACTGCATCGCCAGCTGCAGGCTGATTAATCAGGAAGCAGCCGCTCGCGCGAGCGGCTGCTTCCTGTCAATTCACGGTGGGGGGCTCCGTGAATAGCCTGCGGGCCGCCGATGGCGGCTCGCAGGCTAAATGTAAACACAAGCGGAAATAATCCGCTTTGTTTACATTGTACGGCGCTGCTGCGCAGCAGCGCCGTAAGGCAGATCGGCGATCCCCGGCCAATCAGCGGCTGGGGATCGCCGCCATGTGACAGGGGACAGCCTGTCACTGGCTACACAGGACGGATAGCGTCCTGTGCAGGCCCGATCCCCAGAGGAGACAGATAGGAGAGGGAGGGGGAGAATGTCACCGCGGAGGGGGGCTTTGGGGCTTTAAGGAGCGATCAGACCCCCCCAGCACATCATCCCCCTAGTGGGGAAAAAGGGGGGGGCGATCTGGTCGCTCTGCCTGCACCCTGATCTGTGCAGCCCACCCAGCACAGATCAACTAAAACAGCGCTGGTCCTTAAGGGGGGGTAAAGGGTGGGTCCTCAAGTGGTTAAAATCAAACACAAATTAAGAAACAATAAATAAAACATTTCATCCAAATTACATACCTAAAGTAAATAAATGCCAACTTAACATGTAGTTTTATTCAGAAAATTAAAAAAAAAACCTGCAATATATAAATTAATTTCCCTTTTTCCACCTATATAAATTAATATGTTTACTCCCTAACAACAACCCAAAGAAGCCGCTTCAGTTGATGACCCAGTTCTAACAATATGAGAAAATCTATATATCCTCCAAGTTTTGCCTGTTCTGCATCTTTGTATCGTGTATATACAGTATATACCCCTTTTTTTTTTCTACTTAATGTTGTACCTACCAAATAGAACTATTTATAATTTCCTTACCGGGCACCTCCTACCGTATCCAAAAAACAGTTAGCACACCTTGATTTTAGGGGTAGATCAACGTTAGAAAATCTCTGACGGATCTGCCTTTTTAGGAGCAGCGACCAAAAAAGGAATAAAAGGCCGAGTGGTGACGGTATTTCCCCACCGGCGAAAACGAGTGGTTGCCTCTTTCAGCAACCTACTCTTCTGAGTATAATACCTACTGTTTGTATGAAATTCCTTCCGTACATATTAACGTATTGCACCAAATTGGGCTCCCGGATCTCCTGTGTTTTTGTCTTCTACTACTTCTACCCCTGAGAACGTCACCTAGGGATCAGGGGCATATATATATATATATATATATATATATATATATATATATATATATATATATATGCACGGTTTTCGATGCCATGCATGATCACTAGTGAGAATGTGCGCAACCTCTGCCCACTCTTTCCCCCCTTCCCTTTGTGGCTCACCTATGCCGGAGGTCGGAGGAGTTCCCCCTGCTCTCCTCATCCTGGGGAGTCTAAGCACGCTAGGCTAAGGACCCCGGATCACCGCCATCACATTGCATCGCCCCATCGGGGCTAGTCCCATGGACCACACACAGGCCTCTCAACCACCGCGGAGGGTCAGGCGCTGATGTGGCCGCTCTGGGGAGCACAGGACACCACTGGCCGAGTGTGTCATCGGAGCTGGCTGCTGCCAGGGACCGGGCCGTCTCGCCCCACTGCCGGCTGCAGAACGGAGGTACGAACACTTACAGCACTTCCTGGCTCCTGCATGCACGAGGCTGCCACGTAGGCAGCTACACCGCCACTGCCAGGGGAACCAAAGGACGCCGCCCGCAATTAAAGGCACAGGGACTGCTTCACCACCGCAGAGGGGCAGATGCGGCCACATGCTGCCCGTAAATGCTTGAGCCCTAGCTTACTATCCTGGATACTGCTGCCACCATTTTGTCCACCCTCACTGCTGTGTCCCTAATCCGCTGCTGCTGCTGCTCAAGTCACACAGCCTGCTCCAGGGGACTGACCAGCACTCTATCAAGCCACAGTCTCAGACCAGGGCCCTAGCAGCAGGTGCAATACAGCCCCCAGCCTCACAGGGAGAGTTCCAGGGAGTGCAGCCATGCGTCGACCCCAGCCACTCCAACCCCCACCAGAATCCGCAGCAGACACATCTCCTAACATTGGGCACCAGTCTCAATAGCAGACAAAGCAACACTGCCAGCCATTGGGACACTAACTGATCACTAACTTACCGACCAGGTTACGCCACAATCCTAAGGGGACTCACCTTTTTTTCCCCTCTCCTCTCTTTGTCTCTTTCCTAGGGTTAGACTGGGGGGCATCTGATTCAAAGTATCGCTGCAAAGCGTTTTGAGTGCCATAGACGGCAGCGGATTACCCCCCCTGGTCCTACCCCTGGGTTCATCTTTCACAGATGACTCTATCTACGCTATATCTCTATGCCTTGTATTGCACTGTACCTACTGTATGTATTTACTGTATATACCTGTATGTATCTATGTACTGTATGTATATATTGTATGCTAAATGCACCGCGCATCTATTGTACCACCACCGACCCTGTTTGTGCCAAAACCAATTCCGGGTATGACTCATGTTGTACTTGGCGAAATAAACTTGATTCTGATTCTGAGAATGTGCGCAACCTGCTGCTGGCCTGCTGATTGCTGATTGGTAAATGGGAACCCCATGTGTTCATGAAGCGGATCAAAGTGCCTGTGAGTGGATGATCAGCAGCATCAGCGAGAAGCCAGTGATCATTCATAAAATAAAAAGTAAACACACACATACTCACTTCCTGTGTCTACTGTTATAATGTTATAAGTGCACAAGATAAAGTGTGGGGACATCTAGAGTACAAAAAATAAAATTACATTACATACATTAAAAAAATACCATGGCTGTGAACAAAGCCTCTGCATGTTACATTCACTTTAGCATGGTTCTGATCAGTGGCATGTATCTTGATTGGTGCATGCATGGCTCATGCCATGGGCGCTACAGCACCATGAGCACCATGCCTGCAACTATCCTGTGTCTACCACTGCTATCTCCCGTCTCCACTGCCTCCATGTCATAACATCACTTAGACCTCATATCAGTGACAACCAAAGTGAGCAGAGAGTGCATGGTACCCACGGACATGGAGCACTGCATATGTTCATTATTAATTTCCCACATGGGATCCATGTGCCCTCCTTTGATTTTGCTCGCTGCTGATCTGAGGTCTGAGTGACATTGTGACATGGAGGGAGCGGGGACAGAAGTGGTGGGCAGTGCTGATCTGAGGTCTAAGCACTGTAAGTAGAGCAAGCGGGGGGGGGCACCTGTCACTACCAAAACTGGGAGGGGGACGGGCACCTGTCACTACCAAAACTGGTTGGGCACCTGTCACTATCTAAATGGGGGGGCTGCTTACACTAGGGCCCCCTGTCATTGGGAAGGCTACTTACACTGGGGCACCTGTCACTACCTTAACTGGGGGGAGGGCAATTTACACTGAGGGCACCTTTCTATAATTTTGAGGCACATGGCTACGTAATTGTAATATAATAGAGGCATTTCTGAAAAAATAACCAGCAATATCCTTCAGCGAAAAAACACAGACAATGATAACAAATGTACGCAAGAAAGGATGCTGTTTTTACAGAGTGAGGGTAGGAACACACTAGGAAGATTTGCATATGCGTTTTCCATAGGACATAGTGGAAAACACATTTGTGATTCTGCCTGGAGTAATGTAACGATTGGTGTCAGCAAGAACAGATTTCTCTGATTATTGGGGATCTGCAGTATCACCAACAATACAGACCTATACCTGATTATGTGTGATCTGCAGAATCACCAATAATACTGGTATAGCCAGGATCAGGACAACCAATGTGAGGGTATGTGTTTGGTGCAACAGTAATGACAGAGATATTCGCTATTCTCAGAGGAGCTGGGAGATAGGATATATCTATGTAACACAGGAATACAAACTCCAGCAAGCTGGAGACACAGACAGTAGTGAAATAGTTGACCCAAGGAGCGGGTGGAACTATGTTACAACAATGTACTGATCACCCGAGGAATGGGTGATTCAGACTGTACTGTGGCCACTATTACCTGAGGAGCAGGTAGAGGAGATAGAACTGTAGTGTCTATTCACCTGAGAAGCAGGTGATTCAGACTGTACTTCAGCTACTGACCACCTGAGGAGCAGGTGATTCAGATAGAACTGCAGCTAGTAATCTCCTGAGAAGCAGGTGATTCAGACTGTACTGCAGTTACTAACCACCTGAGGAGCAGGTGCTTCAGATAGTACTGCAGCTACTGACCACCCGAGGAGCAGGTGATTCAGATAGTACTGCAGCTAGTATTCACCAGAGATGTAGGTGATACTGGCAGAGAATCCCTCACCAGTGACTAGGCTCACTGGTGAGGATAGGAGAGTCAGACAAGCAGGTTTGGCAACGAGCGGACAGATACGGTACAGAGACAGAAAGCTAGATCAGAGTAGAGTTTCAGGCAGAGTCGGCAACTATATCAGATAGGCAACGGTACAGGATCAGTAAACAGAAGAGTAGTCAGGCTAGCAGAAGGTCATAACAAATAGTATAATTCAATTCAATTAGTATTTTAAGCTATCAACAGAATCTGGCTAAGTGTGGATCCCCAGCTCTAGCTGGTTCTAGCACACTTTGGGATCTGACTAGGTCTGAGTGCTAACACGTAGCATTTGCAACAGCAGACGCGGAGCAACTGAATGACCTGTCCTATATATACTGTGAGCGCTCCACAGCGCCGCCCCAGTCACTTAGCCAATCCGGAGCATAGCTGGAGTCAGCTGATCGCCTGATCAGCTGACTCCCCTTCTAGATGCATAAAGGTCCTGTCGGCGCGTAGCCCTTAGTCTGTGAGAAATGGAAGGACTAGTCAAAGCAACAGCGTGTAACTGCGCGGCGGAAACCGCCGACTGAGATGCGGAGATAGGCGCCATGCCGCTTGCTGTTATCGCCGTATCTCTGCTATTCATTACAGTACCCCCCCCCGGGGAGTGGACCCCGGACACTTCCTACCCGGTTTCTCCGGGTGTAACTCATGGAAACTCCTTCTTTAACTCCTCCGCATGCATGCGACAATCCAGCACCCAAGTTCTCTCCTCTAGGCCATACCCCTTCCAATGGACCAGGTACTGTAAATACCTCTGCACCAATCGGGAATCCAAAATTTTCTCGATCTCAAACTCAGGCTGGTTGTCAATCATTACAGGGGGGGGAGGGTTGAGGAATCCACATGCACAGCAGGCTTAAGCAATGGAATGATCTCACACCTCTCATGCTGGCTGGGAGATCAATCACATATGTCACATCATTAATCTTTTTGGACACAGGGTATGGGCCTATGAATCTGGGTCCTTACTTGGGTGATGGTTGTTTCAATGCTAGATGTCGAGTAGACACCCACACTTTATTTCCTGGGAAAAATTTCCACTCTTCAGATCGTCTCTTATCTGCCTGTTTTTTCTGAGTCTGGAAGGCTTTCCCCAGATTTTTCTTTACTAATAGCCAAATCTCCCTCAAAGCCCTTTGCCAATCTTCTAGGGCCGGAAAGGGAGAAGATGCCACTGGCAAAGGAGAAAACTTAGGAGATCTCCCCGAGACCACTTGAAATGGAGAAAATCCTGACGAAGAACTCTTCAGATTATTATGCGCAAACTCCGCAAATGGCAGGAACTTTACCCAATCTGATTGTGCATCTGACACATAACATCTAAGAAATTGTTCCAAAGACTGGTTAATCCTTTCGGTCTGTCCTTTGATCTGTGGGTGGTAGCCAGCTCAATATGAAAAGTTCATATTGAGCTGACGGCAAAAGGCTCTCCAGAATTTTGACAGAAACTGGACTCCCCTATCTGACACTACATTCTCCGGAATGCCATACAGCTGGAAAATGTGCCGGATGAAGAGATCAGCCAATTCCTGGGCCGAGGTGAGTCCTTTCAGAGGTACGAAATGAGCCATTTTACTGAACCTATCAACTACCACCCAGATGACCGTCTTGTCCTCAGAGCTAGGGAGTTCTCCCACAAAGTCCATAGACAAGTGAGTCCAGGGTTCATTTGGCACTGGTAGAGACTGAAGTGTACCCGCCGGTGCCTGGCGAGATGGCTTACTTCTGGCACACACAGAGCATTCCCTTACAAACTCCTTGCAATCAAGTGCCAAGGACGGCCACCATACACATCTAGCCAATAGGTCTTGAGTTCGAGCAGCTCCGGGATGCCCTGCATTCTTATGGGTATGGAATAATTGCAAGAGTTGTAAGCGAAAGGGAAGTGGCACAAAGAGAACCCCCTCTGGCTTCTCTTCTGGGATATCCTGTTGATAAGGCCCTAAGGTAACTGCCCAATCCTCCCAGGTTTCCGTGGCTGCTACCACCAGTTTCTGAGGTAAGATGGTCTCAGGGGTTGCAGGCTGAACTGTCTCTGGCTCAAAGCACCTAGACTATGCATCTGCTTTGACATTCTTACTTCCTGGAGTGTACGTGATCACGAATCTGAACCTTGAAAAGAACAGGGACCAGCGGGACTAAGTCTTTTGGTCCCTTCAATGTACTCCAAGTTTTTATGATCAGTATAAACTGTAATTGTATGTTCTGCCCCTTCAAGCCAATGGCGCCACTCTTCAAAGGCTAACTTAATGGCCAGATGCTCCCGATTGCCTATATCGTAGTTCCTCTCAGCTGGAGAGAACCTACGAGAGAAGAAGGCACAGGGATGGAGTTTGCCTTGTAAGCCAGAGCGCTGAGACAGTACAGCCCCAACCCCAATCTCTGATGCATCTACTTCAACGATGAAAGGGAAGGTGACATCTACGTGTCTCAGAATGGGAGCAGAACAGAATAGCTTTTTAAGCGTAGCAAAGGCAGACTGTGCCTCTGCTGACCAATGGTAAGTGTCAGCCCCTTTTTTGGTAAGGTTGGTTAGGGGTGATACTACAGAGGAAAACCCTTTGATGAACTTCCTGTAGTAATTGGCAAAGCCAAGAAATCTCTGGAGTGCCTTCAAACCCACAGGTTGTGGCCACTCCAACACAGCAGAGACTTTTTCAGGATCCATGGAAAGGCCTGAAGTGGAAATAATATACCCCAAAAAAGGGACTTCAGTGACCTCGAAGCGGCACTTCTCTAACTTGGCGTACAACGAGTTCTGCCTTAATTTACGCAACACAAACTTCACATGTTTACGATGTTCTGTTAGGTTGGGAGAAAAGATCAGTATATCGTCCAAATATACTAGCACAAATTTTCCCAGAACCTCCCTAAAAACTTCAGTAATCAATTCTTGGAAGACGGCAGGCGCGTTACACAACCCGAAGGGCATCACCAGATACTCGTAGTGCCCGTCGGGCGTGTTGAACGCCGTCTTCCATTCGTCACCGTCCCTAATGCGTACCAGGTTGTATGTCCAGTTTAGAGAAAATACTGGCATTGGTCACCTGAGCAAACAGATCATCTATCAAAGGCAGTGGATAGCGATTTTTCACTGTGATCTTATTTAACCCCCAATAGTCAATACAAGGTCTGAGTCCACCGTCCTTCTTCTGCACGAAAAAGAACCCAGACCCCGCTGGAGATCTGGAAGGACGGATGAAGCCCTTGGCCAAATTGTCCTTAATGTACTCCTGCATAGCCAGCTTCTCGGGCCCAGTCAAATTATAGAGATGACCTCTAGGAGGCATACAACCTGATCTTAATTCAATGGGACAATCGAAACTTCGATGAGGTGGGAGTTTGTCTGCTGATTTGGGACAAATCACGTCAGCAAACTCCGCGTACTGCACTGGCACCCCTTTCACCTGAACCTTGGTGGCACAAACAGCAACTCTCTCCAGACAGTGATGATGACAATGGGTTGACCAGCTCCGTAGCTGACCGGAAGCCCAGTCAATCTGAGGGGAGTGTAGTTGCAACCAGGGCATACCGAGGATAATGGTAGAAGTCGCCATTTGCAGGACAAAGAACTGTAATTTCTCCTTATGTAGCACCCCTATAGTACATGACAACAAGGGAGTCTATGAAAGAGGCTGTCTACACTGTAAGGAGAATCATCTACCGCTGTGACCAGAATCTGATGATCCAGCGGGAGTAAAGGAATACCCAATTTTTTCACAAAGTCATAGTCTATAAAATTAGCTGCAGAGCCCGAGTCCACGAATGCTTCTGTGGCCGTGGCCCGACCCTCCCAAGTAATGGAGCAAGGAAGGAGCAAACGGTTATTGTTTAGAGGTAGAAAAAGCTCGCCTAGGGTATTACCTCTGACTACACTTAGGCGGCAGCGTTTCCCTACTTCTTAGGACAATTCTGGACAATGTGACCCTCCTCAGCACAGTATAGACAGAGTCTTTCTGACCTTCTGCTATTCTTTTCCACTTGCGTCAACCTCGAGTGACCGATCTGCATCGGTTCATCTTGAGGTGACGAGGGTGGAGAAGAGGCGTAAGAAACAGATCTTATAGCGTTTCTCCCACGGGTCTGTCTCTGATAGCGAAGGCGGCGATCAACCCGTACCGCCAACGAAATCGCTTCGTCTAGTGATTTAGGCTCAGGATGCCCTAACATCAAATCAGAAACTGCACGTAAAGGTTGGTGTCAGCACACAGAGAGTATCTGATTGTTGGTGATCTGCAGTATCACCAACAATACAGATGTATACCTGATTATTAGTGATCTGCAGAATCACCAATAATACAAGTATGGCTAACCTCTGGACACCTAATAAAGTGTAAGTGATTGGGTGCAACAGTAACTTTTAATAGTTTGACGAGACCTCACCAGAGGGGCTGGTGAGGAACTATCAGTACACTATGCGTGCACTAGCGTTCAAGCTCCAGCAGGTTGGAGAGTACAATAACGAAGAGGCCGAGTCTCCCGGGGAGCGGGTGACTCAGATTGTACTGTAGCCTTGGAGACACAATAATACTACAATGATGGATACCATAAGAGAGCAGGTAAATGGAGCTGTACTAGCTTAACAGAACTGTTCCACCAGAGGAGCTGGTGTAACTAATACCTCACCAGTGGCGAGGGCCCACTGGTGAGTAGAATGGTCAGGCAGGCAAGGTTCGGCAACAGAGAGGTAAGTATAATTCAAAATCGTGAGACAAGAGAGTAATCGGTAATCAGGCAGAGGTTCAGCAACAGGAAGGTACGTATCGGTACAGAATCGTGAGAAAGAGAGTAATCGGTAATCAGGCAGAGGTTCGGCCACAGGTAGACAGATAGGCAGAAGTACAGGATCAGGAAACAGATTCAAAGTCAGAGTGCTAGCCAAAGTCGTACACAGGAGATCAATACAATAACAATATCCTAGCCTGGGTGTGAAATCCTTGGCATCAACACCCCGGAACTAGTCTAAACTAAACACAATAACAAGACTGCAATTCCTAAGCTTGGTGTGAAATCCGTAGCATCAACACCAGGGAACTACCTAAGGTCTGCGCGCTCACACACAAGTATTCACGACAACAGACAAAGTAGCAATGCAGCCCGGAGGCTTATGAAGCAGAGGAGACCTCACTGGCACGCCCTCCTCTGATCAGCCAATCCTGGGCGCCGTGGGTCTCCCCTGACGTCAGCCGACCAGCAGGTCAGCTGACAGACTTCCTCCCCGCATAAAGCTCCCGTCTATGCGTGCGCTATGGCAGCCCCCTACACGGGAGAACGTTCCGTCCTCGGAGTCCTGCACGCTGAACGGACGGATGGCTGCATGGAGGCAGCTGCGGCGGCGGTGCTGTTCGCCGCAGCTGCCTCGGATATTACACTGAATCAGATGATCCTGACAGGAAATATGCATACGTTCCCCATCTAGCTGATACAGCCCACCTCCTAAACTCAGCGGCATAAACCTCCACTGGATTATGACCCTGCCTGAGGGTTTTTAGTTTCCTTTCAGCCGTGATAGAAATATCCGGATCATCGTATATAACGGCCATGGCCTTAAAAAACTCCTGAACTGAGGATAAGGCCTTATGCTCAGCCTGCAGACTATATGCCCATGTTTGTGAATCTCCTGACAGAAGGGTCTTTATAAATGTTACCCTCTGGTTCTCAGATCCTAATAGGTTGGGCCTCAACTCAAAATAAGACAACACACGATTCCTAAAATTCTGAAAGTCAGATCTATGCCCAGAAAACTTTTCAGGTACGGACATACGAAGGTCCGTGACTAGAGGGGATTGCACTGCATCAACGGTAGTTTGAAGTACCTGTACAGTCCCAGATAGTTGTGTAATCTGAGACTGTTGGGTATTAATCACCCCAGTAAGATTGTTTACCGCGGTGGTCAGTACTTCAACTTGGTCACGCAGTGCGTCCATAATGTTTTGGTCTGCTGTTCTGTTACGATTGGTGTCAGCAAGAACAGATTTCTCTGATTATTGGTGATCTGCAGTATCACCAACAATACAGACCTATACCTGATTATGTGTGATCTGCAGAATCACCAATAATACTGGTATAGCCAGGACCAGGACAACCAATGTGAGGGTATGTGTTTGGCGCAACAGTAATGACAGAGATATTCGCTATTCTCAGAGGAGCTGGGAGATAGGATATATCTTTGTAACACAGGAATACAAACTCCAGCAAGCTGGAGACACAGACAGTAGTGAAATAGTTCACCCAAGGAGCGGGTGGAACTATGTTACAACAGTGTACTGATCACCCGAGAATGGGGGATTCAGACTGTACTGTAGCCACTATTACCTGAGGAGCAGGTAGAGGAGATAGAACTGTAGTGACTATTCACCTGAGGAGCAGGTGATTCAGACTGTACTGCAGCTACTGACCACCTGAGGAGCAGGTGATTCAGATAGTACTACAGCTAGTAATCTCCTGAGAAGCAGGTGATTCAGACTGTACTGCAGTTACTGACCACCTGAGGAGCAGGTGCTTCAGATAGTACTGCAGCTACTGACCACCTGAGGAGCAGGTGATTCAGATAGTACTGCAGCTAGTATTCACCAGAGATGTAGGTGATACTGGCAGAGAATCCCTCACCAGTGACTAGGCTCACTGGTGAGGATAGGAGAGTCAGACAAGCAGGTTTGGCAACGAGCGGACAGATACGGTACAGAGACAGAAAGCTAGATCAGAGTAGAGTTTCAGGCAGAGTCGGCAACTATATCAGATAGGCAACGGTACAGGATCAGTAAACAGAAGAGTAGTCAGGCTAGCAGAAGGTCATAACAAATAGTATAATTCAATTCAATTAGTACTTTAAGCTAGCAACAGAATCTGGCTAAGTGTGGATCCCCAGCTCCAGCTGGTTCTAGCACACTTTGGGATCTGACTAGGTCTAAATGCTAAAACGTAGCATTTGCAACAGCAGACGCGGAGCAACTGAATGACGTGTCCTGTATATACTGTGAGCGCTCCACAGCACCGCCCCAGTCACTCAGCCAACCCGGAGCATTGCTGGAATCAGCTGATCGCCTGATCAGCTGACTCCCCTTCTAGATGCATAAAGGTCCTGTTGCCTGGCGCGCGCGCACAAAGCCCTTGGTCTGTGAGAAATGGAAGGACTAGTCAAAGCACCAGCGTGTAACTGCACGGCGGAAACCGCCGGCTGAGACGCGGAGATAGCCGCCATGCCGCTTGTTGTTGCAGCCGTATCTCCGCTATTCATTACAAGTAATTAAAGGTATACCCAGAATCAACATATGTTGGTTTCATATCAACAGAAAGAACTGCTTCTGATCTTCAATGGTTTCTGATAATTTACAGGCTGGAGATGTCTTGGAAAATCGGGCCCTGTGTGTTCATATGAGAATTTTTAATACTTGACCATTCTGCTCTTTCAATCAATACCCTTCATTATGTCTAATATCCTTGTCTATTTGCAATGAACGTGCAGGGTTGTATTAATGACTGAATGTTAGAATAATCAATTAATAACACTGCTATTTATTTGAAGGAATATAAATTGGGAAGAACATTACAGTCTGATCACAGTTCTCTGTCAACATTGTCTGCATAGTTTTGAAGTCAGCTCACGCACTTTGTGACAATGAGATTGAGATATATTAAGTGAACGGGTTCTGTCTTCTGATAAAACTCCTAAAGGAGTGAGATGATTTAGTAGTTGTGATGCTTCCTGATAAGGTGGAAATAACAGACTAAAAATGATATCTTTATGGTTTAGACTATGAATAAAGATCTTGGCATATCTAGCACAGCGATATTTTATTCTCCATAAGGCAAGAAATAACACTGTCCTGTAGGTGGTTTCCGCATCAGGAATTCAGGCAACATGCTTTATGCACTTATTGGACAGAAAGAGGAATAAGTACTGATAGAAAACTGTGCTGAGAATGAAAATGACTTCTGGGCAGCGTACACCAAGTATTTAGGGTCGCATTTACAAAGAAGCAATACAGTGCTGCACTTATTCGGTTTTATCAGATCCATAACTGGCTATTTTGGTGTCCCAGGTCCCATTGCCTCCCCCAATCTTTTGAATAAAAAGTTAGTAGCCTACATAAAATAGTTTTGCAGACACTAATAACACATTGATAGGTAAAGGATATAGAAATGATGACCAGGCAAGATAGAGCAACTACAGTCCATGGGCCCCCCAGCAATAATTTCATAGGCTCCCCTCCTTAGGATCCCAACTTCGATACCTGGCTATTCCCCACAACAAGTGCTGGGTGGCATACCCCTCCACCATAGCTTCACCATACTCATAACAAATGTGGGCTGTGTGGCCTATACACTGTAAACACTTCCCCCACATAAAAAAGTGTGGCCAGCATATCAGTATGCCTCTCCCTCCAGAATTCCTTCAACCCTCCCTCTCCCACTCACCCATAACAGTGTGGCCAGCATGTCTTCACCCCCCACCCATACAAGTGTGGCAAACTAGCAATGCCTTCCACCAGCCTTCCCCTTACAAGTGTGGCTAGAATATCACCCCCATACGAATGTGACACTGTCTTCCACCCCTCCATACAAATGTGGCCTTTATACCAGTATACGCCCCCTCGATCCTTCCCCCTCCTTCCCCAGCGATTTTCGGATTAGCGCAGTGGAGCATTACCTACCCCAGCGCTGGGTAGTTTTCACTCCTCTGTAGCCTTGCAATGTGCAGCAACATACTTCTTCTCAGTGCAGTTTTCAAAGTTATGTGACTTGTACCCAGTCCCGGATTTGGGGAAAGGCCGCCAAGGCCGGTGCCTAGGGCAGGAGAATCCGAGGGGCGGGTGACAGGTTGACTTCGCCTGTGTCACCCACCATTGTTCTGATGCACTACAAGATAACAACAGCGCTCAATTGTACATGAATAGCATGCAATAAATGTCAGTCAATACTCATAAGAACAGTTAAGCAAATTCTCCAGGACAATTAACGCCCACAGATTCTGGCGGTTTGCTCTAGATAGATACGTGCACTATCTTCAAATTGTATAACAATCTTTTTAGTAGTGCTCAATAACAGTCCATCAAGCATTGCTGTGAGGTTCCCTCCCTCTTCCTAGAGCAACTCACCAGATGATGTGGCCAATGCCGGCCCGTTAGCGCTTCTGGAGTATATGGCCACCCCACTGTCTTCACCCGGTAATCACCATCCAGTCCTTAGTTCTCATAAAGTCCTCAAGCCTGGACAGTCCATAATTAGGGACACACACTTTTTCTGGATAGCACAGCTAATCTCCACAGAGCTCAGTGTTTAGCACACAGTAGCTTGCAGCTCACCTGCTGTATACACACAGTCCAATTAGCCTTGCACCTGTGCCTCCTCCAGGCCCTGGGAAACTGAATGAAAACCCAGTAACAGCAAGTTGCTTGAACAGCTTCCTGGACCCAGGGTCCTTCCTGGTCAACAATTGTTCTGATGCAAATGCCTGCCTCGGCAAGTATAATAATGCCACCACTGCATCCAATGTCTCCCTCCCCACCCAGCAGCACCCTTTGTCATCCTCTCCACCCAGCAGCTCCCAGTGTCACCCTCCTTACCCAGCAGCCTCTAATGTCACCCCCTTCCCACCCAGCAGCACCCAATATCATCCAGCAGCACCCAACGTCACCCTTGCAACCCAGCAACACCCAATGTCACTCCCCCCACACAGCAGTACCCAGTGACAACCTCCCTAACCAGCTGAACACAATGTCACCTTCTCCACCCAGCAGTACCCAATCTCACCCAGCAACACCCAATCTCATCCTACCCATCCAGCAGCATCCAGTGTCACCCTCCCCATCTAGAAGCACCCAATCTCACCTCCCCCATCCAACAGCACTTTACAAACTGTAGGAGGCAGCAGGAAATGCGCGCTATTCTTATTGTACTATCGTTATGCAATTCTGGTCTATTTTGGTATTTTAATAAGCAGCGTCCATTTACTTATTTAGATCACTATCCTTCCTTCTATTAGTGTAACTAACAATTAAGAATTCCATTAAGCTCCATGTGCTAGAATAGTTATAACACACAACCAGGTAGAGTGAAGAGAAAGGCTGGCACTGCTGCAGATGTGGATTTTTCTAGGCGGCATGCGTAATTACGTACTCGTGCGTGACGTCATGGCGCATATGCATTCCATGGCTGTGCACGCCTAATGCAGATTACAGGGCGGCGCTACCGCATGTTGTGACGTCACACGCCAGCTTTCTGGCGTAATTTAACCAGAAGCCAATGCCCACACACTTGTAGCCTCCGTAGAAGCGATGTACAGAACGAAACGGCCGTCAGGCATCCTGTACCCAGCACCCACCATCACCTTCGTGCCTCTTTTCACTCTGGTATGTGCATCCTTTTGCATCTTTTATCGCAATTTTTTACATTGCACCTTTTACATTTTGCAACAATAAAATCCACATCTGCAGCATTGCCAGCCTTTCTCTTTACTCTACCTGATTGCGATTTATATCTGATGGCTAGAGCACGTTAAAGAAGTACATTCAGGAAGAGGCATGTTGAAACCCACTTAAAGAAAACTTGTAATGAGAAAAAGTTACCCTGGGGGGTACTCACCTCGGGTGGGGGAAGCCTCCGGATCCGATCGAGGCTTCCCCCGTCCTCCTGTGTCCCACGGCAACGGCGAAAAAGCTTCCGGAACGGCAGGGATTTAAATATTTACCTTCCTGGTTAGGAAAAGGTGGGGGGAAAGGCTGCGCGTCCCTAAACACATGCTGCAATTGAATGGTAATTGCACAGGCATACACCGCCTCTGCTAGACTGAAAAATGCATGCCCTGCATCCAAGACAAGTGCTAACATTTATTAAACTAGGAGGAACTTTAGCTTCCAATGTGGTTTGCATGCAAAGTATATTATACTAGACACTTGCGCCACGGTGAGGCAAACTTCCGGGCAAGTGACCTAACCTAAATTTAAAACCTTGGGAGCAGCTAAGCAAAGAAAATGTGTAACTTACATTTGGTTGAACAGTGAGGAGAACGCCAGCACATACCACTAAGGCTGCATCTGAAATGACCACCAGCTCAGTGTGCAGCACCTAAATAGATTTTCTGCACACTTTGTCTTTGCATTCAATTCAGATGCAAATTGTGAGAGATCGCGGAAAAGCCGCCACGAGTGCTACTGAGCAGGCGGCTGATTCCGCGTCCAGTGCGGCGGTTTGCACGCGGAGGCGTGTGTCTGGCGGCAGAGCGGGACGCGGAAAAGCCGCCGCATGCAACAATGGTCAGGCGACTGATTCCGCGTACAGCGCGGCGGTTTGCACGCAGCAGCGTGCAGCTGGTGTGGCTGAGCCTGTTAGTTCACACAGGTTTAGAGCTACGCGCGCGCGAGCCAGAAGTCAGGACCTTTATGCCAGCAGGAGATGTGTCAGCTGATCAGGATGATCAGCTGATTCCTGCTGGACTCCTGATTGGCTGAGTGGTTCGGGCGGGGCGGCAGAGTCCTGCAACTATATATACAGCTTGCTTGTCAGTTGCTGGTTGTCTGCCATTGCGATCACTACGTGGAAGCACTCAGACCTTTAGTCAGATCCTACAGTGTGTTAGAACCAGGTGGACCTGGGAATTCACACTTAACTAGTTCCAGGGTGCTGAGACCAAGGACCTCACACTCAGACTAGGCATTGTTTGATATCTGTTATGACTTATTGCTTTTCTGACTACTCCTCTGTCTTCTGATTCGGTACCTTGCATATCTGATTTACCGTTGCCAGACCCTGCTTGCCTTGGATACCGAATCAGCCTTCTGTCTTTGTACTTTATCTGTCATCTCTGTTGCTGAACCTCTGCCTGTCTGACCATTCTCCCTTCAGTGGAACGTCTCCCACTGGTGGGTTATCTCTGAGGCTTGCCTCTCCGAGACGCCTGCCCCAAGCACACGATTACTGCTAGGGGTCGAGATTCCTCACTCTGCCTGGTTAGAGGATCTCACGCACGGGGTTCCCATTCAGAGGTAACCACACCTCTGAGGAATTGCCGTGTGGTGGATATTTCCACACTTCTGTGATTTATATTATTGTCTTTATTGTGTTCTTTTGCTGGTGCTCAGAGGTTAGCAATATATCGGATTATCGGTGATACTGCAGATCATCAATAATCGGGTATATATCTGCATTCTTGGTGATTCTGCAGATCGCCAATAATCAGATTCTCTCTGCGTGCTGCTACCGATCGTTACACAAATCATATGCAAATCTGCTACTACTTATTATGCAAACAGGAAACTCAGAAGGAGGGGTTGGGAGCAGCTAACCTGACAGTTACATAGTTGCAAAGTTAAGAAAAGGTGGGGGGAAAGTTTAGGTGTTTAGGGACGTGCAGCCTTTCCCCCCACCTTTTCTTAACTTTGTAACTATGTAACTGTCAGGTTAGCTGCTCCCAACCCCTCCTTCTGAGTTTCCTTTTTACATAATAAGTAGTAGCAGATTTGCATATGATTTGCATCTGAATTGAATGCAAAGTGTGCAGAAAATATATTTAGGTGCTGCACACTGAGCTGGTGGTCATTTCAGATGCAGCCTTAGTAGTATGCGCTGGCGTTCTCCTCGCTATTTACCTTCCTGGCTCCAGCGCAGGTGCAGTATCGGGTCTCCGCTCGGAAATAGGCGAAAATAGCCGATCGCTGTTGGTCCGCTCTACTGCGCAGGCGCAAGTCTCGTGCGCCTGCGTAGTAGAGCGGACCCGACAGAGATCGGCTATTTCCGCCTATCTCCATGCTGAGTGCCTCATCAGCGCTCCCGCTGGAGCCAGGGAAGGTAAATATATCAAGCCTTGTCAGGCTTGTCAAGCTTCATTTTCAGGAGACTTCAGGGGAACCAGCGCTGGATTGCCTGCAGCTACAGCAGAGGGGGAAGCCTCATTGGGACCCTGAGGCTTCCCCCTACCGAGGTGAGTACCCCCCAGGGGACTTTTTTTTGTTACAGGTTCTCTTTAATGCATGCTCATCATATGTATGTACTTTTGCTGTAGTGCCAACCTCCTGTTATCCTATCGGCCTACTAAAAATAGTTATGTAGTTCCCCCCTCTTGCAGGCGTTACCCTAGTCATCTTTCCTGGGTGGAGGAATGAGCCCCAAAAGTAATAAAATAATTAAAAACAATATAAAAAGGGAAAAGGTAGGGATTGTTTACCTCAATGACATACTATGACCAGTATGGTCACTGGCCCAAAATGAGCATGCAGATTTGATGCTTTGACCGTGATTTGACCCCACTGCATGCATTGTTGTGGTTATGTGACTCAAACTAAAGCCTAAATCTCAGCATGACACCAGGCAACTGGCATTGTTCATAAGGCACTAAAAACAGGGGTGGAGGCGCCCAATGCATGAAAGGTAGGATAATAAAGCTGTTGATAGATGGTTCGATAGATAGTTTCCGACAGGTCCGATTTAATTTTCGGTCATTTTTCTGATTGGTTTCTCATGGTAGCCATCAGTAAAAGCAACTTCTTGCTTTATTTGGCTGCTTAAAGTGAACCTTAACTAAACTAAAAAAAAAAAAAAAAAAAGCTTCACTTACCTGGGGCTTCTACCAGCCCCTTGCAGCCCCCTGTGCCTGTGCTGTGGATTGATGCTCTGGTCCCCTACCACGGCTAAGTTTTGTTTTTGCGACCACTGCACCTGCGTGGCCCTGGTCGCACGCATTCAACACTCTTGCTCACATCGCAGTCCTGAGCATGCGCAGTATGAGCTTTCTCTTCCTGCGCATGCGCAGGGCGGCGACGGCAACGTGAGCGAGGAAGCCACACAGGCCTAGCAACTTAGCTGCGGTGGGGGACCGTAGCATTGTTTTAGGATGACGCAGGCACACACCAGCTGCAGGGGGCTGGTAGAAGCCCCAGGTAAGTGAAACTCTTTTTTTTTAGTTTTGTTAAGCTTCATTTTAAGGGTTAATGGGTTACTATTATGGGTCACTATTATGAAACATTTTAAATTTATGATACATGTTTACACGTTGTAGGGGACATTAGGGTTGGGTCCTGGATGGGGACTATGTTTCCCCATTATTAGGGCTTTGTTCACTTTAAGTGGTAAGTGAATCTGGGAAGGAGTCTGGGGATTATTTGGCAACAATCCAGGTTGCTGTTTTTCTGTAGAATTTCCAGGGCCGGACTCTGGAATAGGGGGGAAGGAAGACTGGGTCTTCCCATTTCACTCAGGTACATACCTGGCTTTTGCTGAGGCAAAGGAAAACTTTGCAGATTTGCATAAAGAAGAGACACAGGTGCATTGTGGGAGGAGAATTTGTGCATGGAGCAAGTGTGCTTCTGAACTCCTGTGTTTGAAAGCACCATGTAAAGCCAAGCCATACTGTGGATTGCTGGTTTGGTGGTTAGCCTGAAAACAGACTGATTTGTGTTATATGGACTTTGCCAACACTAAGGACTCTCCTAAGCTGAAGTAAGTGGTTTATTTTGTTTTCAATTTATGCTAAAGAGAAGCTGTTTAGATTTAACTGTACAAATAAACTTTTATTAACCACCTGTGTGCTGTGTACTGCATGCCGGGTTGGCTGCAAACTCCTCTCAACTTCACAACACATTGCTTATAAGGTGTACATTTGTCTCAGAGCAAAATGCAATCAAAATTACTTTTTTCCTGTCTCTGTCACTTACAGTAGGTATTATTAATCTGACAGTTCTGACAGGTTTTAAAATACTACATCTCTTAATGGGTTTTTCAAAATCATCTCCTAAAAAGGATCTATACTAAAATGTCGTATGCAGTGGTGTAGCAATGGGAATGCAGAGGTTGCGACCGCACTGGGGCCTTTGGCCCAGAGGGGCCCTCCCTCACCCGCAGTATCAGATCTTTATTGTTCCTGTGCTGGTAATAATGACTTCTATAGTGGCTTTGAAGGGTAGTAATCATTAAAGGGACCCCAAGGAGTGCCCGAATGTAAAAGAATACACTTACCTGAGGCTTCTACCAGCTCACTGTAGGCGGCAAAGTCCCACAGCGTCCTCCTGGCTCCTCTCTTTCAGCCTTCATCCGGCCCCCGTTACCGGCATCACCCGGCAACATCCGTTCCTGGTTAATGATGCAATGCGTCATCACGCGGGCCACTTCGCATCATCACGGCGGCCGGCATGACAGGTCTGCGCATGCGCGGGTTTGATGACTCGAAGCGGCCGGCGAGGAGCCAGGAGGAGAGGAGCCAGGAGGACGCCGTGGGACCTCGCCGCCTACGGTGAGCTGGAAGATGCCCCAGGTAAGTGTATTCTTTTAAATTTGGGCATTCCTCTGAGTCCCTTTAAAAAGTTGTTCTCCATGCCTTTCTTTAACCTCTGACACTGTGGTTGTCTTTGTCAGGTTTTAGCGTGTCATCTCAATTGTTATGTATAGTGTGCTTGGGGGGGGGGGGGGGGGGCAAGGCAATGTAAAACTTGCACTGGGGTCTATAGTGCCTTAGCTACGCCACTGGCCGTACAGCCTGCCTACTTGTGTGCACGAAGTTTAATTGTGCTACTGCCGTATAGGGAGTGCTTTTGAAAGTAAAGGAATTCCTGGGAATCCCCCATGAGGAGTAATAGTACAAAACCTGTCAGAGCTGTCAGGTTGATACTAGGTATTGAGACAGTGACATAGGGGGAAAAAAAGTAATTCATTGCTAATGCCATTCAGGTACAAGTGTATGTCTTACAGTATATGTATGTGTACACATGTATTTAAATTCTTGATGGAAGTAGTCCTTTAACCCTTTCCAATACTTTTCCCCAATTACACACATCCTTACCACCCCCAGCACCTAAATGGCTCCACCCCCTTGCATGAGGGCCAGCGTAATTTCTACACTTTGATCCATATAAGGGGACACGTGCTGGAAGGCGCCTGTGCAATCGAGCAAAATGTGGCAGGGGAGATGGCAGTAGCAGCGGCAAGGGGAGATGGCCAGCGGCAATCAGAGTAGAGTGTTGGAAATAGTCCAACACTTTGAATAGAAGTAGATGATGCTGTGCCGGATTTTATTGGCAACAGTGCCATCTAGCAGCAGCCATATTTTCCTATGTCCAACTTTGGTGCTATGGGGGAAAATGTCAATGATGGACATAGTCTGACATAGGATTGGAAGGGGTTAATCCTGTAATGAATGGTCTGAGCACAAAAGCTCTTATGGAGTTTCCCATTGTGAAGTCTACCTTGAATCCATAAAGCAAACTGTAACAGTGTAAGAAAGATCCAGGGGACTGGCAGACTGAGACCATAAAAAAAAGGGTCTTACGTGGGAATTAGGTTCTTCAGCCTGAGCTTTACCTAGTGCTGTGTTCAGTAATTACAGGGTAACTGGAACTCGGTTTATTTACAAGTTACTGCAGTCCTGTAAACATAAATTCATGCTTTACTTTGTATCCAGTACACACAGACAGTAGGGCAGGAAGGACCAAGTCTCCAACAGCATAGATATATCCCATGCAATCCTGCAGTATAACAGCAGTACACCGTGGTGCCATCTATAGACCAGAAGCATAAACATCACATTTCCCCTCTTGTTACTAAAGCTTCTTTAAACAAATGTAAATCATGCAAATATTTATTTGTAACACAAAGCAATCTTATGTAAATTAACTACATCACAGTCTTTCATCCACACAGGTAGTCGTGTGTCTCTTTGAGTAGATCTGGATAGTTCTGTTTCTGTTTCTCCAACTTGGTCATCACCAGTCACAATATGACCATTTCCTTTATCAAATGAAAAATTTAACAAGTGCCTAAGGCCCATTTTAAACTTAATCAGTTTCTCTCAGTTATAACTGAAAGAAAACTGATTTTCCTATGGCTCAGTTCCCACTATATGCGTTTTAGCTGAAGTCTTTGTCACAAGTACTAATGCATACTAACATACACTAACGCATACCAATGCATTAAAGAGACACTGAAGCGAAAAAAAAATTATGATATTATGATTTGTATGTGAAGTACAGCTAAGAAATAAAACATTAAGATCAGATACATCAGTCTAATTGTTTCCAGTACAGGAAGAGTTAAGAAACTCCAGTTGTTATCTCTATGCAAAAAAGCCATTAAGCTCCCTGGCGGTAAGCCCGAGCTGAGCTCAGGCTATGCCGCGCAGGGAGATATCTCAGCCCCTGGTGGGGCGATTTTGACCATGTAAAGTGCTGTGCGCGCAGCTAGCACTTTGCTAGCTGCGCGCACAGCTTGATCGCCGCCGATCTGCGGCGATCGCCCGCACGCAGCGGCAAAAGAGGCCCCCCCCCTGCCAGAGCCCTGTGCTGCCCGGACCAATGAGTTCCGGGCAGCGCTATGGGCTGGATCGAGTGCGCCTGACGTCAGGACGTCGGCTGACGTCCATGACGTCATGCCGATCGTCGCCATGGCGACAGGAGAAGACAAACAGGGGAACGCGTTATATACGCGCTCCCCTGTTTGCTATTGATGCCGGCGACGATCGCACTAGAGGGCCACATGCGCCCTCTAGTGGTGTTTCATGTAGCTACCACTCTGGTAGCTTTACATGAAACTAAAAAAAAATAGTTAAAAAAAAAAAGGTTTTTTGCCGAGTTGAAAAAAAAAATTAACCGCCAGGGAGGTTAAGCTCTACGACTTTCAAAGTCGTGGAGAGGGCTGTTTTCTGACTTTTATTATCTCAACTGTTCCTGAACTATTTACTTTTTCTCTACCAGAGGAGAGGTCATTAGTTCACAAACTGCTCTGAAAGAATCATTTTGAATGCTGAATGTTGTATAATCTGCACATATTATAGAATGATGCAATGTTAGAAAAAACACTATATACCTGAACATACAAATATGAGAATATTGTCTTTGCTGCTAATCTTCTAGTAATTATTCATAGTACACAACCAATTCACTATATCATATTTTTTTTTTCGCTTCAGTGTCTCTTTAAGTGTAAAAGGGCCCTTCAGCAGGTTTACTAGAGATCCAGGCTGAAAGTGAACTTCTCTAGCATTGTGTTTCAGATCAGCATATGCCTTACTTTTATCTTGTAAAACTTTCTTAGCTACTGAAGATCTTAGAAGCACTGGACATTGTGGTGGTGTGTGGATTACAACAGATTTGTCATGACTCTGACACACTGGTTGAACATCCTGGCACACTTTGATTTTGTGACCAGAGTTCCTTGACAATGCATTTTCTATAGTGATGAGATACTATTTGTACAAGAGAACATGAAGTTGTTGTGATAAGACCATCCACCACTTGTAGATTTAATGCAGTGAAAAGATCCCATTATAGCTGAACCTTTCTTTACAATGTAGAATAAAAAAGGGTAAAGAGGCGCCCAAGGTGAATAAAATACATTAAAAGCAACTAAAATATAAATAAATGAGGTGGCTTACCTCAATGATGACACATCCATATAGTGATGGATATTTATTAGTAAAAAAAAACCCACAGGCAATGCGTTTAGTGGGAACCCGCCCACTTCCTCAGGTCAAATACAGGGAGTGCAGAATTATTAGGCAAGTTGTATTTTTGAGGAATAATTTTATTATTGAACAACAACCATGTTCTCAATGAACCCAAAAAATTCATTAATATCAAAGCTGAATATTTTTGAAAGTAGTTTTTTAGTTTTAGCTATTTTAGGGGGATATCTGTGTGTGTGGGTGACTATTACTGTGCATAATTATTAGGCAACTTAACAAAAAACAAATCCATACCCATTTCAATTATTTATTTTTATCAGTGAAACCAATATAACATCTCAACATTCACAAATATACATTTCTGACATTCAAAAACAAAACAAAAACAAATCAGTGACCAATATAGCCACCTTTCTTTGCAAGGACACTCACAAGCCTTCCATCCATGGATTCTGTCAGTGTTTTGATCTGTTTACCATCAACATTGCATGCAGCAGCAACCACAGCCTCCCAGACACTGTTCAGAGAGGTGTACTGTTTTCCCTCCTTGTAAATCTCACATTTTATGATGGACCACAGGTTCTCAATGGGGGTTCAGATCAGGTGAACAAGGAGGTCATGTCATTAGTTTTTCTTCTTTTATACCCTTTCTTGCCAGCCACGCTGTGGAGAACTTGGACGCGTGTGATGGAGCATTGTCCTGCATGAAAATCATGTTTTTCTTGAATGATGCAGACTTCTTCCTGTACCACTGCTTGAAGAAGGTGTCTTCCAGAAACTGGCAGTAGGACTGGGAGTTGAGCTTGACTCCATCCTCAACCCGAAAAGGCCCCACAAGCTCATCTTTGATGATACCAGCCCAAACCAGTACTCCACCTCCACCTTGCTGGTGTCTGAGTCGGACTGGAGCTCTCTGCCCTTTACCAATCCAGCCATGGGCCCATCCATCTGGCCCATCAAGACTCACTCTCATTTCATCAGTCCATAAAACCTTAGAAAAATCAGTCTTGAGATATTTCTTGTCCCAGTCTTGACGTTTCAGCTTGTGTGTCTTGTTCAGTGGTGGTCATCTTTCAACCTTTCTTACCTTGGCCATGTCTCTGAGTATTGCACACCTTGTGCTTTTGGGCACTCCAGTGATGTTGCAGCTCTGAAATATGGCCAAACTGGTGGCAAGTGGCATCTTGGCAGCTGCATGCTTGACTTTCCTCAGTTCATGGGCAGTTATTTTGCGCCTTGGTTTTTCCACACGCTTCTTGCGACCCTGTTGTGCCTACAACCATCAAGAGAGGCGCTTAGTGCTACAGTTCAGCATTATAACAAACATATAGGTTAATAAATATGTATATAATATACACATAAAAAACAAAAATTTCAAGTACAAAAATGAATGCGACAATAAAACATGAGGATACAATGGATGCATATACAAGTCTATGCGATCAGTAAGTAGCTGATATATAATAATTAGTAGAATTGCTATGAACTGGTTTGCAAGGGGTATTTAAACAAATGGTTATGATAAATTGTCACTCAAATAAAAGAGCTAGTAAATCTCATAGTTGACAAGATGAATAGATTTGAATGCAATATATTCGGACACAGAACATTTGTGCAAATGATAATGCACATTCATGTATCTCAATGCGTATGAGCATAGAAATAGCTAGGGAAACAAATATATAGAGAGATGTATGCATTTACACATTACATTCCTACAATGATGAAATCTGTATAATGAGCACATATTGATGGGAGCTCAAGTTTAGGGTATTCGTCCCCAAACAAACTATTAATATCCAAATAAATAGTTAATTAATTGATTAATGAATAAATATCTCTCTTTTCAGACTAGGCATACTGTATGGGTAATGGGACAGTCACAGGTGTGCCGGACTACCTCAACGGTCACAGCCTGCTGTTAAAAACAGTATGTCACAAATATACAAAAAAAACAGCACCTTTAAAACTGTGTCTATGAGCTATAAAAATTATGTATTAAACTATATATCTAATAATTAAGAAGGAAATAAAGGAAATGTATAGTACTATCATGCAAAGGTTTTTAGATTGATATCTGTATGTCACTAATATGAATCCAACTCTTTGCAGCCACAATACCCTTATCCCTCTGGTCTATCACAAGTACTTAACCCTATCCTGATACTTCAGCATTACTTTTTTCCCTGCAACTACAGATATCAATTTGAAAACCTTACGCCAATCCTTCCCACAGATACATGAACTCAGATATCCTCCACTTTTGTCCTTTAAAAGACCTCCTACGATTAGACATAAATATGGGACGACTACTGCAGCTGCTAATCCGGCGACTAAATTTGGCACTTATCCTTGTCTAAATTGTCATGCTTGTAGCCATACTGTGAAGGGTGATAGCTTTAATCATCCATCTTTGGGAACTGAATTTAAGATTCGTGGAAGCTATTCTTGCGACTCTACGTACGTCGTGTACCTTATAAAATGCCCTTGTGGCTTAGCTTATGTCGGTATGACGACACAACCCTTAGGTGTGCGTCTCTCATCGCACAAGTGTGCGATTCGTAGCCAAAGTCGGGAACAAGCAGTGTCATCCCATTTTGTCGAGTCCAGACATTCGGTTTCACAACTTAGGATCCAAGTTATTGACAGTGTCCCTAGGACGTTGCTAGGTGGAGATAGATTGAAAGCACTCTTAAAGTGCGAAGCAGGATGGATTAGACGTTTAGGTACTTTGGGTCGAGGAGGTTTAAATAGAGAGTATGACTTGTCTTTTTGCACTTGAAGAAGGTCTGGTCTGTGGAGTTTTTGGGGTCAGAGTTAGGTGGAGGTATTTGCCACACTTTTGGAAATAGTTTATGGGATGTATCTAATGTTTCTATATTGAGATTACAATTTCCCCTAAGACTATTCTTTTTTCTTCTATATTATTTATGTGATAAGTTGCTCTGCATTTGCATTTATGAGAGATGACCAATTTTGAGCTCATCAATATTGTGGTTTTTTACGTTTTTGCGTACAATCTTACATTTTTCGCATCCAAATCTACGCATCATGTCTTTTTTAGATTCTTTCACATATTTGTTTAAGCTATTCGAATGGTTTTTACACGTTTTTGATCGTTAGTACTTATGCATACGTTTTTATGTGTTGCTTACATGCCTTTACGCGTTAGAATATTGTTATGCGTATTTATGCGTACGTTTTTACGCGACATGTGATATTTTTTTTTTTTTTTTTTTTTTACGCGTACACGGCAGTTCCCTATCAGGTCCGTTTTTTCCTGTTGGGTGTGGTTTTGCAGCCGTTTTTTGCTGTGGGAGGAGTTTTGACAGTGATGTCATCTGTGGGATGTACTTCCTGTATACTGAAGTTCCCCATCAGGTCCTCTTGTTTTTGATCTGCTCTGATTGGTCGCTTCTCAAACACCAGTTTATTGACTGGTTGACATTCGAATTTGCAGCCATATAAGAGGATGTATATTAGCACTGTTTGTCAGAATGAGCTTGCAACTTGAAGAAGAAGCATGTCGCTTCGAAACGGGCTGTAGTTGCCCTCAGCCTATTCTTGAAATGTGATTTTACCGCTTTAATAAAAGAGCTATTTTTCATCTAAGCAGTGCTGCTGACACTTCATTTTTTTTTTTTATCATTATGGGAATGTAATGTGTAAATGCATACATCTCTATATATATTTGTTTCCCTAGCTATTTCTATGCTATACGCATTGAGATACATGAATGTGCATTATCATTTGCACAAATTTTCTGTGCCTGAATATATTGCATTCAAATCTATTCATCTTGTCAACTACGAGATTTACTAGCTCTTTTTTTTTAGTGACCATTTATCATAACTATTTGTTTAAATACCCCTTGCAAACCAGTTCTACTAATTATTATATATCAGCTACTTATTGATCACATAGACTTGTATGCATCCATTGTATCCTCATGTTTTATTGTCGCATTCATTTTTGTACTTGAAATTTTTGTTTTTTATTTATATAATATATACGTATTTATTAACCTATATGTTTGTTATAATGCTGAACTGTAGCACTAAGCACCTCTCTTGATGGTTGTAGGCACTTTATTTGGCCTGAGGAAGTGGGTGAGTTCCCACGAAACGCGTTGCCTGTGCTTTTTTTTTTACTAATTAAAGGGAACCAGAGACGCCAGCGTTAAAAAAAAGAAATAAGATTTCATACATACCTGGGGCTTCTTCCAGCCCCATAAGCCTGCATCGCTCCTACGCCGCCATCCTCCGCTTCCTGGATCGCCAGTACTGGGTCCCGTCACTTCCGACGGACGCGGACAATTATCCGCATTCACAGGGGCTCCCTGTATACCAGTACGCTTGCGGCTGCGCACTATACAGCCGCACGCATAAGGGTATGCCGGGAGCCCCTGTGATGCGGACGACTGGCCGACTGGCCGACTGGACCGCCGGATACAGGAAGCGGAGGACGGCGGCGTGGGAGCGATCCGCGCTTATGGGGCTGGAGGAGGCCCCAGGTATGTATAAATTATTTTTTCTGGGGCCTCTGGTTCCCTTTAATATCCATTCCTATATGGGTGTGTCATCATTGAGGTAAGCCACCTCATTTATTTATATTTTAGTTGCTTTTAATGTATTTTATTCACCTTGGGTGCCTCTTTACACCTTTTTACTGTGTCTCACCCTATCCGTGGGGTGCTCCTACACCTGACTACTGGTGGTCTCTGACACTACCTAGGAGGTTTAAGGAGGCGCCCGATAAATTTGCACAGTGTAGAGTATGGTTTATAAGCTCAGAGGCAACAAGCTCAGAGTGTAGACAAAAAATATAGAAGGTCCTACCTTAAAAAAGTAGTCCATCCATTAAAGTTGTCTGACACAGTCTACAGGAGCCCCGGATAGCTGCTGCATGTTACAGGCACAGTATTCGACCTGAAGAAGCGGTTTCTACCGCAAATGCGTTGTCAGCCAAGTGCCCAATAAAGTATCTACTTTTTATAAACAAATTTAATGGATGGACTACTTTTTTAAGGTAGGACCTTCTATATTTTTTATATTTTTATATTATTTCTCAGCTTATTGCCTCTGAGCTTATAAACCATACTCTACACTGTGCAAATTTATCGGGCGCCTCCTTAAACCTCCTACGAACTTCTTCCACCCCTGGACTGGGGCTACCACTGTGCTGAGTGAACTTTTCAAAGGAGCTGCGACCATCCGCCGTCAAGGCTGAGTGGGGACGGTACTTCCCCACATGCGATCTTAGTGGTTGCTATTACTGCAACCCTCTCTTGTGAGTATAATAGCTCTATTTGTCTATTGAATACTCATCGTTACTCACAGTACTGCACCAGGTTGGGCTCCCGGTTTTCCTCCCGTCCTTTCTTCTACCCTCTCAAACCTCTGACATACCTAGTTTGCCAGTGTGTAAGTTTTTTTCAAGAGAGCGACCTTCGCCAGGTCTCCTGGTACCCTGAGTGGAGTCGGGATTGTGCATCTCCACCTGCCTGCAGTGGTCGGTTGCCCTTCTGCAACCTGCCTTTGTGAGTATTATTTCAACACCATTTAATTTATTCATCAATCTCTGTGACATACTGCACCATCTGGGCTCCGGTTGTCTCTGTGTTTCTTTCCATAGGGTGCATATACTCACCCTCAACCTTCTTTTACAATGTAGAATTCGACTTGCATCCTAGTTGATTGAATTTGTATAGCAAGTAAAAGAAGTCCTGAAAAAAATGCTGCACCACCAGAAATATATGCAAATTGACAACTTTATTGAACAACTGGATCATACACAATGAAAACAGTTGAGGCCCAGTGCACACCGAGCGATTTTAGCAGCGATCCGCCAACCGCATCCGCCTGTGAAAACGCTTGGCTAACGTATTTCGATGAGATGGTGCACACTAGTGGTTTGAGGTTTTTAGCAAACCGCAAACGTACCTCCTGCTGCAGGCTTGCGGTTTGCAGAAGCGTTTCTGCCTCAGTGTAAAGTATAGGAAAAACGCAAACTGCTCTGGAAAACGCTACATCAGAGCGGTTTTCCAGGCGTTTTTGTTACAGAAGCTGTTCAGTAACGGCTTTTACTGTAACAATATTTGTAATCTGCTCCACAAAAATGCACCCAAAAATGCTAGGCATGTTTAGAAAACCTCTCTAAACATGCCTAGAATCGCGCTGAAATCTGCTTTAAAAACCGCTAGCATTTTGAGGAACTGCTAGCGGTTTTGGTGTGCACTGGGCCGGAAACAGTGTTCCAAAAACACATTGAAACAGCCGTTTTAGACACACAACAGTGTCTGAACAATCAATAATAAGTGCCTCACATCTCAGTAAAGAGTAACTCTGCATTCTATATAAATCAACCCTTCAGGGCTCATGCAAGAACCCTGTGAGGGAGATGGGGACCCGGATCTGAGTGATGCCAAAAGTGCTAATGCTCATCTAAGCGTAAACCATAAATATGATAAAGTGCATAGTAATCAAATACTATGACAGGAAAATATGCTAATAATCATAATTTAAATGTATATGTAGTCATATCATATCTGTACAAATAATGAATAGAACATTAGTAGCAAAAGTCTCATATTTTTATTTTCAGTTATATAGCTTTTACTATAACATTGCATCATTCTGTCATATTTGGAATTACAAACTACACACTGTAGTTTACACTATGAAACGGAGCAGCACTAATGACTCTTTGAACTCTCCTGCAGTAAAACCTTATCTGAAGCTGTGTCTCTCAGAGAGCTCAGAGTAGCTCTTTTGCATAGATAACAATTGAAGTTTCTTCTTTTTTTGTATAAAAAAGCACTTTGTACTAAAACCAGAGGATGTCTCCTCCTGTTGTATGCTGGCCACGTCTTGCATAGATCAGGACGTAGCCATAAAACTTGCAAACGAAGGTCCTGCTATGCGCCATATCATTTGTTGCCCAAAACCATAAACCATATGATATTCATGATAAATCGATTGATTTTTTATATGTTTCTGAAGATTCATTGAATGATTGACAACCACGTTTTTATCAAAGTTTTATATTGTACATTATATAGTTGAATATAATATTTGGGATTATCAATATTTGCTGTGGTTTCTCAAGAAAATATCTTTATCCTCTTTACTTCATATATGTGTTGATCTGAGTATAGTGGACGACTGAGGATATTTACTATCACAGCCAGGTCATTAAGACTTTCTCCCAAATATTATATACAGTTACATGTCATAATGACATACTGTAGTTAACATACTGAATAATTATTTTGTAATGATTGTATCTTGCATATCTTAATTGCTCTGTAGGGTATCAGTGTTTCTGAAAAGCAGCGCTGTTGCTGATGACAATTGTGCCTAATGCAAGCCTGTTTCTAGTTGCTTGTGGCAGCTGCTAGAGGTATTTGTGACGAAAGTGGACAAGCAACATGGCCCCCAGAGTGACAGGAGGCCAGGGTTTGGCTGGGCCCAGGCTGGAAGTCACAGGAAGGCTTAATGTGTACACAGTGTAATTAGAAATGAGGAACAATGATACAAGTTGCTGAGACTAATCCATTGCAGAAAGGTCAGGTGCTCCATTGTCTGGTTAAGTCTGTTTTAAAAGACTTTCAGTCTACTATGGGAATATTGCAACTAGCAAGAGAAGACAGAATTATAAGGGCTATATCATACTTTGCCCTCTGTGACTTCAGAATAAAGGCAGCCATACACTGGTCGACTGCCACCAGCAGGGCTGGCCTTTGACCGGAGCAGTCGCTCAGGGCGCCAACTCTCAAGGGCGCATGCACACTGCCCTTCACCCCCTCGCCGCCCCACTGTGTCTCCCTGCCTCTGCTCCGTCTGTAATTAGAGCAGGACTACAAGAAAATGGTCACTGATATCCACAAATGCGGACATCGGCGGCAATTTTCTTGTAGCCCTGCTCTAAATACAGATGGAGTGGAGGCGGGGAAAGAAGAGTGATGTCAGCGCTGGAACGTGGAAGTCAGGTGAGTCATTCTCTGCCGGCCTGCTGCTGCAGAAGGGGGACTGACTGACTAGGGACAACTATGCTACCTATACGGGGATGAATATTCTACCTACACTGGGGGGCAATTATGCTACCTATATGGAGTCGAATATACTACCTACACTGGGGAGCAACTATGCTACCTATATGGGGCAACTATCCTACCTACACTGGGGGCAACTATGCTACCTAATATGGGGTAACTATACTACCTACACTGGGGGCAACTATGCTACCTAATATGGGGTAACTATACTACCTACACTGGGGGCAACTGTACTAACTATTTATATGGGGGCAACTATACTACCTACATTGAGGGCAACTATGCTACCTATATGGGGCTATGGGGCAACTACCCTACCTACACTGGGGGCAACTATGCTACCTATATGAGGCAACTATACTACCTACACTGGGGGCAACTATGCTACCTATACGGGGGCAACTATACTACCTACACTGGGGCAACTATGCTACCAATTTCGGGCAACTATACTACCTACACTGGGGGCAACTATGCTACCTATATGGGGCAACAATACTACCTACACTGGGGGCAACTATACTAGCTGTTTATATGGGGCAAATATACTACCTACACTGGGGGTAACTATAGTACCTATACTGGGGCAACTATACTACCTACATATACTGGGGCAACTATACTACATATACTGGGGACAACTATACCACCTATACTGATGGCAATTATGTTCGCTACCTACTCTGGAGCAATTATACTAGCTACCTATACTGGGGCAACTATACTACCTATACTGAGGGCTACTATACTGGCTACCTTTACTGTGGAAACTGTACTACTTATGCTTGGCTACCTATACTTAGAGTTGTCTCGAACCTCCGATTTTGGTTCGCGAACCACGAACATGCAAAAAAAGTTTGCGAACTGGCAAACTTTGTGAACCGCCATAGACTTCAATGGGCAGACGAACTTTCAAAACTACAAACACTAATTCTGGCCACAAAAGTGATGGGAAAGATGTTTCAAGGGGTCTAACACCTGGAGGGGGGCATGGCGGAATGGGATATACGCTAAAAGTCCCAGGGAAAAATCCGGATTTGACGCACAGCAGAGTTTAAGGGCAGAAATCATATTGCATTGCTAAATTGGAGGACTAAAGTGCTTTAAAACATCTTGTGTATACATCAATCAGGGAGTGTAATTAGTGTACTGCTTCACACTGACAGACTAAACTCACTGTGTAATGCACTGCAAACAGCTGTTTGTGTAGTGACGGCCGTGCTGGACTGGTGTGCACCATGGCAAGAGTGCAGGTGATAGCGGTTTTCAAGCCCATATGGTCACCGGGCTGAGGTAGCTCAATGATAGAACAACAGTGACTGTCCAGCTGATTGAACTTGGTTTGTCCACAATGAAGCAACGACCTTATTATCTTTTTGAGTCAGGTGTGCCCCCCAACCCCAACACACTTATTTAGCCGGTCATTGCTTCATTGTGATACGCAAGCCCCTTCACCGCAGCAAGGTAACGATCACAAAGGGGAAGTGACACATGTACATGCCTTTTGTTGTTGCAGCCGCAGTGCAGCCAGAAAAATTAGGCAGGCATGTACACGCACCAGAAAAATTATTATAGCGGCCGCTGCTAGCAGCAGTCTTAAAAATTCAGGAATGCACCTGGAGTCTTGGACCCTGTTGGTGGTGGCAGAGAAGGCACTCAAGTGGCCTGCAGGCAAAGATGCTGTGTGGGGACCGACTTAGTCATAGGGCAGGCAGCCACACAGTGTGCAGGCAGAGATGCTATGGCCTCGATTCATAAAGCATTACCTCATGCGGTAATGCTGAAAACAGCAGACTTTACTGACCACTTAGCAAAATGTCAATTCATAAAGGCTGTCACCACATGAAAAGCTGACATTACCGACCAGGGAGATAAATTACCGACTTGGCTGCAGTTACCGACAACACATGTCAGTAAATTGTCAGCAAATGTCAATTCATAAAGCCTTAAACAAGCGGTAAGCCTGGCGGTAGTTACCGACACCTCTAGTGAGGCGATAACAAGTTACCGACAGCTCTGATGAATGCAAAAGTGCAGAGATCGGAAGTCTGTTTGAGTCATCAGTGGAGAGAGCCAGAGAGCCCTCTGTGTGAATCATTTGAGCAGGCAGGGAAAGACTGTGTGACTCATCTGTCTGAGTCATCAGTGGAAAGAGCCGTCGGTGTGAGTCATTTCTGCAGGCAGGGAAAGACTGTGTGACTCATCTGTCTGAGTCATCAGTGGGAGAGCCAGAGAGAGCCGTCTGTGCGATTCATTTCTGCAGGGCAAAGAGAGAATCGAGACACTGCTCTACTCTACCGCTCAATGGGCTGCGGTAATTTACCGACCTCCAAGGGCAGCTGGGGAAATCTTTATGAATTAGCACACAGACCGGGAAAATACCGAGTGCGGTATTTTCCCGACAAGATTTTTTTATCACACTGCTGTTTATGAATCGAGGCCTATATGTGTGGACTGACTTAGTCTTTGGGCAGGCCTGACCGTGCTTTGCAGACCAGTCATCCGTGGTCAGATGGACCCTTGACCCAACGCTGCATTCCAGAGCTGACACCACTTGCCTTTCAACATCATGGTACAGTTTGGGTATCGCCTTTTTTGAGAAATAATTTGGACCTGGTATCTTCCACTGCAGTGTGTGGCTTTGCTTTTGTATGCTGCTTTTCCTCAGGTGGTCATCCCATTGCAGTTTGTGCTTTGTAATCATGTGCCTTCATAAGATACTTGACTCCCTACGCGGGTCTTGGTCTTTCCACGGCTCAATTTTTGGTGGCAGAGAGTAAATTGCTCTCATCTGAGGCAGACACACACAAAAATTTCCACACCGCTGAGCCCTGGGATGATGGCACTTTGGTGATGACTGCCAATGGAGTGTTAAGTGGGGTGCCAGAATAAGAGCAGGAGGAGGAATATATATCACTCTTCCGTGCGGAAGCGGAGGAAGATGAGGTATTCTGTGTTAAATAGTCAACTACGTCCTGACAATATTGGGGGTTGATGGCACATGCCTTCTTCTGAACGCTGTACATGGTCGAGGGTCACACAAAATCACGACAGCATGACCTCAAACAGACCTGCCGGGTGGCCTGCCTCTGCATTTTGTTTTGTCCATATTGGGGGGATGAAGTGAAAGGTATGCACTGACTTGACTAATACGATGTGCGGTTACACAGGTGCAGTGAAAAGGTTGCAGTGACTGCTCGTACAACAATGTGCGGTTACACGGGTGCAGTGAAAAGGTTGCAGTGACTGCTGGTACAACAATGTGCAGTCACACAGGTGCAGTGAAAGGTATGCAGTGACTGGTATTACAAATGTGCAGCTGTCACACACACACAGGTACAGTGAACAGGTATGCAGTGTCTGATATATAAAACTGCGTGCTGTTACACAGGTGCAGTGAAATGTATGCAGTGACTGGTATTACAAATGTGCAGCTGTCACACACAGGTACAGTGAACAGGTATGCAGTGACTGGTATACTGTATAAAACTGTGTGCTGTTACACAGGTGCAGTGAAAGGTATGCACGGCACAGACTGGTATTACACACATACACACATACACACACACAGGTGTATTGTCACACACACAGATGCAGTGAAAAGGTAGGCACTGAATGTGCAGGGCCTGGCACAGTATAGCAATTAGCAAGGGCCAGCTACGACAGACAGGGCTGTATATGCAAGTCAGTGGGCCACAAAAAAAGAAAAAAAAACGCATCACAAGAACATTAGCTCTCAAGAGAGCTGTTTTGGGGTGCTTTTTAGCAATAAGAATTAGCAAGGAGCAAGCTAACAAGCCTAACAAGAGCCTAACTAAGCTTTCCCTATGTCTCTGCATCAACCTCTCCTTTCTCTCACTACTACAGCAGCAGACCAAGTGAGATCATGGCCGACAATGCTGCCTTATATAAGGGAGGGGGGGAGGATGGGGGGGGGGGGGTTTCCAGGAGGGAGTGCATCCTGATTGGCTGCCATGTTTCTGCTAACTGTGATGTAGAGGGTCCAAGTTTAGCCCAATGATGTAGTACAGGGGCGGGTCGAACTCGCCATAAAGTTTGAGTTTTGACCCGAACCAGCGATGTTTATGCGAATAAGTTTGCTGCCAATCCGTTCGGGACAACTCTACCTATACTAAGGACACCTACACATAAGATTCTATACTGAGGGCAACTATACCTGGCTGGCTACCTACCTACCTATACCGAGTCTGAGGGCATTTTTTGGGGAGGGACGCACCTCTGCTATAACGAGCGGTGCAAATTGTTGGTGCTGTATATGGGCCTGTGTGTGTGTGTGTGTGTGTCTGCACGTGCGCAAAGGGGGGGGGCACCAAAGAGGAGGAGATGCAGAAGAAGACCAGATGGTGAAAGGGACAGCACGGACCTGGGGACTCAGACCTGGGGACTCGCACCGGCGGAACAAGTGAGATTATTGGTCCGTAGGTCATTGCCGAATCGAATGCCGCTAACGACATGCTCCTGACCTGCCTGTTGATTGAGCGAAATTTTTCACCTGGACAGATCAACGGAATTGATCTATTTTGGATGGAAATCGGTTGATTGGTGTGCATTTGCGTTATTGATTTAACAGCAGATTCAATCTCAGTGATCGAATCTGCTGTCTATCAGCTGGAAATCGAGTTAGTGTATGGGCACCTTAAGAGAGTTGCCATCTCAGCATCTTGTGTTATCTGGTACTGCGATCATGTATTCCTAGTCAGGTAGAGCACAAACAGAAGAAGGGTAGAGGTAAATCCCCTACACAATCACACAGCACGGCTATGGCTCTGCTAGATATTCTGCGTACATCTGATATTCATAGGAATAAAATGTCTGCATCCCGTCACAAATTTTACAAACATGAAAAAATAATTGACTGGAAGTACTTTCCATTCCTATCAACCAATGTTCTACATGAACCCAACCCTGAAGTGAGAAGAATCTCGATGAGCAAAAAATTGTGCAATTTGTCAAAATGCATAGCAGTTAGTGGTTATTATAACATGTTAAGGGCTAAATAGTTATGGCAATATGGCATCTGAGGGTTTGCAACAGGGAGGGGACTGCTATGATATCTCAGATCATGGCACTGCATGTAGTATTACTCCTACAATATTCATACTTGCTGCAGCTGTTCTAGAGAAATTCCCTTTGGAATATATCACTTGCCGAGAGATCTGTTGGAGCTACCAAGAGGGAGGGAGCAGTGATGATCATAATCTAAGCTAATTACAATTACGTAAAATTTTGCGTAAATTTTCACATTTACGTGTATAAGTAATTACGATTTGTAAATTCAATTGATTCCGGGTAGAGATTCGTAATTTTGCGTATTTTTTGTGTAATTTCGTGCTAACTTGTCAGTGAATAGCAAAGCCCCCATACATTTTGGAATTTTCCAAAAAGACCTTGTAGTTTTTGAGAAAATCGATTTTAAAAATGCAAAGAAAAAATGGTTTTTAAACAAAAAAAATGACAGTCTAAAAACCATTTTTTGCATATTTAAAATCTTTTTTTTCTCAAACCCCAAGGTCTTTTTGGAAAAGTGTTTTTTTTGGCTTGTACCCAATATCCCCCTTAACATATGTAGAAATTTTGGTAGCAATAGTATACATGGGGGCTTTGCTATTACCTGCTAAAGTCGGCACAACATTTTGAGAAATTGTGCGAAAATTTTGCAAAATTATTAAATATTACTAGTACATATTAAATTAATTATGATTTTTACTGAAATTTCGCATTACAATTACGATACATAAATGCAAAATTTCGGCCCACCACTTGGAGGGAGCAGCCTTTTCAGCACAAAGTCATCCTCAAGTTCTCTACTGGGGAGCATAGAGAAGCAGTGGGCAGGATCAGCCCTCTACTTACAGGAAAATTAGCTGGTTCCCACTTTCATCTCCTCCCTGACTATCTCACATTGGGGTTGATGGGATAGGCAAAGAGTCTGGACAAAACATAGACCATTGTTCAGTCAGCCAAGCAGCATCTGAAATGACAGAGGAAGACAGCTTTGCAAACTCAGAACGCCATGTAACAAAAAAGGAAATAATGTAAAAGAGTTTACTTTGAGCACTGCAAATTATGATGTGTTCTAGGTCGTTTCTACCTCACAAAGGCATTCATTAGAAAAGGCCGCCGTATATAACCAAGATTATTTTCTTTTCAGCTATAAAAAGATGCCAGATATAGCCGAGATTTTTATTTTTGGTTATAAAACAGAGCTGGATATAACCGAGAGAAGTGATTACCCTTCTCCCTACTCTCAAATAGAACCCTCTCATGGTGGTGCCTAACCCTAAGACACCCCCGCCCGGTGGTGCCTAACCATAAAACTCCTCCTCCTACCCCCCCCCCCCCCTTGTGATGCCTAACCTTAATTCCCCATGGTGGTGCCCGATGTTATTTTGAACTGATATAACCAAATTTAGTCACCTGCTGATATAACTGATCTTGTAGCTGCATTTAGAATCTTCGCTATATCCGCCCTACTTTTATATCTGAAGAAAATCTCGGCTATATCCAGTGCCCTTTTATAGCTGGAAAAAACCTGATGGCTCAGGCGTGCTTTTCAACTGATACCCCACAAAGTACATGCACACCCCATTATTGTAAAGAAGATCCATTACCATTTCAGTTCAGCAAATTCACAGCTGGACGCGTATTGAAATGAGAGATTATTTATTCACATTAAATGACAAACAGTCTTTCAGATGAATGACATACAATGTTTGTAGCAATTTTCAAAGAAAGAGAAATTGGCTGTATGTACCTAGCTTATATCAGTGTCAGTGTGTAATTACATTGCAAATATGCTGCCTACTATATAATACAATCAGCAGAGGTACCAGCAAAGCATCAGTAATTTATCTCTTCCTACTGACTCAGATGATGTCCTTGTGAAATGAAATGTTATTTCTCTAACATGGAAACATACGCACTACTTGAACCTGTTTCTAAAGATGAAGGCAGAACATGCCTGTCACAGCATTTAAAGGGGTAGTTTTGAGGCCTAGAAGAAAAATCGGAGGATTTAAAGCCACCTTCTTTGTCCTTGCCTTATTTTACTTTAAAATATCCGAAACCATAAAGGGATAAAACTTTTAATATCGCCTGTACGGAATCATGCATTATGCAAGCTGTGCAACGAGGAAGACATTTGAAAAAGTTGCCTTTGCTTTTTAGTTGTGTACCAAACCACATACAATGAGAGATTGATATGGAAATATTCACAGCCTTCCATCTCTCTCTGAAATGTTTTTTGAAATAAACATGACCTGAAAACAAAAGCAACAGCTTACCGAAAGCGTTTGTTTTAAAATAAATGAATCTCCATCAGTTAGGGGATATGAAGGGGACTCCTACTTGGTTGTGTGGCTTCAATGTCGGACTTGATCCCGTAGCCTGATGCTGGCATGAATCCATCTCCACCTGTTAGAAGTTAGCTGCATTTACTTCTGCAGCGTTAGGAGAACAAAGACGTTTCAGATATTTGCAACTCATATCAGAAACTAAAATCTTCATTTAAAACGTAACTTCCACTTTAGTTAGTCAGCCTGATGACCCTTATATATTATGTAGATAGATATACCGGTAGTTCTTTTTTTCTCTCTCTCCCAAAACATCTTCTTGTTTTTTTTTTTCATTTCACCAGAAGCAAAGTCAAAGTACAGCATGATTATGCTGTGTTGTTTCTAATTTTGTGTACAGTCAGTAAGTTTAACCCTTTCAGGGTCGTGTGGCACTGGCCCCTTAGGGACCAGATATCCCCCTCCCCCCTGTGATCACTGTGATTGGCTCACAGTTATCACAGGGTCAGAAGCCAATGAAATCAGCTCCTGACTGGCACGGAGCTCAGCTGTCATTCAGACAGGTGAGGGAGCAGTGATCATGTGAACAGGAACAGGTGAAATCTACACCCTACATAGTGTAGATTCACCTGCAGCTATACTGTATGAAGGAGGTTGAAATTGATTAACAACAAATACAAATTCAGCATTTTGTTTAGTTAGGTATTCAGTTGAGAATTATTAAATGTTTTTAGTGTCATGGTGTATTTATACTTTAGTTTAGTTAACATGTTTTAAACTGAGGGTTACACAATATTCTTACCTCATTAATTTTAGCTTTGTTTTAAAGAGACTCAGTACAAAAAAAAATGCCCTGGGGGGTACTTACCTCGGGATCCTATCGAGGCTTCCCCCATCCTCCTTCGTCCCGCGGTGGTCTCGCTGGGCTCCTCGGAAGCCACAGCCCAATTTGTCAGGCTGTGACGCAGGCACAGTAGCACCTGCTATATTTACCTTCCCTGGCCTCAGTGCGGCTCTAGGCTTGGGATCAGACGTAAATAGCCTATCCCAGTTAGGTCTGCTCTACTGCGCAGGCAACTTGCGAATGCGCAGTAGAGTGGACTTGACTGGGATCAGTTATTTCCGCCTGATTTCAAACCGAGAGCCACTACTGCACCTGCGCTGAAGCCGGAGAGGTAAATACTTACATGGCTGTCCTTCAGAGGGCCCAACGAGACTACCGTGGGATGGAGGAGGACGGGGGAAGCCTCCATAGGATGCAGAGGCTTCCCCCTCCTGAGGTAAGTAGCCCCACGGGCACTTTTTTGTGTTACAGGCTTTGTTTAAGATACTGACTTATCACTGCCACTGTTTATAGTAAGAGATTACTTGCTACTAGCTTGATTCTCAGCGTGTTCAGTAGTAAGAAGAAAAAGTAGTAAAAGCTGCACAAACATGATAAACACTTCAAACAAGCAATGTACAAGAGAGAAAGAATGGAACAAAACACAAGACAAACACAAATCAGCACACAGTGCAGCTTGTTTACTATCAGTGTAGGCACAGTTACTTCCTGTATCGTACGTACTGGGGGTCACATGTCATTACTATAATGAACAGAGTATTGTTAAAAAGTGACACTGAAGTGAAAAACGTATGATATAAGGAATTGTATGTGTAGTACGGATAATTAATAGAACATTAGTAGCAAAGAAAAGAGTCTTATATTTTTATTTTCGGTTACAATACAGACCAAATCAAAACAATTACAGCTTAATTAGCTCATAAGAAAGTACCTGGCATTAATTGCAATGCTATTCAGGCAACCTTTGTTATATTATTCAGTAGTGCACATTTAGGTGGAAAAATTAGATCCATGTCCTAATGGATGTCTTAACTACCTTGCGACCGCTCCACGCCCACGGGTGTGGCCGCGGCGGCAGCCCCAGGACCGCCTAACGCCGATTGGCGTCAAGTCCTGGGGCTGCAGTTTGCAGGAGATCGCGCGCAGGATGCGCACGCATCTCCTGCTGGGGGCGGAGCTCCGGGGCGGATCGCCACTCGGAGGCTGAAGAGGGAGCAGGGGAATGAAAATTTTAAAAAGCCAATTTTATTCAGAAATAAATAAAATAAATATTTATATAAATAAACAACTGTGGAGTGATCAGACCCCCCCAACAGAGAGCTCTGTTGGTGGGGGGAAAGGGGGGGAGGGAATCACTTGTGTGCTGTGTTGCATGGCCTTGGCCTTAACGCTGCAGTGGCCAATTAATAAAAAAACAGCCTGGTCTTTAGGGGGGTTTAGCACTGTGGTCCTGAAGTGGTTAATGGGTCTAGCAGTTGCGTATAAGAATTGCATATAGTAGTCTGCTAAAAATACCTTCTTGGTCATCCCCCCCAAGCATGGGTCACCCAAGGCATCTGCCTGCTTTGTCTTTGCCTAAAAACGGCCCTGCTGTTGGGTAACCGCTCACCACTCTTTCTGAAAAAAATCAAACCGCTCACCTTTGCTTGATGGTTTGTGATTTATCCACCTTCCTTTTGATGTAATTCCAGAGGTTTCCAACAGGATTCAAATCTGGAGATTGGGCTGGCCAAGACAGACTCTTGATTTGGTGATCGTCCACCTAGACCTTGATTCCCCTGGCTGTGTTGCATGGAGCATTGTCCTGCTGGAAATACCAATCCTATGGGAAATATTAGTCTTCGCAGAAGGAAGCAAATATTTTTACCAGGATTAGCTTTTATGTGGCTTGATTCATTTGTTCTTTACAAAGTCACATCTAAGGGTGCGTACAGACATGCGACTATAGTCGTTTAAAACGATCGTTACCGACGGCATTGCCCGACGATCGTTCGTAAAAAGTGCACGAACGATTGTTAAAACGACCGACCAACGAGATATGTCGTTGGTAAAGAACGATCCATTCTGCCAGATCTTTTCCAACGACCATCGTTCAAAAAGTAATGTCTGTACAACGATCGGTCGTTGATCGTTCGTTCTCAAAGCTTTGCACATGCTCAAACAGTTCTTTTTGACACTTGTGTTTGAAATCAGTTTATAAATCATGTTGCGCACGCTACGCTCGTTCCAAGATCGTTCGTACACGAACGATGTTCAAAGTAGCCTTTCTTCAAACGATCATCGGCCGATACCTCCTTTAACATCGTTCGTCGTTCAGAACGAACGATCGTTATCGTATGTCTTTACGTACCCTAAGGAATTCCAGCCTTGCTGAACATTTTATTAGGTGCTCAAAGTTGGCAAACATTGTCTGGTTATATCAGGTCATACCAAGGATTACCAAAAATGTGGTGAATAGTGGTTTTGTATTTGTAGTTGTGTGCATGCACCTTTAGTGAGAAATGTTTGCTAAAAATCCTAGCTTCCTTAGGTTTATTGCAAAAACACCTCTCTAGAGGTGTGTGCATCTAGCCACTTGTTTACCAGGTCCTTTTTATGTTTGCTAGGGTCTTTTGTTTGTCACCCAGGTAAAGGTTGATTCACTAAACTGCCGTACAGGTAGCACACATCAATTTTACCGGTGCTAACACTGGGTAAGCACTGCCTATCAACCTATTAGCCTCATGCTTATTACCAGAATAAAGCCCATGATGCTAATAGGTTAATGGGCTGTGCTGCCCTGCCGTTAGTACAGGGGCGCCTTGAGCCACAGGCACTATAGGCAATCGCTTGGGGCACGATGTCTGTCAATAGGCGTTAGCTGCCATTTCTAACATGTCCAATCTCATTTCCGATCGATTTTCTAGCATTTTCCGATCGCTCTCCTATTGAAGTGAACGGAAACCGGTTGGAAATCGATCGAAAATGTTCAGAAATGTAACGAAAATCAGATCGGACATGTTGGAAATAATCGATCTGACAGTAAATCTGCCAGAAAATCTCATACTGTGTACCTAGCATGACATTTTCCTTCAGAAATGACAGTTTGTGGATAGTGACTCTCATTAAGGGCTCGTTCAGATCATTCAGCACAGATGGCTGTGCGATGGGAACGCAACGCGTACGATCGCACGCCATCTGCGCTACTGTGTGCTGCGCTGCAGATCCCATTCACTACAGTGAATGGGATCTGCGCTGTGATTCCCAAAAATGCGTGCAGCAGTGCGGTAGCGCATTGTACTGCTGCGCAGTGCAAATGATAGGAACAGCAGAAGGGCTGTCTAGGCCCTTCTACCGTTCTTGCGTGTCACACACTATACGTGCTGCCAAAATGTCTCTTTTGCTGTCAGTCAGTGGTGTGGCTCCTACCCCACGCTAGAGTGTGCTAGATCTTGATTGCTGTCAGTCAGTGGTAGAGCTCCTCCCCCACTATGGCTGTGCACTGCAGTTCCTCACTTGGCATTCATCAGTCAGTGGACTGTTTAGTTCAGCATCAATAGCAGTGAGGATGGTAGCTCAGCTGCAGGCCCAATGTGGGCTACTCCCTGCAAGTAGGGTGTTGAGTCTGTGTGTGTTGGTCAGTGCTGGTGCTGGAAGGTGGGGGAAGTGCTGGGTTTGTTTCAATCTCCTCCTCCTGTCCATATATGAGGAGTGAAGCCCGGGGTCCCCCTCCCCCGGTAAGTGTATGCGGAATGGGGGGTGAGTGTGACAGGCTGAGAGTGAGTGCGATAGCAGCAGGGTGGCAGGCTGAGTGTGATTGCCATATGGTGGGGGTGAGGGTGACAGACTGAGTTTAAGGGTAACAGGCTGAGAGTGAGTTTGACAGTCTGAGTGTGACGATAAAAGTGATAGGCTGAGTGTGAGAGTGACAGACTAGGCATGATCTGAGTATGATGAGCTAAGTGTGAGAGTGACAGGCCGAGTATGAGCGGAGTGTGAGGCCTCTTGCTCACTACATGTGATTCTGATTTATTTATTTTTTTATATGACCAGATTTTCGATTTCATTTAAAAAAAAGTGCATGCTGCTACGTTTTTAAATTTAGATCGTATAAAAAAATCAGAAACGCATGTAGTGTGCAAGAGGCCTAAGGGTGACTGGCTGAGTGTAAGAGTGACAGGCTGAGCATGAGCTGCGAGTGAGGGTGACGGGCTGAGTGTGAGAGTAACTGGCTGAGCATGAGCTGAGTGTGAGAGTGACAAGCTGAGCTGAGTGTGAGGGTGACGGGCTGAGTGTGAGGGTGACGGGCTGAGTGTGAGGGTGACGGGCTGAGTGTGAGGGTGACGGGCTGAGTGTGAGGGTGACAGGCTGAGTGTGAGTGTGACGGGCTGAGTGTGACGGGCTGAGTGTGAGGGTGATGGGCTTTGTGCGAGAGTGACAAGCTGAGTTGATTGTGAGAGTGACGGAGCTGAGTGTGAGAGTGACGGAGCTGAGTGTGAGAGTGACGGAGCTGAGTGTGAGAGTGACGGAGCTGAGTGTGGGAGTGACGGAGCTGAGTGTGGGAGTGACGGAGCTGAGCGTGGGAGTGACGTAGCTGAGCGTGGGAGTGACGGAGCTGAGTGTGGGAGTGACGGAGCTGAGCGTGAGAGTGACGGGCTGAGCGTGAGAGTGACGGGCTGAGCGTGAGAGTGACAAGCTGAGCTGAGTGTGAGAGTGACAAGCTGAGCTGAGTGTGAGAGTGACAAGCTGAGCTGAGTGTGAGAGTGACAAGCTGGGTTGAGTGTGAGAGTGGCAGGCTGAGTGTGAGAGTGGCAGGCTGAGTGTGAGAGTGGCAGGCTGAGTGTGAGAGTGACAGGCTAAGCATAAGCTGAGGGTGATGGGCTGAGTGTGAGAGTGACAGGCTGAGCATGAGCTGAGTGTGAGGGTGACAGGATGAGTATGAGGTGAGGGTGACAGGCTGAGTGTGAGGGTGACAGGCTGAGCATGAGCTGAGTGTGAGGGTGATGGGCTAAGTGTGAGAGTGACAAGCTGAGAACGATCTGAGTGTGAGAGTGACAAGCTGAGCTGCGTGTGAGAGTGACAGGCTCTGAGCATGAGCTGAGTGTGAGGGTAAGAGGCCGGGGGGGGGGGGGGGGGGGAGGGGGTCAGGTTTTCTTGCCTGGAGTGACAAAAAGGTTAGAAGTGCCCTGCGTTAGTACCAGTAAAATTAATGACCAGCATGGTAACCTTACTGCAGATTGATTAATCAGGGCCAAAGGATGCAAACTTTTGCCATTTAATAGTAAACGCTTAAAAATAACATACAGCTCAGGTTTACTGGATCACTTAAGTTCTCCACTAGTCTGCAGATGCTGAGAACATGAGGAAGATAGAAAAAAGTTTAGGAGAAGAGAAAGATGAGAAAGATGTTTTGAAAACATGACAGGGAAGAAGATATAATGCCAACTGTGAACAAGTGACGCACATGCTGTAAGCTGTATAAAACATCATAATCACGTTCTTTTAGCAATCACAGTATGAGGCAATTTATTTATGCAGTACATCAAACAGAAATAATATACTTTATGTATTATACTTTTCATAACTCATGACTTGCTGTTGCTAAAAAAAAAGTCACAGCAGTATATGGGTTTTACACAGGTGAATTGTTATACTGCATTAAAGGGTCCAAGTGTGAAATCACATAGACAAGATTTTTAGCAGTTATGAAACATTGCAGGTGATTCTTTGCTTACTTTGCTAGAGCGATTTTATCCTCAGAGGATACAAGTCATGGTAATTTGTAGCCCAATTAAAGCATTTATTGCTAATATTTATTTTGTAATTTCTCTGTTCATTGATTTATTATTTATTTATTGTATTTATAAAGCGCCAACATATGGACATTAATTTAGGTTACAGACAATATTTAGGGGTGACATACAGCAATATGACAATACAGGAATACAAGAAAACCAGATCACACAGCACAGTATGAGCCTCACATGCTTCCCTCTACCTGAGATCATTATCATTCATTCTGTGGAATCCCTGGTCGGTACAGTATGCCATACCATTTGGTAGTCACATGTTATCCAGCTGCATATTTGCTCACCATCATTTGATTGTTTGTATCACGTTATTTAACAGCATGTCTATGAGCATATGCCTTACTGCACGTTAGGTGATGGATCTTTTCACCCATTCTCTTTCTTTTTCACTCACACCCTATTGTTTCCAGTGTATGACCCGGGTCTCCATTCTTTACTTGGGGCTCTTATTTTGAGCCTCAGGCTAAAGTGCATTGTTTTTTTAGGCTGCATTTATTGAGGTGAAGCATTATTTATTATGGCATTATCATGTGTCTTTATAATGGGTTATTGACGTAGTGGGTTATATGATCCCCTTTTAAGTGTTTTTATGGTCTTTTGAAGTTCAATAAAATGTGTACTTTTCTGAATATTGTTTTGGTGGTGCAGTTTGTGTACAGCCTTGTCTCCCTGTTCACATTACTCTTATTCCTGTACCTTGCACGCCATTCTTTACATATGGGTGTGCAAATGCATCTGTTTATTGAATAGCACATAAGTATTTGCAACAGTAGACAGCGAGCTACTGACAGCGAGCTGCCTTTATGCTGGCAGGGGACTCCAAAGCACGCCCCCGCCAGCCAGACCAATCGGGAGCGAGGAGCGCTCCTCGTGACGTCAGCCGACCCGTAGGTCAGCTGATGCGTCTCTGAGACGCGTAACGGTCTCGCCGCTGGCCGCGCGCGCATAGCCCTGATATCACCTAGTTGGTGATATTAACTTCCTGTTTGTGGCACATTAGTATTTGTGAGGGGGGGAACTTTTCAAGATGGGTGGTGACCATGGTGGCCATTTTGAAGTCGGCCATTTTGAATCCAACTTTAGTTTTTTCAATAGGAAGAGGGTCATGTGACATATTAAACGTGTTGGAAATTTCACAAGGAAATCAATGGTGCTTGGTTTTAATGTAACTTTATTCTTTCATGAGTTGTTTACAAGTTTCTGACCACTTATAAAATATGTTCAATGTGCTGCCCATCGTGTAGGATTGTCAATGCAACCCTCTTCTCCCACTCTTCACACACTGATAGCAATACTGCAGGAGAAATGCTAGCACAGGTGTAACGATTGGTGTAGCAAACAGAAGTCTGGTTATTGTGTGATCTGCAGTATCACCAATAAGTCAGACACTATACCTGATTATATGGTGATCTGCAGAATCACCAATAATGCAAGTATAGCAAACAAGGTAATAGCAAGTGTACAGTGCTTGGTGCAACAGTAATACTGATTAGTTTTGGCAGAACCTCACCAGAGGAGCTGGTGGGTACTATCAGTAAGGAACCTCAACAGAGGAGCTGGTGGGTTCTATCAGTAAGGAACCTCACCAGTGACAAGGGCTCACTGGTGAGTAGAGTGGTCAGACAGATCGGTTCGGCAACAGACAGGAGGATACAGTACAGAATCGGCAAACAGAAGGAAAAAGGTATTTCCGGCAGAGTCAGCAACAGGATCAGATGGGCGAAAGTACAGAATCTTATAGCGTAAGAGTAGTCAGAAGAGAGCCAGAGCCATACACAGATAATCAAGCAATAATAACAGTAGTAATATCAATTCCTAGTCTTGTGTGAAATCCCTGGTTTCCTCCCAGATCAAAGCACACCGGAACTAACTAAGGTCTGAGTGCTCACACGAAGCATTCGCAACAGCAGACAAGTTGCGAGTGATTCTCAGAGGCTTAAGAAGCGGAGGAGACCCTTCGGCCACGCCCACACCCATCAGCCAATCAGAGCTGCCAAGAGTCTCCTACGACGTCAGCCGACCGGCAGGTCAGCTGACGCGCCTCCTCCCCGCATAAAGGTCCCGTCTGTGCGCACGCGACAAAGCCACCCTATGAGCCACTGACAATCCCCTCGCATGCTAGACGCCGAGGAGACAGGAGAAACGCCCGACAGGGAAACCGAAGCAGATGCGGGGGCATCCTGACTGCCCGCAGCTGCATCTCCACAGAATGTAACAACAGGCTTCCAGTATCCATAGTTTCAGGTGCTGCACATCTTGTATCTTCACAGCATAGACAATTGCCTTCAGATGACCCCAAAGATAAAAGTCTAAAGGAGTCAGATCGGGAGACCTTGGGGGCCATTCAACTGGCCCAGGACGACCAATTCACTTTCCAGGAAACTGTTCCAATCTTCTACACTGTATAAGTGTAGTAAATAATGCATGTAATTATTACATATTTGTCAATACCTTGAAGGGACATCCCACCTTTGTTGAAAACTGTTATTTCTATATTTCAACTGTACAAATTGCTTGGTGTAATGCTATACATTTTTTTTTGTTTGCTTAGATTGGTTACCTTGTACAGTGTGAGTTTAGATGCTGAGCAGCTCTGCACTAAGTGGAAATAAATCCCTCAAGACTCAAGTGCCAGAGGTTCATAAATGTCACTCAGTTCTTGTAGGTGTGGCAACTGAGTAACAATTTTTCCTGATTTGTGCAGCAAATTACTCCTGCAGGAAGAACTGATGCAAGAGAGAGTAAAGATTCCATACGAGAAATGTAATAAAGCTTTGGCTTACTCTCATCTTTAGAAAATCTTAGCCGGCTGCAAACTGAAATGTAAACTTCTAATATCATTAAAAAGCAAAAAATAAATATAAAAAAGACAAAAATAAAGGTCATTATTATGGCAAGTATATACCAAATACCAAAGAGGAAAGCCCAGCAGAGACTTTTTTTCTTACGCTAACTGAAGAAGTTCAGTATGGCCCAGGAGCTTCTGACAAGCTTCTACATTGCCACTATTCAATCTGACCTTTACTCCTCCATCCTGGTCTGGTACACTGGCTCATCCACCAGTGAAAGACACAAACTACAGAGGATTATCAGATCAGCGGAGAGGATTTTTGGCAAACCCCTCCCGAACTTGATCTCTACAACTCCCTTCAGGCTGAAGGTTTTTAATCATCTTCACCAGGACATCAAGGCATAGGAACTCTTTTTTCCCCCCCACTTTACTGTAAACCTTTTGAACTCTCTCCACGCCCTCCCCCTTCCAGCATCCCCTGTTTTCCCCCCTTAACATGTACCTGAGACAAAACAAGTCTCAGGTTTTATACTTACCTGGGGCTTCCTCCAGCCACCTTGAGGCCGTTCTGTCCCTCAACATCTCCCCTGGTTCCCTGTTAGATGGTCTGGTGCATTGGCCAAGTTGTGCTTTGCATGCTCCTGCTGGGGGGGGGGGGCGCACCAGGCTGGGCCCCACATGCATGATGAAGCAGGAATTGGCCAGTGTACCGAGCCTTCCAGCAGGGCACCGAATAGGCTAAGGGAGATGGCAAGGGAAGGAATGGCCTCAAGGGGGCTGGAACTATAAAACCTGAGACTTGTTTTGTCTCAGGTTTACTTTAAAGGGACTTCAAGCACCTCTCATGGGCATGCCTTTAAGACTCCGACCAGTACTACAAAGTACTTAAAGATGCATACCGTTCTGTAGCTTGTGCTCTCCTCTTTCATTTGAATCGCCATTTTACACCAAATAGTTTTCGTTCATTTTCAATTGAAAAATCGCGGCTGCCATCTTGGCTATGTTATAACTTTCAGGTCGCCCCTGTCTTCTGAGTTAGAGAAGTGCATCTCTGAATGAAGCAGGAAGAGGAAGTGACACGCATGGCCATTGCAAGAGGCTCCTCCAGAGGGGTCATAACACGACTTTGTTGGAAGCCGTCTGTCTTAAAGGCATGCCCATGAGAGGTGCTCGGAGTCCCTTTAAGGTTGCAGCCGCTGGCTGCTGTGATTGATAGACAGTGAAACACTTTTTTTTTATGTATCTTGTCACCCTGCTATAGTGTTTTTGTCCTATTATTTATATTTTTACTTCTATTCTGATCCATGTATGTACCAAACCCATTTCGGGCATAACTCAGTTGTGCTTGATGAATAAATTTGATTCTGATTCTGAAATTCAATTCTGATTCTGAGCATAATTTTTATGTTAAAGCCTTACTTCAGGCTTATGTTTTTAATGCACAATTGTGTGGCATATACAATGATTTGCATAACCATAAGCTTTGTGCATTGCACATAAAACATTTTTGTATTGATTGTTTTACTACTGGCTGGCTGGGTTTGCAAAAACGACTTTGTGAATGTCAGCTGCAGCTTGGTAAGACTGTCTGTGAGTTTTGGAAAACTGCTCCCCCATCCTGAGACAACCCACATGCATTACAAGCAAACTGCAGCGAGTCCCTGTGGAATAGGCCTAATCAGGTCTATGTCGCCGGTGCACAATCCCTCTGTGGGTCACGACTCCACACATGGTTCAATGTAGTAAATACGATGGAGGCACTCAATTGGCTTCAAACTTGCGTTTTATCAAACCCCAGTAATACACGACATGTTTTGGGGCATATCCCCTTCATCAGGTGTACATACATTGAATGGCACACAGTGAATAAATACATACGCCTAATCATCACACCCTAAATTCAACCACCTCCATCTTGTCAGCTGACAAGTCAGCTGATCACTGACATCACACAGTCCAAAGTCTTGTTAACCCTTTAGGGCTCTGATCAGAGGCACTACTATATCCGTCTACCTCGGCAAACCTGATTAACAAATCAAATTACTGCATCTAAGGTAAACCTAATACAGACAATAATGCGAAAAACCTCTGTTGCAAATAATTGGACCACAGATCCATCTTACCACCCTCCAACCGCCACCCCCAACCAATCACGATGGTGTGTGTCCATTAATACCTGGGGATTGGAGAGAGAGAAATAAATCAGTAACACATAATGCAGCATCATAAAAAATATTTCAAGCTAAACATTTCATTCATCCCCTTGGGGTTGATGGACTCCAATTTTCTCATCCACTGGGCCTCCTTCTGTAGGAGAATCCGGTCTCTGTTCCCACCTCTCTGCAGTGGTGGTGCGTGGTCCAAAACTAGCCATCTTAACTGTGACACCCTATGTCCGCATTCAAAAAAAATGTCGGGCTACTGGGGTGTCATTTTTTTTCTCCTGGCTTATAACCACGGATGTCACCCCTATTGCAGAAGGTCTAAGACAACTCCAAATACAGGGTCACTATGAAAAGTGTGCTGCTGATCCTACATGGAATATTAAGAGAAATATTGATATGCTGATGCAATGTTGAACGGTCTCATTACTAAAAATACAGTCGACTTTTTGAGTGTGGAATCTCCTAGAATATCTTTATTGTACTTATTGCCAAAGATCCATAAAGGTCTGGAAAACCCACCTGGTCGCCCCATTGTGTCCGCTATAGGGTCATTGCTCTAACCCCTATCTAAATTTGTGGATGTGTATTTGCAAGACTTGGTAAAGGCAATACCGGTGTGTTTAAAGGACACCACAGACTTGCTGCAAAGATTTGGAACACTCAGGCAGGTGTCAGGTTTGGTTTTAGCCACACTTGATGTACAGAGCTTACTCACCTCAATCCCGCATGAGGAAGGGATGGATGTGGTAGAAGATGCATTACTGGACACCACAATAAACCATCACCTGATATACTTTGTCCTCGATTGCCTAGAATTAGTACTGAGGAATAATTACTTTAAATTTTGTGATGACTTTTATTTACAGAAACAGGGCACTAGCATGGGGTCACCTGTAGCTACCTCTTTTGCAAACCTTTTCATGCATAAACTAGAGAAATCGATGTTTATTGAGAATCCCAAATATTGTCATATGATACACGGGTATGTGCGGTTTGTGGATGATATTCTAATTTTTTGGAAGGGTCCTGTGGAAACTCTGAGGGAAATGGTGGATGAGGCAAATCATGCGCACCCAACCATTACATTTACGTTGGAACACTCCACAGAGGTTATCCACTATCTAGATGTGGCGATCTCGGTTTCACCCCAGGGGTTACATATGGATTTGTATACGAAACCGACTGATCGCATCAATCTTTTAAGAACGGACAGTTTCCATCACTCCGCAGTGGTGAAAGGGATCCCTAAGGGGCAATATCTTAGGGCAAGGAGAGTCGCATCCACAGACCATGGATACAGAGTTGCTGCAGAACGGATTACTAACAGATTTCTAGAGAAGGGGTATAAAAAGGGTGAGCTTGAGAAAGTGGAGAAGGAGGTGGCTCAAATCTCAAGAGATGACCTGTTGAATAGTAGTAGACAGGGGAACAACCAGAGTAAAAACAAGATCCCGTACGTGCAGACATTCTGTAAACAGTCTGGAATGATTAAGGGGGTCGTTATGAAGTATTGGCCCATACTTCAGCATGACCCAAGTTTTGGAATGCTATTCACTGAGCCACCTTTATTCTCCTACAAGAAAGATAAAGCAATACGTGACAGGGTGAGCAGGATTGATCTGTCAACCAGGAAACAATGTACTAGTGACCTGACAGGGAGAATGGGTACTTTTCCCTGTTTGGAGTGTAATTGCTGCCATGCAATTATAAAAGTCGCTTATGTTGAACATCCCTACCCTTGTGTCAGAATAAAAATTAACTCAAATTATACATGCAACAGCATATTTGTTGTCTATGCCTTGAAATGCCCTTGTGGGATGTTTTATGTGGGTAAAACCACCAGATTAGTAAAATCAAGGATTCAAGGGCATAGGGGTGACATTCGTGGTTATAAGCCAGGAGTAAAAAAACGGTGACACCCCAGTAGCCTAACAATTTTTTTTTATGCGGACATAGGGTGTGACAGTTAAGATGGCTAGTTTTGGACCACGCACCACCACTGCAGAGAGGTGGGAACAGAGACCGTATTCTCCTACAGAAGGAGGCCTGGTGGATGAGAAAATTGGAGTCCATAAGCCCCAAGGGGATGAATGAAATGATCAGCTTGAAATATTTTTTATGATGCTGTATTACGTGTTACTGATTTATTTCTCTCTCTCCAATCCCCAGGTATTAATGGGACACACACCATCGTGATTGGTTGGGGGTGGCGGTTGGAGGGTGGTAAGATGGATCTGTGGTCCAACTATTTGCAACAGAGGTTTTTCGCATTATTGTCTGTATTAGGTTTACCTAAGATGCAGTAATTTGATTTGTTAATCAGGTTTACCGAGGTAGACGGATATAGTAGTGCCTCTGATCAGAGCCCTAAAGGGTTAACAAGACTTTGGACTGTGTGATGTCAGTGATCAGCTGACTTGTCAGCTGACAAGATGGAGGTGGTCGAATTTAGGGTGTGGTGGTTAGGAGTATGTATGTATTCACTGTGTGCCATTCAATGTATGTACACCTGATGAAGGGGATATGCCCCAAAACATGTCGTGTATTACTGGGGTTTGATAAAACGCAAGTTTGAAGCCAATTGAGTGCCTCCTTCGTATTTACTACATTGAACCCACATGCATTAGTCAGGGAGGAGCTGGGTGGCTGCAACAGCTAGTCTTTCACATACCAGCCTGTGCGTATACTCATGGTGAGGTCACCTACCTCTGGAGCTCTCAGGTTGTAAACAAAGTACTAAGGCAGGAGAACTTGTGAAATAGTTGTGGATGTGAGACAGGTAGGTAAACAGTTCAAGTAGTGAGCCAAGCTAGGTTCAGCAATTATACAGTGAGTTAGACATTCAGTATAGTTGAATGGGACCAGCTCTGCAACAATGAGCAATGCAGGAGCTATGAATTTCAGTAAAGCACAGGGGCATCTTCATTGTATAAAATTGTGATTGTGTACCTGCATCCGTAAGGTGCCCATACACGGTACAATAAAAATGTTTGATTTTCCAGTTTATTCGATCTAAACAATCAAATTGAATGAAAGTAGAAAATATTTTTTTTTTCAATCGAGACATTCGAACGATTATCCAGTTTTTTCGAGAAAAATCTGATCGGACATGCTGGAAAAATCCTTATATTCGATCTAACGGAATAATCAACCTAAATTACTAATCAAAAAAAAAATAAAAATCGTACCATGTATAGGCACCTTTAGAGGAACTCCAGGGAATGAGATTCTGCTTTGCTGAACCATCTGCAGAGATTTACCGCCAGCATAATTGACATAAGTGTTTAATATGTTTTCTTTGGCTTCTTGAAGTACATCTGAAATGACCTATAGAAAAGTTAGATAATTTTGCCACATCCTTCTACAACCCACAGTTCCAGCACAGGTCCCTCTGTACCTATTCCACTCATCTAGTTAAATAGATTTCTTCTTGCCACTGCCTTGGACAAGACTAGACCATGCATGCCCAGAAGAACAAAATGCTAGAGAACAGACAATATTTAGATTAAGATTAAGAGTTAGTGCTTGGTAATTTAACAACACAAACCCTCATTTCTGATGGGCTGTGGAATAGTGGTGCCCAGATGCAGCAAGTCTGACTGCAGTGCCAGAACAACATACTGCAAATTGACGGCACACATACAGAAATGTACAGTTATTTTTTCCTGTGCCAGAATTCTTCAAGAGCTATGGATATGCTGACTGTAGTAAAAATGATTCTAGTAATTTATAACTCACTGTAATATTCATAAATTCTACTGCATACAAACCGAAAAAAAAATCACACTTTTTAAAACGTTTAAAAGAAGAGTAATTGTCTTCAGCATGTTAAATAAAACACTGTATTAATCAAAGCTGGGCATTGACTTACAAATTAGAACACTAAACTAAAAATACTGAGCAATACACAAGGGGACCTTTCCACTAGTGAGACCAGTAACCATGCAAAAGAATGGAAAACTTTAGATACAGCTGTCAGCTTCTATTACCCACTTTTTGTTTCAGAGAATAGAGGATTATGTTGCAGCTGGTCGGAGAATAATGACCCTCACATCATGGAGGAAGAGCTTTTGGTCTGAATGACAAGTGTACATTACGTGGTTCCTGGGACGATGGGATTGTCTGTTTGTAGTGAAAAATGCAGTGTGGGGGCTTTGAAAGCCACAAGTACTCTTTCTAACAATTCCCATCAACCCCAAAAGGCTTACAGCTGCACCTTTCTATACCAAAAAAAAATCTTAATGCTTTCAGAAATTGGTACTATTCACTTACAAACATTCTGTTGCTAAATAACACTTGATGGTCTACTCAAATAAATGGCTCAGAGGTGCCTGAAAAAAACAATTTGTAGCAAAAAGGGTTCTCAATCATAGCATATCATGAGATGACCTGATATCTAGGTTTAGAGATAAATATATGTATTCATAAAACCACTCATTCCACAGCAAACAGCAGAAATTCAGCTTTTTTTCCCCTATTTTTTTTTTGTAGACTGAAAGATAATGGAAATGAACTATAAAAACTGAGAAGTTGAGGATGCAACTCATTTTAAAATAATGTGTAAACAGTAAGAAAAAAATGAATAAAGGCATTGTAAACTTAAAAATAATGGCCACAAAATATCAAATTTTCGCAGTGCAATTTACATCCTTCCCAAGCTGAAATTTTTATGAGACTATATGGAATTTTTGCAAGATTCTACATTTTTACAGAAGATTTTTTTCAAAACGTAAGCTTTCACGTCAATATGTTTTCTTATGAAAAAGGAGGGGGGGGGGGGGGTTGCGCATCCCTAATAACATGCTGCAAATGACTGGTTAATCGCTCGGGCATGCACCACCTCTATTAGGCTGAAAATGCATGCCCTGCATCCAAAACAAATGCTACATTTATTATACTATGGAGGAACTTTGGCTTCCACTATAGTTTGCATGCAAAGTATAATATACTGGACACTTGTGCCACGGTGAAGCAGACCTCCGGGCAAGTGGCCTAACCTAAATTAAAAACAACATATACAGGTCCTTTTCAAAAAATTAGCATATTGTGATAAAGTTCATTAATTTCTGTATTGTACTGATAAACATTAGACTTTCATATATTTTAGATTCATTACACACAACTGAAGTAGTTCAAGCCGTTTATTGTTTTAATATTAATGATTTTAGCATACAGCTCATGAAAACCCCAAATTCCTATCTCAAAAAATTAGCATATCATAAAAAGGTTCTCTAAACGAGCTATTAACCTAATCATCTAAATCAACAAATTTAACTCTAAACACCTGCAAAAGATTCCTGAGGCTTTTAAAAACTCCCAGCCTGGTTCATTACTCAAAACCGCAATCATGGGTAAGACTGCCAACCTGACTGCTGTCCAGAAGGCCATCATTGACACCCGCAAGCAAGAGGGTCAGACCCAGAAAGACATTTCTGAACGAATAGGCTGTTCCCAGAGTGCTGCATCAAGACACCTCAGTGGGAAGTCTGTGGGAAGAAAAAAGTGTGGCAAGCTCTGCACAACAAGAAGAGGTGACCAGGACCCTGAGGAAGATTATGGAGAAGGACCGATTCCAGACCTTGGTGGACCTGGGGAAGCAGTGGACTGAGTCTGGAGTAGAAACATCCAGAGCCACCGTGTATAGGCGTGTGCAGGAAATGGGCTACAGGAGCCGCATTCCCCAGGTCAAGCCACTTTTGAACCAGAAACAGCGGCAGAAGCGCCTGACCTGGGCTACAGAGAAGCAGCACTGGACTGTTGCTCAGTGGTCCAAAGTACTTTTTTCAGATGAAAGCAACTTTTGCATGTCATTCGGAAATCAAGGTGCCAGAGTCTGGAGTTAGACTGGGGAGAGGGAAATTCCAAAATGCCTGAAGTCCAGTGTCAAGTACCCACAGTCAGTGATGGTCTGGGGTGCCAGGTTAGCTGCTGGTGTAGGTCCACTGTGTTTTATTAAGGGCAGGGTCAATGCAGCTAGCTATCAGGAGATTTTGGAGCACTTCATGCTTCCATCTGCTGAAAAGCTTTATGGAGATGAAGATTTCATTTTTCAGCAGGACCTGGCACCTGCTCACAGTGCCAAAATCACTGGTAAATGGTTTACTGACCATGGTATTACTGTGCTCAATTGGCCTGCCAACTCTCCTGACCTGAACCCCATAGAGAATCTGTGAGATATTGTGAAGAGAAAGTTGAGAGACGCAAGACCCAACACTCTGGATGAGCTTAAGGCCGCTATCGAAGCATCCTGGGCCTCCATAACGCCTGAACAGTGCCACAGGCTGGTTGCCTCCATGCCACGCTGCATTGAAGCAGTCATTTCTGCAAAAGGATTCCCGACCAAGTATTGAGTGCATAACTGAACATAATTATTTGAAGGTTGACATTTTTTGTTTTAAAAACACTTTTCTTTTATTGGTCGGATGAAATATGCTAATTTTTTGAGATAGGAATTTTGGGTTGTCATGGGCTGTATGCCCAAATCATCAATATTAAAACAATAAAAGGCTTGAACTACTTCAGTTGTGTGTAATGAATCTAAAATATATGAAAGTCTAATGTTTATCAGTACATTACAGAAAATAATGAACTTTATCACAATATGCAAATTTTTTGAGAAGGACCTGAATATAAACATGGGAGCAGCTAAGCAAAATGTGTAACTTACATTTTAATGGACAGCGAGGAGAGGGCCAGCACATACCACAAAGGCTGCATCTGAAATTACCAACAGCTCACATGTGCAGCACCTCTAATAAGCTATCTGCACACTTTGCATTCAATTCAGATGCAAATCATATGCATAAATACTATTACTTACCATGCAAACGGGAAACTCAGGAATACAGGCTGGGAGCAGCTAACCTGGTGATTACTAGCAAAATTATGAAAGGGGGGGGGGGGGGGGGAGGGGGTTGCGCATCCCTAAAAAACATGCTGCAATTGACTGGTTAATCGCTCAGGCATGCACCACCTCTATTAGGCTGAAAATGCATGCCCTGCGCCCAAAACAAATGCTACATTTATTATACTGTGGAGGAACTTTGGCTTCCACTATAGCTATAGTTTGCATGCAAAGTATAATATACTGGACACTTGCGCCACAGTGAGGAAGACCTCCCGGCAAGTGGCCTAACCTATATTAAAAACAACATATATATCACCTTGGGAGCAGCTAAGCAAAAATGTGTAACTTACATTTTAATGGACAGCGAGGAGAGGGCCAGCGCATACCACAAAGGCGCAGGAGCAATGCCTGTGCAGGAGCAATGCCATCCCATGCCTTCACCGCAGCATGGAGACACTTAGGCACAGTTTTCTTCACTGTGCGCCACAAACTGCTCCATGCTACTGCACAGGCTTGATCCTACTGGTGCTTGTGCAGTGTGACTGCACTTTTTCACAAAGGGGAGCATGATGGCAAGCATAAGAAGGGTCCTGGCCAGCAGAGCAGGGGTAGTGAGGATCGGGAAAGACTTTGCATCATCCACAGGCTTCCCCCTACTTTTGGGGGAAACACTACAGGTGCACTTTAAGCCTTGTAGGCATGCAACATTAAACTCGGCCAAGGCTGCTGATAATGACCACCTCCGCCAAGACTAATATGTTTACAGTGGCCCACAATCTACCTTGGTGCATAATCAAGCAAGCCCCTGGTGGATCAACGTGTCTGAGTGTGCCCGAGAGCATTGTTCTCCCCACTAAACGTGATGATCCTCGTGCATCAGTAACCTTCCTCCCTGCCGCAAAGCAATAGAACGGTGTCGGCCCCCACTGTCACCAAAAGATAATGTCTCATATGTACAAAGCTTTAGTATTAGGCAGATTAATTATTTTAAACTGCTATTTTCCCTTTAAATCTGGAAAGTGTATTTTAAAATGTTCATGTCAAGAGTTAAGTGTTAAATTGTCACTGTTGTAGAGAACTTAATTGCAAGCAACTGGTAGTTACCACCAGGGGTGTTGCTAGCCCCGAAGATTAGTGGCACATGCCCTGGATCTATTCTGGGGTAGCCCGGTTGTCCCCTAGGCAGAGTAGAGGGCCACAGCACCCAGCAGTGCACCACACAGCACCTAGCGTGCCCCATAGAGGCACCATAGCATCCAGCATGACACCATAGCTCCCAATATGGCACCACAGCAATGGAGGGTATGCTGGGTGCTGTGATGCCTCTATGTGGGCATATTGGGTGCTGTAATGCTATGCTAGGTGCTGTGATGCCTTTATGGGGGCACGCAGAGAGCTGTGGTTCTTCTATGGGGGCATGCTGGGAGTTAGGTTGCCTCAATGGGGCATGCAGAGAGCTGTGGTTCTTCAATGGGGGCATGCTGAGAGATGTGGTGCCTCAATGGGAGGCCTGTGGGGGCATAAGACCTCCTCCCATGCTTCCACCCATCCAATAGAAGGTCAGGAAATGCTATGGGGGTGGGGGGCGGGCTGGCAGCAGGCCAGCTTGCCCAGCAGAAAGTCAGACCAGCCAGCACAGAAGCCAGGTAACTCTGCCTAGTTATGTTTCAGTGACCTTGTCTATTTTATATTATATGTGATACATGCTGCATTTTTTTTAATTAATTGTGTGTGTGGGGGGGGGGGGGAGGGTACATGAAGCGTCATCTCAAAGCTAGCAGCAAGAGGAGAAGGTGGGCCTGATACAGAGTGTGGGCTGCACTATTGCCTGGCAGCTGGACTTGATCTGGTAAGCTATCGCCATGGAGATCACAGTACTAACTGGCAGCTTGACCTGGGTGGACTACATCGGCGATGCCATCCAGAAGTGAAAATACAAGATAGCTGATGATAGCTGCCATTAACCCACCTTTCGTTCATTTTCAAAAACGTGAGGCGATTGACGTTATTAGGCTACAGTTGTAATCAGAACACTGGATGCTGGCATGAAATAACCTTGATGGCATACTGTGCCAGATGCCAACCCTGTTGACCCAAAATTGGATGGTGTCATCGCTGTCAGGACAAGCCTCCTCACCATCATTGACAATAGTCTTATTTGACAATGTATCCCTCTACTCATGGGAAGGGGTGTACATCTGGGTTTCAATAATTAAGGGGTCTTCAATATTTCACCATACGTCAACCCTTGGTACCCACTGCCATGGGAATGGGGGGGGGGGGGGATTTACTTTCACATCCTCCTGGGCACCAGAGGTGAGGATGAGCCATTTGTCCATAATCTTGAACAAATGTGCTATGTAAAGGTGGGAGGCTTTGCTGCCTTTCCTTTGCAGGCAGGTTATCATCTAAATCAAACACTATCAGAGTGGTATACCAGGGAAATGAATATGTACACTGGGTCACAAAGGACAAGCCCTATATGTATAAAAATATGCAAGCAATGTATCCCTTGCAAATCATATAATACATAAAGTTTAAAAAGGGGGATCCGCATAGTCTGTATCCCCTGGTATAGTCCTGACAAATATAGGATGCTAGGTCTCTGCGAATGGTGGAGGTCTTTGCTTATCCCCCAGTGCTTCCTGCGCACATATAAGGAGAACTGGTGTAGCTATTCCACCATCAAAACCAGCAGGATGATACCCAGAAAGAGCACAGATAGAGGGATGGTGTTGATGGGGTGTAGGTATATGATTCACCCCTCAAACACCTATTGTAAAACCCTCTAAGGTGTGCCCGCTGGAAAATAGAAGACATGCAATGACATACAGTGCTGCTAACACACGTGCGGTTGTATATGCAGCTACGTGCAAGTGCAACTTGTGGTATGTGGGAAAAACGACCAGACCCCTTAAAGAACGATTACTAAAACATATCGGTGACATTAAACATAAGAATGATACCGCAATCGCAAGGCATATGAACGACATACATCCACGATCACGTTTTGACATTATGTTTTGGGGAATACAGTCCTGGAAGAAGGGTTTTAGAGGGTGGATAAAAAACTGACTCAGCTGGAGTCTCAGTGGATCTTCAGATTGGATACCATTGCACCAAACGGCCTGAACGATATGCGTGCAGGAAGCATTGGGGGATAAGCAAAGACCTCCACCATTCACAGAGACCTAGCATCATATATTTGTCAGGACTATACCAGGGGATACAGACTATGCAGATCCCCCTTTTTTAAACTTTATGTATTATATGATTTGCAAGGGATACATTGCTTGCATATTTTTATACCTATAGGGCGTGTCCTTTGTGACCCAGTGTACATATTAATTTCCCTGGTATACCACTCGGATAGTGTTTGATTTTTTTTGACATTGGTGTAACGAGCACCACATATTGGGTATGGCCTATTTATCTGTAGATCTACCCACCATTGAATCCCTGACTAGTGAAGCCAGGAATACATTTACTTTTACAAATGCTGAGGGAGAGGAGGATATTGAGTATCATACAGCAGATAAAGACGTTGAACCAGTTTTTAGGGACATCTTCAAAGCCTACAAAAACTTTACTAGGTCAACCTGGGAGGTAACGAGTTTCAGTGTTTATTTAAAAGAAAAGATAACAGTACGTGGACTCCGCAATTTGATCAAACCTCATTCTCATACAGACGATGTTGAGTTCATGACTGGATGGGATGAGCTCAAGACCAAATAAACCCTTGAGCAGATGCAATATTTACACGATTACGAACTTAAGTTTTCTGAGAAATTAAGAACCAAACTTCAGAGTGAACAAAAAATTCTATTAGAACTGTCAGGACATCCTGACTTTGAAAAGTTCGAGGCAAAGTTACAACATAAAGTCTCTGCATACACAGAGGAAGTAAAAACACGAAAGCAAAAAAAGTTCACTCGAGATAGTCTTGATTTTAAACTTAAGAGAGTATATCATTGGGCGGAGAAAAGACCACAACCACCAATTGAAACTGTGCAAAATACCGATATATCTGACACTGAAACCCAGTCGGGTAGTGAATCTAATACTTTTACAGGCCCCCGATCTCCTCGCAGTCATAAATCAAAGAATAACAAAAATAAAAATAAACCTAATAGTACTCCCAGGGGACCACAGGGAAATAATCCAAAAGGAGCACAGGGTTTTTTAGACGTTACCCCAAAAATACCAGGACCACAATGTGTAGAGACAATGCAAGTGCTAGACGCACGTACACAACAGTGACTGCGAGACCGCAAAAAATGGGAGTATACTGGCCACAGAAGGGGGAGGTCGTACCATCAATGGTAACGGCAGTTGATAATGAACCCCAAGGAGAAATGAGAGTAATTAATCTATCTTCACACACATTATCATCCACACAGATATCCCTACTCACCAAGGGCCTTTCGTTTGTACCAACCACTAGATATAATACATTCGAGTGGATGAAAGATGTCAATTTATTTGCCCGTAAGTTGGCATTGATCAAACTGTTTGAATGTGAAAAAGCGAAAGACAAAAAAACTTTTCGCAATGAAGAGGAAGCACTCGAAGCCCTGGAGGATTTGCTTAGAGGAAATCTTGAAGGGACTCCTGATTTAGCACCTCCATGTGGGATTAAAAAATCGAGTACCTATTGCCCCTCGCTGACACAGTACCCCCAAATCCATACATTCGTTGATATGGTAACAAGAGCTCTCAAACAATTAGAGAGAGACACATGGGAAAATTCATTGTCTGATAACCTCAATAGTGACGAAAGACTGGCCTTGGACATGTTGAAACGCAGTGACCATTTAATTATCAAACCTGTTGATAAGGGGGGTAATGTCGTTGTGATGGATAGACTGATGTATGAAGAAATGTGTATGAAATTGCTGAGGGATGACTGTCAATATGCAGTGGTTAGAACAAACCCCACAGCTAGACATCAAGATGAATTACAGAACCTGTTGAAAACGTGTCTGGAGAATGGGGGCATAGATAGTGATGACTATACACGGCTGAAAAAATCGACTGGACATCTGGTTATGTCAGTCTTTTATACCCTACTGAAAATACATAAAGAGCAAAACCCACCCACCGGTAGACCAAAAGAGTCCTGGAGGGGAAATCTCACTGATGAAATCAGCCAGTATGTAGATCAGTTTCGTAGAAGCGTTACCTTCCTATCTTAAGGACACGAAAGATGTATTAATTCATCTCCAAGATATACAGGTTACCCCCGAGACATTTCTCGCAAGTATTGATGTAGAGGCATTATACAGTAATATTCAACATGAACTTGGTCTCAGAGCAGTACAGTATTTTCTGAACACCAGAGGGCGTCACTTACAACAACATAATAATACTCTCTTACAGTTGTTGAGAATTATATTGACACACAATGTTTTTCTGTTTGGAGGTAAATATTACCACCAGCTCAGGGGCGGTGCAATGGGGACGGCTTGTGCCCCATCCTATGCTAATCTGTTCCTGGGCTGGTGGGAAGACACTCTAGTCTTCTCTGAGGATCTTGAATTTTATACGTCCCACATCATCTATTGGGGACTGATTATTGACAACATATTGATACTATGGGAGGGCCCTCGTTCCCTTTTTGAGGATTTTGGCTCCCTTCTCAACAACAACGAGATAGGAATGCATTTTGCACATGAGATCAACAAATCAAGAATTAATTTCTTGGATCTCACAATAATGGTTGGTGAGGAGGGGAGATTGGAAATGGAGATTTTTCGAAAGCCGACAGCCACTAACTCACTCCTTAAATGGGAAAGCTCTCATCCCAGATCACTGCGTAGTAGCATTCCTATTGGACAGTTCTTGCGGGCTCGCAGGAACTGCTTTAATGAGGTCACCTTTGAAAAAGAATGTACTTTGCTGAGAAACAGATTTAAACAGAGGGGTTTCCCTAATGAAGTTGTTCAAAAAGCATATGTTAGAGCCAAAAACACCCCCAGACAGGATACCCTCAAGAATATCCCAAGCAAACAAGACACAAGTTACAGCAATACTGTGAAACGGACTCCGCCGAGATTGGTTGGTACTTTTACAGACCAATCGCATACAATCTTTGAGATTGTGAAACATTATTGGTTCATCTTATTGAAAGACAAGGACCTCTCTAAGATCCTTCCTCAAAACCCAGCCATTACTTACAGGTGGGCACCAAACCTTAGGGATCTATTGGTCCATAGCACATTTACCCGTACCCCTCAGCCAGTTGTAAATACCTGGCTACCCAGCAAACCCAATGGATCGTATCATTGTGGTAAATGCAAAGCCTGCAGGTATATGCCAACTACCAAACAGTTTGTATCCCCAAACAATGGTCGAGAATTTAGGATTCTGTCGTTCATTACATGTAACACACGTGCGGTTGTATATGCAGCTACGTGCAAGTGCAACTTGTGGTATGTGGGAAAAACGACCAGACCCCTTAAAGAACGATTACTAGAGTATATCGGTGACATTAAACATAAGAATGATACTGCAATCGCAAGGCATATGAACGACATACATCCACGATCACGTTTTGACATTATGTTTTGGGGAATACAGTCCTGGAAGAAGGGTGTTAGAGGGGGGAATGTGGATAAAAAACTGACTCAGCTGGAGTCTCAGTGGATCTTTAGATTGGATACCATTGCACCAAACGGCCTGAACGAAGATTTTAATTTGCCCTGTTTTTTGTAATCCCTAAATCGGCATGCACAGACCAGTGTTGACTGTCACCTATATCTAATATGATTAAGATGATTAAATATATATTCAATATATATTCAAGGGTGACTAGCACATGGATATGTACACATATATGATTGTATTATTCATGCCGATTAGGTGTGTCTGGGGTTTCCTCATATTACATACTTACCCTATAAGTATTCAGTTGTAACTCCACATGTGTGCGTATATATATGTTGGACTTCGTCATCATTACACACTTTTACATGCCTTGACTGCATCTGATGCAGATGCAGCATTCTACACATATTTATCGAGAGGCAAAGTTTGTATTGTCAACGTTATGTTGCTGGTATACAGTCACCCAATGAACAAGGATGGATACGCCCACCCCCCTCTCCAGCGAGACATCGCATCCATAGTGACGCATTATGGCGTCTCACGCGGCGCATGCGTACTCGTGCTTAGACTTTCATTCTATGCTGGGCAAGTTGGTACGCATCTATATCCACAATGGTTGCGGAGACGCAATAACTATGAGCTGAGATGTTGGTTACCATGCCAACATTGGCTAACAGGATGTGATGTTATTTGCCAGAAGTGATGCGGCGCCATGTTCCATATGCCTGTGCGATGACATACACGATACAGGTAATGCTGCCTACTCTGATTACTTTACACAGCGCTGCATATAGAACATGGGTATCAGCATACCCTAATTAACCTCGGGCGGTGTACACGCCCAGAGTTGTCACCCCTCCTCACCTCCCCAGTATTTAAATCCATGCCTGACATGGCGATTCAGCTCTGACTTGGGCTATATGGGGGGCATGCTGTCATTTGGTGGGGGGTGCACGTTTTGATACGATTACTGTATATATGTATAGCACTCTTTGATAAAGCCGTGAGGTGAAACATGTTAGGGAATCAGTATACAGCACTTTGTACATAGCACCAGCACTGTATGCCATTGCATGTCTTCTATTTTCCAGCGGGCACACCTTAGAGGGTTTTACAATAGGTGTTTGAGGGGTGAATCATATACCTACACCCCATCAACACCATCCCTCTATCTGTGCTCTTTCTGGGTATCATCCTGCTGGTTTTGATGGTGGAATAGCTACACCAGTTCTCCTTATATGTGCGCAGGAAGCACTGGGGGATAAGCAAAGACCTCCACCATTCGCAGAGACCTAGCATCATATATTTGTCAGGACTATACCAGGGGATACAGACTATGCAGATCCCCCTTTTTTAAACTTTATGTATTATATGATTTGCAAGGGATACATTGCTTGCATATTTTTATACCTATAGGGCTTGTCCTTTGTGACCCAGTGTACAGGTTATCATCTAATTCAGCTGTGTGAGTTGAGTTTGCCAAGGTGCAGAGTCTCATGCTCACAGGCTCGGATTTTCCCAGGGGACTGCCTGCATTAGGGATAGGAGGTTAAAAGTGTGTGCATGCATTTACAAGTGTGCATGCAAATTTGTATTGTCATTTTACATTTTAAAAATGTCACCAATTGACTCTGAGAAAAAAAATGTAGTCTGAAGAATAGGGTTTGGTAATAACATGAAAACTCCTGCAATCTGAACCACCTCCATGTTTAAAAATGTTTTTTTTTCCTGCAAAATTGTTAAAATCTACTTTCATAAAAACCAAAACAAAAAAATTGACATGTTCCCACAAGTGTAGGGATCAGGAATTTTGAGGCTGAGAGAGCCATGAACATTTTAAAATGTAATTCCATGAGAGCCATACAATATGCTTCAAACTAATTGGAGCAATTACAACAAGTACAATTCGTTTTGGGGGAGCCCGAATAAGCTACTAGTACATGCTACAGCAGTAGCGTGTCTACTTTAAAATTTTTTACTCACGCTGCCACAGTAAGCTGTGCCTTCTTGAGCAGCACTGCTTAGTGAATCAACCTTTTCTCATTTTGTCTGCGAGCCAGATGCAGCCATCAGAAGTGCCACATCTGGCTCCAGAGCCATAGGTTCCCTACCTCTGCACTAGTGACTTTGAGAGACATATAAAGTTGGTAACTATAGCATGTTTGGACCCTTCACACAACTAAGCTGAAAAGTTGGTGTCATGGGGGTGTATGCACAAAGCTGCAGTAATATTGCTGTGAGCAGACAGTGCATGACAATATTACCGTTACTACCAACAGCAGGGTAGACCAAATTAGGCTATTAGCGTGACCCGCAGTACTCAAGTACCATGACCATTGCTTTGGTAACATGCATTAGTAATGCTGCTACCATAGCAATGTTCACGTTACTAAAGTACTGTGAGTTGCACTTATAATGTAACTGGTGGTTACCTGCTGCTGGCAGTATTGATAATATTGCTGTACTGTCTGTGCTCAGCAATATTCTAGTTCCAAAAAGGATTAGCACCACACTCCAAATGTATTATAAGCTCTTAAACTTTATTGCATCACAAGATGACAGGCAGCGACCCATGTGGCCTTTCCCATATACACAAAAACACAAGCCAACACCATTTAAATCAAGCTCCGCCCCAAAACCGAATCGCCGTCAGATGTGCAGGTGGGAAAAAGAACATTCCACACAGTCAGGCTATGAGAATAGATAGGATTGCAAGTGACCCTGATGCATCTACTCAACGCAAACAGGAACTATGAAAAAAGAACAGAGAACAAGATGACATAGGAGGAGCAATGCATCTCGATTGCCCTTCATATCCAGTTATAATACATGCAGTGATTTTGTGAGTCGCAGCATACGCCGGCACTGGTACATATTCCTGCGGATGGTTTCCCGAGGGTACCGGAATTTAGATACCCCCCCCCCCCCCCCCCCCCCGCTCATGTCTGTCTGTCGTGCTCCCACTTTGCGTGATAAGCTGCGAATGAAAAAAGGGTGGTGTATCGGGTGAACTAATAAGGGCATGTATCCGTGTCTATCATGTCACATGTGTAGTAGTGTGATTCGAGGCAAGCAGTTCTATCATCCCACCACAGGGAATGTATATGAAATTAGGAATCATTACACCTGTAATTCTAACTATGTGATTTAGCTTCTCAAATGTCCCTGGGATTTTATTTATGTGGGGATGACAACCCAACGCCTGAAGGATCACATCTCATCAAATAAAACCACTATTAGAAATAAACCAACTGAGTAGTCTGTTGCTGAACATTTTACTAGATGTAAACACAGTTTCTCAGCTATGTGTTATGGCCATTGATGGAGCCCCTCCCACTTGGAGAGGAGGGAACCAACAAAAGAGTTGCTGCGGAGGGAGGCTGGGTGGATTAGGAGGCTGGATGCCATGGGTCCAGCGGGTCTGAATAAAGAATATGACCTGAGTTTTTGCATTTAATGCTAATTTATGTATTGTAATTGTGTGCGGCTTGCTCTTAATCTGGTGGATTATAATGTGTTTGGGACTTTATACTTTATTAACTTATGCTTTTATATATTTTTATATTTCAGATGCGGTGGGAAAGGACAAGTAAGACATTACATCTACATTTGGATAATGCTTAACTCGGATGAGGCTTGTGAGTATGATAGGTTTTTATTTACATGGGTTGCTAGGAGATGTTACACGCCCCCTGCCTTTGAATGACCAAGGCTGGCCACTTCCTAGAGGCTGTAGTTGGAGCGCAGATTATTGGCTCTGGCTGCCGATCATGTGACTAAGATCACATGACCGGCTATGATGCACTACCGCTGTGTATAGCGGTGGACATAGGAGCGTGATGCGCACTTACACTGGCCACTTTTGGAAAAAGGAGGCTGGTGATTTCCTGATGTGATACCTGATTGGTGAGTTTATGTCAGCCTTCTTATTGGAGCATTTTAAAGAGTATGCAATCTCCCATTAGGTCCGTCTGTTCTTTTTCCCACCTGCGCGCCTGACGGCGATCCGCCTTTGGGGCGGAGCTTAATGTATTTAAATGGTGTTGGCTTGTGTTTTTTCCTATATGACATTTTGGCAACTTGAGAAAGGCCACATAGGCCGAAACAGCGGGCTGTCGCTGCCTGTCATCTTGATGCAATAAAGTTTAAGAGCTTATAATACATTTGGAGTGTGGTGCCAATCCTTTTAGGAACTGTTCTATGCAGACCCTTAGGTACAAGGGTGAGGATCTGGGCACACACCTTTAAACCCGAGCCTGGAGTTCGTGCTCCTGGATACACGTTTGTAGTACACAGCAATATTATTGCAGCTTTGTGCATCAACCCCATAGACCCACATAGACAATTCATTTCAGAGGGAAGGTCCAAAAAGTCAAAATTTAACGCCAAGATTTGCCTGGAAAGCTGGAACAAAATATGAAACCAGATTTTTCTAGTTATGCCATCTCTACTCAGCATACCTTTAACAGTGGGGGTCTTTTTGGCTCCTTTGGTGTATTTGCAAAAACCCTAGAAGTTCTGTTTCTCCACTGTTTCTCTGTGTATTCTGTAACATCTCTACAATGCAAGTCCTACCATAAAGCCATATGAATCCATACTTTGAACTAATGAATGCTAAAACAGCCTGGAACTGATGTCTGCAAGCTGGATTACAGGGCTCTGTAAAATTAATAGGCTATATGTGTGCTGTGAACCAGCTATTTTGGATGTATACGTATATGTATGGCATTTCATTGACATAGAGGAATGTTTTGCTTGTTTACTCACTGACTTGAAGTAATGTATTATGGGGGGGTAGTTTCTTGCTCATATGAAGATGAATAATTGCAAATACCTTCTGTCTCATCACATTCTTGCAGACAGTTTCCATTATGACTTTAGGTCCACTTTCAGAAGCCACTGGTAATATTACTCTAAGTTGAAGGGAAAGAGAATTCCTCCATCCTGGGTGAGACTGATATGAAGTGCTTTATAAAAAAAAAAACACCTTTAACTATAATGCACTGTCAAGAAACAAGTGTTTATAACAATGTGCGCTGCGTAATATGTTGGCGCTTTATAAATACAACAAATAAATAAATAAATAAATAAATAAATAAATAAATAAGCAAGGCATCTCTTGTGCCAAGGGCAATGGATAGACAAACTCAGAGGTCCTGATGCTTCTTATAGACTAAGAAAATGTTCCTTTATTGGCTCTGTCTGTTTCAAAAGAAGACAGCAGTTGGATTGAGGCATTCATAGATTAGGGCTCCACTAAAAACCCTCATTGATCCGGCTTTGATTGTAAAGAGTCCGATCACGATTTTGAAGAAACCACTTTTGTTCCTCTCTGTCAGCTGTTTTGTAATTACAGAAATCATGAGTTATTCCACAGAACTTCTTTGCTTGTGCATGAGTGCATCTAT